>NC_090266.1:112642809-113842809 GCF_040414725.1 Anabrus simplex | reverse complement strand
GAATAATATTGTGAAGCTATATGATGGTAAAATAAGTATCCCGATTTAGATAGTCAAGGATTCGTCGCGCTGACCACGCGTCACGTCATAATTTGCAGGTCTTTGGGCTGAGCAGCAATCGCTTAATAGGCCAACCCCCATGAGGGCTATAGTGGAATGGAGTTTGTTTCACATCGTCACCGCGCTGCACTCGATAATGCTCTTCCCATCCATTATTTTTCCCTTAAGACTAGTCACGTCTCCCAGACACATATGGATTTGCAGTCCATTGAAACAATTGTCCTTGTGTTCATTTTCCTATGCTAATATGTAAATGAAAATTAACCTTAAATATATTATACTGCAGGACTGCCTAAAGAACTCATGCAAATACATATTCCTACAGTACGGTAAGGTATGGTTCATCTTCCTCTACACACCAGCATAGGAAAATGAACATAGGAGGGTAGGAGGTTGCTCTCCAAGGTGGATGATTATTCTGTGGGATTCTCCCTCAATCAGCTTTTTGTTGCCACGTACTAACATTTTCATAGATACGATCCCATGCAGTGATGTTTACCTTTGAGCAGTCACTCACGCTAGCCTTTCATGTGGTTTATTTCTATGCAGTTCAGTACAAGTGAATGCTGATTCATAGCTGCATGGTGTTCAATAGATTAATAGCGTGAATTCTATCAAGTGTGCCTGTGCCGAAGCACCATCAGACAGACTAAATGGAAACAGTATTCACCACTTAATCACTATAAATCTCAATTACAGATAACAAGCAGTAAACATGTTTAACTCCAATGCATGTTAACCCTAACACTAGGAAAGTGAACTTAATTATGAGAATCTCCACATTGACGTGTCAATATATAAGTAACTAAATGTATTACAGTACCTTGTGTTATTTTATAATAATTCATAGCGGAAAATTTAACTTAGTCCTTCTCGTATGAGTCCCATTTAAGTTCGGAGACAGTGCCTGCAGTATTTGTGTTGAACTTAGTCTTCAGTTAAAACGCTTTTTGAATTAGACAAATTCCATCAGATTTTTAGGGAAATGAAATCAAAAGTTTGTGAGTTGAAGTTAACTTGATATATCCTTCGAGTTGTTCTGGCCAGAAATTTCACACTGGCCCATTCATGTATCAACATCATAGATATCGAGAAACCCATACCTCGAACTTAGCAGTATTTCTCCTTCACTTCTGTGAGTCGACCATGAAGATGTAGCAGGGCGGATCAAATATAAAGCGGAATTATAATTTTACATTTTAGGGAGTCACACGGGAGGTGCCAAACTAACGTGTCACTTTTCTACACGATCTCAAAATTTAGAAACCCATTTTCCAAAAGATGTTTCGTTCTTTTAAATTACATCCACAAAGAAAGAATGGGTATGTTCGGATCAAATTATACCAAATTCCTCTACTCCCGCATTATAGTTGTATCACTGTTGACCCACTCACAATAATTTTCTTGAGTGGTACATTAATGATAATCGCAGGGTGTTGTTCTTGTCGTGTCCAGTGAATTTATTCCAGTTTATCGCGTTTCAGAACACCAGCATGGGATCTTGTATTACAGAAGAGATTAATGACGTCTCGGACTCGTTGCCGACGGCGTTTGTGGTGATGTGCAGATGTTGCGTCGTCCAGAATTTGGCAGTATTCACTTGATCTTGGTTCACGGATAAAATCAATAAACAAAATGCCCATGAGTCTCAAAAAGCCATTGCAAGGACCTTTTCAGCTGACAAGAGCTTGTTAGCCTTTCCCGGCTCAGTTTTACCTCTCTTCCGCCACTCCATGCTCTCTTCTTTGTATTCAAGGGTTTCATTACAAGTGACGATATTGCACAAAGTGTCCTCTCCTTCATACTCGTAGCAGGTCAGGAGCTTCTGGCAAATTTCCGGATGTGCACGTTTTTGTTGCTTGATAAGGAGATAGGGAATCCACCTGTTAAACACTTTTGGGTATTTTAGGTCATTACTGATGATGGAATGAGCAATCCCACAATTTATTCCTGCTTCTGATGTTAATTCGGAAAACGTTATCTCGCCATCTGCTTCAGTAAGGTCACGAACAGCATGAATGGTTTGTTCTGTGACACGTGTCCGAAGCCATCATTTGTCTATGTTTAGTTTCCCACAGCTTCCCACCCCGAAAAATAACTTTCATGTCAAACAAACACGTATTCGAAGGTGTTTGTTCCCTGAACTGTGTCTGCAGACTGAACACAATTTCAGCAGGTTTGACGCCTTTTATTGGCATGAAAGTTCATGACGATATGTTGTGCAACGGACGGGACGCATTTCTTGCTCACTCTTTTCACCACCGAAAGCCTCGCCACACGTATCGGGCCTGAAATCGGCTTACTCATCCCCACCTATCTCTACTCAAGGCCAAAGAAAGGCCCCTCCACTACTTCAGTTGCTAGGTGAAAATTCTGCTTAGTACCATCTGCTTCCTACCATCACATTTAGCAATCACGACATTGCATCCAATGCCAGAACGAATTACTTGTACCGTGGTGCGCGCTGTAGTAGATATGCTTACAGAACACGAATATTTAGTAGTAATTAGGGTGCTTCACATTTCAAGGCCGTCACTTGAAGTGTGACATAACACCTCTCTTCCTCTTAGCCAACGGTTAGACGAGTTGAGCTCGAAGCCACTGCGCTGCTGTAGGAGCCGTTGCATCACGAACATTACGCAAAATGATTTTAAAAGCCTTGTGGGAGAGGACGTCGTGTTTAGCATCGTAAAACTAAACCTTCTGTTTCCGAGGCCATCTTCGATCTGCTTCGCCCAGGGTTTCTTGGGAATCACACTTTGGATCTTCTAACGAGCAGGTCTTCGTCACCAAATTAATCGTTGAGATAGACACTGTTCGGACATTCGGCAAACGTGGCCAAAACCACTGCTATCTCCGATCTTGAATTTATTCTTCGATCGACGTATGGTTTGCACTCTTCAGTCTGATGGTTTCTGCGAATCTGGTTACGCAAAGAGCCCCCAGTTTTCGCCAGAGACACTGCATTTGGAATACTCGCAGTGTGCTCACTTCTGCTTTTACCATTGTCCTCGTTTCACAACCATACAGCAGACCTGGAAGAATGTACAAAGGGAAGGTCTGGACCGTGTTAGTAAATCGTGGCCCTTAGAATGAGGCCGCTGTCTGAATCTCCATGCGATTTTCAAAACGAATTCGACACTTGACATTTGAGGAAACCTGGTAAGTTTCAGTTATTAGACTTGGGATTTTCTATGGTAAAACAGAAAAAAAACTATATTCCTGATCAATATTACTCGTAGTTTGAAATAGATTTTGGTATTTATTGAAGCGGAGTGCATTCTTTTGTTCTGAGATAAGTCATTGTTATACTTACTAATTTGGAGGAACATTCTTATAAAGCAAAAAGGTTAATTAATATTTAGCGAATTACTTAACTTATCATAAAGCAACAAGAAGCTGTAATCAAAATGGAAACTGGAAAACCGCCGTCTCTTGTATACCGTTGTTGGTTAATATCTAGCCAGTTTGCTGAATTTTGAGCTGATTGGTTCGATGATCGAAATATTCGCCTGCGTTTGACGTCCTTATGTAGTTGTAACAGATTATTCCTGTCTTTTTCGAGGATTACTTCATGGCGAACTGTGAGAGGGTGAGGCCATTCTTTCTTTAAATGGCGTTTTCACCTTGCTCACCCATGTTCAATGGAGGTTCAAGTCTGAAGCACGAGGAACCGACTTGGGTAATTCAACGGAGTCATGCTCAAAACCCAACACTGTATACGACCGTTAGTGTGTATTGGAGAGTTTTTTTGCATGAAATGTGTTAGCAAGAACTGGATTACTTTATAGGGATACCATAAGATTCTGCAGAATGTCCAAATACTGGTCCGATGTGAAAAGGTCATCGATGAAGCACTCCAGCCTCATCAGACGATATTCACCCTGAACACGATACGCGGCCACTGCAAGAACATTCCGCACTCTTCGTATTGGGCTCGCCATGGCCTGCAAACATGAACCGGCCCAACCTCCACCGAAATGAGTGAAGTCTCGTCAAGGAATATCACATGATCTCAATTACGAGTCAACACAAGCATAGGCTTTCGAGTGTGGTTATTATTTACATTATTTACATTATTTACAACGAAGCTCTATAATTGCAACAACAAAACCTGACTTTTCAAGATATTTCTGCTTGATTTATACAGCGCTCGATATAAACAGTCAGTTTTATTTTCTTATATTTATTCATACATATAATATTGACACATTATAGATTCGTGTTACAATCTGCAAAGCGTACAAGCTACGATTTACAATTCTTTGGATGGCAGCATTTCCATTTACAAAAGTAAACTTCCTGTTATTCATTAAGCAAAATGTTATTACATAATGCAACAATGATTTTGCACAGTGTTGTAGTGTTATATGACTTTCCCTGTGCACTGACTCTAAATGCAGAGGGGGAGTTTCATCACGAGTGAGGACATAGATATTTACTACCCAAGATTAAAGTACAATAACAATGTAAATATATCTACTAGATAGATGTACATTATGCCTTCAAAGTAAGTAACCTCACTGATTTTATTCCCAGTAAGCATGATTAAATTGTTGTTGAGTTTATCAGATAATTTAAACCCAAACAACCACACGCCACTCCGTATTATATTAGAACAGTTTCTAAAGCACATCTTAAAACGTAATAGTGAAAATCGTTATTTATTATAAAGACATTTTGGGTTTTAGGCCTAACACTTTATTGTATTCGGTCAAAATACATAAACTGCAATGAATATAAATAACTTATTTCTTACAACGTAAATTGGAAATAACGTGGACTTCTGGCCTCCTTCTTTCATTATTTTCTGCCTGCATTTCAAACTCGGGTGTCGCAGCAGTTATCGAGAGTGACTGTGAGAACTTAGCCCAAACTTCACGGCCTGTGACGTAGCCACAACATCACGGCGGTTGAATAGCCAGCCCGCTAGCGCCCGCGGGATGGCATGCCCAGCGTGAGCACCTCTGCTATAGAGGATGATCGCTCGGTTGTACTTCCGCTTATATCATTAAGCACCACTAACACCACAGTCACTATAGCTGTATCAATGTCTGATCAGACCTAGGTGAAACGCCACACCGAATCGTTGCCTGACGAATACTAAAACTGCCGTGATGGACAAGAGTCAGCACTTGATTTCTTGATACGTGCAAGTAATGTGGCATTTCAGAGTGGAGTGAAGCATTTAGCATAGAAGTTCGCTTTGCCAAACTTATGTGATCGTTGCCCGACGTCATCAAGATCTACTCTTTCGGGAATTAAAAAAATCGTCTATAATAAGCACGAATTTCGTAGCCTACACCTGCACCAGTTAGCTACGTGGAAGGGTGCCATGTGTTTCTAATTTCATTGTGCTTTATGCGGGTGCATGTCATGCGGAGGAGACAGAAGGCGAAGGGTGAGGGTAGAGTCAGGGCTACTGACACAATGACGGAGAACTACCGGCCGTGTTGCAAAAAGCATCCAACTGAATGTAGAAAGCTGAACATAGCTGAAGTGGACTTCCTTATACTTCACATCTACAGAGATTTACTGTATGTTTGTTCGTTTGTACGATGAATTACTCCCTATAATACGTTTGAAAGCGACTCAGAGATATTTACATCTCTACTCATAATTCGTTTCTGTTACCCACACAAGTGATTCTCGGATATACAATTCTTCCAACTGAATAATGGAATGTTCACACACTTCAGATTCGATTTGACTGTTAATATTTTGTAGTCACCTTCATTGAATTTTAAAACATAAATTACTTCAAAAATAATAATTGTCTTTGCTGGTCTCACGTTATAGGGAGAGCAGATTCCGTTCCCGTATTGTTGAGGAAATTTTGTTCTTGCCTGAACGTTAGAATCAGTTTGAGATTATGTAAGAGGCAGTGAACTAGGATATTAAACGTCTGATGTCACACGTAGCGCAAAACGACGATGCACATTCATACCAGTGTAAGACCAATCAAAATATATTTTATGCTATTAGCGTGATACTCAATATTCAGTTCAGATAATTTAATACACTTATTACTTACATACGTTATATGTATCTTACTGCCTTTGTTGTTGTTGTTATTGTTGTTGCTGTTGATGGTAGTTGTTTTATGAGACTTAAGTTCGAGGTTACCGGCTCTTGGTTCCCTGTATTTCAGGCAGGTCTGTGGAAACAGCCATTAATTTGGTATAAATAAATGAATACAATAAGTATGTAGGTAAATGCACTAATTTCTACTTAAGACAGAGAAATCTGATGACTGATGTTTGTGAATATACACGTAGCTCTGAAACTAACATACTCTCTACTAACTGCATATTGGACCGATGACCTTAGATGTTAAGCCCCTTTAAATAACAAGCATCACTAAGTGCATAACAGTCGTCACCTCAGACATGGCCTTTTATAAGGAAGGGAGGGAAAGTCTGTCCAGTTTAATTAAAAGGTAGCGAGATTTAACGCAACGGAAAAACAGAAGTAACAGATAAGGAACGAACAATTGAAGCCATGAGATAAAAGAACATTCAAGTCGGCTTTTGACCAAATGTGAGATGAATACATACTTAATTTTATCAGCAATCCCTTTAGTAAGGATCCATTGAAGTATTAGATTTTCAGATAGTTGTTTACACAAACTGTGTCTGAAAACCTCTTAAGTCTCTAATATTAAGTTTACTACCCGTTGAGTAAGCGGGCAAGTTACATGGAGTTACAGTAAAAATGTGCAATAATAATTTTGTAACAGTTTCGACTACACCTTCCTCCGCTTAAACCAGACGAAGCGAAACTGAAATCCACCAAAGCTGCTGACATCAAGAAATATTTGGAATGGATATCTCCAAATCATCCGTCCAGATCTCTTTTTGAGCTTGTGAATTGAGATTAGAGTTATTTGCCCTTAATTAACCAGGAAAAATACCCTTTTAATTTAACAGCCTGCAAATCTCTATTTACGTGTGAATATCCGTAGCACCGCTCGTGTGCGCCTGATTTTCATGCGGGATTCTTGGTTTCAAAGCCCAATTTTTATACTTTCTTTCCTTTTCCCCTTCCCTTTTATCTGTTTTGTCATCGTCCATGCGGAACGTGCTGATTAATCGTTAGCTGTATAATAAAGTCGTCTACTGTTCTCCTGTATGGAGACACACACCTTGAGAAATCGACGCTTTTTTCTGTTAATTTTGTGACCTCCCTTGCAGTTATGATAAAAGTTGGACGGAGTGATAATATTTACGGTTTACAACAAAAAGCAGGGTAGGACCTCATGCTATGAATTGTTCTGAAAAAGTTTTATTTACAACATTCATTGAGCAAGTTTGACATATCGTCGCTGGTATGTCAGAACCGCGAATATGACAATGCTCTTCCTATCCACTACTTCCCTTAAGGCAGGTCAGACCTCCCAGTCACAAACGGATATGCAGTCAATAAGAACAATTTTCCCCGTATTAGTTTTGCGTCGTGCAAACATATATTTCTAAGAGTACCGTACGGTAAGTTTCATTTGCCTTTGTTCATTAGCAAAGAAAAATGAATGCAACGAAAATTGTTCTGATGGAGTGCTTATCCATATGTGTGTGGGAGGTGTTAGCAGACAGTTATAGAAAATAATGGATGGGAATAACATTGTCAGATACATGGTATTGTTTCTTAAGCGACGATATATTGCAACAGTAAATATGGTACTTTGGCGAGCATGAATTAAACAAAGGGCGTGTACCTTTCTGATTGAAGTGCTTACAAGGGAAGAGGGGTTTTTTTGAAAACAATCCTTAAGTTCTTTTTTTAAAAGTTCTGACTTTATTAACAAAGTTCAAAATTATATCACCTTCATACAGCAAATATGCAGGAAATAGTTCTTTCCTCATCCAGGCTGGTGATGTACTCGAAATCCGGCTGCTCTCCTCGTACCGCCATCAGTCTCCTCTCGGCACCATGGAACCACGATTTCTCCCACGATGGAAATTCTAGAAGTTCTCGAATATCCTTACGACGTCCAGAAGATCTGGATAACGTAGTAATGTGAGCATTGAGATTTGGTTGCACGGAGAATGACTTATGACTGTACACATTAGCACCTGGGATACGGAAAGAGTTTCTTGAGTAAGAGATTTGAAATGTTGAACAAAGCAATCACTCGTTGTGTAACGTAATAAAATGTCAATAAAATTGACTAAAGAATATGTGATACTTGAAACAGTTTGAAATTATCACAAACGAAGTATTTGTTTAGGGTTACGAGCATCTTTAACTCAGTCACTTGAAAAAGAAAATGTTTCACTTGTAAACCGATTTGGTTCATTAATTTGAAATGGAATGAAATGGGTTTCACTCTTCCACAGTCCGTGGTTTGATCACACACAAAAAATATTGTGTATTGAAAACCCGCAGTTTAAATGCACAGTTCACTGATAGTCATGAATAAACAGTTTAATTTCAAGGTAAATGTGCACCTTAAACACAGTCTAATGTCTACCATGAATGTAAAGTTCGAATACGTAATTCACTCGTTAACATAGTTCAATGCCTACCACGAGCGCACGGCACAATTACTTGTTTCATCTCTTAACACAGTTCAATGTCTACCATAAATGCACGGCCTAAATAAATATCCATAGTCCGTCATTAACACACGACTCATTGTCTATAGCGAATGCACAGTTCAAATAAGCGTTTCACAGTCTATCGTTAACTCACATTTCAATGTATGCACAGATTAAATGCGTAGTACACGGATTGAAACTAATCACAGTCCAATGCCTACTCTGAATGCAAGTGATATTGGAAAATTCCAATAATAATAATAATAATAATAATAATAATAATAATAATAATAATAATAATAATAATAATAATAATAATAATAATAATAATAATACTATCACAGATGAAATAATAATAATAATAATAATTAAAATACAGATATCACTTTGTAACGTGATTTGAACCGTTACAGTATGTATGTATGTATGTATGTATGTACGTGAAAAGAAACCTCAATCAAACTGGATTCTTTAACTGTTTCAAATTGAAACTTCATTTATCTTGACTTTGCTGTGTATGGAAGACCTGCTCGATGACTTGTGGCAATAAAGTACTGCAGTTGTGTGTGGAACTTTAATTGTCTGAGAATACGAGTAGAATAAGATTTTTAACCGGACATGGTTGTTGGTTAGTGTATTGTGCTGGTTGTTCTTGGAAGATGTTTTAGGACGGCTCATATAGGCTGGCTAAGGTACTTAATATCTCAGTTGCTCCCTCTCAAATTCCTAAAGAAGGATTAATGATAAAAGTTGACGCTTTCATTAATAACTTGCCGTACAGATGAAGTTAGGGAAGTTTGACGGGGAGATGTGGGGGTCGTAGGTATTACTTAAGCAGCCTCATCTAAATTAACATGGGCGAGAGAAGAATGTTGGAGAAACAGAAGCAAAATCAAGATTGATCGTTCATCTTAGTGATAAAAGAGAAACGACTTTTGTAATATGCACTCAAAAGTATAAACTCTGTTATCAGTACGGAAAAATTATCAAACTACGTAAAAATGACAGAACATGATCCTGCAAACATCTGTGTTATTCTTGTGTAGAACTCCTTAGTTTCAAAAGGTGGTAACTGCAAGAATTGCAAAATTGCGCAACTGTGGCTGTATGATATAATTTTAGTATGCAAAATATGTGTTCTTATACAACGTAGTATGAGACCATAAGCCTTGCTTGCTACCTTTGCCCTATCTGCATAATAATATAAGAAAATTAATATATCTGCATGTTGGGACAAATCCAATTTCACCAAAAAGTAATTAATGAAAATGGTTCTCTCTTCCTTAGGTGAGATATTATGTTGTAAGTATTGCTCAGAAAGAGGTTTCAATCGTACTCTAATTGAAAACACTCCCCCGTTGTTACTGAGGGGTTATTCTTCCACTGAACATGTACCAAGCATTCTAAGAATGATGTAAGGTTTTCGGTTGACAAAAGAGTTCTGAGATTCTTTTAGAGTTGTTTGTTGAGCACTGCATATCAACCCTTAAGAAACAATACTGCGTATTGTTCACATCGATTATATTCCTTAGAACTGGTCACGCCTTCCAGCCACATATGGACATACAGTCTATCGGAGTAATTTCCATTGTACTCATTTTCTTATAGCCTGCTTAAGTATAAAGGAAAATTCACCTTAAATACATTATACTGTCGGAATGCGCAAACATATCATCCAAACGTAAGGTTCGGTACGGTACAGTGAGGTTCATTTTTCTTTACACGACCGAATAGGAAAATGGACATAAGGAATTTCTTTCTGATGGACTGCAAATGGATATGTGGCTGAGAGGCGAGACCAGACTGAAGGAAAGTAACAGATAGGAAGGAAGAGCATTGTCAGAAACGCGGTATTGTTTCTTAAGCGACTATATGTAATCCTACTCTTTGAGAACAAGTGGAATGCTGGAATCATTAGTAGGGTTACATATCAATGATTATCGATAGTGATCAATAAAGGATAGGCCTATATATTCCCATTCAGTTTGAAATATGAATTAACAAATTAGTAATTTTAGACATACAGTTCAATCTGCAAACTGCAGGAAACAATGGCAAGGACGATTAAATATACTTACAAACTGTGCGCAGGGGAGTTACGTTCTCGATTAGCGGTATATTCATGTAAAGTAAGTAACGATCTATGTCTTGTGGTGATTTCAGTTGCATTCTTTATAAGCGAGTTCCTCCTACGTAATCAGTCACTTTAAAGAAGTGTATCTGAGAAATTTCACACTACCAGGAGATTCATGCTTCAGTCATATGTAGAAAGTTAGACGGAATTGGTTAGAAAGTCTTGCCTCACACTTAATGTTAAGCGATAATTTCTCTGGATCAAATTGTCTTTACTGCTGCAGATCTCATGTAGTGATTTCTGAAGTGTCATGAAAGACTTTAGTGGCTTCATTGTGTCCACGTCAGTCCTGTTCTCATGGATGAAATCTGAAAATCTCTAATTCGGCACACAAAAGTAAAAAAGAAGAGTGCACGACAAACATAGATATGTTTAAAACAACGCAAATTATTTCATTCCCACAAATAATCGTTGTTAAATATCTTAACCAACAGTTTGGTCAGACGGATGTTGGTGCCGAAAGGTTTTCTTTCTGCTCTCAGTGTTCAAATATTTCACGGTGTTTCTTCACGATCCCTGGCTAACTGCTTGGTATGCTGCCATTTGTTTCCCAAGGACTCCAGGGTTCAATATCTGGCTGGGTATGAAATTTTAACTTTCATATGTGAGTTCTGGATTTTTGTGCCATTTTCAAAATTAGATATCAACCTACGTAAGGCCAATCCTCACAGACGTGTGGCACCAAGTCGAACGACCTGCACCAGGCTTCTCCATTGACTCCACGCCATTGTTACACGGATTTTTCAAGAAAATAATTCTTACTTTGAACTTTCCCAACGACAATCTTCAGATTGTTATGTAGATGATCATGTGTGGAGTGGACAGAAATTTGGAGGAAATACTTTGGACTTCTAGAGTTGTAACTCATCTTCATAACGCAGCATAGTTTAATGTGGAAAAGAAGTCATCAGCCATTCTTGGAGATTATTGTGACGAAAGATGACGCGCTTTTTTAACCTGAGTGGACCGGCAACGACCATTACCTGTAGGCTGAATGGAGCAGCCTACACACAGGAGTATTAATTACCCCAGGATCCTCACCTCAAGAACTGAAAGCATCCGAAGGTTCTCAATTCTTCAGAAATATTTCATTGTACAGAAACCAACAACCGTTGACGTGTCTATTGAAGTTGTCTTGCACCCCACATTCCAAATTTACTTCATTAAGGATAATATACCTGTCTCTCATATGTTCATGACACCAGGGATTCCAAGGATTCTACACAAGAGGAGAAAATTATTTTATTTTCGGTACAGAATGAACAATTCGCCATAGTTTGCAAAACTAAATAGTTAAATGAAAATTTTCCCTAAAGAAAAGCTTCATAGACTAATAAGATTAGCATAGAGTATTGGTAAGGTACCTTCAGATTGGACAAAAGCAGTAATTGCACCTATCCATAAGCACGGAAAGAGGATGGATTGCAACAACTATCTAGGCATCTCATTGATTAGTATACCAGGCGAAATATTCACTGGCATGTTGGAAGGAAGGGTGCGATCAGTGGTTGAGAGGAAGTTGGATGACAACCAATTTGGTTTCAGACCACATAGGGGCTGTCAGTGTCAGATTTTCAGGTTGGGACAGGTAACTGAAAAATGCTACGATAGAATATACAGTTATACTTATGTTTCGTTGATCTAGAGAAAGCGTATGCTAGGGTACAGAGGTAAAAGATGTTCGCCATACTGGGGGACTATAGGATTAAGGGTAGATTATTAAAATCAATCAAAGGCATTTATTTTTAAAATTGGGCTGCAGTGATAATTTATGATAGAATGCGTTCTTGGTTCTGGGTACTTACAGGAGTTAGACAAGGGTCGCCTTTGTTGTTCGTAGTTTACATGGAACATCTGCTGAAAGGTATAAAGTGGCTGGGAGGGATTCAGTTAGGTGGAAATATAGTAAACAGTCTGACCTATGCTGACGACTTGGTCTTAATTTCAGATTGTGCCGAAAGCCTGCAGTCGAATACCTTGGAACTTGAAAATACGTGCAAATAGTATGGTATGAAACTTAGCCTTTCGAAGTTTAAATTTATATCAGTAGGTAAGAAATCCAAGAGAAATGAAAGTCAGATTGGTGATACAAAGCTGGAACAGGTAGATAATTTCAAGTATTTAGGATGTGTATTCTCCCAGGATGGTAATATAGTGAGATTGATTCAATGTGCAGTTAATCTAATGCAGTGAGCTTGCAGGCGCGATCAACGGTATTCTGTATGGAAATCAGCTCCCGGACTAAATTATCTTTATATAGGTCAGTTTTCAGACCAACTTTCCTTTACGGGAATGAAAGATGGGTGGACTCAGGATATCTCATTCATAAGCTAGGAGTAACAGACATGAAAGTGGCGAGAATGATTTCTGGTACAAACAGGTGGGAACATTGGCAGGAGAGTTCTCGGAATGAGGAAATGAAGGGTAAGTTAGGAATGAACTCAGTGAATGAAGCTGTACGCATAAACTGGCTTCAGTGGTGAGGTCATATGATGCGAATGGAAGAGGATGGGTTACCTAGGAGGATAATGGGCTCTATTGTGGAGGGTAAGAGAAGTAGAGTTAGACCAAAGCGACGATGGTTAGACTCAGTTTCTAATGATTTAAAAACAAAGGATATAGAACGAAACGAGGCCACAGAACTAGTTGAATTTTGCGGCGTTTAGTAAATTCACAGATGCTTGCAGAATGAACGCTGAAAATCATATCGTTCTATAATAATGATGTACGTACAAGCTAGTAAAGTAGTTGAGATGGACTTTATTTTTAAAACACGTGGATTTCCACTGGCACTCACTGTATATGAAAAGTACATACAATCGACTACAGGAGCAAAATTATTTGCCACAAGAACAGGATGACAAATTCAAGGATGCTCAAATATGTAAATGTTTACTCAACTAAACAAGGATTGAAAATCTAAACAATAACATAGAACTTTGTGGAAATAATGATTTTCACTGACTTTCACTGGCCTATGGTTGTCATTCTTTCAGGATATTGGGAGACATTTCATCTTCCTCTTCAATTTTAATTATTTCCTGTACTTGAAACATTTTCCATTATTTTTTCCATTCATTTATGGCTTGGTTTAAAGTGAAATAGTCAGAAAACGGATTCATATCGATTCACTGAAGAGGCAGGATAAAGTTCTGAGTGAATTCTTACGCTTTCGCTATTCTCAGAAAAACATACTGTAAAGCGCCATTATGATCAAAATATTGTGGGCACTCCTCGTTCTACCAATTGGGACAGGAAATTAAAATCCACTTTATTTATTTATTATTTATTTTTATTGTTGCAGTTCATGCACTATCGAGGATGGACATGAACACCTGTAGTGTCCAGGAATGTTCCGAGTAACGATCTTTGTTGGAGTCTAATGATCAGGTAGGTGCAACAGGAATTAAATTGGGGTACTAGGCCAGATATACCCTTTAATGGGTGAAGTCACGACCAAGGATAAGATGGCTTGAATAGCCACCTACCGTCACCAATGTCCGGGAATTAATAACAGGGTACTGGCTTCAGGGAGTTGGTATGATGTGTGCTTTAGTGTGCTAAAACCTGCACTCTACAGTGTGTCTTCTCAGTTTTTTGGAACACAATCTTCGGTTCTTTTTCTATGAACAGCGGATGTGACAATGCTCTTCCTATCCATCGTTTATCTTCAGAATGGTCGCGCCTCCCAGCCACATATTCATATGCAGTCCATCGAAACAATTTCCGTTAAGTCTCTTTTCCTATGAACGTGTGTAAAGAAAATGCACCTTACTGTATCGTAGGCTACTGTACTGTGGGAATCTATGTTTGCGTGACATATTTACGCACTCCTGGAGTATGATTATGTAGTTGGAAACCCTTAGAAAATGATTTTTCTATACCTTGTAGTGAAATAAATGATTTTCGGCACTGAATAAGTTATTTTAATAAGTTTTTATTTCATCCAGCGCTAGAATAGCACATTTATTCTACTTCATAAGTTATAAGTAAATCGCAATAAGCCGTTTCCTTATTGCTACGGTATTCTAAAGTAGTAAAGAATATGCACACCTGAGTTTGGGAACAGCGGCCAATGGAATTTAATATTTCCTTGAGGATTCGGCTTCCGTACACTCACTATACGTGAAATATGATTTGAGGCAACCATCTGGATTCTAGGCCGGTTACAATTATTTGTTTCACGCACACACACACGAATACGGACTTCTTGAACAAATGTATCCTAAGCCCCGAAATGACAAATCCAACCACCACCATCACCACCATTAGTAACAGCAGTAAAGCCTGTTAAAACTTATTTCTAAACTGTAAATGGAATTTAATTTTTTTTTTAAGCAGGATGTTTGCCGTGAATTAGATTTGAAAGCACTGTAATACACAGACCAACCGCAATATTATATCGTATCATATCGTGAGATAAAAATGAATTGTACATGAAAAAAGTTTTGCGTGTGTGCGAAAACTTTGAAGACACATTTCCCGGAGCGGTATGCATGTGTAGCTCATTACACTGCTTTGGTCGCTAATTAAAACAGGGGCGTGCTCTGATTGCAATCCTGAGCCGGAGCTGATTGTCGATACACGGTCCGTGGGCCCGCGGGCATCGCCTGCCTATCCTGACTCATGCTTTTTTTTAACGAGGACCAGGAATGTGTTTATTTTGCTCGTAAAAGTAGAATGTTTCCTATAATCCGTTAACTATGAAATTAAAGCAAACACAGCTTATTCCACAGAGTCATACTCTCCCACAAAGAGGCCCTTGTTTGGGATTTTCCATTTTCCTTTGAGCGCGATCCTGTGGCCACCGCTGGCCCCATGACGCAAGCATGAATACCCTTTCATTCTTACTCGCGTAGAAGGACGCATAGCAGCATCTTATGCCACTAAAGGGTTCTGGGTGAAGTAGCTTATGTGACACATGTACTCTTTCAAAGCTAGAGTATCCCTCGTGTACGGTTTACCACAAAGAAGATGGGAGGATTTGCTAGTTTGGAAGACTAGCTGTTCAATTCTTTTCCATCACTAGCCTTCTTTCCAGTTACCTCGGGCCAGTACTAATGTCAATTAGGCCATTTTTATGGTCGGATGCCCTTTTTGTCTCTAAACCCTGTTGTACACGAACAAAATTTTATCGAATTCAAGACTCCACAAGAATTTTCAATACTTTGCAAGTTTATCTCTCAAATCGCTTGCAGTACTGAGAATTCTTGACAAGTCTATACTTAAACATTCTTTTTTTGCTATTGGCTTTACTTCGCACCGACACAGATCGGTCTTATGGAGACGATGGGATAGGAAAGGCCTAGGAGATGTAAGGAAGCGGCCGAGGCCTTAATTAAGGCACAGGCCCAGCATTTGCCTGGTGTGAAAATGGGAAACCACGGAAAACCATCTTCAGGGATGCCAGTAGGATTCGAACCCACTATCTCCCGGATGTAAGTTCACAGCCACGCGCTCCTAACCGCACGGCCAACTGGCCCGGTGATAAGTCTTTAAATTTCTTGAAGAAGAACTAGAACATGTTCTGATTGATCAAAGAATTGCCAAGTTTTTGACAGAACTGACCAATGGAATTGGAGTATTAATGAAGCGCGCTAGGAGCTAGGCATGCTGGGATTGTTGGGAATCAAAACAATAACGACGGATTCGTCTTCATGACCGAGGGCTGTTGTGTGTGTTTTAGCTGCTAAGTATGAAGCATATCCCTGCCTATATTCAGTGGACGCCGTAGAATATATTACAATAAAATGAATAAAACAGCAGAGTACGAGGAGAATGTAAGAGAAATATGCAGAGTGGACAGCTTTTATGTTTATTACCGTACGGTAATCTCTAAGTAAACATCATCAGCAATTTTCGTTTTATGACAGTCTTCGCATATTATTAATATTATAATGGAATTCCTCATATATTTTACATGTAATAAGATATTAATTTCCGTTGCATTTCTGTTATTTCTATTCAATGAATGTGAGTAAATACTATACAACATAACCTCTGCAAATGATGTTATGGTAGAAAGAACGTTGTAAAAATTATACTGAAGATAGCTACATTAATATTTTCTCCATGTAAATTATGGTTTATTTCGCGTTTCTCTTCTTTTTAAGAATATATCCCACTGCTAGTCCAAGAACTGCAACTGCTGTTTGGATTTCCTCCGTGTTAATACAAAATGCTAACAACCTTGCCAAATCTTTTCAAATCTTATCACACCTCCGGCAATGTTGAACAATTCTTGAAAAGGTTTGACGATATTTGTTGTGAAGTATTGAACTGAAAGAACATTTTGATGGTGTAAAACAGGCATGATTCTATGCGAAGGGACGTATTCATTACTGTATGTTTCTTTGGTGATTAGTACTGTGATATCTGTGGTAGTAAGGCAAAACCCCATGTGTCGAAAAGTCTACTTTCCTGGTTTAATTCCAACATGGTAGATTTTTCGACGAAGAGTATGATGGCAAAGCCCGGCATGATTCTGGTGGCAGTAGAACATGCTGTTCCCGAAATAAAGATTCCAATAAGTTCAGTATAGATATTGAGGCGGCCGAGTTATTTGTTCCTTGAACTTGCAGAATAAACAAGAATAAAACTTGTTCCTTCTTTTTAATACATTCACAAATGTTTGCCACTTCAGTTTATAGGTCATTGAAATGCAGTGTGAATTTCATCGAGCTCGTCAACATTTAAAAGCACCTCCTGGAACATCAAGTTCTTTCACATATCGGGTTCCACCTTAGTACCACAGGTAAGTTGTGTGTACATGAAGACGATCACAGACACCTAGCCCGGGAACTAGAGCAGTAAACTCGTCCCAGCTGGGAATCGAACCTGAAGTCCTTTGAACCGAAGGAGACCGCTACGCTGAGCATTCAGCCAAGGAGCCCTACACCACTAGTTCGATTCTCTTCTAAAATATTTATTGTGGGTTTCCTTCCATAATGGACATAGTGCTTTCGTCTCATGTAATGTAATACTGTCCCCGACTAGGTCTGCCAGCGAGCTAGACACACCCCAGGGGTGCTCAGTTCGATGGCCGTGGGCTCAGAAAAATATATGAAAAGTGGCAGGATTCACATAGGGTTCAGAAAATAAGCATGTTCAAAATGTAGAACAAATATTACACATTTATTGATGAAAATGAAATATTAGCCATCCTGACAACTACGATAATGGAAATGATCGCTACTTTACGTAATTACTGCGGCTCTTGATGTAACAAAGAAAATGCAAACAAATGGGATGGTACACGTAACATATCTTCCCTAACCATTCTAACAGGGTGTTTTAACATAACATTGTATTTCTTCGTTTTAAAATTATTAATTTAGTAATTTAAAGTCGAATTAACTTTTTTAATGAAAATAAAAAGACTGAGGTCTTCACTATCATTCCACGAACAATCTGAAAAATTGAATTAATTTTAATAAAGTGTATGCTAAAGAAATATTCAAGATTAATTAATTTTACTACCATGGCAATAAGAATGAAATTCTGTCTATCAAAAACTTTGTTGAGATAAAAAGTGAAAAGTTGAATTTGCCTTTATTTTCTACAAGTTAACTCGAGACGTCGGATATATCTGTTCACGTCTTCCCACATATCTCCTCGTGAGTACTAATAATAAACTTATCATCACTTGGTCATTAACTGGACAAAAGTAATTAACATCATAATCTACGAAAATCGACAAATGGAGAAAATATCCCCAACGTGGACATCCCGTCCGCAATCAATTAACACTATCAAAGTGTCGCGTATCAGCACACAATAAGTACATAGAAAATAAGTGTCTTACAACTAGGAAATCTCTACATCTACTACTAGCTACTGAAAATATCAAAGAAGAAATATCTACAATATTTACACATCATGAAGTGTCAATCAAACTTTCCACTCTCCTATAACACGTTCCATTGTATTCAGAAGATAAAGTAACCACGTGAGTACGAAATAATACCTTGAAGAATGAGCATGCCCGGTTTCGAACTGAATATTATTAGAATATATAACTGAAGATCTGTTCACAAGAGCTAAGGTCTTCCAATAAATTTCCACGTACCTTAACTCGGAATTATTGACTTTCACGAACACTATTAGGATATTATCTCGAATCATGGAGTGCATTGATTAACATGGACTTGTCTTTATCATCACAAGACACTATCATCTTAACTAAACCTCATAACGTCTCGAAGATTCCATATTTTCCTCATATCCTGATCAACATCAGGCATAAGAATATTACAACATTAAGATGTGAAAAACTCAGTTTCACGAAGATTCATATCGTACGTACAATATCCTCATAAATTACACGCACAGTGTATCATAACGACGACTTTAATTCGTAATAACCCATTATCACTCATGTGCAGCCATGAAAATCATAAGGACCTATCATCGTCCTAAAAATACGTAATATCCTCCTGAAATTCGTCCGATGATTAACTAATCCATCAATTATCGCATACAATTATGCACGTACTCTAAATAAATTCTTACACACGATTTAGAATTAATATCCTGATGACACGCTATCATAAATGTAAGGTAAATAAATTTAAAAGTCCTAATTCCATGAAAATGTGAAAAATATCAGAAAAATGTCACCTCAATAAATTCGTCAAACACATATTAGCTCATTATCATAATGAAATTCGCACAATAAGAAAGGATGGTTTCGATAACACATGGATCACTGTAACTGAACCATCGTCGTCAAGCTCGTTAACACGTGGTCATGAATCAAGCAAGTATGCAAAGTAAGCAGCATGTCCTATCTTACATCTAGAAAACAACCAGTGAAAAGTCGTGAAATAAATCTACTAGATATTTTAGAACAAAATCTAAGGAAAGATGAAGGGTAGAAATAAAGAGCTACATAGAACAGATACAGATAAGACGTAGTCGACTTAACTTATACAGATGCCTTCACATCTTGAAGTCTGGGTCCTCAATCAACCATGCTAAGGTGAAAATCTCTGCATTTCGTCGCTGCCGACGGCGGTCGATGGCTTAAAACTTCATGGTGAAACACGTGGAGTCCATGACACGAAATTCCACATTCTCCTGGCGATGATGACGTAGAGGTCCTCTTCCACGTTCACTCGTGAGGTAGCTGAAACTTGTACAAATGAGTTAAAACAAATCCTAAACACACACGTAATTTTAGGTTGAAAATAACACGTACTTTGTTAATTTTATCTGCTCTTTCGACGTATGTTCACTGCACGAACTCCGGTTGTAGATTAATATAATTGTAGGAAGCGTCGAACACTGGAATGGGTCCACTATCCTTGATGATAGTATCACACAGCTGTCCTAAGTTGAAATCCTTTAACGACGTCCACGAAGTAACAGTAGATCGCAGGTCAGGAACATGTCAGCATTTGAGCATGTGTACTTGTCAGCATGTGAGAGCTTGTACTCATATGACTTGCCTTAAATACTGTGCATGGGCCTCGTAGTCGGAAGTGAAGTCAATTCAAGTACTGACTTCTTCTGGGGTTTGACTACATAATTTTTACAATCATTCTAGCCGAAATACCATTAAAATTAAATAAAAATTCAATCTTTGATTTTTATGTTTCACACGTGATATTACTAACACAGTTCATTAAAATATGATCCATGAGCACTTTCATAATTAAGCATATCACGCCATCAATAATATTATAAATATTTCATTTCTTTCCGATCGATGTAATTGCAGGTGACACACATTGGTTACTTTTTTCTCTGGTCCACTTTTATTTTTATTTTTTTTTGTCAATCATCCAGCCACCCTCTTCATGTCAGAAACTGGTTTCCTATCACCCGGCCTAGCCCGCACGCGCCCCTCGCCGACAAAGCGAACCTAGTAGCACACTAACCCATATTCAGTCAGCCGTGACGGTCACAATACAAACTAACGTAACACTATGCATAGATACCTTAAACACTTTAGATTTGGTTCAATAATACATCTCCGCTGGTAGAGCTTTACTTTCCGACGCTGGTGGTCGAGAGAGAGAACAGCGCTCACTTTAACTGTAGAATTCACAGATACACCACATTCGAGAAGCTTATTTCCAAGTGGTACCAAATACAAACAATTTAAAATTGAGTTGATGATGACGAAAAGCATACGTTGCTAGGAAGCTTCATAATATGAAAAGAAAGTAACTAATCAAGACGGCACAAATCCATTTCAATAAAAGCGCTGGAAATCACGTTTGCTACCAATATGTACCAAATCCCACGGGGTGAATTGGTCAAGATATAACGTATCCGTACATCCAATGAGGAGTCACTTCAAGGGCAAGTGGCCAGCAGCAACATAAAACACTATTTATTTTACATTGTTATGTTCGATGATTTCGTTTAATGGTATTTAACTAGTGTGACCATTCACTGTAAATAACTTGATTTTGATCATTTTCTACTTCAATATATTCAGCTTTCTGATGGCTGCAGTGAAATTTATGCCTTTCAGATAGAAGAATTTTGAGTTTCGATGCCAAGAAGTACCAAAACTATAGTTTTCCTTTAATGTTTCTTAAACTGCAGAAGTTGTTACATAAAAACTTCGTATAGCAATTCATTTATTCTATCTCAACATAACGCAAAGTGCTGAAATGAATTTTTAGTTGAAATTTTACACTCTGAGCGTTTTATTCTCTCTGCCGTAAAATCTTAAGTTTTAGATTTGGTACCTTATGGATATAATCTCATTTAGTTTCCATCCGCCTCGGCAAAACTGGGGCATTCAAGGTCAAGGGAGTCTTTCACGCTTTTCTCGTACCGAATGATTTCCGTTCTCGTTTCCCCACTCCTTTCGATGGTTTTCTTAATTCTGTGGCTTGGTTCTAAAAGGGCCAATGTCAAAAAACCTGTTTTTGAGCTATGAGCATTTGAAGTTTTGCTTATAGTTTTCCAATTATTATTTCAACAACTAACTTTAAATAACTTTATACTTTCTTTGTGGAAGTCACCTTATTAAACGCTATTTTTTTCCTATCGTATTTTTTAAAAATTGCCAGGTCTCTAATCTTTATTGGTAATCTAATATTATTGGCAAGGGCTTATTTAATTAAACGTCAACTGTTCGTTTAGTACTTAACAGAAACATTGACCCTTTTAACATGTTGCGAGCCAGGAAAATACGCGTTTGTATCAGTTAATATCTCAATTTCAATAAAAAATATCATTGGCCCTTTTAGAACCAAGCCACAGAATTATCTTCCCTATCAATATGAGCTGATGAACACGCTGTCTTTGCCTTATAAAATTAATCACGATGACGACCATATCATCATTTTAACAAGTTATCTTCATAATTGAACAATATTGCCATGTCAGCAATGTTGGTCGTTGATAGACTTCGGACCGAAATTCTAAATTCGTGAATCTCTCTGTTTCGTGGGCCGAACGTAAAAATATATGAGATGCAATTGACGGAAATCGTAGTTGTTATAGCATGATATTTACAGGTTTTATATGGAACAATTTTTTCAGGAGGAATTTGAAAGTCCTTTAAAAGTGTAATAATCACAAATATCTCCATTACCAAGTTATTATTCGTAAAGTAAAAGTTTATAAAGAAAAATGGTTTGAAACTGGTGTGTTATATAACTTTTATAATGTACAGGATTTCGATACAACCATTACTAACTAAGATATTTGACATCTCTTACTTTGCATTTCTTGATATTGCTACGTCACTCTAAAAATAAATCCTTGCACTTAAATACTAATTTTCAAGGGATTTTGTAGAGTGGTTTACCTCACACAACCAAGCAACCTAAGAGATAGACAGACAGACGATCAAAACTAAGCTGAACACACACTGGACTTTTATATAGGCCTAAAGGGTGTACCACTAAGAAACGCTCAAACTTTCACGACACATTCCTCACACGCAGAAGAAGAAAAAATATTATATGAACATGGGCCCTGAAACGCTTTATTTCCATATTTGAACTCATTTTGCTATAAATGTACATAATACATTAATCATTGGGAGCACACAGAAATAGAACGTACAAGCATTAGCATGAAACTCTTTGTTACATCAAATGTTAAAAATGCACTCCGTTAGCTTTGGAACATGCATCAACCACCGTCGTATTGAATAGCGCCAGGAATGAAGGAGAAGATCATTATTACTAAAACATATTTACTAAAACATATTTTATACTCAACTAGAGACCTGGGCCTCATTTAAAACAGATTCTGTGACCTAACTTAAATGGGCAAATTATTCTTATGTAGAAAATAGAGGGTAAAGCATGTCTTTATTTCATTGATTGTGTTTTATTTAACGGATGAAAATGTTAGTGTCAGTACTAATATCATTCCTTACATTTCTGGAGAGAGATCTAAAATACCTATTGCTGTTGGAAGTTAAGTTGATTTATCGGCTCACAGAGACAAGGAGGAGAATTTTTTTTGCTAGTGGTTTTACGTCGCACCGACACAGATAGGTCTTATCGCGACGATGGGATAGGAAAGGCCTAGGCGTTGGAAGGAAGCGGCCGTAGCCTTAATGGAAACCACGGAAACCAGGGCTGCCGACAGTGGGATTCGCACCCACTATCTCTAGGATGCAAGCTCACAGCTGCGCGCCGCTAACCGCACGGCCAACTCGCCCGGTTGAGGAGGAGTTAAAGGGCAATTAGAGTTGCTTCGAGGAAAAATACGGCGTTTTCATAATGAAGTACTCCCACCAATAAGCAGAAAGTGTCAGTGATTTTCAGTTTTCAGGTGTAAAAGTGACCAAATTAAAAGTTTCTATAAAAATATTTAGCACAGCTCATAAATATTTAAGCAGAGTTTAGATTTCGTAACAAGAAAGGAATGTGACATCCAAAATAATTCTGAACTATGGTTATTGCTCCATATTTTAGTCCTACTGCATTCAAAATATACTAGACTTCTCACAAAAACGTGTTTATTACCCGTGGAAGAAAAATAGCAGTACTCACCTCGATCAAATAATTGTTATATTAATAATAAACATACACTTTTCTCAGAAAAAACTTAACCTACATATATATAAAAGCCGGCCCTGTACTGTAGGGGTAGCGTGCCTGCCTCTTACCTGGAGGACCGGGTTCGATTCCCGGTCAGGTCAAGGATTTTTACCTGGATCTGAGGGCTGGTTCGACGTCCACTCAGCTTACGTGATTAGAATTGAGGAGTTATCTGACGGTGATATAGAGGCCCCGGTCTTGAAAGCCAAGAATAATGGCCGAGAGGATTCGTCGTGCAGACCACACGACACCTCGTACACCGAAAGCCTTCGGGCTGAGCAGTGGTAGGCCAAGGCCTTTCAGGACTGAAGTGCCATGCGGTTATATACATACATATATATATAACTAGCAAGATACCCGTGCTTCGCTGCGGTACTATACTGAAATTTATAATGGAATGCTTAACTTTTTATGTATAATCCGCCAAAATTCGTGATCTGACTCGTTTTCCGAGAGATTACGGCAAAGTTCCTCCCATTTTTTAACCTTTCTTTCCAGCAATCGATTTCGTACTTCCCGGGCTAGGTCCAGGTATTCCACCTGGTCAGTTGGGTCCCTAAATCTTTGCCATCTATTCCTATAAGCATTTTAATACGGATCAAATCCTTGAGGAGATCCGGCGTTATGTCGTCTTGGGTGCCTTGGCGGCACTGAACCTGCGACCGGACTACATTCCTAGTCATTACCCGGCCAGGACCTGTTTCCAGCGTGGTCCGCACATTTTGATGACGGTCCAGAACATTATTATTATTACTATTATTATTATTATTATTATTATTATTATTATTATTATTATAGCAGGAGGTATACCTCTAGGCCGCACGTTCAAAATGAGCGCCTAAAAGAACTCCTCTATCAATTAAATGTGAAACCAAAAATACAACAAGTTAGAACTTTAATCAGAAGATGTCACCACCAAAATATTAGGTAATGTTTTTTTATTGTGCAGTTGCCTAACCTGGGTGAATTTCTCCTTGTTGTTTTTGACATTCATCAAGAAGTTTGGACATTTTTTCACAGAGGACACCACTAAGAACTATGATCATGCACCCTGGTGCGAAGTGAAAGAACCTAAAATTTAAAGAAGTTTTGTATTTCTAGGGTTTTAAATTTATTTGATGTTCATTTATTTTTGGGTTGGCAATATTTACCTTTTCTTTCCGCCAGTTTTGAATCCATCCAATCACTAATTTCTGTAATTAATTTTCCACCTATCACAGGCTTCTTCTCCGATTCTGAGTGTTACTTTTGAAACCTACCAATAAAAGTGAGAGGGTGTGGCTGGTTTATTCCTGAATGATCTAGAACCTTCCTTGAGGGTTTATGAACTGCGGCTTTTCACGTCTCTTGGCCAATTGATCGTCAGCTTTCTAAGTGTGTGCGTCCAGGCAGGAGGCGGGTGGCCTCTTTCATCGGTCAGCAGTACATCAACTAGGTAATGGCCACATAACATCTTTCTTTCATGCCAACTCCACAGTTTAACCCGAGGGAAAGTTCCGAATAATTAACTATGTAACCTACTTTTCCTAAAAATGTTACTTTCTGCCGGCTAATGTAAAAATTTCATATAATCTTTAACTATAAATAGGGACAGAGAGTGATGTACCCTCTCGAGCTACCCTTCATCTTGGTTTGAGGTGACTACGTTTTTATAACTGTTTTTCATTCTGTAATATGGAAAAGTAATTTCTACAGGAGTCATCTCAGTAGTTTGGGAATAGCCCCCGTTTCATCGGCCTAGAGCCCTTAGGTTTATAGTGTTCATTATATTGGAACGCCGTGTGCTTCCATTCCTTTTGTGTTCGGGCCATTTATTTAACTGTATATCTTTTTCCATGAAGGCCCAATAGGTATTAAATACCCCTGTATAACCATTTTCGTATTGTAAGTGGTGCCTTGAGAGGCCAGAAATTGTAAGTTGATGTTGCCTTGAGTAGGCTTGGAAAACTGAGAGCCTGTTAGCTCTTTTTCAAAGTTTTTGTAAGATCAATGAATGCCTCTTGAAGACTAGATGTTGTAATTTTGGAAGCAAGTGCTCTTTGAACTAGGGGATTTCTGCCCTTGTATAAATTTGTGCTCGTTTGTAAATTTGAGTTGAGAGCTCAAGAATCGTAAAGCGAGGGACTTGAAGCCCAGGACTTGTAGAACTCCCTATTGTATTTTCCTTGCCTTGTTGCTAAATTGCTATTGTACCTGTTACGTTGATATTTGTTGATATTTGAAATTCTAAAAAAATATAACCTTTGTTAAAGTTTTAAATTAACTTTGATATCGTAGTTAGACCCATTCACGCCAGCACGTTCTTTCACCTCTGCGTTCCAGGGTAACCCCGGAACAATTATTATTATTATTATTATTATTATTATTATTATTATTAATAGGATGGGTGATATTGGTTGAATTTAGGTTATTATAATTATTATTTTTGTACCGGGAAATTTGGCCGTGCGGTTAGGGCGCGCAGCTGTGAGCTCGGATCCGGGAGATCGTGGGTTCGACCCCACTGTCGGCAGCCCTGAAAATGGTTTTCCGTGGTTCCCCATTTTCACACCAGGCAAATGCTGGGGATATCCGCTTCCTTCCCATTAACAGGCCCTTCCTGTCCCGTCGTCGCCATCAGACCTGCCTGTGTCGGTGCGACGTAAAACGAATAGCAATATATATATATTACTGTATTGTTAATGTTCTGGACCCCACAGCAAGATGCAAGACCGCTACTTGGCGGTAAATTACGTCTGCTGCCATTGCCATTGCTGACAATGTGACCAGCACCATTATCGCGCGTAGGCAAATGCGCGGGATTTCTGACGATACGAATGATATAGGTACTTCCGTGCATTATTGACCGTATTATAGAGGTGAACAATTACTCGGTCAATTTCATTCCTATCGTTTATTTCAAATGTGTTTACACTTTTATTTATATGCCAGGAGAATCTACTGTAATCTAACTTTAAGTTCTCCAAAGGAACTGTTGACTCTTGAAAACGAATCCCGGAATGATTCAAAATAATCGGTTTATGATCATAATCAGTACATTATGAACAGTAAAATCAATTGGATTTAACTCCTTTCTCACTACAAAGCCGTTAAAGTTGATTTATACGCCCCCCTCAATAAAGAAGGCGTGTTCCTTTATGTTTAATGGAGACTCCAAATACCAATATTCACGTCTGTTACCTTCTGTTTTGAGATATAAGTATCCCCAGAGAAAGAATTCACTTTTCTTCATTTCCGTTCACCCCCCCCAACTGAAGGAATTTCCCGGCAAAAAATACTTGTTTCTTTAATAGTAAACGATCTTCTAATTACCAATTATCACGACTCTAACATCTTCAGTTTTTGAGATATGTGTCCTTATAAAAGGAGTTCAACTCCTTTTCACCCCCGCCCCCCCAAGAAAATTTCCGCCCCTAAAACGCCTTTTTCTTCGTTAATAAACGAGATCCAAATACCAGTTTCCACGTCTGTAATAACTTTGGTTTTTATTAGATGTAAGTATCCTCATACAATTAATTCAATTAATTTTCAATTTTTTCACCTCCCCACTCATTGGATTGTCCGAGAATACGTGTTTCTTTACCTTTAAAGCAAATTCCAAATACCAACGTTTACGTTTGTAATATTTTAAGTTTCTGAAATATATTGTAGGTATGGTCTTCCTAACAATTCACCCCAATTTGTCACTCCTTTTAACCCCCATTAATTGGATTTTCCAAAAATAAGAAAGTACTTGTTCCTTTATTTTTAAAGGAGATATCAAATATCAATTTTCAGGTCTGTAATATTTTCAGTTTCTGAGATATGCGTATCCTCATTTAAGGGAATCAACCCCTTTTACACCCTTTTAACCCCTCCTAGTAGGATTTTCCGAAAACAAAAAATACGTGTTTCTTCAGTTTTAAAGGAGATTCTAAATACCAATTTTACATCTATAAACTTTAAAAGTTTAAATTATTGGATACACTCATTTTAAAATTTCACCCACTTTTAACCCCCCCCCCATTAATTGGATTTTCCAATAACAGAAAAATACATGTTTCTTTATTTTTAAAGGAGATCCCAAACAGTAATTTTCAGGTCTGTAATATCTTGAGGTTCTGAAATATAAGTAGCCTCATTAAAGGCATTCAACCCCTTTTCCACCCCTTTTCGCCTCGCCTATTGGGATTTTCCAAAAACAAAAAAATACGTTTCATTATTTTTAATGAAGATTCTAAATACCAACTTTTACATCTGTAAACTTTAAAAGTTTTGAGATATAGATGCACTCATTTTAAAAATTCACCCCCTCTTCACCCTCACATTAATTGGATTTTCCAAAACACAAAAAAATTCGTCTTTCTTTCTTTTTAAAAGAGATCAAAAATACCTATTTTCAGGTCTGTAATATCTTCAGTTTCTGAGATATAAGTACCGTTATCCTGATTAAAGTCATTCAACCCGTTTTTCGCCCTTTTTCACCCCTGATATTGGGATTTTCTGTAAACTAAAGAATACGTGTTTCCTTATTTTTACAGAAGATTCTATATATCGATTTTTACATCTGTAAACCTTTAAAGTCTTAAGATATAGATCCACTCATTTTAAAATTTCACCCAATTTTTCACCCCCTTAGCGACGGAATATCCAAAAATCCTCTCTTAGCGAGCACCTACATCTTAATATGAATATATCCCCAAAAATTAATTTCTTTCTGTCCAGTAGTTTTGGCTCGGCGATGATGAATCAGTCAGTCAGTCAGGACGAGTTATTTTATATATAGACTAGCAAGATACCCGTGCTTCGCTACGGTATTATACTGAAATTTATAATTGAATGCTTATTGTTTTAGATATATAATCCGCCAAAATTCGCGATCTGACTCGTTTTCTGCGAGAATCCACCGAAATTCCCGATCTGACTGGTTTTCTATTATTTTACGGCACGTTTCCTCCCATTTTTCAATCTTCCTTTCCAGCAATCGATTTCGTACTTCCCGGGCTAGGCTCAGGTATTCCTCCCGGTCAGTTGGGTCCGTAAATCTTTGCCATCTTTTCCTATAATCATTTTTAATATGGATAAAATCCTTCAGGAGGTCCGGCGTGGTGTCATATTGGGTGCCTTGGCGGCACTGAACCCGCGGCCGGACTGCATTCTTAGTCATTACCCGTCCAGGAGCCGTTTCCGGCGCGGTCCACATATTTGACGACGGTCCGGAATATTATTATTATTATTATTATTATTATTAGGATTATTATTATTATGTGTTGCTGTAATGACTGATGACAGGGAAAACCGGGAGTATCCGGAGAAAAACCTGTCCCGCCACCGTTTTGTCCAGCACGAATGTCACGTGGAGTGACCGGGATTCGAACCACGGAACCCAGCTGTGAGAGGCCGGCGCGCTGCCGCCTGAGCAACGGAGGATCCTTATAAGTACATCAAAAACAGTAAAATCAATTGGTCTCACCTCCTTTTACACCCCACTGCCGTTAAGTGTATTTACCGCCACCCCCCCAAAAAAAATAATTAAAAGAAGGCGTGTTTCTTTATGTTTAAAGGAGATTCCAAACACCAATGTTCACGTCTATTACCTTCAGTTTTGAGATATAAGTATCCCCATAAAAATAATTTACTTTTTTCACTTCATTTCACACTACTCCCCCCCCCCCAAGTGAATTTTCCCGCAAAAAATACTTGTTTCTTTAATAGTAAAGGATCTTCTAAATACCAATTATCACGACTCTAACTTCTTCAGTTTTTTATTCATGTGTCCTCATGAAAGGAATTCTACTCCTGTACACTCCCGCCCCCCAAGATGGTTTCCCCACCAAAACGCGGTTTTCTTTTTAAAGGAGATCCAAATACGAATTTTCACGTCTGTAACAACTTTAGATTTTATTAGATACATGTATTCTCATACAATTAAGTCAATTAATTTTTCAATCCTCTCACCCCCCCCCCATTTCATTGGATTTTCCGAGAATACGCGTTTCTTTACTTTTAAAGCTGATTGGAAATATCAAGTTTCACGTCTGTAACATCTTCTTTTTTGAGATATCAGTAACCTCATTAAAAGAATTCAACACCATTTTCAGTCAATTTTACCCCCCCTCCACCCAAGTGGTATTTCCGAAAACTAAAAATACACTTTTCTTTATGTTTAATAGTGATAAAAGAATACAATTTTTCACTTCTGTAACATGTTAAGTTTTTTTAGATATACTGTAAAAATTCTCATTTTAAAATTTCACCCCTTTTGAGTTCCCCTTAAGTCGAGTTTCCAAAAACAAATCACCTATGTTTCTTTACATTTACAGGAGATTCCAAACACCCACTTTTTACGTCTGTAACATTTTACGTTTCCAAGATATTCTGTAGATATAGCCTTTCAAAAAATTCACCCCAATTTGTCACTCCTGTTTAACCGCCATTAATTGGATTTTCCAAAAACTACGTGTTTCTTTATTTTTAAAGGAGATACCATATAGAAATTTTCAGTTCTGTGATATCTTCCGTTTCTGAGATATATGTATCCTCATTAAAGGCATTCAACCCATGTTTCAGCCTTTTACACCCCTCCTATTGGGATTTACAGGAAACCAAAAAATACGTGTTCTTTAATTTTTAGAAGAGATTCTAACTACCAATTTTTACATCTGTAAATTTTAAAGTTTTAAGATGTAGACACACTCATTTTAAAATATTCACCCCCCTTTTCACCCCCCAATAATTGGATTTTCCAAAAACGAAAAAATACGTGTTTCTTTACTGTTAAAGTAGATTCCAAATTCCAATTTTCAGGTCTATAACATCTTCAGGCTCTGAAATATAAGTAGCCTCATTAAAGGCTTTCAACCCATTATTCACCCTTTTCCGCCCTTCCTGTTGGGATTTTCCGAAAACAAAAAAATACGTGTTTCTTTATTTTTAAAGGAGATCACAAACACCAATTTTCAGGTCTGTAATATCTTCAGCTTCTGAGATATAAGTAGCCCCATTCAAGGCTTTCAACCCCTTTTTCACCCCTCCTATAGCGATTTTCCGAAAACAAAAAAATACGTGTTTCTTTATTTTTGATGAAGATTTTAAATACCATTTTTTACATCTGTAAACTTTCAAAGTTTTGAGATATAGATACACTCATTTTAAAAATTCACCCCCCCTTTTCACCCTCCCATTAATAGGATTTTCCAAAAACAAAAAATACGCGTTTCTTTATTTTTAAAAGAGATCAAAAGTACCAATTTTCAGGTCTGTAATACCTTCAGTTTATGAGATATAAGTACCGGTATCCTGATTAAAAGCATTCAACCCCTTTTTCGCCCTTTTTCTCCCGTCCTATTGGGATTTTCTGAAAACAAAAAAATACGTGTTTCCTTATTTTCAAAGATGATTGTAAATACCAATTTTTACATTTGTAAACTTTTACAGTTTTGAGATATAGATACACTCATTTTAAAATTTCACCCCCCTTTTCACCTTCTTAGCGACGGAATATCCAAAAATCCTCTCTTAGCGAGCACCTACATCTTAATATGAATGTATCCTCAAAATTTCATATTATTATGTCCAGTAGTTTTGGCTCGGCGATGATGAATCAGTCAGTCAGTCAGTCAGTCAGTCAGTCAGGACAAGCTATTTTATATATATAGATTAGGAAGATACCCGTGCTTCGCTACGGTATTATAATGAAATTTATAATTGAATGCTTAACGTTTTATATATAATCCGCCGAAATTCGCAATCTAACTCGTTTTCTGAGAGAATCCGCTAAAATTCGTGATCTGTCTCGTTTTCTGAGAGATTACGGCAAAGTTCCTCCCATTTTTCAATCTTTCTTTCCAGCAATCGATTTTGTACTTCCCGGGCTAGGTCCAGGTATTCCACAAGGTCAGTTGGGTCCCTATATCTTTGCGATCTTTTCCTATAAGCATTTTTATTATGGATTAAATCCTAGAGGAGATCCGGCGAGGTTTCGTCTTGGGTACCTTGGCGGTACCGAACCCGCGGCCAGACTGCAGTCGTAGTCATTACCCGGCCAGGATCCGTTTCCAGCACGGTCCGCACATTTTGACGACGGTCGAGAACATTATTATTATTATTATTATTATTTATTGTCTGGATACCACAGCAAGATGCAAGATCGCTACTTGGCGGTAACTTACATCCTCTGCCATTGTTATTGCTGACAATGTGACCAGCACCGTCGTCGTGGGTAGGCAAGTGCGCGAGATTTCTGGCGACACGAATGATATACTTCCGTGAAATATTGACCTTATTATAGAGGTGAACAATTGCACTGTCAATATCATTCGTATAGTTTATATGAAATGTGTTCAAATTTTTATTTATATGCCAGGAGAATCTACTGTAATCTAACTAATGAACTCTAAAGGAAAGGGTGGTTCTTGAAAAGGAACCCAGGAAAGATTACAAATGATCAGTTTATGATCAGAATAAGTACTTTATAAGCAGTAACATCAATTGGACTCAACTCCCTTTTCACCACACTGCCATTAAGTTCATTTCCCCCCTCCCCCACATAAAAGAAGGCGTGTTTCCTTATGTTTAAAGGAGATTCCAAGTACCAATATTCACGTCTGTTACCTTCAGTTCTGACATATAAGTATCCCCATAAAAAGAATTCACTTATTTCACTTCCTTTCACCCCCCCCTTAAGTGAATTTCCCGTTAAAAATACTTGTCTCTTTAATAGTAAAGGATCTTCTAAATACCAATTATCACGGCTCTAACATCTTCAGTTTTTGAGATATGTGTCCACACAAAATAATTCAACTGCTTGTCACCCCCGCTCCCCAAAATGATTTCGCCCAAAACGCTTTTTTCTTTGTTTTTAAAGGAGATACAAATACCAATTTTTACGTCTGTTAACAACTTTGGTTTTTATTAAATGTAAGTATCCTCATACAAATCATTCAATTAATTTTTCAATTTTTCACCTCCCAACCTCCTTCATTGGATATTCCGAGAATACGTGTTTGTTTAATTTTAAAGCAGATTCCAAATACCAATTTTCACGTCTGCAAAATCTTTCGTTTTTGAGATAATAGTATCCACATGCAAATAATTCAATTAATTTTTCAAATTCTCTCCACACTTTAGGTGGATTTCCGAAAACAAAAGTACTTATTCCTTTATTGTTAAAGGAAATTCCAAATACTAAATTTCGCGTCTGTAACATCTTCAGCTTTTGAGATATCAGTATCCTACTTAAAAGAATTCAACTCCATTTTCAGTCACTTTCTCCCCTCCACCAAAGTGGTTATTCAGAAAACAAAAAATGCATGTTTCTTTATTTTCAATAGAGATAAAGAATACTATTTTGCACTTCGGTCACATGTTACGTTTTAGAGATATACTGAAGAAATGCTCATTTTAAAATTTCACCCACTTGTTAGTTCCCCTTAAGTGGAGTTTCCAAAAACAATCACCTATGTTTCCTTACTTTTACAGGAGATTCCAAATACCAATTTTTACGTCTGTAACTTTTTACGCTTCTGAGAAATACTGTAGATATAGTCTTTCTAAAAATTCACCCCAATTTGTCAGTCCTGTTTTACCCCCATAAATTTGATTTTCTTTATTTTCAAAGGAGATCCCAAATACCAATTTTCAGGTATCTGTAATACCTTCTGTTTCTGAGATATAAGTATCCTCATTTAAGGGATTCAACCCCTTTTCCACCCTTCGGAGGATGAAAAGCGGGTAATTTTTAAAATGAGTGTATCTATATCTCAAAACTTTGAAAGTTTACAGTTGAAAATTGGTATTTAGAATCTCCTTTAAAAATAAAGAAACACGTATTTTTCTGTTTAGGGAAAATCCCAATGGGAGGGGTCAAAAGGGTTTAATAGGGATTGAATGCCTTTAATGAGGATACTTATATCTCAGAAACTGAAAATATTACAGACCTGAAAATTGGTATTTGAGATCTCCTTTAAGAATAAAGAAACGTGTATTTTTTTGGAAAATCCAATATATGGGGGTGTGAAAAGGGGGTGAACTTTAAAAATTAGTGTATCTATATCTCAAAACTTTAAAAGTTTGCATATGTAAAAATTGGTATTTAGAATCTTCTTTAAAAATAAGGAAACACGTAATTTTTGTTTTCGGAAAATCCTAATAGGAGGGGTGAATAAGAGTGAAAACGGGTTGAATGCCTTTTATGAGGGTACTTACATCTCAGAAACTGAAGATATTACAGACCTGAAAATCGGTATTTGGGGTCTCCTTTAAAAAAGAAACACGTGTTTTTCGTTTTTGGAAAATCTAATTAAAGGGAGGTGAAAAGGGGGTTAATTTTTATATTGAGTGTATCTCTATCTCAAAACTTTGAAAGTTTACAGATGTAAGAATTGGTATTTAAACACTCGTTTAAAAATAAAGAAATTTTTTTTTGTTTTCGGAAAATCCCAATAGGAATCGTGAAAAAGCGGTTGAATGCGTTTACTGAGGGTACTTATATCTCAGAAAGTGAAGATATTACAGACCTGAATATTGGTGTTTGGGATCTCCTTCAAAAATAATAAACACGAATTTTTTGTTTTTGGAAAATCCAATTAATGGGGGTGAAAAGGGGGAGGAACTTTTAAAATGATTGTATCTATATCTCCAAATTTTGAAGTTTATAGATTTAAAACTTGGTATTTAGTATCTCCTTTAAAAATAAAGAAACATGTACTTTTTGTTTTCTGAAAAGCTACTTGGGTGGAGGGATAAAAGTGATTGAAAATTGGGTTGAATTCTTTTAATTAGGATACTGATATCTCAAAAGCTGAAGATGTTACAGACGTGAAATTTGGTATTTGGAATCTGCTTCAAAATTAATGAAACACGTATTCTCGGAAAATCCAATGAAGTTAGGAGCGGGAGGTGAAAGATTTGAAAAATTAATTGAATTAATTGTATGAGGTTTCTTACATCTAATAAAGACTAAAGTTGTTACAGACGTGAAAATCGGTAGTTGGATCTCCTTTAAAAACAAATATAAACCGTTTTTGGGAGAAGTCATCTTGGGGGGTAGGGTTGAAAAGGAGTTGAATTCTTTTGTGTGGACACATATCTCAAAAACTGAAGAAGTTAGAGTCGTGATAATTGGTATTTAGAAGATCCTTTACTATTAAAAACAAGTATTTTTAACGGGATATTCACTTGAGGGGGGAGTGTGTAAGGAAGTGAAAAAAGTTAATTCTCTTGATGGGGATAATTATATCTCAGAATTAAAGCTAACAGATTTTGAACATTGGTATTTTAAATCTTTTTTGAACATAGGGAAACTCGCCTTCTTTTTTTCGGGGGAGGGGCGGCGTAAATTAACTTAACGGCGGTGGGGTGAAAAAGGAGTTCAGACCAATTGATTTTACTCCTCATAATGTACTTATTCTGATCATAAACTGATCATTTTTAATCTTTCCTGGGTTTATTTTCAAGAGCCTTCTTTTCCTTTGGAGAACATAAAGTTAGATTACCGTACATTTTCCTGGCATATTGAAATCTCTCTATTAAATATAAATATAAATAATAATGACTAATGGAATTTGGGAGCCATAAATATACAAATAAATAATTCTTAAACTTTGCCGGCTGTTGAAACTCATCTTCAGGGTCGTTGCCTTGTGACCAGGAGATCTGAATCACTTGATACCTAAAAAATTAATATTGGAAAAGGAGTCCATCTGGTAATTTCCCCCACCCATAGAAATTAAACAGAATATATATTAATCTCATACAATATACTTAGTCAATTAAACCTGTATTTACCTAGAAATCCGAGCAGAGCTCGTCGTGATACACCCTTGAACATATATAACAAAATAAAGAGAATATTGATATAAATAATAAATGTCTTAATTTATGAAATAACTCTCTCTCAATAACTGGTACTCAGTTTATTCCGCAACGCAAAATATTCACACGCAGTCATGACTCATTTTTCAAGAATGGACTCCACTTTGCTGATGGCGTTGGTATAGTTTGAAAAGGCCCAACACGTTACCTTACGTAGACTCTCCGTAGAATTATATATGGCTAACATTCATAACCATAGAATGTTGTTACACTCCAGCATCTTTCTCCCTGGTTCCTTCAACAGCAGATCTCGAACTCCCAACATGGCATGGGACATCTTCCCACAACTCGTACAAAACACCTCTCCGATTACCACCAGTATCACATCTGCACACTGCAAGCTGCAACTTCCAACTCTCGACGCGTGCTTGCACCACACTAGCCCAAGCCAACACAACAGCATCTTAAAATAGCCCAGTTCCTGGAATTTTCCACCTCAGCTCCGTCAACACGTAAACCCCCGCTCGGAGACTCGTCACGTACACAACCGGGAGATAAACTGAGTGATCGAAACACACTAGTCCCAAATAAAATATAGAGAGTATCCATAATAACGAGAGTTCCAAAAAGAGTTACTAAGCCGCGACGGCTAAATACACACATAAATGAAATATACACATGAATTAATAATAATAATAATAATAATAATAATAATAATAATAATGACAATAATAATAATAATATCTGACCGGGGTTTGTCAGGTTACAATACTCCCCCTTTGTTTTCCAACAGATGCAAATGTTGGCAAAACAACACAAATCAGGTGGCTGATGGCCCAAGGACAGCTCCTCAAACTACCCATCAAATATACAATATACAACATTAGGGATCCCGACGGTATCTCCTCAAATTGAACACATTATAAGTTCCAATACATTTCCTATTAGCATCAATTAAAGAATATGCACACCTCCCTATCCTTCTCGCCAATAACAACCAAAGGATTAACGTACTTGCTACAGGAAGGCTCAATAATCTTACCTGTAAGCATATTATGTATCACTTCCTGTACCGCCTGAGCATGAGCATGAGGAATCGGATATCTAGGACTATTAAAACTAGACCTATCTAAAATATCAAATGAGTGTTCGTACACAGTAGTACACCCTAATTCACCAGAGAACACCTCCTTGTTCTCCATCAAAACATTCAAAAGTTCCCTCTTCTGCTGCTCCTCCAGGCATGTCTGTCGCACCGCTTTCTCCACCTCACTGACCAAATCCTGACTTTCCGATACCATACTGTCATTAATTCTGATACTTGCATTATTAACTTTAACATCGACTTCATCCTCAACAATTTCCTCAATAACCTGAATATGACTACAATGAAGCACAAAACTACTCCTATCCACCTGATAATTAAGCTTAATCGGTTTACGTTCTTCACCAACAAGAAATTTCAAAACAGCAGTATCATAGTCAATCACACACTTGGTTTCAGATAGCCAGTCATTCCCCAGTATAACGGAATATACCAGATTAGGCACAACAAGACAACATTGCAACATGGTCTGACCACCAACCTCAATAGGAACAATAACCTGACTACGAATACGATTACTCTTAGCACCAGCTGCTGTGATAATAAATGTGTTCCTCACAGGAATCTCCTCAATAATCTCACCTCTGCTGATCCTCACAAAATTTAAAATTTACACAAGACTTATGACTCCCCGAGTCTACAAGCAATTTCTCCTTCACACCCCATATGGTAGCCTCCATAGCTGGGTTGATCAATAATTCAGACGAACCACCTTCCTTAGCACTATCCTGGTCACACAACAAATCCTTACCAACATCAATCTCAAAAGCCTCCCTGATAACATGGATTTGCACATCAAGTGGGGATCTCCTAACGGACCTATTTAGGACATCCCGTTGGAGTTTAAATTCTGATTCTGCTGATTACCACTATTATTACCTCTCTCATCCCTTCTCCCCCTATCATTCAAATCCCTAGACTGATTACTAGAATTAAAATTCCTACTATCTTGATTCCTGAAATTAATCCTGGTTTCTTCCTGCCTATTCCCATTACCCTGATCCCTTCTGCTATAGTCATTCCCATTCCTACGATTACTTTCAAATGCTACTCCTCTCCTGTGATTATTTTCCCCCACACTCCTATGTCCTACCTGCCTACCCAAAGAATCGAAACGATGCAACAGCCCTTCCATTCCCTTAATGGTCTTAACCTGCTGGATGCACATGGCCAACTGAATATCTTCATTAAAATGTCTAGCCATCCTCCTAACAATATCCTGCTCTGGCAAACTCTCTTCTAAGTTCTGACTAATAGCCACGTGCACAAGAAAATACTCCGTACGAGAAATACCCTCATTAACCTTATACTTCCCAGCCATAATCCTATCTCTTTCCCTACCCTGAATCTCCTCATCCCAAAACTTATCCATAAACAACTCCCTGAATCCCCTTAAACCCTTAATATGACCTCTATAAACATCATACCAACTCCTAGCTTCACCCGTAAACGCACTTGCTAACATATCATCTACCAAGTCCCACTCTAACACACCTTCTTCCAAGCTCCTAGTAAAACGTTTCTCCACTACCTTGAGAAATTCCAGAGGGTTAAACTGCTTACCATTAAACTTAGGCAGCTCAATTTCCTTAATAATATGCCTTTGTATGCTAGAACTCTGAACATCACCTGAGGACCTGACTGATTGAATCTTTTCGTCAACCCTCTGTAATACATCTGCCTTCCATACATCAATATGACTAGCGTTCTCTCTGACCTGATGTTCAATTACACCTTGTTTACTTATCACATTGTGAATACTGTTAAAGTTATCTAAAATTTTATCCTGACATTTAGAATTATTTTCAACAAGTTTAGCTTCAAGATTATTAGCAACGTTACAAATTACTCGGTTAAATTCACTTTTATTTGATTCAGATATGCCCCTAATTTCTTCAATTTGCCTATCATGCTCAGACAATTTACCATTAATTTCTACACATTGATAGTTTAATTCCTTCCTCATCTCCATAATACCTGAATCGACTTTCTCACTTAACCTCTTTACTTGATTATCCATCCTATCACTAATTTCCTGAACTTGTTTTTCAATTTTAGCAACATTAATTTCCATTTTCTGATTATTATTCTCAAGTTTACTTTCAAGTTTCTGTGTTAACTCATCATTCTGCTCTCTAAGTTTACTTTCAAGTTTATTAGTAAATTCACTCAAAATATGAACTAATTGGTCTAGCTGCTGGTCACTATTATCGCTACTCTGCTCTGATAGAGATGATGAAGCATTGTCCCCTGTTACCATCGAATCTAACACAACATTTAAATTATTATCGCCCATTGTGGCTTCACTCTCTGAATTAATCATGTCAACGGTATAGTTTGCTCCCCCTGTACTACAATTAATATGCACTTTCCTTTCCACACTCCTATTTCTTAATTTTAACAGATTAATATTTTCTCTCGTCCAACTCATCAATTTGCGTTTCCCACATACGCAAAATTTCCACAAGACATATTATACACTCCACAGCGAACAAGAAATCTCCACAACAACTGTACATATCATGAAATCTGAGAGCAACTATACCATTTCTGTGTGCATACCCTATCGTGACTCAGATCAGTCTTGCCCCACGTTGCTAGCGACATTGAAATCTCTCTATTAAATATAAATATAAATAATAATGACTAATGGAATTTGGGAGCCATAAATATACAAATAAATAATTCTTAAACTTTGCCGGCTGTTGAAACTCATCTTCAGGGTCGTTGCCTTGTGACAAGGAGATCTGAATCACTTGATACCTAAAAAATTAATATTGGAAAAGGAGTCCATCTGGTAATTTCCCCCACCCATAGAAATTAAACAGAATATATATTAATCTCATACAATATACTTAGTCAATTAAACCTGTATTTACCTAGAAATCCGAGCAGAGCTCGTCGTGATACACCCTTGAACATATATAACAAAATAAAGAGAATGTGATATAAATAATAAATGTCTTAATTTATGAAATAACTCTCTCTCAATAACTGGTACTCAGTTTATTCCGCAACGCAAAATATTCACACGCAGTCATGACTCATTTTTCAAGAATGGACTCCACTTTGCTGATGGCGTTGGTATAGTTTGAAAAGGCCCAACACGTTACCTTACGTAGACTCTCCGTAGAATTATATATGGCTAACATTCATAACCATAGAATGTTGTTACACTCCAGCATCTTTCTCCCTGGTTCCTTCAACAGCAGATCTCGAACTCCCAACATGGCATGGGACATCTTCCCACAACTCGTACAAAACACCTCTCCGATTACCACCAGTATCACATCTGCACACTGCAAGCTGCAACTTCCAACTCTCGACGCGTGCTTGCACCACACTAGCCCAAGCCAACACAACAGCATCTTAAAATAGCCCAGTTCCTGGAATTTTCCACCTCAGCTCCGTCAACACGTAAACCCCCGCTCGGAGACTCGTCACGTACACAACCGGGAGATAAACTGAGTGATCGAAACACACTAGTCCCAAATAAAATATAGAGAGTATCCATAATAACGAGAGTTCCAAAAAGAGTTACTAAGCCGCGACGGCTAAATACACACATAAATGAAATATACACATGAATTAATAATAATAATAATAATAATAATAATAATAATAATAATAATAATAATAATAATCATAATAATAATAATAATAATAATGACAATAATAATAATAATATCTGACCGGGGTTTGTCAGGTTACAATATAAATAAAAATTTAAACACATTTGAAAAAAAGGATAGGAATGAAATTGACCGTGCAATTGTTCACCTCTATAATAAGGTCAATAATGCACGCAAGTATATCATTCGTGTCGCCAAAATTCTCGCGCACTTGCCTACGCGCGACGATGGTGCTGGCCACATTGTCAGCAATGACAATGGCAGCAGATGTAATTTACCGCCAAGTAGCGGTCTTGCATCTTGCTGTGGGTTTCAGACCATCAATAATAATAATAATAATAATAATAATAATAATAATAATAATAATAATAATAATAATAATAATAATAATAATAATTTTGTGGACCGTCATCAAAATGTGCGGACCGCTCTGGAAATGGGTCCTGGCTGGGCAATGACTACGATTGCAGTCCGGCCGCGGGTTCAATACCGCCAAGGCACCCAAGACGACACCACGGCGAATCTCCTCAAGGATTTGATCCATATTAAAAATGCTTATAGGAAAAGATGGCAAAGTTGTAGGGCCCCTACTGACAGGGTGGAATTGCTGGAAAGAAAGATTGAAAAGTGGGTGGAACTTTGCCATAATCTCTCAGAAAACGAGACAGATTACGAATTTTTGCGGATTCTCTCAGGAAACGAGTTAGATCGCGAATATCGGCGATTATATATAAAGCGTTAAGCATTCAATTATAAATTTAATTATGATACCGTAGCGAAGCACGGGTATTTTGCTAGTTTTATATATGTAGATTTTTGTGGGTATCAATAGGCCTATATCGGAAGTGAATTATATTTTTATGACAATTGAAATTGGAAAATATTAAATTTGAGGAACTTAAAATACCACAAATTTATTCTCTTCTCTTCAGCGATTATGCGCAGCTTCCGTTTATTAGTAAATTACTGCAGTGGAGTTAAACATTTTCAATTGTATTACTAGTAAAGAATGCTACAAGATTGCTTTGATCAGTATTTTAAAGGTCATCTTAAATGGGGTGGTTTTAGATTAATTTCTAATTTTAAGAGCAGAATCATTAAGTTATCTCCTGGGCAAGAATCTGTAGGTATAAAATAGCTTGTCCTGACTGACTGACTGACTGACTGACTGACTGACTGACTGACTGACTGTTTCATCATCGCCGAGCCAAAACTATTGGACATAAAGAAATGAAATTTTGGGGAAACATTCATATTAACATGTAGGTGCTCGCTAACAGAGGATTTTTGGATATTTCGTCGCTAAGGGGGTTAAAAGGGGGATTATTTAAAATGAGGACATCTATATCTCAAAAACCTAAAACTTTATAGACGTAAAAATTGGTATCTGGAATCTTCATTAAAAATAAACACGTATCTTTTGTTTCCGGAAAATTCCATTAAGTGGGTTAAAAAAAGGGGAAAACTAGTTGAACGCCCCTTATGAGAAGACTTATATCTCAAAAACTGAAGATGTTATAGACGTGAAAATTAATACTGGAATCTTCTATGAAAATGAAGAAACACGTATTTTTGCAATTTTGTATAATCCGATGAATAGGGGCTGAACAGGAGTGACAAATGGGGTGAATTAAAATAAGACTATATCTGCAAATTATCTCAGACACGTAATATATTACAGATTTGAGTACTGGTATTTGGAATTTCGTGTAAAAGCAAAAAGAAACATAAATATTTTTTAGGAAAATCCACTTAAGGGGAACTGAAAAAGGGGGTGAATTTTTAAAATTACCGTATCTACAGTATATCTCAGTAACATAACATGTTGCATACGTGAACATTGGCATTTGGAATCTCCTTTAAAAATATGGAAACACGTATTCTTTGGTTTTCGGGAAGTACCTTTAACCGGGGGGGGGGGGGGCGGTAGAATTGAAACATCAGTTGAATTATTTGCATGAGAATGTATATATAGGCCTACACCAAAAATCTAAAGGTGTTATAAACGTGAAAACTTGTATTTGATATCTCCATTAAAAATAAGGAAACGTGCATTTGGTTGGGGAATCAACTTGGTGGGAGGGTGGATGAAAACGGAGATGAATTCCTTTTACGAGGACACATATATCTCAAAAACTGAAGATATTACAGTCGTGATAATTGGTATTTGGGAGCTCTTTTAAATAAACGGTTACTGTTTGTTTTTGGAAAATTCACTTGAGTGGGGAGTGTGAAAGGAAGTAAAAAAAATTGAATTCATTTTCTGGAGTAACTTATATCTCAAAACTGAAGTTTACAGACGTAGAAAATGGTATTTGGAATCTACTTTAACAATAAATAAACACGCATATTTTGTGTGGGGCGAAAACCACTTAACGGGCGGGGGTGGAGTGAAAAAGGAGTTGAATTCTTTTCATGAGGATACTCCTATCTCAAAAACTGAAAATGTTACAGACATGAAAATTTGTATTTGGCATTTTCTTTCAATGTAAAGAAACACGTAAACTTTTGACTTTAGAAAATATAGTTTAGGGGGGCGAATTAATTGAAAAATTAGTTGAATTCTTTGTATGAGGATACTTATATCTCAAAAAGTAAATATGTTACCGACGTGAACATTAGTATTAGGACTCTCCTTTAAAAATAAAAAAACACGCATTTTGAGGCGGGTGAGAAATCAGCTTGGGGGTGGGGGCGGTGAAAGGGAGTTTAATTCCTTTTTATGAGTATATATCTCAAATCTGAAGATGTTAAGTACGTGATAATTGGCATTTGGAAGTTCCTGATAAATAAATAAACAATTTTTTTTGTTTTCGGAGAATTTACTTAAGGGGGAGGGTGAAAGGAAGTGAAAAATTTAATTATTTTTATGAAGAACCATATATCTCAAAAACTTAATGTTACACACGGGAAAATTTGCATTTGGAATCACCTTTAAAAATAAAGAAACACGCACTTTTGAGGCGGGTGGGGGAATCAACTTAACAGGCTTGGGTGAAAAAGAGTTGAATTCTTTTTATGAGGATACTTATATCTCAAAAACTGAACATGTTAGAGGCTTGAACATTTGTATTTGGAATCTTCTTTCAAGGTAAAGAAACACGTGTTCTTTTGCCTTCGGAAAATCCACTTAAAGTGAAAAATTAGTTGAATTCTTTGTAAAGTTTGTGTACTTTTGGGGAGGGGGGAATCAACTTAACGGGTAGGAAGAGGGGTGAAAATGGAGTTGAATTAATTTTATGAGTATACTTATATATCAAAAAATGAAGATGTTACAGACGTGGAAATTAGTATTTGGAATCTCCTTTAAAAATGAAGAAACACGCATTTTTTGGGAAAATCGACGTAAGGGGTGTGGGGTTGAAAATAATTGAGTAAGTAAGTAAGTAAGTAAGTAAGTAAGTAAGTAAGTAAGGAGTTGGGGTATGTTTATGAGGATACTTTACCTTATAAAATGTCCGACTCGTTGGCTGAATGGTCAGCGTACTGGCCTTCGGTTCAGAGGGTTCCGGGTTCGATTCCCGGCCGGGTCGGGGATTTTAACCTTCATTGGTTAACCCCAATGGCCCGGGGGCTGGGTGTTTGTGTCGTCTCCAACATCCCTGCAACTCACACACCACACATAACACTATCCTCCACCACACTAACACGCAGTTACTTACGCATGGCAGATGCCGCCCACCCTCAGCGGAGGGTCTGCCTTACAAGGACTGCACTCGGCTAGAAATAGCCACACGAAAATACAAATAAATAACCTCATAAAATGAAGCTGTTACAGACATGAAAGTTGGTATTTTGAATTTCCTTTCAAAATAAAGAAACACAATTCTTTTGTTTTCGGAAAGTTCACTTAAAGCGGGAGAGGAGCGGAAAGTAGTAAAGGAGAAGAAGAAGAAGAAGAATAAGAAGTTGAATTATTCTTATGAGTGTACATTTATCTCAAAAACTGAAGTGTTACAGACGTATAGACATGAAAAGTGGTTTTTGGAATCTCCTTTCAAAATAATGAAACACGTATTTTTTTGGTTTTCAGAAAATCCAGTTCCGGGGCTGAAAATAATTGCAAAGACGGGTGAATTTTTAAAATGAGTACCGGTATATCTACATTATACGTTAAAAACGTCACATGTTAGGGACAAGAAACTTGGTGTTTGGAAGGTCCTTTAAAAATACAGGACCGGGCGTGTTGGCCGTGCTGTTAGGAGCACGCAGCTGTGCGCTCGCATCCGGAAGACAGTGGGTTCGAACCCCACTGTCGGCAGCCCTGAAGAAGGTTTTCCGTGGTTTCCGATTTTCACACCAGGCAAATGCTGGGGCTGAACCTTAATTAAGTCCACGGCCGCTTCCTTCCCGTACCTAGGTCTTTCCTGTTCCATCGTCGACATGAGACCTATCTGTGTCGGTGCGACGTAAGGTAAATAGCAAAAAAAGAATACAGTAACCTGTACGTTTTTGTTTTCGGAACAGGCACTTATCAGGGGGTGAAAAGAAGTGAGAAATTGTTCAATTGTTTTTTTATGAAGGTACTTATATCTTAAAAATTTAAAAAAGTTACAGACGAGAAAATTGGTATTTGGAATCTCTTTTAAAAATAAAAAATATGTATTTTTGTTTTCGGAAAATACACTTAGATCAGGTGGGGGAAGGACTGATAAAGGGGTTGAACTCTTTTCATCGGTATACTTGAGAGAAGACTGTTTCTCACATGTACAGTTCTATGTCGCATGGTCGTCCTAGCCTCAAAAGGTAATACCACAAACATGGTTTACAAAGAATTTCAGGGGTAATGTAACTCAATTTTTGGATGAATTTTTATACTTTAGGAATTTTCAGATAATGTCTTACTACAATCCCGAGGAACGATTACTTTAATCAAATTACGAAATCCACGCGAGCAAAGCCGCGGGTAATTGCTAGTATTGTATAAAGAAAGTTTCATGTGCTCCCAGTATTATTATAAAAAGTTTCCAATGGAACTTCCTATTATTTCGACGCAGTTCGAACAAAATATAATTGTACAATTTACTTTACGTCACAACGATAGAGACAGGTCTTACGGCGACGAAGGAATAGGAACGGGCTAGGAGTTGGAAGGAAGCGACCGTGGCCTTGATTGAGGTACAGCCTGGTGTGAAAAAGGAGAAACCACGGAAAACCATCTCCTGGGCTGCCGATAAAGGGGTTCGAATCCACTATCTCCCGAATGCAAGCTGAAAGCGACGTGACCAAAACCGAGCAGCTACTCACTTGGTAAAATATACAGATATGCATATTTTCAGTGCAGGGCCTTGCTGAGTTGCGAAATTGCTCAGGATGGTGAGGGTTGTTCAGAGCAGTAGCTTAGCTATTAGCTTTCTAGTCGGACAGCCGAGGTTCGTATCCAAGTCGATCCCGGGTTGGAGTATTCACTCGAAAAATCACGTGCCATCAGGTAGGCCATCCGGCCTTAAACCCCTGACCAAGACCGAAATGAGCCAAGGAGTCTGCATCAACCCTAGAAATACCTGGGATAAACTGAATGAAGTTTTGTCCGACTCGTTCGCTGATTGGTCAGCGCAATGACGTTCGGTTCATATCACCCGTGGTTCGATTCCCGGTCAGTTTGCGAACTTCAGCCCGGTCTGATTAATCCCCCTTGCTCGGGGCTGGGTGTTTGTTATCGTCTCAATACACATGCACATCCACACATATCTTCATTTACGTACAACACAGCACAATACCAACCACTAGAGGTACAACCAATAGCAAATACATCCTCAAATGAAGGATGGCCTCACAACCGCAGATAATTGGGAAAACGCCAGGAACAACAATAACTAAGTGGACCGATTACTTACTTTAAACAACAAGCATCATCAGCATCAATAATTCTCATATTACTACATAAAGTGGTTAGTGTGATTAGCTGCCACCTCGAGGGACCTGCGTTCGATTCCCGGCTCTGCCACGAAATTTGAAAAGTGATATGAGGACTGGAACAGGGTTCATTCAGCCTTGGGAAGTCAACTGAGTAGACGAGGCTTCGATTCTCACCTCAGCCGTCCTCGAAGTGGTTTTCCGTGGTTCCCACTTCTCCTCCAGGCAAATGCCGGGATGGTACCTAAATTACGGCTACGGCCGTTCCCTTCCCCCTACCAATTTTTGCATCTCCCCACAATGGCCCTGTTCAGCATTGCAGATGAGGCCGACCCGGGAGAGATACTGGTCATCCACCCTAGTTGTATCCCCGACAAAATGACTCTCGGTCTAGTACACGGCCTCTCGAATGTCTCCGAAAAACGTAAAAATATGATGTAAAAGTAGTGCCTTTATTACTGTTAGCTATTCAGAAATATTCTAAATACTTAACAAAATGTTTCTCCAAATACCTATGAGCAGCATTTTCTCCTCTTCTTTCTTTTCCCACCCACACATTTCACTGAAGGACTGGATCATAAACCAAAAATGTAAATCTGTGTAATCTATATTTCAAACTGTTCGCGATAGAACTTCACCGAGAGACGCTATTTGCTGTTATGGTGGAAATGTTTCAAACAGAAGGACTGTACTGCATTCAGAAGGACTTAAAAGATGTTTAATGTCAATAATTTAATTTTGTAAGAAGTCTTTTCATTTTATTCAACCCATCCGCTACTCTTCAAAAGTTGGTGCCTCAGTGAATGGAAGAGGCAAATAAGGACGTTGAAACTGCACAAGTTGATTGCGAGTTTGCATTGCGCGGCATGAACTGTTACTTCTTTATGGCTCGTAAACTGGTTCTCTCTTTAATGACTACACACTTAACACTCAACTTCACTTCTTCCTTTTCTTACACTTTACAGTGCCGATTTGAGACAGTAACTGCTTCATTAATTACGAAACCCGTGAGTGGTGCCTTCAACAGAAGATTGATTAACTGACGTTCTGCTTTGAGAAGGCTGGGATTATGTAACGCTGTGCCCTACCAGTCTGAGATATTACAGGTCGGTGGACAATTTACAAGTGAATGACCTTCTTAAATCTATTCAAATACGAGGGCTTTATCTTAGAAACTTATGTAAGGTCGACACTGCACGCTTCACACCGGACAGGCCAAGTTGACTATTAAAGGAAATGACTATAGAATTAGTAATTTAAAAAATATATCGAAGGGGAAAACATAGATTTCAGGTCGACAGACATCAAAGTAGAGAACATGATTGACCGTAACAGATGGCAACAGTGGTGGAGGGAAAGTCACAATAAGAAATATGAACACTAGGTGAGGAATGTAATTTTTATCGTATGGAGGCATTTGAAACAGATACATTTCTATACCTATGCCCAAGTTTTGAAGCCACCTGACAGAGTTAGAGATGAGATCGATCAGGTCGTTAGACGTTTTGGTATATAATCCACAGGACAGCGCTGGATGAAATGTTCAATATCCCAGTTTATCCATTCATACTACTAGAGATGGACGTATTTGCTGCCGCCGTCCACAGTTCTAAGTCTACTTACGCGACACAACAGCTTCCTTAGGAGGTCATACCGCTTGATCTTCTTTTTAGGAATTAATGCATGAGCTTGTGATCAGGATGTCTTCGTAGACCACTCATCCGTCCAGCATTGATTTTAATCAAAGAAGTCTACAGTAAGTTTGCGTTCAGTGCGGTATGATCGGTTTCCTGGATCTAAGTCAATATCGTGGTGGACGATAGGAGGTCTAGTGAAGAAGAAACGAGGAGGGGGTGGGGGATACTGATATGTTCTTTGCTACCTTCAGCAGCGTTCGCTTCCTCGTTAGATATGGTGATGAAATGCGGTTCGGCACTGGTAAACCAGTGGCATGGGGATGACGTGTTTTGCCGGTGATACAATGCATCGTATCATTTAGCTCGTTTCTGTTCTCTGCACATGTGTTGTTTCCAGACACATGTGTGCACAATATTAAGCAGCGGAGTATACGAGGTTGGTATAGTAGTTAGTGCCACTGAGCTACTCTAGAACATTGTTTCTTGTATCGACTTGATACGAGAGCCTGATGAGGTTGTGATTATAGCTGAACGTTCTATGTAGGGAGTTTATGAACATTTTTGGAGGGAATTGCTCCAAAGCTTTTCTCGATCGGATAGTATAGTTGGTTCGTGCTTCGCAAAATGGTTTGCTAGACGGAAGCAATGAACTTCGGTCATACTGGTGCTTGGGATCAGTCTCCAAGACTTAAGGAATATTGTACTTTTTTCCAACACCAAATCGTCTCCGCAGCAGAACATCGAACCTACAGGGGACCTGCCCAGATGAAGCCCGGGCAAAAAGTTGATGAAACATGACATATATATAAGTTATAAAATACGGTGTGTTTTTATACAAGTGGGATGTAACTGGGGTGTTGATAGTACACCGAAAAAAGAAAAAAATATACCTATGAACACATGCCCTATGATCGATCGTTTGTTGCACACTTTCCAGCGTTATACGACGAGTTTTGGTAAAAGCCTTACCTGGCACTTCTCACGTCGAACAGCTGTTGCCATGTTGGTGTACCAGCAGAGATCTTCTTCTTCTAAGCGTTTATCCTACTGGTTTAGCGTCCACTTGATGGATCAGGGAACGCCATTTCCAAAGATCGAAAATATGATTGTGCTGTAAGTGGAGTGCTCTTATGTCGGCGTTAATGGCAAATTGCTGTTGTAGTTTTGGCCTTCATATTAGTCGTGTCCTGCAGACTTTAAGGTGGTAGGCAGTATTGGCGGCGTTGCGAGTTGCTGCGCGCATGATACGGCTATACCATTGGAGATGTCTCTGACGCATTTTCTCATTTGTTGGGGCTATGTCACTTCGAATAGCGTCGTTTGTAATGTGGTGGAGGCGACGGATTCCCATCGACCAACGCAACATACGCATTTCCATAACGTGAAGCTGGTGCTCTACTCGTCTCGTAACTGGCCAGCTTCATAGATAGCGACTGGACGAACAACTGTTTATTTCTTTTTACAAGTTGCTTTACATCGCACCGACAAATATAGGTGTTATGGTGACGATGGGACAGGAAAGGCCTAGGAGTGGGGAGGAAGCATCTGTGGCCTTAATGAAGGTACAGTCGCTGCCTATGCCTGGTTTGAAAATGGGAAACCACGGGAAACCATCTTCAGGGCTGCCGACAGTCGGGTTCGAACCCACTATCTCTCGAATGCTGGATACTGACCGCGCTTAAGAGGCTACAGCTATCGAGCTCGGTACGAACAACTGTACGGAATATATTGGACTTGAGGAGTATCGGCATTCTCTTGTCGCAGAGAACTCTCGTTACCTCCTTCCATCGCACCAATACAGGATTTATCCCTGCTCGCACTTCAGCGTTGATGCTTGTGTTACCACATAAATGAGATCCTAAGTTACGGAAAGTATTGGTCTTCGGTAGATTTTCACCACTGACTTGAATATCACCGTCACTCTGGTTTGAAAGGTATATCTGTCTTCTTGATGTTAATATGAAGACCAAATCCGCTGAAGGTGTCATGCCAGGCTTGGGCCGGGTATTGCCGGTCATGTTTGGTGGTACTGACAAGCATGACATCATCCGTGTAGAGGGTATTCCATGAACTTCGTGCTGTAGGTCTCGAGCGATCGCGTCCATTACACACAAAACGAAAAGAGTAGATATGAGAAGATTGAATTTTTATGAACACCCTCATTGATCGAAAAGGTGTCTGATATACCGAAGGCACTCCTTACTCTACTACTGGCGTTAACATATTTGAACCCGTTTAATGCGTTGTTCCGGAACTCCATGATATCGAATGCATACCAAATTAGACGGTGTGGTATGCCGTCGAAAGCCTTCTCAATATGAAACGGTCCAACCTGTGCCTGAATGCACGACTGAATACGCCATATCATTGACGGTCAGGCACGTCGAACACTCCAGGCATCGATAGCAACCTTGTTCCACGCTGTGGCAAAGTACTGCAATGTCCTTAACAGCATGCCGGACATCAAAGTTATTCATAAATACGATCGATCATAGCGCTCATGTTCATAGGGAATTTTGCGTTTGAGTGTACTGTCCAACCGTCCCTTTATTACCCACAAGTTTGGGAACAGCCTAAATATTAGGCTACATAGTTAACCCGAAGTGGTTCGCTATTTTTTCATAAGTAATAACCTAATTTCAGTACAAAGCAGTAGCCGTTTTGAATCACCCGAACGCTTTCTGTGCTTGTTCACGTTATTGTTCCCATCTTTGAGATCTATAGAGAACCTAATGGGTAAGTGGGTAAAGATTCTCCGTAGACGAGTTCCACTATCGAACACTGGAGGTTGGGCCGAAAGAGGGTCTCTGTGCATTAGGGAGCCAAGGGTAAGACGGGCATGGGTATGTAACCCATGGGAGTTGCTTTCAAAGTGCGATAGAAGCGGTCCACCAAACCGTTTGCTTATGAGTGGTATGCAGAGTCAGAGGACAGGAAAATACCGCATGGGTAGGTAGCAACACGGAGATGAAATGTGAACTGGCATCGGTGATCTGTTGTAATATTCCGGGGGCACCCTCAGTAAGGAAAATGAGCACAACGAAAATTGTTCTGATGTGGCTGGGAGGTATGACCAGTCTTAAGGAAAACAATGAATAAGAAAAGCATCGTTAGATGCACGGTATTGTTTCAATAGGGAGAATATCTCAGTTGCCTCTCACATGGCATTTTCGTTTAGTGTCTGGTCAACTGTACCTGAGGCTTGTATAATATGGATATATTATATCCATTTTAAATGCATTTTTTTACAATCTGCGTTACGTCGCACTGACACAAATAGGTCTCATGTCGATGATGGGAGAGGAAGGGGCTAGGAGCAGGGAGGAAGCGACGATGGCCTTAATTAAGGTACAGCCCCAGCATTTGCTTAGCGTGAAAATGAGAAACCACGGGAAACCATCTTCACAGCTGCCGACAGTGGGATGCGAGTCCACTATCTTCCGAATGCAAGGTGATAGTTACGTGACTCAAGCAGTGCGTGCACTTCCTTGGCCCTGCATATTAGTGGAATATGACCCTAAAATCATCGTAAGATGAGATGTACAGTAGCATGCTCTACTGTACATATCTAGCAACTGTTCCAGTTTCGATATGAGGCCAACTGTGCAATAGTGCTTTGGTGATATGGAGAAGTAAAGTAGTAGTAGCGTAGTTTTTGTTGTTGTTAGGAGAGAAGCAATTAGTAAATTTGTGACATTCCTCGGTTGTAATCATTCACATCAGTAGTCCGTTTTCCTATTAAATTTTGTTACGTTGTACCCGGGTGCGATGGAATAGGGGAAGACTGAATGTTTTGAGAGAGAGTTGTGCTTGCAGGCTGCTGAGAAACATAGGCAGATTGATCGCTCTCCGAGATCAGTCCCATGGATTAGTGCGTACTTAACGGGAATATTTAGGTTGTCTTAGTCTCAGTTAGTACTAATGTTTTACCTTCGAGTAACTTGATCTCTCCGAAGTTAAGCCATAGCTTAGACGTAGGGCGAAGTGGTTTGCTTGAAATATGATGATGCTGTACTCAAGCTTATTGACTGCGTTACGACTCCTGGATGTTAATGATCGTGACGAAATGACGAGACCTTCTTGAAAAATATGTGTAGTTGAAATATGCAGCTGAAACCATGTGAGTATAACTTTCTCGGGCTTTAATACACCGAACTGAACGTAAATTTATGCATCAGTGTAAGACTTAATTTGTGTGCGTTCCTTTGGTGAATATCTGGTACCACCAATGGCCACACTCTCTCTGCACCAGAGGAGCATAATACCATAGGCCTCATTTTACTTTATTCAAAAATTATCGTGACAAAGTAAAGCTTTTCTTTTCTGGTTTGAAGGAAATTTACCTCCATTTTGTTTTACAATCTGGTTTACGTCGCCCTGACACAGATAGGTCTTTATGGCGATGAAATGAAATGGCGTATGGCTTTTAGTGCCGGGAGGTGTCCGAGGAATTCGGCTCGCCAGGTGCAGGTCTTTTCATTTGACGCCCATAGGCAACCTGTGCGTCGTAATGAGGATGAAATGATGTTGAAGACGACACATACACCCAGTCCGCGTGCCAGGGTAATTAACCAATTATGGTTAAAATTACCGACCCCGCCAGGAATCGAACCAGGGACCCCGGTGACCAAAGGCCAGCACGCTAACCATTTAGCCATGGAGCCGGACTTTATGTCGATGATTAGATAGGAAGGGGCAATGAGGGGGGAGGAAGCGACTATGGCCTTAATTAATGCACAGTCCCTATAGATTTGCTTAGTGTGAAAATGTTAAACCGCGGAAACCATCTTCAGGGCTGCCAATGGTGGGATTCAAATCCACTATCTTCCGAATTCAAACTGATAGTCAAGTGACTCAAGCAGTGCGTCCACTTGCTTGGCCCTGCATATTAGTGGCATATGATCCTACTACCATCGTAAGATGAGATGTACAGTAGTATGCTCTACTGTACATATCTAGCAACTATTCTAGTTTCTAAATAATTCTGTAGATTTACGCTGAAATAACTATTATTGGTATTATACGAAGCTGAATTTACTAACTCATGTACCTTGGTCGCAAGGAGCGAGTAGTTTGGCAGCCTTCTTCTTAGATCACATGGCGAGACGAAATATGTGAAAACTTTCTTGAAACATACAAACTGTTGCTCCGTCAAAAAGACGGTGATGACGACAGCTTTATACCAGGTTGCAAAATGGCAGGGAATCGATATTCTCTGTTGCATATTACGAAGTCAGCTTTCACTAACCGCCATGTGAAATCTCAGAGAAGCTTTTCAAGTTGATCGTGGTGATACCGAAACGTAAGTTGAGATCGTACTTCCACTGGCCACGAATTGGTCAGAGTCAACGCGTTCGCGTTCCGGGAATACACGCAAAGATGTGACCCGGTGTCGATCAAATGTTTAGTTTTCTGGTCGATCACGAAGAAGCTGTAGAGGCTGTTCATGTTGTCGTGTACCTCCACTAACGGCGGCGCTTGGAGTCTTCCGTAGGCTGGCAACTGCGGGACAAGAAACAACGATGGTATCAACAGACGGACGTTGATGAGAAAAGATAGTGGTTGGGTGTACGGTTACACTGGGATCCTCTGTTCAGTGAACGGTACAGCTGGTATTTAGGGCAGCCAGCTTCCGATAATAAGGCTGTAACAGGTTCTCGGATCCAGGTTTTGTAGGGTGCGTGGCCGAGGTAGGCCTACGGGCTTTTCAAATGCACGACGTTCGGCAGTGGGGCTACTTCTTCATTGCAGTCAGCTAACAGAGAAATGGTTTTAGATTCCATTCTGACTTACCGCCTAGCTCTATCATATGAGGCGAAGAAATTGTGACAAACTATTCGTCATTATTATTATTATTGTCCGACTCGTTGGCTGAATGATCAGCGTACTGGCCTTCGGTTCAGAGGGTCCCGGGTTCGATTCCCGGCTGGGTCGAGGATTTTTAACCTTAATTGGTTAATTCCAATGGCCCGCGGGCTGGGTGTTTTTGCTGTCCCCAACATCCCTGCAACTCACACACCACACATAACACTATCCTCCACCACAATAACACGCAGTTACCTACACATGGCAGATGCCGCCCACCCTCATCGGAGGGTCTGCATTACAAGGGCTGCATTCGGCTAGAGATAGCCACACGAAATTATTATTATATTAATATTATTATTATTTATTATTTATTTATTTCCTTCGTTCTGTCTTTCCTTCTTTCCTTCTCAATTCGTTTACCCTCCAGGGTTAGTTTTTCCCTCGAACTCAGTAAGGGATCCCACCTCTACCTCCTCAACGGTAGTGTCATGGAGCGGGAGACAATGGGTCGGGGGTGATACTGGGAAGGAGGACCAGTAGCTCGCCGAGGCAGCCTCACCTGTTATGCTGAACAGGGGCCTTGTAGGGGGATGCTAAGACTGGAAGGGATATGCAAGGAAGAGGGAAGGAAGCGGCCGTGGCCTTAAGTTAGGTACCGTTCCGGCATTTGCGTGAAGAAGTGGGAAAGCATGGAAAACCACTTCGAGGGGAGGACACATCACGTCGGTTCACGTACAGCTCTGGAGCCGCCCAATTAGGATCGGCATCACACGTAACGTTCTTGACCACTCCCACCACCATAACCCCTTCTTCAAATCCCGTTACAGCCTTTCCAGTTTCATTAACCAGCACCCAACGACACACTGCACTGCCGAAAATCCGGTGTGCGGATAATTTTCAGAATATGATCCGACTTTTCGTTGCCCCAATGTTCTATACCCTTCCCAAATGCAAGACCTGCGGTGACACCGCAACCCATGTACTCCAAGTACTCCTTCCCCTACTGAAATCCACACTGAATTAGTCACCCCTATTCGCATCGTCGACTCTCCTGCCCAACACACGCAATAACACTTCCCCTGTTACCCCTGAAGGCATCATCCGATTCGTCACCATCCCTCTCCTCAACATCCACCCACTCCATCACTTCATGGTCCTAGACCAATTCCAACCCGCGGCAAACCGAACACTTAACATGCGTTTGCAAACCTCCCATTCCTGACTCAACATCAATTTTAAATTCACCGCCCCCGCCCCTTTCATCTTTCCATGACCAGTCACCCAGCCCTGTCTCCAACCTCATTTTAAATATTTAGTCCTACCACTCCAAATGCCTCCGTCTTCAGTATCTCACAGCCCAGTACCCCTCCTACTTTCTTCTTCTCAACGAAACTATACGCCAATGACATCTTTTGGCAAATTTCCATGCATTCAACCTTCACCAATTGGACCACCCTAAAGCCGAGGGCAACCAAACACTTAACATATGTTTTCAAACGTTCCATTAATGTCAAAACACCAACTTAACATTCATACCCCCACATTTTCCCTCTTTCCAGGACCAGTGTTCAAACCCTGTCTCCATCCTCATCCTAAACATTCAGTCCTTTCACTCCAAATGCCTTCATCTTCAAATTCTCACAGCCCAGTATCCCTTCCATGTCCTCCTTCTCAATGAAACTATGCTCCAACGACATCAGTAGGCCAATATCCACGGCTTCAACCTTAAAAAATCGGACCACCCCAATGACTTCGGCTGAGGGGCTTAAACATTTGCTATACGTATGTTTCTGCCTGTCCGCACCCACAAACCTCCTCCCTCTCTCTCCTTCCCTGAATCCACAGCCACCAGCAGTTACTTCCGTTCCCGAATCCTCTATGCTGTCAGCATCTACCACTGGTTCCACCACCCACTACTATTGTCTCAGTGACACGTTAACCACTTCCTTCTAACCTACAGCACTCATCGTGAAATGGATAGTATTCAGAACTTAATAAACCATACCGTTTGCAACCTCATCCCTCTTCCTGGTCAAACCCGTCCTCCTTCATATATCACCCTGGACGCCATCTTCGCCCACAACTCACTCGCCCACCTCCAACAAATTTCTTTACTTCTCTGTATCGGTAGTGACCACCACTCCATCCTTCTCCAAATTCCCTCCATTACATACCGCTCCCCTACCCACTCTCCTGTCTACATCCCCAATTTCGCTCAAGAAATCTGTCCCTCCTACATAACCAGTCTACCCTAAACCCTTGAAAACCCGCCTCTTACACTGACCGACTAACAATCCGTAGACAACATGTACGCCTTCATCTTCTCTGAAATTACTGCTGCATTCTCAGGCATCACTTCCACCACCTTCCTCTGGCATTCGTAACCCCGAGTTCCTCTGTGCTTAGTCCGCCTATAAAGGCTCTCCCATTACAACCTCCCTCAATTCATATCCACCTGCACCACTATGTTCCTTTCCCTGAAATCCAGTAAACCACCCCCAAACATCGATACCTACCGCCCCATAATCCTTATCACCGTTCTTGTTAAAATCCTAGACAGAATCCTTGTTGACCGTCCCCACCCTTATCCACGCAGTAATGATTTACTTTCACTACTCCTATTTGGCTTCTGTCCAGGCCTGTCCACCACTGACCAACTCCTACTTCTGGTTCAAGTCACATCTAGTAACATTAGCCATGTCAGTCCCACCCTCCTGATCATCTTTGATTTCCACTTAGCTTTTAACTCCATCTGGTGTACTGCCATACTTTTCAAGCCTCGTTGCTTTTCTCTCCCTTTCCTACATCCGACTTATCTCCTCTTACCTCAGGAACCATACAAACCCAGATCTCCATCAATCTGTAGCTCTATTCCTCGTTCCGCATCATACCAGGTGCCTCGCAAGGTCAATCACTTCCATTCCTTTTTATCTTCTTTGTATCCGATATCATCCAACCCACCCACTCAACTTCTTCAATTCGTGGATGATATACCGCCATCCTCGTTTTGCTCCCTACTCCGCCCAGCCTATTAACCGCAATATCCATGCCTACCTAGACTTCATTTTATGGTGTGAACTGTGGCACCTTAAAATCAGCCCATCCGAGATCTGGTCCCTTCTACTCCACAATAAACGTAGAAATTTCAACGGCATCGTCTTCAAATCGGCATCCTCAGCAACTCTATCCGGACTCAACCAATCCTCAAATGCCTAGAAATCTTCAATGAACCCCTAAATTTCCGCCCCCATACCCTTCACATTAAAAACAACCGTACTAGTTCGACGATTTGCCTTCACTCGGTAGGATATCAACTCCTCTCTAACTCTCTTAACCTACAAGTCCTATGCCCGTCCATCTGTCCGTCGTCTCCTCCACCGCACCCCAGCTTACCTACTTCCTCACCGCCTGGGCAATTGACACACTCTCCAAACCTTTCCTTTACCGTCAACTCCTCTCCACAGAGCGTCATAATGTCCATTACGCCCACCGCCATCTCTTCAGGTTCCACACGTCCGATCTCTATGACTTCATTCCCTCTCCCAAACTGGATTCCCCTGGCTCAGTCCGGTGGTATTTGAAGGCGCTCAAATACGTCAGCATTGTGTAGGTAGATTTACTGGCACGTAAAAGAACTCCTGCGGGACTAAATTCCGGCCCCTTGGCGTCTCCGAAGACCGTAAAAGTAGTTAGTGGAACTTAAAGCAAATAACATTATTATTAAAACTGGATTCCTGCATCTTCATCCACTCCCAACCAGTCATACCCCGTGCCCTCAAGCGGCACCATCCCCCTGACCCAACTTCTTAATCTCACACACATCCTCCCCACTTTTTGATCTTGTCCCCTCTTCACCTATACTGTTCCTTTCCTTCTCCTTAGGATGGTGGCTGACTGAAACCTATGACGGGACACTCAACCTGGTTATCCTCGTTGAGTGAGCGCGTCAGAAAAATTTGCTCAAGGACTCATCCATATTCACATTACGAGTTGTTCAATGTTTTATATAGGTTCAAGAAAAGTAAACAAATAGTAAAAATTAAATTAAAAAGTAAAATTTTCAAAAATACGTATCGTTCATATAATTTGAGAATGACTTTTTGCAACGATCCTATTGTATGTAATGATGTTGTCTGTAACATCTATGAGCCATGATCGTGAAAGCATCAATTGTAATTGTCTTCTTACTCTTGTCAATTAATATTGTAGGTAGTACATGCTAGTCCACCTCAGTTTATGTCAAGTCAATTGTTTTCAAATTGTTTCTTACATTGCTATCATTAACTTAATAAAGATAGAACCCCCATTCCATTAAGCCGCTAATTCCTATATCTTCCGTCAGTCTACACTTCATTCCTTACCCACCCTCTTCATCGATCATTCTTAATCAACCCCTCTGCACCTCCTAACCACCTTGGACTGCAGCCTTTAAGGGTGGGGAATGAAAAAATGATCTTAATTTATTTTAAGATATTTTCTAGAACTAATATTTTTAGACCCCTTTAGTGTACTGAGGTCCTCTTATATTTTCCTCTCTATGCATAGTTCACATTGATTTCATATAGAACGGAGTTAACCCTCCACAAATGGGTGGTGTTAAATTTGTCATTGTTTGCTTTTCCTCGGATATAACCTCGTTTGTTCTGTTTGGGGAATGAATTGTAAGGAAGATATCCTGGGATTGGTTTTGTCCTTAAGACAGGTCATGCCTCTAAGGCACTTACGGATATGCAGTCCATCAGAACAATGTTCGTTGTGTTCATTTTCCTATGTCGACGTATCAGCAAAATGAACCTTACCGTACCGTAGGAATGTATGTCTGCATGACGTATTTACTCACTCCTACAGTATAATATATTTAAGGTCCAATATCCTTTACAAGTGAGCTTAGGAAAATTAACACAACGAAAATTGTTCTGATGGAGTGCATGTCCGTATGTGGCTGGGAGGTGTCAAAGGTCTTAAGGAGATAATGGATAGGAAGTGAATTGTCAGATACGTGGTATTGCTCCCGCAGCGACAATATGCTCGCATTTGTTTACGTCACCCGCGGTGTTTACGTCACGCACGGTGGGATATATAATTCCACCTCTGTTTACTCTGCTTCGATCCACTTAATATGTATGTGGGCGTCTTTCCCTCTTTCCCTGTGCGTTCTATATTTGTATTTGATACACCTGCGATTGATCCCAGACCTTGATGTATAAGCTCTTGGAAATTTAATAGCCTCTGGGTAGCATTTAATAACCTCTCGCTTAGCGCGGATTCTTGATATTTTTGGTACGACCGAGTGAATTGGCCGTGTGGTTAGGAATACGTAGTTATGAGCTAACATTAGGGAGATGGTGGGCTCGAATCTCACCGTCAGCAACCCTGAGAGGTTCTTCCGAGTTTTCCCATTTTAGAACCACGCAAATGCTGGGGCTGTACCTCAATTAAGGCCACGGCTTCTACCTCCCCAGTCCTATCCCTTTCCCCTCCTCCCGACGCCGAAAATCTTCGAAGTGTACCTTAATTAAAGCCGCAGCCACTTCCTTTCCGCTCCTAGCCCTTTCCTATCCCATCGTCGCCATAAGACCCATCTGTTTCAGGGCGACGTAAAGCCAACTGTAAGATAATAATAACGATAATATTAACAGTAATTTAATAATAATACTAATAATTATTTAATTAATTAATGATGTGTGGCCTCCGAAGAGGCCTGGTGGATGTCTTCCGGGTTGACGTCCTAAAGGCGACCTGTGCGTCTATGAGGATGGGGCCCTAACTATGATGACTTCTAATGATGAAGACGGCACACACACGGAATGAACCAGTTAGGGTTAAAATCTCAGACCCGGCCGGGAATCGAACCCGGGACTCTCTGGAGCAAAGGCCTGCATGCTAACCATTTAGCCATGAAGCCGGACATAATAATAATAATAATAATAATAATAATAATAATAATAATAATAATAATAATAATAATAATAAAAATAATAATATTTTCTAAATTTGGTTACCTTCAGGGTTAGTTTTTCACTTGGACTCAGCGAGGGATCCCAACCCTATCGCCTCATGGGCAATGTCCTGAGCGTGAGACTTTGGGTCGGGGGATACAACTAGAAAGGAGAACCAGTACCTCTTCCAGGCGTGCTATGCTGAACAATGGCCTTGTGGGGGATGGGAAGATTGCAAAGTATAGATAAGGAAGAAGGAAGTGGCCGTGGCCTTAAGTTAAGTACCATCCCGGCATTTGCTTGCAGGAGAAGTGGGAAACCACGGAAAAGCACTTTGAGGATGGCTGTGGTGGGAATCGAACCCACCTCTACTACTAAGTTGACCTCACGAGGCTGAGTGGACCCGGTTCCAGCCCTCGTACCACTTTTCAAATTTCGTGGCAGAGCCGGGAATCGAACCTGCACCTCATTCGGGGCAGCTAATCACACTACCACTACACCACAGTGGCGATAATAATAATAATAATAATAATAATAATAATAATAATAATAATAATAATAATAATAATAATAATAATAATAATAATAATAATAATAATAATATTAATAATAATAATAATAATAATAATAATAATAATAATAATAATAATAATCATAATCATAATCATAATAATAACAATGCACTGACCGACAAAATTAATGGATCACTTGAATTATCACAGGAAAAAAGCATATTAAACTGTGAATCATTTGTTTTGTTATTTACATTGATTATTTTCATTAATATATTATCTCAGTAACTAAGGGTATCAATAACAGACAGGTAATACTTAGGTAATAGTTTCATGAAATGAATCAATGTAAATAAAAAACAAATGTTTCACAATTTAACTGGTTTTCCCTTTGACATTTTAAATGATCCATTAATTTTGCAGGTCAGTGTAATATAAGAATCTATTTTAATAAAATCAAATGCACGTTTGTTTCTTCGTTAGACAAACAGTCTAGCCATTCATTCTCTGGAAAATTAACTTAAATTCCATGAATGAGTAGAATGAGCATTCATGTGTGGATTACGTGCTTCATTCGTATGTAGTTTTGATTCCGCTTCGTTTCTTAATTCCAAAATCATGCCTTTATTACGTATTTTCTCGACGATGTATATTCGAACTAGTAGAGACTTTGTGTAAGTAGTATATTGCAGCAATTGGAAATCCTAACTAAATGCTTAGCAGTAGAACCTACTGCCGAGCTGAGTGGCTCGTACGGTTGAGGCGCTGGCCTTTTCACCCCAATTTGGCAGGTCAGAACCTAGCTCAGTGCGGTGGCATTTAAAGGTGCTAAAGTACGTCAACCTCATGTCGGTAGAATTACTGGCACGTAAAAAACTCTTGCGGGACTAAATTCCGGCACCCCAGCGTACCCGAAAATCACAAAAGTAGTCAATGGAACTTAAAGTCAATGAAATTATTATTATTCTTTTATTATTATTCTTTTATTATTATTATTATTATTATTATTATTATTATTATTATTATTATTATTATTATTATACAAGAAAGTACTGCTGGTTTACGAGATTGTACTACATGAGCGCAACGAAGCTGTAAACAAGGCTGAAAGACAATTGCTGAAAGTAGCACGGATTAATAATAAATAAATTCGTGTGGCTATTTCTAGCCGAGTGCAGCCCTTGTAAGGCAGACCCTCCCATGAGGGTGGGCGGCGTCTGCCATGTGTAGGTAACTGCGTGTTATGGTGGTGGAGGATAGTGTTATGTGTGGTGTGTGAGTTGCAGGGATGTTGGGGACAGCACAAACACCCAGCCCCCGGGCCATTGGAATTAACCAATCAAGGTTAAATTCCCCGACCCGGCCGGGAATCGAACCCGGGACCTTCTGCACCGAAGGCCAGTATGCTGACCATTCAGCCAACGAGGCGGACAGCACGGATTAATTTGTACATTTATGCTCCTAATAACGTGACATTAAGTATTGCTATTTCTACGGCAATGGTTTAGCAGGTAGAAAAATGTGGAGAGTGAACGAATCGATATCAGTAATTCGCAATAATTTAAAAAATACAAAAACAATAGAGGAACAATGTAATTCAATTTGTATTTTTTATGTGTTTTCGAGATTTTGTTGATATAATATTACATTCCATTACCACAACATTTTATGTGTATTATTCATTTACCTCGAATCATTGCAAGTATATTCGTGCGGACATCAATTAAGGATATATTACACTGCGGGTGGAGCCCACTGGTGACTGCTAATAATAATAATCATAATAATACTAGTCCGGCTCCGTTGTGGAATGGATAGTGCAATTAGCTGTCTCCGGGTGATAATACTAAATTTCGCTTCACTGGACTAAATTCTTTCTTTTGTTTGATGTTATTTATTAAGTGAATTTGAAGAATCTGACCCGTAATTTATTTGTGGGATTTTACTTTTATATATATTTTGCATGTGAATTTTTGCGAACGTATTGGTACTTAGATACTGTGCTATAGTGTGGTTTGCGGTATTTGATATTATTTACCAAGGAATCTTGGAATTAGTAATATGATGTGTGGTCGGGGAAAGTCGCGCCAGTCCGCCCTGGAGGCCCTCATTCGTTTTCCGGCTTTACCATAAAATTGGAAATGCTGTACAACGACTGAAACGGGGTCCACTCATATTCGGGTGGTCAATTGAGTACAGGGGGTTCGATTCACGCCTCAGCCATCCTCGAAGTGGTTTTCCATGCTTTCCCACTTCTTCACGCAAATGCCGGAACGGTACCTAACTTAAGGCCACGGCCGCTTCCTTCCCTCTTCCTTGCATATCCCTTCCAGTCTTAGCATCCCCCTACAAGGCCCCTGTTCAGCATAACAGGTGAGGCTGCCTCGGCGAGCTACTGGTCCTCCTTCCCAGTATCACCCCCGACCCATTGTCTCCCGCTCCATGACACTACCGTTGAGGAGGTAGAGGTGGGATCCCTTACTGAGTTCGAGGGAAAAACTAACCCTGGAGGGTAAACGAATTGAGAAGGAAAGAAGGAAAGACAGAACGAAGGAAATAAATAAATAATAAATAATAATAATATTAATATAATAATAATTTCGTGTGGCTATCTCTAGCCGAATGCAGCCCTTGTAATGCAGACCCTCCGATGAGGGTGGGCGGCATCTGCCATGTGTAGGTAACTGCGTGTTATTGTGGTGGAGGATAGTGTTATGTGTGGTGTGTGAGTTGCAGGGATGTTGGGGACAGCAAAAACACCCAGCCCGCGGGCCATTGGAATTAACCAATTAAGGTTAAAAATCCTCGACCCAGCCGGGAATCGAACCCGGGACCCTCTGAACCGAAGGCCAGTACGCTGATCATTCAGCCAACGAGTCGGACAATAATAATAATAATGACGAATAGTTTGTCACAATTTCTTCGCCTCATATGATAGAGCTAGGCGGTAAGTCAGAATGGAATCTAAAACCATTTCTCTGTTAGCTGACTGCAATGAAGAAGTAGCCCCACTGCCGAACGTCGTGGATTTGAAAAGCCCGTAGGCCTACCTCGGCCACGCACCCTACAAAACCTGGATCCGAGAACCTGTTACAGCCTTATTATCGGAAGCTGGCTGCCCTAAATACCAGCTGTACCGTTCACTGAACAGAGGATCCCAGTGTAACCGTACACCCAACCACTATCTTTTCTCATCAACGTCCGTCTGTTGATACCATCGTTGTTTCTTGTCCCGCAGTTGCCAGCCTACGGAAGACTCCAAGCGCCGCCGTTAGTGGAGGTACACGACAACATGAACAGCCTCTACAGCTTCTTCGTGATCGACCAGAAAACTAAACATTTGATCGACACCGGGTCACATCTTTGCGTGTATTCCCGGAACGCGAACGCGTTGACTCTGACCAATTCGTGGCCAGTGGAAGTACGATCTCAACTTACGTTTCGGTATCACCACGATCAACTTGAAAAGCTTCTCTGAGATTTCACATGGCGGTTAGTGAAAGCTGACTTCGTAATATGCAACAGAGAATATCGATTCCCTGCCATTTTGCAACCTGGTATAAAGCTGTCGTCATCACCGTCTTTTTGACGGAGCAACAGTTTGTATGTTTCAAGAAAGTTTTCACATATTTCGTCTCGCCATGTGATCTAAGAAGAAGGCTGCCAAACTACTCGCTCCTTGCGACCAAGGTACATGAGTTAGTAAATTCAGCTTCGTATAATACCAGTAATAGTTATTTCAGCGGAAATCTACAGAATTATTTAGAAACTAGAATAGTTGCTAGATATGTACAGTAGAGCATACTACTGTACATCTCATCTTACGATGGTAGTAGGATCATATGCCACTAATATGCAGGGCCAAGCAAGTGGACGCACTGCTTGAGTCACTTGACTATCAGTTTGCATTCGGAAGATAGTGGATTTGAATCCCACCATTGGCAGCCCTGAAGATGGTTTTCCGCGGTTTAACATTTTCACACTAAGCAAATCTATAGGGACTGTGCATTAATTAAGGCCATAGTCGCTTCCTCCCCCCTCCTAGCCCCTTCCTATCTAATCATCGCCATAAAGTCCGGCTCCATGGATAAATGGTTAGCGTGCTGGCCTTTGGTCACCGGGGTCCCTGGTTCGATTCCTGGCGGGGTCGGTAATTTTAACCATAATTGGTTAATTACCCTGGCACGGGGTCTGGGTGTATGTGTCGTCTTCATCATCATTTCATCCTCATTTCGACGCACAGGTTGCCTATGGGCGTCAAATGAAAAGACTTGCACCTGGCGAGCCGAATTCCTCGGACACCTCCCGGCACTAAAAGCCATACGCCATTTCATTTCATCGCCATAAAGACCTATCTGTGTCAGGGCGACGTAAACCAGATTGTAAAACAAAATTGAGGTAAATTTCCTTCAAACCAGAGAAGAAAAGCTTTACTTTGTCACGATAATTTTTGAATAAAGTAAAATGAGGCCTATGGTATTATGCTCCTCTGGTGCAGAGAGAGTGTGGCCATTGGTGGTACCAGATATTCACCAAAGGAACGCACACAAATTAAGTCTTACACTGATGCATAAATTTACGTTCAGTTCGGTGTATTAAAGCCCGAGAAAGTTATACTCACATGGTTTCAGCTGCATATTTCAACTACACATATTTTTCAAGAAGGTCTCGTCATTTCGTCACGATCATTAACATCCAGGAGTCGTAACGCAGTCAATAAGCTTGAATACATCATCATCATCATATTTCAAGCAAACCACTTCGCCCTACGTCTAAGCTATGGCTTAACTTCGGAGAGATCAAGTTACTCGAAGGTAAAACATTAGTACTAACTGAGACTAAGACAACCTAAATATTCCCGTTAAGTACGCACTAATCCATGGGACTGATCTCGGAGAGCGATCAATCTGCCTATGTTTCTCAGCAGCCTGCAAGCACAACTCTCTCTCAAAACATTCAGTCTTCCCCTATTCCATCGCACCCGGGTACAACGTAACAAAATTTAATAGGAAAACGGACTACTGATGTGAATGATTACAACCGAGGAATGTCACAAATTTACTAATTGCTTCTCTCCTAACAACAACAAAAACTACGCTACTACTACTTTACTTCTCCATATCACCAAAGCACTATTGCACAGTTGGCCTCATATCGAAACTGGAACAGTTGCTAGATATGTACAGTTGAGCATGCTACTGTACATCTCATCTTACGATGTCCGACTCGTTGGCTGAACGGTCAGCGTACTGGCCTTCGGTTCAGAGGGTCCCGAGTTCGATTCCCGGCCAGGTCGGGGATTTCAACCTTAAGTGGTTAATTCCAATGGCACGGGGGCTGGATGTATGTGCTGTCTTCATCATCATTTCATCCTTATCACGACGCGCAGGTCACCTACGGGTGTCGAGTAGAAAGACCTGCACCTGGCGAGCCGAACTTGTCTTCGGACACTCCCGGCACTAAAAGCCATACGCCATTTCATTTCATCTTACGATGATATTAGGGTCATATTCCACTAATATGCAGGGCCAAGGAAGTGCACGCACTGCTTGAGTCACGTAACTATCACCTTGCATTCGGAAGATAGTGGACTCGCATCCCACTGTCGGCAGCTGTGAAGATGGTTTCCCGTGGTTTCTCATTTTCACGCTAAGCAAATGCTGGGGCTGTACCTTAATTAAGGCCATCGTCGCTTCCTCCCTGCTCCTAGCCCCTTCCTCTCCCATTATCGACATGAGACCTATTTGTGTCAATGCGACGTAAAGCAGATTGTAAAAAAATGCATATAAAATGGATATAATATATCCATATTATACAAGCCTCAGGTACAGTTGACCAAACACTAAAAGAAAATGCCATGTGAGAGGGCAACTGAGATATTCTCCCTATTGAAACGATAACGTGCATCAAACGATGCTTTTCTTATTCATTGTTTTCCTTAAGACTGGTCATACCTCCCAGCCACATCAGAACAATTTTCGCTGTGTTCATTTTCCTTACTGAGGGTGCCCCCGGAATATTACAACAGATCACCGATGCCAGTTCACATTTCATCTCCGTGTTGCTACCTACCCATGCGGTATTTTCCTGTCCTCTGACACTGCATACCACTCATAAGCAAACGGTTTGGTGGACCGCTTCTATCGCACTTTGAAAGCAACTCCCATGTGTTACATACCCATGCCCGTCTTACCCTTGGCTCCCTAATGCACAGAGACCCTCTTTCGGCCCAACCTCCAGTGTTCGATAGTGGAACTCGTCTACGGAGAATCTTTACCCATTTACCCATTAGGTTCTCTACAGATCTCAAAGATGGGAACAATAACGTGAACAAGCACAGAAAGCGTTCGGGTGATTCAAAACGGCTACTGCTTTGTACTGAAATTAGGTTATTACTTATGAAAAAATAGCGAACCACTTCGGGTTAACTATGTAGCCTAATATTTAGGCTGTTCCCAAACTTGTGGGTAATAAAGGGACGGTTGGACAGTACACTCAAACGCAAAATTCCCTATGAATATGAGCGCTATGATCGATCGTATTTATGAATAACTTTGATGTCCGGCATGCCGTTAAGGACATTGCACTACTTTGCCACAGCGTGGAACAAGGTTGCTATCGATGCCTGGAGTGTTCGACGTGCCTGACCGTCAATGATATGGCGTATTCAGACGTGCATTCAGGCACAGGGTGGACCGTTTCATATTGAGAAGGCTTTCGACGGCATACCACACCGTCTAATTTGGTATGCATTCGATATCATGGAGTTCCGGAACAACGCATTAAACGGGTTCAAATATGTTAACGCCAGTAGTAGAGTAAGGAGTGCCTTCGGTATATCAGACACCTTTTCGATCAATGAGGGTGTTCATAAAAATTCAATCTTCTCATATCTACTCTTTTCGTTTTGTGTGTAATGGACACGATCGCTCGAGACCTACAGCACGAAGTTCATGGAATGCCCTCTACACGGATGATGTCATGCTTGTCAGTACCACCAAACATGACCGGCAATACCCGGCCCAAGCCTGGCACGACACCTTCAGCGGATTTGGTCTTCATATTAATATCAAGAAGACAGATATACCTTTCAAACCAGAGTGACGGTGATATTCAAGTCAATGGTGAAAATCTACCGAAGACCAATACTTTCCGTAACTTAGGATCTCATTTACGTGGTAACACAAGCATCAACGCTGAAGTGCGAGCAGGGATAAATCCTGTATTGGTGCGATGGAAGGAGGTAACGAGAGTTCTCTGCGACAAGAGAATGCCGATACTCCTCAAGTCCAATATATTCCGTACAGTTGTTCGTACCGAGCTCGATAGCTGTAGCCTCTTAAGTGCGGTCATTATCCAGCATTCGAGATATAGTGATTCGAACCCGACTGTCGGCAGCCCTGAAGATGGTTTCCCGTGGTTTCCCATTTTCAAACCAGGCATAGGTTGGGACTGTACCTTCATTAAGGCCACAGATGCTTCCTCCCCACTCCTAGGCCTTTCCTGTCCCATCGTCACCATAACACCTATATTTGTCGGTGCGATGTAAAGCAACTTGTAAAAAGAAATAAACAGTTGTTCGTCCAGTCGCTATCTATGAAGCTGGCCAGTTACGAGACGAGTAGAGCACCAGCTTCACGTTATGGAAATGCGTATGTTGCGTTGGTCAATGGGAATCCGTCGCCTCCACCACATTACAAACGACGTTATTCGAAGTGGCATAGCCCCAATAAATGAGAAAATGCGTCAGAGACATCTCCAATGGTATAGCCGTATCATGCGCGCAGCAACTCGCAACGCCGCCAATACTGCCTACCACCTTAAAGTCTGCAGGACACGACTAATATGAAGGCCAAAACTACGACAGCAATTTGCCATTAACGCCGACATAAGAGCACTCCACTTACAGCACAATCATATTTTCGATCTTTGGAAATGGCGTTCCCTGATCCATCAAGTGGACGCTAAACCAGTAGGATAAACGCTTAGAAGAAGAAGATCTCTGCTGGTACGCCAACATGGCGACAGCTGTTCGACGTGAGAAGTGCCAGGTAAGGCTTTTACCAAAACTCCTCGTATAACGCTGGAAAGTGTGCAACAAACGATCGATCATAGGGCATGTGTTCATAGGTACATTTTTTCTTTTTTCGGTGTACTATCAACACCCCAGTTACATCCCACTTGTATAAAAACACGCCGTATTTTATAACTTATATATACGTCATGTTTCATCAACTTTTTGCCCGGGCTTCATCTGGGCAGGTCCCCTGTAGGTTCGATGTCCTGCTGCGGAGACGATTTGGTGTTAAGTGAGTTTCTTTAAAATCAGACGCTCTAACACCAATTCCGAGCGAAAAGATGCAACCACCATGTCATATCTTATTTAAAGTAGAAACTCAGTAAGGATTTATATTCATTAGTGGTAGCGCCAGGGCGAAAACTGCAGTTATTTTGAGGTAATTGTTCCGGAATTTCAAATATTGTTTTATTCTGATATGTATTTAACATGAGAGGTGTGATAGGAATACGGGGAAATAGAACTTAGGACAGATACTGTCAGTGCCGGGATACAAACTTACAAAACGATGTGACAGGTAAATTGCGGAGTGTGGCATGAGACGGTTTATACAAATGGCATAGATAGAAAACATGCAGCCGTGATAGCTGCTAACTAACCATAAACGTTCTGACATTCCAGTGACTTCTGTACCACGTTAATTTATTGATTGGAACCGTGTTCCCTAAGCTAAGGCTATGGCATGCCGTTTACCCATTATAAAGCATTTAATTCTTTCTAAATAACCTATAATCGTTTAATTTTAAACAGAATTCAATTTACTATTATCCACTGTTAATGCTGCCATGAAACGACTTACATACATGAATAATTGTATAGTACTATCGGTGATCTGCATACAACATTTAACCGCGGAAATATTTGATCGCTGACTGTGTAGTACGTTAAAAGTCTGGCTTATAAATAACCCAAGACAGGCGATAAATTGCAATGTGTTAGGATATTATTCTGAATCAATTGAGCAATCATCTGTAAGTTCAAAAAGAGTTGGTGTATTTCAGTTCATACTACTATCAGGTGAATCAGCTTAAGTGTATTCAACATCAACTGTGTGAATTAGATCCATTGAACTGATATAAATTCTTAATTTAAAGCAACATCTCCCGTTGTTAACGTTCGTTCGTGACTTAGTCCTGAGGACTGAGGGAATTGATTAATGCTCCGAAGACGGGAGTCAGACAGTGTTCCATTGTAATTCGCAAGGTACACGACACCCTGCTCCTTCACTTTATTGTATCAGGCGACAACACAACGTCATGTGGTAAACCACTTGACAGAAACTCAATCAACCATTGTTCCTGTATTGTAATATGCGAGTGATTTTATTTAGGAAATCCCATAATGTCTCTTAAAATTTTTGCTAGAACCTCTTACTTTGCAGTTAACACTCACCTATGGAATTAATTTTACAATATCCTATCCCCAAGCGAAGAGAAGTCTCATAGAGTTTGAGCTCCCTAAAATGAAACTTCCGATGGCCCGCATATATATATCAGAAAGCAAAACTTTCCCAATACTAGAGAACGCTAGCGTACATGCTCTTTACACAATAGAAGTAGGCACTCCATAAGGTACACTCTGACCGTACAAAATAGGAACAAATCGTCGTTGCCGGGACAAAACCTCCTATGTAAAATATTTTAGCTCAGAACTTTGTCCGGTAAGGTTCTGTCATCTAAGGTGCAATATTGTGTGAATACTGTCAAGGCATTCTCGCTATTCATAATGTGTGTGCTGCGGGTCAGTATATCTCCAAAATATTATCACATAGGAGGTTTTGTCCCGGCAACGACGAAATATTGGTTGCTATAGAAATAAACTTCCAGAAATGAAAATGAAATGAAATTAGTCACGGTTGAATTTAATACATTTCAGGCCGTGTCCTACGTTTGGGAAATCCAGTATCGATAGTAAGCTTTAACTCACCTACACGTGAAAGCGTGCTTTGTCGTATAGGTTACTGGAGGTTGGAGATTACTGATCAAGTGAATGAAATGAAAATATGTAAATTACGGTTTACCCCAAAAATAAAATTAAGTAAAAATGCAATATTCGCTGGATGCCACTGTGAATGCTTGTTAAAAACTTCTACAAAATATTGTGAATGAATGAATTAAGTTTCTCTAGTGATAATACAGATACAATAACATCAAGGAATGTAGTATTTGACGTTTATTTTGTGTAAATGTATTTCAGTGTGTTAAATGTAGAATCTGGAACTTTTACCACATTAGGTAGTGTTTGTTTGGATGTGAGTACAGCACTTGGGAATTGTGAGCTAATTACGGACAGTAACCATGACATCGAGAAGTTCGATAAATCATCACCTCAGCTAAGTACGGACAGTAAACAAAACACCAGCAAGTTGGATGAGTCACATGCGCATGAAGGAGAAGCGTTGAGACTATCTCTTTGGACTGAACAGCCATATATGACTGGGTCTGTCAGGGTGAGCTGGAGATGAAGGGCAATGCGTGTTTAACGTTGGAAACTGCTTATTATCCATTAGCTATTTTCTATTGTCTATGGTCGGTTGCCAGTGAACTACAGAACTACTTGTCAAGTACTGTTACCGGTTGCCAATTATTTGATATCTTGAATGTTTGTTGAACTGTTATATTTGTTGCTTGCAGCTCCAATTACCTAGGTGAGATTTGTCTCGTTGCCCTGCATTTTTCTTAAGGGTACTCGTCAAAAGTATGCCGGCCGCTTTTGAGGGCTAGATGCATTCTGAGGAGACGACGTGCTTTTTGCAGAGTGAACTGTATCCTTAAATCGGTGCTAAAATCAGTGTGTGACGGTAAGGTACACTATGGCGGATGTTATCTTCATCAGGATACCGTGTGTTGGGATAAAATACCTGCGGCTTGTGTATGGTTACACAAATTCTTGGAGTCGCTTTTGGAGTCGTTCGTAGTTGTCTGTCGATTACTACACATTGTAGCAAATTGCCATCATCTTTAGGTGCTGAAGAAGGAAGGCCATGTTTTTCCAAGTACCTTCCCTTCAGAATAATTTTTGTTGTTAACAACTTCACCTGCTGTTCGTTTTAGCCAAAAACCTTGGTACTGTACCTGAACTGAAAGCCGAAAATAATAGTGAATACTTATGGAATTACGTTGTAGGCTATAAATTGTGGATGGGTGCCCATATTCGATCGTATGCTGTGGAACTGACGAGGGGGCGTATTGTTCTTGTTGGAAGCCAGCGTGATGGCGGTCTGTAATCAAAGACAAAGGGAGAGTATAGTACACTCTAGCCATCTTTCTGATTAAAACTCTTCTCGCGTATAACAAAACCTCTACGTTCTCTATGAGCGAACATGAGTATAATGTTCACTCTCCCACTACTGTACGTTTGCAGGCTGTTTTTTTTAAAGCTTTGATTGCATAGCGCGCGTTCGTACTTATTATGCTCCCAGAAATGACAGAAAATATTTCATATCCAGAGTGGAGCTACTTTTCCTAGATTTGAGTACATTTCTGTCCCTCATTTGAGATATAATATTATTAAAACTCAAACTTCATAGCTATGCACATTCGGAATTCCAACTATGGATATAAAAATGAAGTGGATATAGGTACCTATTTATTTATGTATACATTGCTGTCAATATAAAATAATTGTTAAGACATTATTGTTTTAAGCAACCTAATGTAAGTTGGCATTTACAAATCTATTGTTAAAATTTGAATAATTACTTTTTTTCCCGAATATAAAAATCTAATTTGTTATGTTAGTTAATGTGATTTTCAGGGCCTACAATTCCACAAATCACAAACGTAGAGCAGGAAAAATGAACCATATTCATTATGAAAGACAATTGATATATATACAGTCAAAAACAACATTCAAAGGGTGTCTGTCTGGTACACGATCAAGTTTACTGAAGTAGACATAAAAACGTCTATTTCTTAGGTTTAAACTCGGGGTGTTAACGTACCTCGAGGACTGAACTCTTTCTTCGTGTGAGTGGTAATCCTCTCGTGCTCTGATAGTTGTAACTGCAGGAGGAAGACAGTATAAATTTGAAAATTAAGATCTTTCCTACTTGTACCTCGGATGTCATGAATTATTGTTACAAAGTCATTAAAAGGCTAGTCTTTCTGCCTCATTCGTTCAATTTGCGCTTCTTAATATTCCAGTGTGTCTGAAAATCTCCATTTCCCCCTCGATAACACGTTACCTACACCATTTTTCGGGCCGATGACCATCGACGTTAGGCCCCTTAAAACACCAAGCATCAACACCATTTCTCTTATAGTGAACCAGGTAAATTATACTGAATGCACTATATCTCCGATCTTCAGACACACGAATTAACATATGTGCTCTCTGAAAATTCAGAGTTTGAGTCCACTGAATAGTAATAAAATAAACTTTATCTTTTGAAAAGTCTAACGATGTAAAGAAATTTTTTTACAATTTGATTTACGTGTCACCGACACAGATAGGTCTTATGGCGACGATAGGGTAGGAAAGGCCCAGGAGTGGGAAGGAAGCGGCCGTGGCTTTACTTAAGGTACACCCCCAGCAGTTGCTTGGTGTTAAAATGGGAAACCACAGAAAACCATTTTCAAGGCTGCCGACGATGGGGCTTGAAACCACTATCTCCCGGATGCAAGCTAACAGCTGCGCGTCCCTGACCGCACGGCCAACTCGCCCGGTGTAATGATTTTTATATTGAGGTAAATTTTTAGTTTGGGGATTTCGTGAGTTTGAGCTATGGTATTTCTTCAGTGGCTTCTTCTGAATTATACGAAAGCGAGAAGAGAAAGGAATGTTACGAACCTAGTGAGATTTAGGAACACATTGCTTTCATAATGTGAAGTGCTAGTAAATGTGTTCGAAGTAATTTCAAACATAAACATTGCGCTACAAACTAACTACAGGAAGCTACTGAACTTGTTTTGATAATGATATCAAGGAAAGGAATGAAGTTTTATCTGCAAATTAGGGAAGCTTTCTATATTAATTGGATTCGAAAATGCAGAAATTGTAACACAAGTAGGCTTATGTCAAAAGTGAAGTAATTTTTAACACTAAACCTACAGTACCTGACGTACTTTGAACATTGTAAACGGCAACTCTAGAATCAGATTTCTTTAGCTAAATAAATTTTATATTGTAAAATCATTGTTGAAATGTTCAAATTTTCAATGCTCCAACATCCCTTAGTATGATTTGAATTTTAGTATTTCACTTAGTTGTCAAATGTGTATTTTAATTTCTATAAAATTATTCATTATCTGGATATGTCATTTTTTGTTGCTGTTGTTGTTATATCCAATTATAAAACGGTCACCTGACCTTTGTCAAACCCTCTGTATCTCCGACTGCACTAATGTAGCAATGACAATGAATATTTCTGACTTCATTTTTCAGGCTGATAAAATAAATATATGCTAGTCATTGAACACATTTAACCTCTAAGTGAATGCCCCATTAATTTCAAGTGACCGTCGACACCAAGACACACAGAGCTTTCTGCCATACATGAGAATGTTTTTATTGTACTCAGCGAAGGAGCCGTAGAAACACACGGGTTAGCCTAAGGAAGAAACCAAGTTAACTTGTAGATACGTCACAGTCGATATGTCTGCTTCTGTAGTCGACGGTTAGCCTATTAGCTGCCGTTCTTCCTTGCCCTGGGTTTGATTCGGTGTATTACCAGAAATTTAAGAATGGCAGCGGGGCTAGTATGTTGCACATGCCTCTCACGTCCATTGGAGGTGTTCCTGAAAATATCTGCACCACCTCGGGATGTGAACACAAATTTACTGTCGATATCATGACCATAACCATGTGACCACCAATTGTACGTGGTCTCGGAAACATTTCCATTTCTAAAATTCAACATGGATTCGTCAGCATATGATTCACGACCCTTTTGGCGGGAAGCCCAATCAAAGGAAGAATTGGAAAGAATTAAGGGTAACATAATTTTTGTTTATAGCTTGCTCTAACGTTGAAAAATGTGGGGATCATGTGTGACGATTATTTTAATGTTAGAAGGATCACAGTATCTTAAGATAAAAACTTAGCGTGAGTTTTCCCAAACGGTACGATCAGTAGGCCTTCAGATATGGAAAATATTGGTCCAGTTCCTCAAGTTTGAAATCCGAAACCCGCCGAACGTAAGAATCTAGCAGCTGGAGACTAAACTGAGCTTACCCAGTACCTGAAACTCAAGCAAATAAGTTCGTTTACAGTTTCCTCTGACAATGGAAAACGTTTGAGATCAGGAGTGACAATATTGTTCCATGAAAAAGAGGACGAAATTTGTTTTCTTGAAAGGATACTTTTACGCAACGTAAGGTCCTAAATAGGTATGCATTTTGGACATCAGAAGCACTAGTGTCTTGCACGAAGAATAAAATATAAAATATAAAATATAAAATATAGAATATAAAATATAAAATATTCTAATATAAAATATAAAATGTAATCAATTGTACGTTAATGTTTGCAGTGCCGAGACAAGAAAGCTTACAGATAATTTCGTTACGTCCATTTGCCCCTCATTTATTTAAATTACATGTCATGCCTTGAAATAATTCAGTCTGTTTATTGATGAATAGGTTAAATAACTGAAGCGTATAGCGTGAAATATTATTTCGTCACTGCGAGAGCAATGTCGCAAATCTGGCTGTACTCTTCCTATCCGTTATTTCCTTTAAGACTGTCACGGCTCCTAGCCACATACGGATATGCAGTCCGTAAGAACAATATTTTCGTTGTGTTCGTTTTCGTATGCTAATGTGTAAAGGAACATGAACTTTAAATACATTACAATATATTGTAGGAGTGCGTAAATACGCCATGCGAACATGCATTCCTGCAGTGCGGTGCGTTAGGGTATACTTTCCTTTAGACGCTAGAATAGGAAAATGAACGCAACGAAAATTGTTCTGATGGACAGCACATTCATATATAGCTGGGGCGCGTGGCCAGTCTTAAGGAAAATAATGGACAGGAAGAGCATTGTGAGCTATGTGGTATTACTCGTGCAGCGATGTTATATTCTATCCCATCAGCTAGAATCCTAGACCATATAAATCTCATACGTGTGACGTCATTACCCAGTTTACGCGATTTTAGTTTAGAACAGCGGTTCCCAAAGTGTGGTATGCGTGGACCTTACCACTAGGCGTTGTTTCTGCGTGGAAAAGTACCGGGGCCATCTGTTTATTCTCATGACACGTCCTTGACGGAGGGAGTTCACTCCGTGTGGTAGGGGAAGCCGGACAGATTTTAATTAATTAAAGGAGATCCACCGAAGGATAATTGAATGGATATGTCTCAAGCACATCAACTAAATATTGGTCACCTGATTAGCCGTACTATTACACCTCAAGGGTGCCGTGGATAGGCAACACGCAAATTAGTGGAAGGGGTATCGTTCCCTTGTAAAAACCACTGCAGTAAGGGTCGAGCTTCACTCGGGACTCGCAGCTTATCGACGGCGAATCTATGCTTGGTTAAGCCCTCATTAGTTCTTTGTTCAAGTGAATTTAACTTCAATTTCAAGTGAAATAATATAATTCGCATAAATAGTGTATAGATTTGGTCTCCGTGACACCAGTGACAACATACAGTGCTGAGAGTAATATTATTATCATTACTATAGCACGGTAGTATTACGTAGCGGCAGACTGAATAGTGGCTGATAGACGGGATTCGGTACTGAACCGCGGACTACGTAGTCGTATCCGAGATCGTGACCGGACGTTCACGTTGAACGCTGTTAACCAGAGTGTGGAATTAAACAGTGACGTGTCTGTGCACAGGATTTGCTGCCAGCGGCTCCACCAGCAAGGAACCATGGACTCTCAACTTCAAGGTGGTATGGAAATGCAAGTAATCACCGCGGTGCCCATGGACCAAGAGAAAGCCCAGGATGGACCTCCTGAACTGACGAAGGTGTCGTCATGTGATAGATATGAGTATTAATTTTTATATCTGGCATGCCTAGTGGGGATGGGAAATGTTTATCGTAAGCTGACGCTATAAAAGGTTAAAGATGTAGTCCAGTTGAAATAAAGCGCCGAAATGGGCGCGTAGTTGTTAATTCTTAGTTTAGGAAGCCGACGACAAGTCTCAGTCATTGATTGTAAATAATTTAGGGAATATAATACTTTAGTTTTGCATGTGGTAGAGATTTATTCAATTATTTTATCTCGGGAGATTTTGTTTGATTATTTACCTCAGAAGACCGGTAGTAATGAGTTTAGGGGAGTGCAGTTAGATTAGTTATTAATTAGAGTAATTATTCTAATTTGATATGTGCATGGCAAGTAAAAATGGTAAGTACTATATGGTGTGAAGGCACGGAACTACGAAGCGCCGGCAGAACTGACAACCAAAGCCGCCCCTGAAATACTTAGATAGGGAGCGTTATGATTATATTGATTAGGTGATTAAATTTACCAGGATGTGTTCATAATGCGAGTGTCAAATATCAATCCGTGTGAATATTAATTGATTAATTAATGTATTGCCGTGTAACGATAAAGTAACCGGGTGCTAACCATCGATAAACTAGAAGTTAGTAATTAGATGTTAATTGCTGTGCGAGTACGTAATTATATTGTAATTGCTAAATAGATTCCTCACGATGACCAGGTATGGTCAAAGCAGCGGGTAAGTCATGTAGAATGGCAGTAATAATAATAATAATAATAATAATAATAATAATAATAATAATAATAATAATGATGATAGCGCAAATATTAGCATTGTAATACTGGAGTCGCGTTGTGAAAGTGACGTGATACTGTTGGGAAAATATGTGTTGAATTCAAGGTGATTTGCGCGAGTTATGAGCCCTTAGATTATTTTATGGAAGTACTTCAGTGTGAAGTGTTCTTGTTTCCTTTTGAAAGGGAATGTTACGCTTGTTACGTGGGCTATTGACCCTTGGGGTGACGGACGTGGCCGTCCGACCTTGCCCCAGTTGTGTTTCTTTTCTGTATGTGGGTGTCCCGTAGCTGAAGAAGGAGGGACATTTCTGTTAAAGGGAAGTTGGTCTCTTTGAACGGCTAAATATGTGATTTATTCAACACGCCAGAGTAGTGGATTTATTAACAAGTGACCCGGCCGATAATGCTAATGTTTGCCAGTGAATCATTGTTAATTGTTTGAATATAATATAGATAGGGATTACAGGACCATGTCTTCATCACAAGGGGTTGTCAGTTCGATGCTCAACGTAGGTATTGGAAGCCTACAGCGTCAGAAGGAAGATTAAAGTGCCTCGCGTATTTTGCTGCATATCATGTATGATTTTTATGTGTTCTTTGTGTCATGTTTGATTGTAAATAAGGTCAGCGGTGGTTCTGTCCATCAGCCTGGCAATGTCTATACTAGCGAGGGTCGGTTCGAACCCAGGTGTTGTTTCATATGAGTGCATTTTTCTTTTACGTCATTTCATTGGGAAATCTAGGTCTTCATTAGAGTAGGGATTGCTCAGACATGTTGTCGGTGGATGTTATTTTTATGTGTTAGTGATATAATATAGCCTCAGTGTTATGGTAAAATTTTCCATTCGCTTCATATCACGATACATCGCTTCGCGATAAACGTACTCATTTCTATCAAGCATAACGGACAGACGTCCACATGATAATTCACAACAATTATGAATATTAATGTAGTTCATCAGTGTATCTTAATGCGCCATTTCGAATCATCATTAAGGTAGAATAAACCGGTTTGTGAGTTAAATTTTTAATTCGAATGTGTTCTCATTCTAGTTAAGTATGACCCGCTTCTCCTCTCCTGTACGCCTTTAAGATTACTTTAGTTCAGCGCCTATTTATTTATAATTTTTCTTGACCCATGTGCGACCCTGTTGATTCAATGCCGGTGCCTTTTAGGGTGGGGGCGAGTGCAATATGTGGCCGGGAGGCGTGGCCAGCCTTAAGGAAAGTAATGCGTAGGAAGTGCATCGGGACATACGAGGTTTTAGAAGTAAGCCGACGATATGTTTACTTTTCAAAACCTTCGTATCGCTGACCGTGCCATTAACTTTATAATCCGTTTTGCAAATATGTATCTATACAAGAACAGGTATTCATCCATGATGTACTAACAAAATAAGTATGGTATCACAGTAAGCTAAATTTGGAGCCGTATCTCGCTTGAGAGCTTCACCTGGACTACCACCCTCCCCATTGACATCTGATTATTCGTAATCTCTGAATTCCAGAATTAAGATTAAAAAGTATTCCTTAGTTATTATTTTGATGTTGAAGCTAACATCTAGTATTTTGTAAAACATACACACAAACAGGGAATGTTGTTATTTTATTATCATTGCATAATATACTTGATACAGACACAAACTTGTAAATTTCTTGATATGTGTTTTAAAATTCTATTTAATATCAGGACCTTTTCTTATTTACGATGTGTATTTAATGGAACTGTTTTAAATCAATCAAAGCTCCATTATTATTTTTAAAGCTATTCATTATTAATTCTATCATGGGGATACAATCTCATAGATATTTGAGAAACTCTGCTTTAGACTATTAGTATACAAACCGATTTATGACCACACTTTGCTGACGGAACACCTTTAACCTCACAATTGTATATTGCACCCATAAGCGAATTTACCTAATTAATTTACAAATTAAAAGTTGAACATTTCGCATATGGGATACTGCAGTTGGCTGTGAACTAGCAAGTCACAAAGGAACTTTCTGGCGCCGGTGTGACGGCGAGTAGAATCCTCGAAACTCCTTTTAGAGCACGACCAACTTGTAAACCGCCCTGAGTACTCCTTCCAATAAATTTTATGATACCGCCTAGGAGTGGCGACTTTCTGTTTGGTTCTCACGAGAAAATCACGCGTTGAGGCCTGACCTACTTAGCTAGGACAAAGGGACAACGACAATACCTGCCAACTCTGGGGAGGAAATGGAAGCATCCACGCTACGAAGAGCGCGAAAGTCTCAGCCAATCACAAAATTCTAAATTTGAATGAACTGTCATAGCGGGAATCTACAGTCAGTATTTCGCTATCTGAAGCCCGGTGTGGTGGTGAAAAACAGTGTCCTGAGTTCTTTATAATATTTGGAAATTTATCAGTGCGAATCTGTGGTTAATTAGTGCCTAATTAATAGAATTTAACTCCACACGGAGGGGTAATAGTGCCCAGAAGAATGAAGTGTCATGGCGGGATGGAGCCATTCACCGGAAGAAAATAACACCAGTGACGCGCGCCGTCGTGTGGATTATCCTGTGATCATTTCCCACGACGCAATATTACATGTAAGTCAAACAAAAATTAGGAAGCTTTGCACATAAATTTTGAAAACTTTAACCTACGGATGTACGATAAAGCGCTCCCGAGGGCTAGATCACTACGCCACATCCCTTCCACAGAACTATTTTCAAGGTGGGGGAGAACTCTTTACAAAACCCAGCGACCAGGGGGTTGAATTCTCAGTGATTCTTCAGAATTCTCAGTGTTTCTTCAGATTCTCAGTGATTCTTTAGTAGTCGCAGTGATTCTTCAGTATTCTCAGTGAAACTTCAGATTGACAGTGTGAATCAGAGCGACAGTGTGACAGAGGTGACAGCTAATTCAGTTAGTCAGCTTTACTTTTGGCTGGTAAGAAAGCGATTTGAGACACTTGTAGGCATTTTGAGAAAGCCTTATATTATTTTACTTGGGAGAGTAACATTTCAGAAAATGAACACTTTAACGAACTTTTACTATTTATGCAGGCAAGAGCTACACTTTCAATTTTGGCTTAAATGAACTCACATCACGAGTCGAGAGGAACAAGTCCATGTTTTCAGCATAATTACATGAGACCTCTCTAACCCACGGGTAGTTTCACATTTGTCATCAGCATAAACTTCTCCACAACATTTGAAACTTTATTTTAGCTTGCTTTTACCACTTAATAAACTGTTCGGCAAGCGAGATGTTTACGGGGAGAGACTAGTAAAGGCAGACAGGGAGGAGAATGACTTTTCTTTAATGAAGGCCGCAGTGGTAGACCTTGAGCAAACAGTTATGTCCCGTTGGGGTTAATGTTCGGTAAGCTCTATGTAAACAAAAGCTGAGAGACCAGAGTGCAGACCAACAGGTGATTTTCAGGTAGATAGCGGAGACGACCGGCCAACTTCACGACAGGAGTCTGCGGTGGTATCGTCTAACCTTCACTGGAGTGCGAGAAATGCGAGTGTTTTATGTTAATGTAAGCGTGTGTTACGGCATGACAAAAATGTGTCAAATTTGCGTGTGTGGAAATTTGGAATATCACAGCAGCATCAAGATGGTATTCTAATTCACCATGACCGAGTCCGGAGGGTGAGCCAGCATGCCTCCATCACCAGGTATGAGCATCAATAAATAATGTAAATAAATATGTAGGACCGTGACTAATCGATGATCAAATGTAGCTTAGAGTATTAGGTAGGATTGTAAATAATTCACAGTTTTATTATACTACTATAATAGTAGTAATAATAATAATAATAATAATAATAATAATAATAATAATAATAATAATAATAATAATGTTGCACTTTTTAGCTAGGGTTATTTGTGCATTTCGTTTAGGTAGATGTTGTTTGCGTGTGGTTATGGATTATTTCTGTAGTATGTCACTTTGACAGTTTAGGGAGCTATGATATTTGATCTATGAGTGTAATGCCGATTTATAATATAATTATTTTTCATCACGTTATTATATCGTTGGAGTTTTGATCTAGTAGACGCCGCCTCGTTGTTTTTAATGTTTATTTTTGCTTTTATGCGCATTCAGTTTGTTTATGTTGGGGAATCATCCTTCAGGTGACCGTTTCTGGTAGTACTTATCCCGTGTATTTTTGCGACGATTTTTGGTAGACGCGAGTATTTATTTCTGTGTAGTTGCGGTTACACATGTTTCAACATCTGTGTTTTGAGAGGCAATCTCGTCATTTTTTTAAAGAAACAGTGAGTGCCAGGAAGCCATTGATGAGTCAGCTCTGATATTTTGTGATAGGTGAAGCAGAGAATGATCAAGAGATCGAGCTAGATGATTAATATCCCTGATGATCTACGTTGATAATGGAAATGTGATATTTGGACCATGTCATGAACTGTCGTAAGAAATCGTAATATGCACGACAGATATTTCGCCCGCCGGATACGAGCGAGGCCGTATTGTGAGAATAATGGATAATAATGACGTCGAGAATTAATGAGTAAATAGAATTGTGAAATGAATAATTTAACCAAGAGTGTTAAATGTGTTACGACATGGGTTATGATTGTAGGCAGGAGCCTGTATTTGTTTAAATAATTCCAGGAAAAGTAGATGCTCGGCAAATATGCTAGCCATTGTACAATGTGAGCAGAGCGACGAGTCAATGTGTTTTTCGATAGTCATGTAAAGTCATGGATGACATGAAATAACAGTAATTATTGTCCAGAAAGGTTAAATAGTATCATGTCCAGACATTTATCGTCTGAGGTTAGAGATTGTCGTCAAATTCGCAATGTTTTGCTACTCGCAGCGGGGTATATTTTCTGGAGACTCCGATTTTATTTTGCGCATTCCATCCTTATTAATTTCCAGTAGGCCGCGATGGTGGGAACTAGTTTGTTATTTGTTTTTCTTTCTGAGTGTACTGTATTACCGTTTATGTGTAGGACGTAAGCGTATGTGAATTATTTATATTTGATCTGATGTAAATAGATAGGTGTAGATAGGCTAGTTTTGTTTTCTGTATTTTCTTTGTCGGAGCAGTGTTTCTCCGTTAACAGATTTAATGATGTAAATAAGATTTCAGATGTTAGGTTAATGGATCATCGATTAAGTCACAGTCGAAACCATAGTAGTGGTATGCTCATACCAGATTTCAGTAATTACCAAACCTTTTAAAATCCACTACATTTTATTTAGAAAATGAAGCGATCCTTAATAAACCAATTGTATAAAAACTGCCGCAATGAATGAGGTGAACAAGATGGCATCTGCCTCCATCTAGTGGTGGTACCACAAATAATGAGTTGATAATGGAATGCAGTTAGCGGCAAATTCAATAGAAATTTTAATGTACAAGGATCGCTGTCATTTGAAATGTTAACGTAAGGCACTTGGCCTAATCTTTTGGATTATTTTTTAAGAAGTCCAGTCTATCACAGACATGCAAGTGAAGTTTAAAAATTAGATGAGTGGTTATGACACTCAGATTTATGTTTCAATAGTTTATTTTGTTTAATCATGAGGTGTTTGAATAAGACAGTGGTTATGTGGTAAATGAAGTGTGATGTTCATGGCTGTTTTCTTCGAATTATTCCTTATGAGATACACTTGGTTAGTGCAGTCCATGATTAATTTAAAGTTGGGTGTTTTCCCAAATGAGCCACATGTGTTAATATTTGATAACTCCTTTGAGACAGTGGATATGATGACGTAACTAATTACTTTATTATGATTCAACTACTTTAAATTTATCTGAGATATATTTTTCTACGTAATATATTTCTGTAGTTCAAAGAAGGTGGTCTTTCTGACCAGAGTTTTAGATTGATTCACGTTATCAACTTGAAGACAGTGTCAACATAGTCTGGAATATTTAATTAATGTGATTGACCATCAGTCAGTTTAGTAGGCAGATAATGGTGTTATTGTAAGGCAGATCCTCAATCTTTAATTTTTCCTAATCTCGTTTATTTCATTTGTTACATTTTTCACCAGTTCAGTTTACGTTCATTTTGGCACTTTGCATTTTATTCAATAAATCAGTCTTTTATTTAAATTATAATTCAGTCTTTGGGTACCGTCATTTATAGTTAGTTTACCCCATCTTTTCATTCCCTCACTCCTTGATCGACGGGTGGCATCTCTTCGGGGATAGCGGACGGTCACGGCTGAGGAAGAAGAGTCTACATGCAACGGTGAGTATCATTTACATGTCATTTATTACAGGAGCAGCCGGCGCACAGAAGAAGGAAGAGTTCACCGCAGTTGTTGCCTTGAAAAGGGCACAATATGGAAGTTGTAGGCTCGAAATATTGATGTTGAAATCTCGGAACGGATGGCAGCAAGGATCAATTATTTGATTTTATCTGCGGTATCTCTTTCCTCGCTCACAGTGCAGGGTGAGATTCTACTTGATGTCCTGTTGTATCTGCCTCATATGTTGTCCCAAAATAATTACAGTTATGCATATACCCTACAATAGCATAGGTTACCATACAAAGCAACTTCGTAGTATTACACGATGTCAGATCCTGTTCATTCAGGGTGTCTGAAAATAAGTTGCGGAACATTTGTGGCCGTAATAATCCCCAAGAACGTAAATCAGGATCAGCTAACTGGTTCATATTTCTTATGCTCTGCTACGTAGTGCACTGAATTCGCAAGAGAACGTTAGCGGTGAATGGTGTAAATATTATCATTCAAACTTTCCAAGGAAAATGCACGGGGTGCACAGAAATGATCAAAATCTCTACTAGTGAACGGGGTACAGACATGAGCATGTGACTAGGGGACGCACGGTATCACCTTAACAAGTGCTGTACCAATTGGCAAGTAGTGCAGTAGAGTGTGATGTATGACTCAACACATTGTTCTACCTTAAGGAAGTGATAGAAACAGAAAAAAAAAAAAACAACATTACAAGAATATCAGTATAAAATACTACATTTACCGGATCCTGTGTATCTAATAGGAGCGTTTATTTCTGAATTACACTTACTAGCACCTACTGCGCTGGCGTAACAAGGGGAGAGGTGATACTCCCACGTGGCGCATCACAGGGGGCTCCTCACCGCCTTGCCGGCGGACTCAAGCGAAATAAAATAGCTCTCGTGGATCAAACACACATCCCCCTGCGGGTGTTGGCCGCAGGCCAAGAAAACACCCACGGTATCCCCTACCTGTCGTAAGAGGCGACTAAAAGGGGCGACCAAGGGATGATCGAATTAGAACCATGAGACTACTTGTAATTAGTACCACCACGCGGGGAATATCATGGGTCGCCGTTACTTGCGCGTAGTACCACTGTGTTAGGTACACAATCGGTGTGATTAGTACCACTGAATGAGCGACATCATGGTTCTGCCTTGCCTATGATCAGTACCCACTACGTGCGAAACACCACGGGATGGTACTAGTCCCTGTGATTAGTACACCTATGTGAGGAACGCCATAGGATTGCGTTGCCTGTAAATGGCACCGCAGTGTGAAAACACCATAGGTCTGTGTTACATGTGCGAATTACACTACCTGTGAGTAGTACCATAATGTGTGGAATACCGCGAGTCTACGCTACTTTTGATTAGTAGCCTACCGCAAAATGACAAATGGTTCTACGTTCCTAGCGATCAGTACCATTATGAGGGGCCGATTGCCTGGATTTTGGACCCCTTTAGGATAAAAGCATCATCGATTCAGGATTGTGCTTTAGAAACAGTCCCTTGGTCACTAATACTATTGTTTAACGCTAGTTTCTGGGAATGTGGGGCATTGCGGATCGGATACACTGATTGTTTTAAATTCATATCCATCCATTCATTCTTCTTCATCGCGCTTTGAGTTCTCGTCAGTGGATGATTTTGGACTTTTAAATTTTCATTACATTTCGTCTCATTTCGTACCATTAGGGGCCGATACCTAGATTTTGGGCCCATTTAAACAGCAATCATCATCATCATCATACAAAGCTATCAACATCCAGAGTGTGACCATGAATGCAAGACCTCTTGGAGTCTCCATCCCCTGTGATGGGAGCCGTTCTCACAAAATATTTCATCTAGGATTTAGTACACAGATGATGCAGTGCGAAGTGTCAGAAAGCCAGCTGGCTTCTCTTCTCCATTCGTTTCATAATCCTACGAAAAAAAATAGGTTATCTTTTGCACTGGTTAAGCCTGCCCGCGTCTGTCTCAAGTAAGAAATTGGAAAAGAAAGGTGATGAACAAGAAGCAATAGCTTCCATATAAATCTTAAAACGAGTTATTTGCAAAAGTGCTCGCTGCTAGAAAGGCAGCAAATTGAGTAGAATGGTAATAAAATAGGAATGAATAATTGTCGTGATCAGTGCTAGGAACACGGCAAGTGGATGTGAGGTAGTGTTTAACTTAATGCATTCATTCTTCAAAATTTTATCTACTCTTCTATGGATAACAATTCCTTGAAGTCATTGCTGAAATTTATGACATTAAGAATGTAAAAGTGAGGAGCAGTTTAGTCCGATTAGCTTTCCTTAGAACACGCGCACTGAAAGTGGCAATGTTGATAGCAGATTAAATTAACTTTTTCCGTAAGATAGAAATCGAGAACTAGCATGAAAATGTCTTACCACAAACTTTTTAACACCTGGTTTTAATGCTACTTTAAATCAGGGATGTCCAACCTTCCGTTGACAAGGGGCCACTACCGACATCATGGAGTATTTTAAAATCCGCATGCTTAAATTCAAAATTCCATCGTTTTTATTAATGTTATATTGTAATGGTATATATGCGGAGAATTATGTAAATATAAATTGCGACTATATACTTAGTTGAACGAGTTGATCTATTTAATGTGGCTTATTCTTCTTCTACCTCTTTATTACATAAGAGTGAAGAAAGTGTTAATTTAATGATACTGCCCTACTAATGAAATATCTAGAAAAGTACATGCATTTTCTACCAGCCAATGCGAGACTTCGCACTGTTTTGCACGTTTAAGGCTTCCAGTATCAGCTGTGATATATGTAGTAGGAATTCAAAGAAAACTTTCCAGAAGACTGTAGGCGATTCACGCTCTCGCTACACACTTCACATGCTTCATCCTGGAGAACACAGATATATGTGCTGCCAAAAACTGTTTATGAGAGTCGAACTGCATATCTATAAATACCGTGAAATGTTGATAAATAAAGTTATTTAATTTACGTCCTCCTAACTACTTTCAAGGTTTTCGGATACCCCGAATTGCCAAATTTTAGTCCCGCAGGAGTTCTTTTAAGTCCCGTAAATCTACCGACACGAGGCTGGCGTATTTGAGCACCTTAAAATACCATCGGGCTGAACCAGGATCGAACCTGCCAAGTTGGTGTCAGAAGGCCAGCGTCTCGGCCATATGAACCAGTCAGCTCTGTCGTGATACATATCTCCGGAGTCATATTTGCGAAAGAATTATAATAAAGGAACACAGTTATAAGAATTTTCAAGTACGATGAGCAATTATATTTGCAAATCCTCATGGATGGTTTGAATCTAACGAGGTTCTCATTGGAGTTTTAAAATTTAGTATTGAATTCATTACTTAATTCTGACAACATTCATATCGATGGCTTTCTTTTAAAACCTCGTATGTCTCAATGCTCTTCATACCTATTATATTCCTTAACACTGGTTACGCCTCGCAGCGACGTATTTATATCCAGTCCTTCAGAATAATTTACGTTGTGTCCATTTTCCTATGCGAAAGTGTAAAGAAAAATGGACCTTACCATACCGTATTGTAGGGATGTTGTTTGGATGACGAATTTACCCACTCCTACAGTATAATGTATTTAAGATTCATTTTCCTTTACACAGTCGCATAGTAAAATGAACTCAACGAAAATCGTTCTGATGGAGTGCATATAAATAAGTGGCTGAGAGGCGTAACAAGTCTTAAGGAATATAATGGGTAGGAAGAGCATTGGGACATACGAGGTTTTAAAAGAAAGCTATCGATATGCAAATTTGAACATTTTGAACAATACGCTTTCCCAGGGCTAGAAAATCAGCGAAGATGTTTGAATTCAGTTGTGATTCCCAAAGTCGTAATTTTGTTTCGAAGGCAATTACGGGACCACACGCTTTAAGTGATGACTTTTGAGATGTACATTTAGTACAATCAAATGCATAGTATATCAACTAGAAAGGAAAAGTCGCATATCGATGGCTTTCTTTTAAAACCTCGTATGTCTCAATGCTCTTCATACCTATTATATTCCTTAATACTGGTTACGCCTCGCAGCGACGTATTTATATCCAGTCCTTCAGAATAATTTCCGTTGTGTCCATTTTCCTATGCGACAGTGTAAAGAAAAATGGACCTTACCATACCGTATTGTAGGGATGTTGTTTGGATGACGAATTTACCCACTCCTACAGTATAATGTATTTAAGATTCATTTTCCTTTACACAGTCGCATAGTAAAATGAACTCAACGAAAATCGTTCTGATGGAGTGCATATAAATAAGTGGCTGAGAGGCGTAACAAGTCTTAAGGAATATAATGGGTAGGAAGAGCATTGGGACATACGAGGTTTTAAAAGAAAGCTATCGATATTCATTATGGGTCATCACATTCGATAATAGGTTTTTCCCTTTGCTACATACAAATTTGTATTTCTTTTTTTTTTAACTTCTAATACTAACTTTAGCATTCTGCTGAGACACCTGCATTCAGTATAAAAAAACCAATACCTTTCACTTCTGAATTGATATTCTTCAAGAAATCCTGAAATTCTTTCTGTCGTAGACCTTGCGAACGAACACAATTCTCAACTTTAACGACAACTTTCAGGACATAATTTGAATTCACTATTTGTAACAGGGACTTTCGTGGTGCAGTAAGCAATGATTTTGCCTTCGTACAGAAGTATATCCTCGTTTATAAGAAACAATACCGCATATCTGACAATGCTTTCCCCGTCTACAATTTTCCTTAATAGTGGTGACGATTCCAATACACAAATTGATACGCAATTAACTAGATCAGTTTTCGCTGTGTGAATTTTCCTATGCTTCTGTGTAAAGGAAAATGAACCTTAAATACATGATACTCTAGGTGTGCGTAAATAATTACGTCATGCGTACATACATTCCTACTACCAGTTGTGTGTTCTTTTACCACCTCGCCTTCACGTTACATAATAATAATAATAATAATAATAATAATAATAATAATAATAATAATAATAATAATAATAATAATAATAATAATAATAATAATAATAATAATAATAATAATAATAATAATAATGTTACTGATTTTACGTCCCACTAACTGCTTTTACGGTTTTAGGAGAAGGCGAGGTGCCGGAATTTCATCACGCAGGATTTTTTTACGTGACACTAAGTCTACCGATATGAGAATAACGTACTTGATCACCTCCAAATACAACCAGACTGAACCGGGATCGAACCCACCAACTTCAGCTTAGATGGCCAGCACCCTACCGTCTGAGCTACCCAGCCTGACACTGTGTGTTTCGTTTCTTTTACAAGTTGCTTAACGTCACACCGACAAGGATACTGTAGATCTTATGGTGACGATAGGATAGGAAAGGGCTAGGAGTGGAAAGGAAGCGTCCGTGGCCTTTACTGAGGTACAGCCTAGCATTTGTTTGGCATGAAGTTGAGAAACCACGGAAAACCATCTTCAGCGCTGCCGACAGTTCAGTTCGAACCCATTATCTCCCGATTGCAAGCTCAAGGCTGCGCTCTCCTAACCACTTGGCCACCTCACTTGGTCTACGTGTTTCTGAGGTAGTTTGTTGTGTGATGTGTTGTTTGTAAAAGATGTGTATTAAGCCAACACACACAGCCCCAGGCTAGATGAATTAACTATACGCAGTTAAAAATCACCGACTCGGTCTGGAATCGAACCCGGACCCTCTAAGCCGAAGGCCTCTATGCGAACCATTCAGCCAAGGAGCTAAACTTAGAAATGAATTTATCTACATGTACAGAGTGGTCGGAAACAACGTGAACCGGGAATATGAGCGCTAGAGTTTTGGTCATACGGATAAATAATTGGAAAAATGTAATTAGATGCCTCGTCCTTTGTCAGCTGCGGAAAATAGACAATCAGATCGCTTCGGGCTCAATTTCAGATGGGATTTTGATAGGTGGTGTTGCTAAACCTGCACGTGGCCAATAGAACAAATAAACTTCTCTAAGGGCGGGAGTTGAACAAGCACCTCCCTGCTTATAGGTTCGGCCCATAGCAAGCACGCAACGGTGGCATTGGTTGAAATCCATGGTGTGATAATGTTTGATGCTCATTTCTCGGCAACACAGCCTCACAAAGCCCATTTGAATTCGGTTTCGAAGCGATCTGATTGGCTAATTTCAGCAGCTGATAAAATGTGTCAACGGCGTGAGATATCGATGTAATTTTTCTCAAATCATGTATCGGTATGGAAAACGTTCCAACGAGCATATACTCCGTTCACGTTGTTTCCGACTACCCTGTATATAAAGGTTTAATGTGTAGTCGCTTTTGACAATTGCAAGAGTAGGTTGCTTAATGGCAGGAAAGTAAGCCCTATTTTATTCTATGTAAGGAGGAGTGGTTCGAAAGGGATGAAAGTTGGGGAAAAAAAACAGAAACGGCACGGACGAATAATTGATGTTTATTTCAAACCGATATGCAGGTTACACAATGCCCACGGCATCGACTCAGTAGGATGTAGGACCACCGCGAGCGGCGATGCACGCAGAAACACGTCGAGGTACAGAGTCAATAAGAGTGCGGATGGTGTCCTGAGGGATGGTTCTCCATTCTCCGTCAACCATTTGCCACAGTTGGTCGTCCGTACGAGGCTGGGGCAGAGTTTGCAAACGGCGTCCAATGAGATCCCACACGTGTTCGATTGGTGAGAGATCCGGAGAGTACGCTGGCCACGGAAGCATCTGTACACCTCGTAGAGCCTGTTGGGAGATGCGAGCAGTGTGTGGGCGGGCATTATCCTGCTGAAACAGAGCATTGGGCAGCCCCTGAAGGTACGGGAGTGCCACCGGCCGCAGCACATGCTGCACGTAGCGGTGGGCATTTAACGTGCCTTGAATACGCACTAGAGGTGACGTGGAATCATACGCAATAGCGCCCCAAACCATGATGCCGCGTTGTCTAGCGGTAGGGCGCTCCACAGTTACTGCCGGATTTGACCTTTCTCCACGCCGACGCCACACTCGTCTGCGGTGACTATCACTGACAGAACAGAAGCGTGACTCATCGGAGAACACGACGTTCCGCCATTCCCTCATCCAAGTCGCTCTAGCCCGGCACCATGCCAGGCGTGCACGTCTATGCTGTGGAGTCAATGGTAGTCTTCTGAGCGGACGCCGGGAGTGCAGGCCTCCTTCAACCAATCGACGGGAAATTGTTCTGGTCGAGGGTGTCTTGCACATGCTGAAGAATGGCGGTTGAAGTGGCGTGCGGGGCTGCCACCGCTTGGCGGCGGATGCGCCGATCCTCGCGTGCTGACGTCACTCGGGCTGCGCCTGGACCCCTCGCACGTGCCACATGTCCCTGCGCCAACCATCTTCGCCACAGGCGCTGCACCGTGGACACATCCCTATGGGTATCGGCTGCGATTTGACGAAGCGACCAACCTGCCCTTCTCAGCCCGATCACCATACCCCTCGTAAAGTCGTCTGTCTGCTGGAAATGCCTCCGTTGACGGCGGCCTGGCATTCTTAGCTATACACGTGTCCTGTGGCACACGACAACACGTTCTACAATGACTGTCGGCTGAGAAATCACGGTACGAAGTGGGCCATTCGCCAACGCCGTGTCCCATTTATCGTTCGCTACGTGCGCAGCACAGCGGCGCATTTCACATCATGAGCATACCTCAGTGACGTCAGTCTACCCTGCAATTGGCATAAAGTTCTGACCACTCCTTCTTCGTGTTGCATTTGCTCTGTCAGTCAGTGTATATGATTGTCAGTTCGTAATGCACCTACCACAACGAAAACGTGATAATACGCTTACCGAACAACCTCAGGCATGGAGACATTCTAGAAAAAGTGTCCACATAAAAATTAATACACAGAATTGAAAGAAGCAAGTAACCCACAAGTAATCAAATGTGTGAAATGTCCTGTTTTAGTTTATTGATTGTACGTGTATTGAGCAAAAGGCTAACTTCTGTCGCTTTTGGAATTAAATGGCCATTAATTTTGTGACTGGTAATAATGTGAATGGCATTAGTAAGTTAATTCTTGTTTCAGGATCAGTAATACTGTAATCAGCAAAATAAATAAATAAATAAATAAATAAATAAATAAATAAATAAATAAATAAATAAATAAATAAATAAATAAATAAATAAATAAATAAATAAATAAAAATGAAATGGCATATGACTTTTAGTGCCGGGAGTGTCCGAGGATATGTTCGGCTCGTGAGGAGCAGGTCTTTTGATTTGACACCCGTAGGCGACCTGCGTGTCATGATGAGAATGAAATGATGATGAAGACGGCATATACACCCAGTCTCTGTGCTAGCGGAATTAACGAATGATGGTTAAAATTCCCGACCCTGCTGGGAATTGAACCCGGGACTCCTGTGACCAAAGGCCAGCACGCTAACCATTTATCCATGGAGCTGAACACTGAAATCAGTAATCAGTAATCAAACACAGAGGAAATATCCACACCAATGCACAGTGGATTTCAAGAGTGAAATACAAGAAAACAAATAGTGACAGAAATCAACGACTCTTCAAAGCACAATAGATCGATTCTTAAGAAAAACTGAAGAAACATGGAAACCCTATACGGAAACAATAAATTATTGTCGCTGAGGAAGCAATAGGCTACCACGTATCTAACAATGCTCATTATTTGCCTTTACACGAGTCACCCCTCCCAGCCTCGCATGGATATATAGTTACTGATTTCAACAACAATTGATTTACAGCCTATTTGTTCCACAATTAAAGTGAGGACTATTTAGTGTCGATCACGTTAAAAGTGGCTGGCTGTAAGGTAAGCTTAATGACCTTTAGACGAATACAGCATTATTCCTAGCCATCAAAACTTTCTTGCGAATATATGGCAACATAACTGTCTGAATATTTCAAGCTATAATGGACTATGAACTGGAGAAAATTTGTCTGAATACAGGGCGAGTACTCATGGTGTAAAAGTGTGAACAGCCATTCTCAAATTAGCAGTATTGAAGGCAATCATACATAGAGCAAATATCCACACCAATGAAAAGTGGATTTCAACAGTGAAATACAATAAAACAAATAGTGACAGAAATTAACGACTCTCCAAGCACAATGGATCGATCCTTAAGAAAAACTGGAGAAACACGGAAACAATAAACTATTGTCGCTGAGAAAGCAATACCACGTATCTTACACCGCTTATTATGTGCCTTAACACGGGTCACCCCTCCCAGCCTCGCAATCTTCGTAGTGTTCGTCTGCCTATGCTAAAGTGTAAACGAAAATTAACCTAGAATATATATTATACTATAGGCGTGTGTGGAACGTCTTGTAAACATACATTCCCGCAGTACGGTACTTTCAGGTTCATTTTTCTTTACCATACTTTAGGTATGTACAGTATATTTTCATGTCGTATTTGGGCTCTCCTACAGTATAACGTATTTAAGGATTATTTTCCTTTACACATCAGCATAGGAAAGTGAACCTTACCGTACCGTACTGTAGGAATGTATGTTTCATGATACATTCGCCTATACTTACGGTATAATGTGTTTAAGGTTTATGCATGAGCTTAAGGAAGTTAACACAACAAAAATTGTTCTGATGGACTGCATATCCATGTGTGGCTGGGAGGCGTGACCAGTCTTAAGGGGAAATAATTTATAGTATGTGGTACTGTTTTTTAACCGACAGTAAACTGTTTCACAGTACAACAATTTCATTGATAGCACAACTACATGACCGTAACTTGTATAAATACAGAGGAACATCTGTGGATGGGAAAGTAACTCTTTGTATTGTAGTGGTAAACCTAATACGGAATTAGTATTCAATTAGTGTTCTATTTAGTTAAGGAAATCACTTTTTGACACCATGTGAACAGGAGTAGAATAATTGTTGAGTTTTCAGCACGAATGCTGGTTGGGTCAACAACAGCTCCGCCATTACGTTGTTATGTATGTCCTTGGCATCACTGAAGACCCATTCTAGAGAAATGAGATTGTTTCGCTTTTTTCCATCCAGCTAGCGGTTGTTATTACATATAAGTCTGGTAAAACCACAGAAATTGATGTAGTAGCCGACATGGTGAGCAACATTTTAACACCATTCATAGCAGAGTTCGTGGTGTGGATTACTGCAGTTTGTGAACCATGAGCAACGGCTGAGTCTCTATACCAGTTGCTGTGGAATAGGAGTTGACATCTCGGACATAGCGTCGCTGCGCGAGCAATACCGCATATCTGACAATACGCTTCCTATCAATTATTTCCCTTAAGACTGGTCAAGCCTCCCAGCCACATATGGATATGGAGTCCACCAGAACAATTTTCTTTGCAATCATTTTCCTATGCTTACGCGTAATGAAAATGAACCTTACCGTACCGCAGTGTAGGAAAATATATTTGTATGACGTATTTACGCACTCCTGCACTAGAAGAAAAGTTAAACTTTTAAGCAAAGTCTCTCCATAATGTTTCAAACATCCAGGGTAAACCATTGTGGTATGTACTGCACCTGTGCCGGGTACAACAGGGCATCAATTAAGTAATTCAGTCTCACAAGTAATCATTGGAATGGAAATCTTTGGATGAGAAACTTTGGACATCACTTCCCGGCCGTCAAAGTCCCATCCTCCCTACTTTCATTTTATCAACAGCTAGTTCAGGGACATACGGGTCAATGGTCTGTTCGCTATAAAAATGGGCACTAATTTAAATGTGTTGAAAGTAGGGTGTTCTCTAATATGGAAGGAATACACTAATACTATGAAATGAGAAGAATTTTTGTTCCCAATATTAAAAACATAGACTTTCATAAACTGATAGAGTCATAAGGTCAAATCGTATGAGATAATGCCATGTTATTACATACATAAAATTCATTTATATGAAAAAATGCCTGAATGTCCTTGCCACTTCATATTCTGCTTTGGGCTATCATTTGGCATGCCTTAAATTGCCTTATTAACACGTACTTGTAATCTACACTTTACACAAATTGTAGGTTTACTCTATCACCTTGCCGTGATACCCGATGGTATCTGTTCACTGAATGTATTGACAAATTATGCAAATGACATTTCTCGTGAGGCCGTACTATTTTGTCCGGCTGTCATGGTTCTGAATTATTTTACAGATAATGATGTGCACATTTTTCTACCCACGAAATCAAATCGCCGCATATCGAACATACGGTCTACTTGACCGAATCAATAACACATTATATGAAACGCATATACGTGTTTCTGGGTATACATTAGCCTATTATTTACAAAGCCTACCTATGCAACGTTGGTGTCTTGCTCATCACCATAAAACACTCATGGATAACACAAATAAATGAATACGGTATACAAAGAGATAAACAATCACTAGTAAATACACTAATAGACAATACATCTTGAATATATGGCCTAGTTAAGCCATATGGTGTCAGTCAAATCATCTGCCTGACGCAGGTCGAATCCGCGTTCATCAGTCTCCGAGGTGCAAAATCTGAAACGCCTATCACGAGCTAATTTAATCTATAAAATTTGGGAGAAATCCTCCTTTTACAGACACATTAAATTCACAACGTTGGTAATGAAATGGCGTATGGCTTTTAGTACCGGGAATGTCCGAGGGCTAGTTCGGCTCGCCAGTTGCAGGTCTTTCGAGTTAATTCCTGTAGGCGACCTGCTTGTCTTGATGAGGAAGAAATGGTCATGACGACGACACATACACCCTGTCCCCGTGCCAGCGAAATTAACCAAAAATGGCTAAAATTCCTGACCCCGCCGAGAATCGAACCCGGGACCCCTGTGACCAAAGGCCAGCACCCTAACCATGGAGCCGGATACAACGCCGGTCATAATATATCATTGGCATGGTATCATTAATACAGTGTTCAATGAAGGAGACTACCAGTGCTAATATTCCGAGAGTTCTTACAGACAACTTGGTCTGCACCACAGGACCTGACACACCTTGATATCAAAAATCTGTTCCTTCTCGTAGTGGGCAGCGTTCAATCAGCTGGCTCACACGGACACTTTCTATTTCTTTCACTGTAGTTTTCACTTGCTCCCTTGCAGGTACATTATATATTCAGAGGCTACCAATTCTTGTTACACATCATTCTGGCCATATTCAGCCTACTTCAATACGTCTCGATAATCATAATTACTCTAATTCTTTGTTATTTTTCATTCTGCCTTCTCGGATATTTCACAAGCACTATATCCCCATCTTCACACTATTGCATCTCAAATCCACATTATTTATTCATTTAGAGGACTTTTACTCAACAGGTAGTTAACTAATACCACCTCACTCGCGTAATTATATAATTCATGGGTTGCACCTCGAACCTTGAAGTCTTCGACGAAGTATTGAAGTCTTAAATATTAAGGGAATTATTAAAATACATGCATTACCATGCGAAGCAAATATGTAATATATGCTCAAAATATTATGAAGATCCATACCAGTTATTGAAATTAGGAATGAATTATAAAATAAGCTGAAATGCTGGTTCCACCCTTAAATATGTGCTTCACATGCATCTGAACCCGCTGGGATCTTACATACTAATTGATGCAAGTAAGTTCACGAAGGAAATTAGTGATTATCCTTAAATAACAGGAGAAAATCATAATAAAAATCGAATTAATGAATGACTTTTCCCAGTAACGCGTATATAGCGTTCATCTACATTTAATACTATTAATTATATATAAAAATAAAGACAAAATGATATGTAAAAATTGTTTCTTAATTTGCGGATATGCTAATTTTGAACTTAGTATTAAAAATGTACTTATCGATGCTGTGTGCAGTCTCCTGTCATCTTGGGGGTACACTTGGGGTTTTTGGGCCTCCAACATTGCGGCTTGGTTAGTAGATACTCCTTGGTTCCTCTTCCTTCTGATGTCGTCCATGATGTCTCGAACTGTGGACTCCTGCAGTTGGCATTTCTCGACGTTCCCTGAAGAGATAAATGCTGGCATTAAAGCGTGACTCTAGTTGGTTCCAATCCTGGCTTCGATGACCAATCACGAACATAAGGCAAAATGGGAAATGGTTAATGAATACCGTTTATGTGTTTTCAAACTACCTACTGGTGATTGGACCCACCCATTAACTCAAGTGGACTAACCTGAATAATGGTAAGTCTGTGTAAGTCACTATTCATTCCATTTTTGTCACACGACCTGATTAATGGTTACCGTTAATTAATACGAGTGTCCCTGGAATAGGCAGACGTTCTCCTCTAAAAAACACCGTTCTATTAGTTTAATAGGCATCTTTCACTATACAACTACCTTAATTTCGGTCACTACTAATCACTTAAATGTAGTCGGCGTCTCACTAACTCTGAGCGACCTTACGCGTTTGCCCGTTCTTTTAATTATCACTTTATGATTCGTCACTGAAGTTACAAAAATCTATGGGATTAAAGAAAACACCTCTATTCAAACACGACAGTATTTGTCTTATACCACACGCCTGGTTTTGCGATACTTGCAGCGTGCTGATATATTGTATTCGACACTGCTCTTCACAAGTTGTTATCCATGTTGCAATGGGTCACAGTAATTACACACTTTGGTTCAATACGTTTCACGCCAACACGTAAGTACTGCGGTCCCACAGATTACAATGGAATGGTGGAGCTAAGTCTCGGTTTCATTGATAGTATTTTGGCTGGGTGGTCAGAAAGGTGGCAAACCACGCCCCTATCAAAAAAATCGCTCCGCTAATCATGATCTTTCAGCGGCGTGAGGGAAATCAAATTGTATCTCTTGACCCCTACTTTATAATTACCTAATTTCATGTAGATCCGATCGTTGGGCCGCTCGTAATGTCAAAAGCGTCCTTTTCATAAATCCACGCGTCATGGACTATCTCGTGGCGGCTCCCACTTTTCTTTCACGTTGTCAGATCCTAAAACTTGGCCTCAATCTACGCACTGCTGTACGACGTGCGTCATTATCGCTCCATTCTTAAAGTATTATGTTTTCATACATCATTAATTCGCATAAAAGACGCCGGTTCAAATGAGTCCTTACTCGTAAAAGTTCATAGGTTATATCTATAAAAATATTACTATTATCATTATTAACAGCTGAATACGGTGGGTTGGCACCAATGAATGTGCGGGAAAATCGGTGAGGATTTTTATTTCTTGGGGTTAACGTTTTTTTTTGCAAGTTGCTTTACGTCGCACCGACTCAGATAGGTCTTATGGCGATGATGGGACAGGGAAGGGCTAGGAGTGGGAAGGAAGCGGCCGTGGCCTTAATTAAGGTACAGCCCCAGCATTTGCCTGGTGTGAAAATGGGAAAACACGGAAAACCATTTTCAGGGCTGCCGACAGTGGGGTTCGAATCTACTATCTCCCGAATACTGGATACTGGCCGCACTTAAGCGACTGCAGCTATCGAGCTCGGTCTTGGGGTTAACAAGCAGTGAGCCATTCAGTTTCTGACCAAATAATCTTCTAGACATGGTGTTGTCTCTGTCTTCTCTGTCCCGCAAAGGGAGAGCGCGATTTCAACGTTCCGCTCTAATGTACCTTCTTCCTTTCGGTAGAAGCAATTAGACCTGCACCCTTCGAACTTGCGTACCGCAACTCGCATCCTGGACTGAGCATAAATTGCTAATAACGACACTATATGTCACAGAATGTCTCGGAAAACGGCATATATTATTAACTGGGCCTCATGACATGCCTATGGCGTGGTGATGAACGGTTATAGTACATGCTTATGAAACCCAGTGGGCCTTTATCACCTCCATTGTTTCCTTGGATCCAAATACATTTATATTCAAGCTTTTCCGATCAGGAGAAAGTTATAAATGACCTAAAATGGAATCTCGAAAATGTTGCAAAGTTTCCTCTGTTAAGAGCAGAGCAGAAGTTTTTAATTGTAAATCAGTTCATATGACCAACACATATATACCCTCTGCAGAACGCTAATACCACAAAAATTACGTAGGGTCGACAAGATCGTGAGAAGCACAATAAAATAAATTCTTCAGTTCACTGCAGACACGCCAGACAGCTTTCTTTACTCTGCAAGGAAAGTGAAGGAGCTTGGTCTGTGGAAGGAGGAATGGGAGGCACCACTTCAACATCTTAACATCTGTCACTTACTGGAGAAGGCTCGTAATGAGCACGTAACATCATTGCGCAATATGGTAGAAGAGAGGAAACGGTCCGTTCAGGGACTTGACCTAAGAAATGGAGATAACGCCTAACTCGAAGAACTTAGCGCAAGGAAGTTAAGAGGAATGCTAACGAGAAAAGAGTATAGCAAATGGTGTGTATTAAGAACTCACGGTAAGGGAGCTATCCTCTATCAGGAATACACACTGGCTAACCGATGGATCTACACCCTAAATGGACTCTCCCGATCAGAATGTATAAACGCGTTGAAAATGCAACACAACGTGGTTCCTGTACGGGCCCTCCCTGGACGTAGCCGGGATGGAGTCCACTGCAGACACTGCGATGAGCCTGAAACCCTACCTCATGTTCTTGGTTCATGTCCACGGGGGGACTTGCTTAGGAATGTTAGGCAAAACAGGATTAGATCTAGAATTGCAGGAGCATTCTCCCAGAAAGGTAACGAGGTACATGAAGAGGTGCCATGTGTTGCTGACGGTGGAAGCAACCGGAGAAAAAATATAACCGCAACTGACCGAGAAAAATACTTTGTATATATTCTGGACCCCACCATTAGGTATGAGATCGACTCAAGTCAGCCAGCAGAGGTAGACGCGGAGAAGCGAGCCATCTATGAACCAACCATAAGCTACTTCAAAGAATCATACATCTCCTGTATACGGGTTGTTGGACTTTTCATCGGTGCAAGAGGAACCATATAAAAATTACTTGAGTTTTCCAAAGAGTGGGCCTTCCCAATAATCTGCATTGTGATTTAGCCGTCTTGACTATTAAAGACTCCGCCTAAATTGTTAGAAATTACCTCTAAAGTACTGCATACGAGAAGAATTAACTCCAGGAAACTCTTCATACCGGGCGAGTTGGCCGTACGGTTAGAGTGGCGCAGACGTGAGTTTGCATCCGGGAGATAATGGGTTCGAATACTATTGTCGGCAGCCGTGGAAATAGTTTTCGGTGGTTTCCAGTTTTCATACCAGGCAAAGGCTGGGGTTGTACCTTAATTAAGGCCATGGCCACTTCCTTCCCACTCCTAGACCTTCCCTATCCCATCGTCGCCATAAGACCTATCTGTGTCGGTGCGACGTAAGGCAACTAGCAGGAAAAAAGCTCATCATGGTTAGACATACATTCAATATTCAAATGTTATGGCATGCTTTGTCAGATTTAGGCATCCATTCATTGTAGAAAATGCAAATAAATAAAATTGTTGTAGATTCAGGATCGACCACGTGAAACTGAGAAGGTTACTATACCAAGGGGGGATGAACTAGTTATTAATATAACACACATTGTTACCAATGCATAAACTTTGTGCCCAACACCGTAAATTAATAAAATTGTCAATTCAGATTCAAGGAGCTACACACGGCACGGACCACTCGACTACGTGAATAATTTCAATGAAGTATCCTTCTTTGTGACGATGCGAGTTCGGGCACAATTGTCAGAATTACTGAGAATTCCCTCTCTGAGGCTATTGTCCTACAGCACTGCCTAGTTTATGTAGTTTGAGGTACAAATTGGGGACAACAAAGCTGCTAGCGAGACAAACTACCTCAATAACAGAAATGTGCTCCACGAAGTTACACATAACGTTTCCCGATACACCTCTCAGTAGCCAACTTGTGAGCAGACGAGCACAAGTTCAGCTCATGACATCTCTCGTTAGTTGATATTCCGTCCGTTACTGTAAATACACCGAGAGCTCCTTATCATCTATATTAATTTTGATATCAATCAATCAATCAATCAATCAATCAATCAATCAATCAATCAATCAATCAATCAATCAATCAATCAATCAATCAATCAATCAATCAATCAATCAATCAATCAATCAATCAATCAATCAATCAATCAATCAATCAATCAATCAATCAATCAATCAATCAATCAATCAATCAACCACCGAGCTCGATAGCTTCAGTCGCTTAAGTGCGGCCAGTATCCAGTATTCGAGAGATAGTAGGTTCGAACCCCACTGTCGGCAGCCCTGAAGATGGTTTTCCGTGGTTTCCCATTTTCACACCAGGCAAATGCTGGTGCTGTACCTTAATTAAGGCCACGGCCGCTTCCTTCCCACTCCTAGCCCTTCCCTGTCCCATCGTCGCCATATGACCTATCTGTGTCGGTGCGACGTAAAGCAACTAGCAAAAAAAATCAATCAATCAATCAATCAATCAATCAATTACTACCGATCTGCATTTAGGGCAGTCACCCAGGTGACAAATTCCTTAGTCTTTTCTTAAATGATTGCAAAGAAATTGGAAATTTATTGAACATCTGCCTTGGTAAGTTATTCCAATAACTAACTCCCCTACCTACTGGCCTTCGGTTCAGAGCGTCCCGGGTTCGATTCCCGGCCGGGTCGGGTATTTTAACCTTCATTGGTTAATTCCACTGTCCCGGGGGCTGGGTGTTTGTGCTGTCCCCAACATCCCTGCAACTCACACACCACACATGACACTATTCTCCACCACAATAATACGCAGTTACCTACACACGGCAGATGCAGCCCACCCTCATCGGAGGGTCTGCCTTACAAGGGCTGCACTCGGCTAGAAATAGCCATACGAAATTATTATCATTAAAGAATATTTGCCCCAATATGTCCTCTTGAATTCCAACGTCAACTTCACATTGTGTTCTTTCCTAATTTTAAAGACATCACTCAAACTTATTCGTCTACTAATGTCATTACACGCAATCTCTCCACTGACAGCTCGGAACATCTTTTAGCCTATTATGTACAGCAAGATCCGCTACAGCACAGCGTTTAGCAGCATCATTAATATGTGGTGATTTTATTTTAAGCTTGAACTCTTCGCATGTGCAACAGAAACCAATTTGTGCCTAACCGAATTTATAATTAAAATTCTCCTTGAAAATTTTACAGGAGCCACTAGAACTGATCTTCATAATTGGGTAAATTTCTCTGAACAAGTTATACATAATTTTGACATTCAGACCTGTACTTAAATAGTGTTCTGCTTTTCCAGTGTAGTGTGTTTCTTTCAATGGAAAGGAATTTATACAGGATGAAGCGAAATTCGCGCACTCGGGCGTCGCAGTGCGACTCCTCACATGCCAGCAATAAAAAAATGTCTCTCATCAATGTTCGTCCTGCGAGTACATCAGGCAGAAAAGGGACGTTGGAGAGTGGCAATCTGGCAACACTCTAACCATATGTACAGTAAGTACCTCTGTCAGCAAATAACTTCCGTGCTGTGCAGTTGGTGCATTGGATACAGTTTTGGGTTGGCATGCAGGAAGTCGAGGGTTCGATCCTGGGTTGAGGCGCGATTTTTTATTTGCTAATTTCCATCGGACATTACATACTGTAATACAGTAAGACACCGTACCTTAGGTCACATGTATCCTACATTTACAGCATTTTGTAACGCTGAACACAACAAATACTTTGCTAGGCCTACTGGTAACGTAAGGCCCTAACGAAATATAATGGACCTGAACGAGGCAAGAATAATAGTTGGTACTAATCTATGAGGCCGCCTCTGTATTGTAGTGGTTAGCGTGATTAGCTGCCACCCCCGGAGGTCCGGATTCGATTCCCGGCTCTGCCACGAAATTTGAAAAGTGGTACGAGGGCTGGAACGGGGTTCACTCAGCCTCGGGAGGTCAACTGAGTAGAGGTGGGTTCGATTCCCACCTCAGCCATCCTGGAAGTGGTTTTCCGTGGTTTCCCACTTCTCCTCCAGGCAAATGCCGGGATGGTACCTCACCTAAGGCCACGGCCGCTTCCTTCCCTCTTCCTTGCCTGTCCCATCCAATCTCCCCATCCCTCTACAAGGCCCCTGTTCAGCATAGCAGGTGAGGCCGCCTGGGCGAGGTACTGGTCATTCTCCCCAGTTGTAGCCCCCGACCCAAAGTCTGAAGCTCCAGGACACTGCCCTTGAGGCGGTAGAGGTGGGATCCCTCGCTGAGTCCGAGGGAAAAGCCGAACCTGGAGGGTAAACAGATGATGATGATGATGATGATGATGATGACTAATCTATGAGACCATTGAGGAAGGTACAAAGAAAACAGGTTTCGCATCTAGTATATGAAGTGGTGCGAATAAATTCACGCCCACGACGTGGAAAGGGCGTCTTTCAAAGCTGACCAATGAAAACGATTGTTCGTCCATTTGTAGGATCGTATTATGTAAGTGCAAATGGTTTCTAGAGGACCCGCTGCAATCGCTGTTGGCGATTAAGTTGCCAGATACCATACCACCTGGACTACATTTACGAAATAAAAAAATATACGTCTCAACCCAGGATCGACCCCCCGACCTTCTGCATGCTATCCCAGAACTCTTTCCACTGCATCACCCGTGCAGCGCGAATAATATGTGCTGACATGTGGTTACAGTGTTGCCAGATTGCTACTCTTCAACGCCCTTTTTCTGCCGGATATACTCGAAGGACGAACTTTTGTGAGAGACATATTTTTATTGCTGGCATGTGAGGAGTCGCCTTGCGACGCCCGAGTGCGCGAATTTAGCTTCACCCTGTATATTCATGAATTTTTTTTTCCGCAAGCAAGGGAAATCTAACATTTTTACCTCGCTTATCAGTTGGGAGTCTAACCCGCTGTGCAGTCACAGCATAAAGTGGGAGAAATGAGTCCAAATATACCTGGATGAGTTAAGTACCCAACAGCACATAATACTTGAAACAATGACTTCAGTTTAACTTAATTTTCTTTCCTCTTGTCATAGACGTGTACGTGCAACATCTTCTATATCAATTAATCCTTGAAGGAAGAGGTCTTTTTCTTCTTTTGTTTTGAGTGTGTGTAGTTGATTGATGTTTTCTAAGAAATCATCATCACCAATACGTTGTGTAAACCTCATTCTGCATCTAAAATAAAAACAAAACTTGTATGAACAAATGCTTACTTTGGTGGCAATGATATAACAATGTTATTTCATATTCACAAGGAAATTAGCAAGAGTTAAATAGAGTTAAAAAATTTTGTTTACAGTCAAATCGGCTATATTATACTAATTCATTTCAATAATAAAATATTATTATCTGCATCCATCTCCAGCTGTTTTGGCCTCTATTTCCTTTCCAGAGTAGCTTGTGTAAGCTTCTCCTTTGAATCTAGCTTCTTTTGTAATATTTCTCTTATATGTTTTAGGATTGACTTTCCTTTTTCCTCTGGGACTCTGCCCACGTTCACCTCAAGAGCTAATGATTCAGAATAATTATTTCTAGTGCCTACAATCCACAACAATGCAAATACCACTAAGCACAACAATATAGTGTAATCAATAATACGTAGTAACAACTCGACCCCACAAGACATTCGTTCTTTTACAAAAATACTGAGAAAAGAGTTGTATTTTAAATTAACTTAGAAGAAAAGTTATACTGCCTTTTCAACATAGAATGGTGTATCTATTTTGATATACAGTATACTGAAGCCATGTAATAGTATATCGATATTTAAGAAACAATTCAACGTATATGACAGTGCACGTCCTATCCATTATTTTCCTTAACGCTGATGACGTCTGCCAATCACGTATGGATATCGTCGCTTCACCGGTAAAAGGTTGTATTCCACAAAGCTCTTCCTATTAATTATTCTCCTTAAGACTGGTCACACCCCCCAGCCACGTATGGATATGCACTCCATCAGAACAAATTTCGTTGTGTTCATTTTCCTATGCCCACGTGTAAAGGAAAATGAACCTTACTGTACCGTACTGTAGGAATGTACGTTTCCATTACGTATTTACGCACTCCCAGTGTATACTGCATGTAAGGTTCATTTTCGTTTACGCGCCGGCATAGGAAAACGAACACAACGGACATTGTTCTGATGGTCTGCGTATCTATATGTGGTTGGGAGGCGTGACCATTCTTAAGGAGAATAATGGGTAGGAAGAGTATTGTGGGATACAACGTTTTACCGGTGAAGCGACGATATACAATCCATCTGGACAATTGTCGTTGAGTTCATTTTCTTATGCAAATATGTAAAGATTATTGAACCATAAATAATGTATATTATACTGTAGGTGTGCGTAAATGCGTCACACACACACACATACATTCCTGCTGTATGGTACAATAAAGTTTATTTTCCTTTACACTTTTGTATAAAATAAAGAACATAACGCAAATTGTTCTGGTGGACTGCATATCCATATGTGTCTGGGAGGCGCGACCGGTCTAAAGGAAAATAATTGGTAAGAGAAGCATTGTTAGATACATAGTATTGTTTTAAACGTGGATATAATATACGCTGTATTACAGAGTATAATCATATTTTGCTATTAGTTTAATGTTGCCCTAACACAGCGATGCTTCATTTCTATAGTACTACAAATCTAAAAGGTGGAGTGTCCAGTACAAGAGTTCAAGGATTTCAGCAGCTCCATTTAAAATGACGGCGAATATTTGTTTATAATTTCTTTTACCAGGTTTATCATACATATTTATTTTTTATAACTGTTAGATTCTTCAGGCTGCCGAAACTAAGTTTGAATAATAAATTTATGAAGTACCAGAAAAAGGAAACATATCGACGCTAAGAAGCAATATCTCTTCTTTCACAGTGTGCTTCCTGTCCATCATTTTCCTCAAGACCATTCACATCTCCAGCCCCGTATGGGAATGCAGCCCATTAGAGCCATTTCCGATATAATAATGTTGTGTGGCTCTTTCCAGCCGGATGCAGCCCTTGTAAAGCAGACCCTGCGATGAGGGTGGGCAGCATCTGCCATGTGTAGGTAACTGCGTGTTATTGTGGTGGAGGATAATGTTATGTGTAGTATGTGAGTTGCAGGGATGTTGGAAACAGCACAGACACCAAGTCCCCGAGCCAAGGGATTGAACCATTTAAGGTCAAAATGTTTGACCCGGCCGGAAATCGAACCGGGGACCATCTGGAAAAAAGGCCAGCACGTCTCAATTGTAATCACGTAGCCTGAGTGAACCTCGAACTAGCCCTCAGACTCTGAGTCCCACGTTTGATTCTCGGCCAGGACAGAGATTTGAACCTGACTCAGATTGCTGGTTCGGAGTCCACTCAGCCTATGTGAAATTTATTGACAATGAGATACCGTCTCCGTAAGCCAAGAATAATGTCCAAGAGGATTTATTACTCTGACCAGGCGTCCACTCATGACCTGCAAGCATTCGGCTGAACAAGGGTTACTAACCAGGCAAACGTTCAAACAGGGCTGCAGGACCGTATTTCTTGTTTGTTCGCTTCTTTGTGTAATATCACACTAGCATATCGAGGTTTTCGGTGACAACTAAGAAACAGAAGGACAGGACAGGGACATTAGCAGCCGTGACTAATTGAGGAGCGCCCGCCCGAAAGGAGCTATTTGGCCATCGGCGCTTTCTTTATTCCATCGTCGTCATAAGACCTATGTGTTTCGGTGCAACGTAATCAACTTGTAAAGGAAGGAGGTGCAATTTTCAATTTTTTTTAAATATTTCGTCCACATGCATTGAAGTACTTGAGTACTATCGAATGTCGTGAGCAATCCAGACCAGAAAAATATAATTCTTTAAAATTAGTACCGTACCCGATCATGGGTATGTTTCCTGTGCCCTTTATTATACGTTTCTTTGCGTTTTTCCACAGCATTTTAGGATGAACAAGAGGATTTATTACTCTGACCAGGCGTCCACTCATGACCTGCAAGCATTCGGCTGAACAAGTGTTACTAACCAGGCAAACGTTCAAACAGGGCTGCAGGACCGTATTTCTTGTTTGTTCGCTTCTTTTTGAACAGACACTCGTCAGTTGAGATACAGCCCCAAGTATTTGTCTGGTGTGAAATTGAAAACTATCTTCAGTGCAGCAGACAGCAGGACTCGAGCCAAAAATACTCAAAATACATGTTTACAGCCACAAGACCCATAGCACTTCGCCACCGTGGTTCGTCGCTGTTCGGTCAAAAGTTTGTATCTCCCAATGCTCTTCTTATCCATTATTTTCCTTAAGACTGGTCACGCCTCCCAGCCACATATGGATACGCGGTCCATCAGAGCAATTTTCATTGTGTTCATTTTCGTATGCTAATGTGTAAAGGAAAATGAACTTAAAGTACATTATACTGTAGGGGTGCGTAAATAAGTAATGCAAACATACATTCCTAGAGTGTAGTACCTTTGGCCCCAACAGCGATGAATTTTCAAGGCAGCAAAGTTCAGCCATGTGTTGAGAAAGAAGAAAGGCCATGCGGGTAATGCTTCTAATGTTTCTTGTTTGAAGTCATAATCGAATGGAGCGGGCCCCCGTTCATTCAGCCGTAAGAAAACAAAAGTAAGTGCCCCGTGGTCATAATTAGTAAAATGATTCTCTGCATGTGAACGGAGTAAAAAGCCATCGGACTTTTGATCTCTTCGTGAAGTGTCCAAGTACAGTGTCATTCAGTGCCTATAGTAATTCCCTGCCCAGTTGGTTTGGGTTCGAATTACAGCTTGCTTTACTAGGAACATATGACAGGTTGGAGAGGTTAGAATGGGTAGCGATCAGCCATGAGTTACGCAGCTGAGAAGGGAAGGGAGTTAAACTTACTCTCTCGACCATAATACGTTCAAGATCTATGGTTCCCTACGTTACTCCTGGAGTGAAATACTACAATTATACCTAACGTTCATCTATGGCCACTACCTTCCCAGTCCCAGAACAATTAATGACAAATACAAAGGTGATCACAATATTCAAGGTATCCTTGTTAAATTTATTTCTATTTCCTACCAATATCCACAAATATTATCGAAAGGAACTTAGGATGGATAAATTGAAGATAAATAATTATACTGTTGTAATTTGTCACTTGAATTGACAACAGTAACCAGTAACATGTTAAGTAGCGAGCTTGATAGCTGCAGTGGCTTAAGTGCGGCCAGTGTCCAGTATTCGGGAGATAGTGTGTTCGAACCCCACTGTCGGCAGCCCTGAAGATGGTTTTTCGAGGTTTCCCATTTTAACACTAGGTAAATACTGGGGCTGTACCTTAATTAAGGCCAGGGCTGCTTCCTTCCCACTCCTAGCCGCTTCCTGTCCCATCGTCGCCATAAGACATATCTGTGTCGGTGCGACGTAAAGCAACTTGTACTGTAAAAAAGATGTTAAGTTGTTCATTTCAGTTGTAATTCAATATAATTTTGTGTGGTCATTATTTTTCTCATTCTGAGTTTACCGAGTGTGAGCACAAATGCGCTTAAATGTGACTCTTGTGATTCTCTAACTTTAAGGTTATGGGGGCACAAAAATTGCATTTGGTGAATTTTCTTCCTTAGAGAAAAGTAATTCTTAGAGGAATACATCAAACAATACAGGAATGAAATTGTGAATAATTCGTCTCTTAACAAACAATGTCACGTATCTGACAATGCCTTTCCTACTTATTATTTGCCTTAATACTGGTCACGCCTCCCAGCTACATATGCATATACAATCCATCAGAATAATTTCAGTTATGTTCATTTTCCTACGCTGACTTATAAAGGAAAGTGAACCTTACCGTACCGTACTGCAGGCATGTATGTTTTCATGACGTATTTGCGTAATTCTTCATTATTCTCTATCTACTTAAGTTACAGCCCAAACATTCACCTAGTGTCTAAAGTGGCGCAATGCCGCGTATCCTATCCATTATTTTCCTTAAGTGTGGTCACACCTCCCAACCACACATGGTTATGCAGGCATTAGGACAATGTTCGTAGTGTTCATTTTCATATGCTTGCGTCCAAATGAAAATATAATGGGTAGATATGTAAGACAATGGGGGAGTGCGTAAATGTGTCGTGCAAACGTACATTCCTACAGTGCGGTACGGTAAGTTTAATTTTCCTTTATTCATGAGCATAATAAAATGAATACAGCGAAAATTGGTTATACGAACAGCATGTGACTGGGTGGCGTGGTCTGTCTTAAGGAAAATAATGAATAGACAGGGCATTGTCAGACACGCGCTATTGTTCAGGCAGCGACGATATTATATTACTTGCGCCTTTTGAATCTGGATGAAATGTACGAGTTGCGGTGTTGGTTTCTACCCATATTATAAGAGCCATGATCCCGTTTATAACCTCCAGTGATTATCGGAGGGCACTTATGCTACACCCTGTACGTGCAATGCCCTGACTCTTTGTAATGCAGACAGCAATGAATATAACTAGGTAAATATTGTATTTGGCAGCACGCGCCAATCGGAATACTTAAATTTTAGTGAAAATATAAGGGTATGAGTATGTACTTTAAGGTTGCAGGTTGCAAGAAGGACATTCCAGGAATCATTAATGAAAAAGAGGAGTGTGCATGCGACGATCTTAAAAAAGAGAAGTACTTAGTTAGCAGTATGTAAATATTGGTGGTTGCACGGATAATGTCCAGAGAGAGGGGGTGACTAGTATTGAAGAAGTATTGACATTTTCCTATGATAACCACGACTTTTACAATACGATACAAATATTGAAAAACTAGGAAGGCAGCTGAAAATAATATGATTTCTGGGGGGATACTAAACAAAACGTGTAGTGATATAGTACCATATCTGAAGTACTTATTTGATTATTGTTCGTATGACGGAGAGGGGCTGCCTGGCAGAGGCGGTAAAGGCGTGCTAGGTTCACCTGGAATGGATGTGGGTTCGAATCCCCGTCAGGAATTCGTAAAATTTAAGAAACGTGATTTCCACTTCCGAAGGTGCACATGGCCCAGAGGTTCACTCAGCCTGCACCAAAAATGAGTAACAGGTTAATTCCTGGGCGCAAAGGCGGCAGGGCGTATAGCTAACCACTGTGCCCTCGTCAAGTGCCAAGGTTACGGATAGTGGAAGCCTTCACCTTCCACCCTGAACCCATAATTCTACAATGAGAAAATAACTTTTGTATTCCCAATATTTATTTCAGCTACAAAGTACTTTTATGAGAGCAGCCATGTTTGTATTTCAAGAGCCCCTCTGTTTCGTGGGAACAAGCTCCCCGTGTCATCAAGCCGTAAGCTCGTGAAATGCCTGGACACTTCGGTGGACTTCGAATATTAAACAATTTATCAAAATTCAAGAAATTCTTCATAACGAGAGATTTTGGCGAAATGGTAAATCCAGGAATAAAGAATCTAATTTATTCTTAAACCCGATGTGAAGACAGAACCCCCAGGGTAAGAATAAACGCAGGTAAGCCTCGAGAAGAATTTGCATCCAGCCCGCGAATCAGCGACACGTGCCAAGGCCGATATATGACGAAAAACCCGCGAAACGCCCGGGCTGAAATAATTAATTTCGCCTGTTGCGAGTATGGGAAAAATATGAAATTAACACCGCAATAAATCGTAAGTCTGTCCGAAGTTATGGAACAAATTTCAAAGAAATTGGTCTATTGGATGCGGAATTAGCATATTACACAACCATGCTTCATGGCGTGGGTAGCGTCCTCCCATAGAGTATAAAAGGAATCTCCCCCCGTACATTTCACACTCTCTGTCTGGTTGTTGGAACGGCGAAGCCCGCGTAACTGGTCAGCAGGAAAGTGCGGAAAGTTGGTCTCCAAGTAACTTATTAATAATAATAATAATAATAATCGTATGGCCTCAGCTGCCGTTTTGCAGACATTTCGATTTGACGCCATCTGGCTGTCTGCTCGTCAATTTCGACGTTCCGGTTTACTCTGTCTGCCATCTAGCGGACCTAGAGTAAACCGGATCTCTCTTGGGCGTCTATGGCTGAGATTGAATTAATTTTGTCGGGTAAATACCAAATGTATCACCAGAGATCTTTTACATGCCGACATCGTACGACATGGAGTGTCGAATGGACTTTTTTCCGCCCTTCAAAAATCCGACTACCTCTGCCGGGTTTGAACCCGCTATCTTGGGATCCGGAGGCCGACACTCTACCACGGATCCACAGAGGCAGCTAAGTAACTTATTATATGTTCATGTCTATGGTTCAAATATACTGTTAAAGTGGAAGATGATAGAAAATTTCTGAGCTGCCGCTATTGGGAACTTTGAAGGTTTAGATATGTGGGTGAATAAGTAATTGAGTTTCTCTCTGTATTCAGTGTGTCCGTCTAATATTTGTCAACGAGGAGTCTGAGAGTTGGCCGCGGGGTCTGGTTTCTTATCTGTTTGGAACACCTGGCACTTAGTAGGATGAACGAGAGCAGACTCTTGAGAAAATTGTGTCCGTCGCCATTTGAGGAGCGAGCTCGTCACAAGGGCAAACGTGTTGAAAGTGCGTTGCTTGCGGCGTCAATCGACCCCGAGTGTAAATTATTGTGTAATTTAAGTTATATGTATGAGAAGATGATGGTAAATGTAGCCATGGAAGGCTAGACGCGAGGTCTGCTGGCTAGATGCAGCCAGAAACCAGGATGGTGACTACGATTACAGGTCTGTGAATATTTTGTATCAATGTTGTAGTTAGAACATTGTTTGTCCTAACCAATTTTCAATGCGTGTGTCGAGTTGGTATTTAATAATGATCAGGGGGATGTATTATATTTCTGGTACCGTGCGAAACTCTTCAGTGCTGTAAAATTCACGTCGAAAAACTATAAAATGCGAAGTTTAAATATTGTGTTAATATTCTTTGAGATATTATCCGAATTGAGTAAAATTAGGAAGGTGATAACGATAACGTAGTCGTGGTGAATGTCTTAATTTCGAATATCGTAGGAATTCAGATTTTTTGTCGAAATAACAATAATAATAATAATGTTTACCGCGGGATAAAAGAGTTTCTATGTTAAAAGTGGATTTAACAGGTATGTTCTACAAGGTTTTCGGGTGTCTAGAAAATTCAAAAGAAATCCGATAAAGTTATGTTTTATTCATGGGAAGTAAAATTTTGTGACATCGTGTATGTCGGTGATATGGAAAATCACGGTGTGTTGTTGTATTCTTGAGGTCCGAAAGTGGTAGTAAAAATAAAATAAAAATATATTTTATAAAAGTTGTTTGTCACGAGAGGATTGAGGTTTGAAAAATCTTGAAATATAAGAAAAGGGATTGATTGCGAAGAATTTTGATATGTTGAGATAATGTTGAAGGAAAAAGAAGCCTGGATTTTATGTAATGCCGCCGTGAGAAGGCGATGAGAATGGATTTTTGAGACAGGCTATATTTGCTGATGGCGAAGAATTTTTGAGACAGGCTGTATATTAAATGTGATATTTATGTGGCAGGCTGTAGTATATTCCGCTAACAATCCGAAAACTGAGACCTGGAGAAGGTTGGTTCGAGATGATTATTGTGTGAGGCACAGTAAAATTTCAAGTTAAGATCCAAGGTGAAAAACAATTCCTGGTGAAGATTGTAACTTTTGGTAGTAAAAATCAGGTGACTAGTTACGTAAAGTCAGTATAATGAATATTATAGTAACATGATCTCAAGGGTAGAAGGGCATTCTGAATACACGGTTGGTGTTATTTGACTGTAATGACAAGTTTACAATCAGTAAATTTCATAAATTAAGAGACGGTAATTTATCATTAAATCGGAAACATTGTGGGATGAGATATTGGACGTTGTTAGAGCGATATGTTTGGCTGTGTAGATTCCTTGGGTTTCGTTTCACTGGATAGTCATGGATATGGATATTTGGAAAAATGACGGTAGGGGATTTGAGGGCTTCACCCTAAAATTACAGTGTGGATTTTGCGGTGGTGATGATTATTGTTTGGCGATAGTCAAGTAGTATTAGACGTGTGTTGGAAGTCATTATTATTCTTCTAAACTTCATTGTGCATGCTGAGATCGTGTTTGAGTTGTGGATTGCTCACCACGCGGTATTTATTTTCAATTTCACGTTTTAGTAACAAGATAGGGACTTAGTTGCATTTCCCGACTTGTGATCATTCTGTGGCAAGATTTCTTTCGTTGTGTGCTATTATATTCGACATGGTTTACAGCTAAAATATCAAAGAGTGTGTTTGAAGTTACGATTTCGCCTGATATGCTAGAGGAAGCGTATAGACCCAATTTCCTCTCGACAATAGATTTAGGACGTCACATGTTATCCTAGGAGTTTATTGATGATGAGACGTCCTAGTTCACGCTCAAAGATAGGGTTAGGAAGTTGTATGTGTACATAAAGGTTAGTGTTAGGGTGTGCATACATTAGGTAAGCCCGACGATAGGTCTGGGATGTCAGCTATACATACTCAAGTCTTAGATTAGATGTTTTTGCGAAGTGACTTGAGCGATGGTAGTGTCTGCAGTAGTGTATGCAATGCGAAGAGTGGCAGATCATTAATGTTGATGCCAGGTTTGCGCACTGCCCCTTACCAGCCAGAAGGTGTTTACCTAAGTCTATGGAATCACTAATGGCCCGAACATGAGGGTTGTCCAATATTGGGTGCTGAGCTAGCGGTGATTGAATATTTACTGCAGTTCGCCATGCGTGTTTGAGTTTAATGAACTTCAGTATTTTATTTTACGGACTTTATTGTTTTGTCGTTCTGATGTCCGTTTTGCTTTGGTAGGGTGCGTATTGACACTCAGCGTATTTGTGTGAGACTTGAGTTACGAATGCGGGTTCGATTCGTCAGCCGGTAATATATTTTATTTTCAATTTTTGTCGTTCTTTCATTTATATACGTAGTTGAGTTTGGTCAAGTGATAACTTTGTAGATAATGTGTTGCGACAAACAATAAGTAGATGGATCTGTGACGGTAATCATTGTTAAAAAGGAAAGAATTCTGTATTTTATTTACCATGTGGACTTGTAATTTTATTAAGCGTAACGTAACCATGTATAACCTGAAAGTTGGTTTTATAATAATATTTTTCAAGTGATTTACCACTTTTTATTTAACTTCAGTGTTTGGCATTTCTTCTAAATGCGTGATGAAAAAGTATTTCCTGCATTTCGCAGTTTTGTTCCTTCAGAACGACGTAACGTAAGGTACTCTCGGATCGTGTTGTTGTTGGTTACTTCAGAACAGCTGTTTGGGTGATGCACGTTTGCATTTAAGTGTGTCATGAAATGACAATACATGGCGGAATTTTGTTTTCAATTGTGAATGCTGCTGTTAACTTGTAGTGAACACCATGCTCCCCGATAATGTTTCGCAACCTATCCAAAGCAACTGTTAGTCAATTTGGTTCGATTAAGGGTCCATTCGGCGGGTGATTCCGTATCCGAAATGGTATACGACTGGTGGATAACCTTAATTAAGAGTAAATCAGGCAATCTACTTGTTGAAGGTCAGATTTTCAACGGATCGTGTGGTTTAATTCTCAGTTATCGTTTGGATCAATAGGTGCCCGATTTTCAGGTTTTCTTTTCACTTTTCAGTTTCGCTGTCCACTAATCTGTGAGATCTCTATTTTTCTCCGAAAAAATTCTTCGATATTGTAATCAAAGAAAATAACGCTATGCAATGTGACTGCGTTGGAAACATTAAATAATTAATAATTTTTTGATCAAGGATGTATACAAATAAATTTTTTATGCAATTAGTGGATTCGCCAAAAGTTAGTAAGCACATATTTGCTCCTCATTTCAAGTAGTTAGGCTCTCTTCTTAACCCCATCGTTTGGTTAAGATCGTGACCGAATTATTCCCGCAACGACCCCAAGATTTAAGAGTTCAATACTGCTCTATTGTAGCAGCTGTAGCAGGTGTGGCCGACCAACGATGGAATGGTAAGTTAAGGGTTCAACCCCTCCTAGGGCCTTCATGGCCTTGGTTTTTTATGAACGAGTTATACTAATGAATGGAGAGTTGCTATTGTAATCCCTGTGTATAAAGGAAAGGGTGATAGGCATGAACCTGAAAATTACAGGCCAGTTAGTCTGACATGCATTATCTGAACGTTTTGAGAAAGCGTTCTTCCTGATTATATTAGACATGTATGGGAAATTCATAACTGGTTCGGTAGAAGGCATTTCGGGTTTAGGAAAGGTTATTCCACTGAGGCTCAACTTGTAGGATTCCAGCAAGATATAGCAGATAACTTGGATTCAGGAGGTCAAATGGACTGGTTTGCGATTGTCATATCTTGAAAGGGTGGATTATGAGAGGCTACTGATAAAAATGAGTGCAATTGGACTCGACAAAGGAGTGACTGAATGAGTGGCTATATTTCTCGAATACAGATCACATAGAAATAGAGTAGTAATAATTAACCGGAGAATTCCTCAAGGCAGTATTATTGGACCTTCATGTTTTCTTACATATATAAATGATATGTGTTGTAAACAAGGTTGGGTTTACAAAAACACAACTTCTTTATTTACTTCACATGTAAAATTACAATATTTATACTAACAAAACTGAAAGTTATCTCGAAGCAAAATGAACTATGAATTTGGAGAAAGTGTCTGTCTTTGTACACTATATACATGTTGGAGTATTCACGTTCACTACTATTTCGGAAAGATAGTCCTTGTGACATGAAAAGTTCTTGATAGTCGAAAACTATCAGAAGCACTGACGTAAATATCTCAGAGAGTCCTTCCTTGTTGAAGTGTCTGAGTTCATTAACGTAAGTTCAATGACTGAAGAGTTCCTACTTAGCAAAACTAAGTTGATAATGGGAGCTTGCATTAGCTAGGGAATGATAGTGGCATATAATGGTAAGACTGGGCATGGACAGCGGAATAGACAAGAGGAGCGGTGACCCGAGGTGAGACCTCTTACTGCCAGAAATTCAGTCCACCTGGCCGAAGCACATTTTCAAGAGGAGTAGCCTCCGTGCTCGACGTAGGGTGTATTCTGGAGCTGGACACCGGGGTCAGTGGGCGTCTGGACAGACTAGGAGCTCCTTTTTATAGCACACACGACGTTCCAGGCACGCGCACTGAGAGCTGCGCGTCGAGGCTCGAAGAATAACACACTGGCACGCGTGTAGCTGGCTGGCGGATCGAGAAGGGAGCGACGGACATACAACAATATGAGCAACGAAGTGTAATCAGAGATAAGGGTTTTTGCCGATGATGTTTTTCTCTATAGAGTAATAAATAGCCTATGTTAAAATATTGTGAGCAACTGCAAAATGACCTCGATAATTTTGTGAGATGGACAGCAGGCAACGGTATGATGATAAAGGGGGTTAAATATCATTCTGTGAGTTTCACAAATAGTAAACGTCCTCTCAGTTTTAATTACTGCGGTGATGGGGTGGAAGTTACTTTTGGGGATCATTGTAAGTGCCTAGGTGTTAATATAAGGAAAGATCTTCATTGCGGTAATCACATAAATGTAATTGAAAATAAATGGTAAAGATTCACGGTTATGAGGGCATTTAGGGGTTGTAGTAAGGATCTAAAGGAGAGGGCATATAAGTCTATGGTAAGAGCCCAGATAGAATATGATTCCAGAGTGTTCCGAGGTATCTGTGGAGCAGCAGAGGTGAAAGAAGGTGCGGGGGTGAACGGGCCTCAAGATACGAAATTAAAGTTAAGATAAAATTTAACAAGGTTATATTTTCTTTTCAAAATCAAGAAATAACAAGCATGGCAGGTACAGAGTAGCAAGGCAACAAAAGTACAATTACAGTATTTACAGGATTTGGGCTTCGAGCCCCGAACTCACAATTCTTGAGCAATTAGCCCAGCTTTACCCCAAAACAAGTTTCAACAGAGGGGCAGAAAACCCCATTCATGTCCAGGAGCACTTGCTCCAAATTACACAGTAAAGCCTCCTCGAGGCACGCAGAACCAAATTTCAAAAAGAGCAAACCGCTCTCAACGTTCAAGCCTATAAAAGGCCACACCAAACTCCACCTTCAAGTTGTCCTCTAAGGACATAAACACAGGGGTAAAAATACCCAACCTACTGAGGCGTATTCACTAAAGAAACAGTACAATGACATGGCCTCAAATTATCAGTTTGATCGGAGGCGTACAGCACTCCAAACACTTTAGTAAAACCTACTTGGCACTAGGCCGCTAATGCAAGGGCTAATCCCATACTAAAGAAGTGACTTATAAAAGGAGACAATTCACATTACGTTAAGGACGAAACGGTTGAGAAAATAAGTTCACCTCAATGCAATATGAGTGGGAGCTCGAGAGGGTTAAGCACTCTCTATCCCAATTTATAGTTAAACAGATAGAATAGATACCGAGTGTTTTTACATTTTAAGGGAAAGTTACATGGTAAAAGGCTTCGGACCTGCCCCGAGAGTTAAACTGCTGAGCTAGCAAGAAAACAAGTTATTAAACGGCCATTACCTTGTGGATGAACTGCTGCCCGAAGAAAGAGGCGCTTCCCGCCCCCTGCTACGTACTTTACACACTGAAAGGTGTTACTGAAGTGGCCCGGAGACCCGAAAATCAGCAGTTTATATACTCTCGCGGAAAGTTCGAGGCGTTTCAGGAATGAGAACACACTCCCACAAGAATTTTATTGGCTAGGGTTAAGCAACATATCCAATTTGGAGAAGATACACCTGATTGGTCATAAATTAATTAAAGAAATTCGGGATTGGCTAAATTCAAAACAAGGGGAAAGAAAGGGTTATACAGCCAACTTAAACAATAACAGAAAGAAATTTAACAAGAAACAAACTTTTGAAATAAAAATTTCTCCAAAGAACAGTTCTTTCACTTCGCACTAGGGTGCACCATTGTAGTTCTTCAGTAGTGTCCTCTAGAAGAGAATGTTCACACTTCTTACTACAGGCAAAACAAAAATACCTCGAAAACGACACCGTTCAGAAACCTCAAAATTTACAAGTAGGGACATCTTCTGAGAAACTTGAAAATTAACACATTAGATAAAGTTCAGACTTCCTCCAGTAGGGGAGTTTCAACTGGCGCAAAGTTTGAATTAGCGGCATGGAGATGTACCACCCGGTACACAGAGTATGGGACACTCACCAGGATTACTTGATTCAAAAACTGGAAAAAATCCAAAGAAAAGCAGCTCGATTTGTTCTGGGTTGTTTCGCTACAAAAGCGTTATAAAGCGTTATAAAAATGTTGCAAAATTTGAGATGGGAAGACTTGAGAGAAAGGAGACGAGCTGCACGACTATGTGGTATGTTCCGACCATTCAGTGGAGATACGGCGTGGAAACCGTTATTAGACGAATAAGTTTGAGTGGTGTCTTGAAAAGTAGGAAAGATCACAGCATGAAGATAAAGTTGGAATTCAAGGGGACAAATTTGGGCAAATATTCGTTTATACGGAGGGGAGTTAGATATTGGACTAACTTACCAAGGGAGATGTTCAATAAACATCCAATTTCTTTACAATCGTTTAAGAAAAGTGTAGGGAAATAACAGATAAGGAATCTGCCACCTGGACGACTGCTCTAAATACAGATCATCATGATTGATTGATTGGTTGATTGATTGATTGATTGATTGATTGATTGATTGATTGATTGATTGATTGATTGATTGATTGATTGATTGATTGATTGATTGATTGATTGATTGATTGATTGATTGATTGATTGATTGATTGATTGATTGATTGATTGATTGAAATATATATTTGTACAGCATGTTGAATCACCAGTAAACCGTCTGGAAATCAAAAATCAATGTAACTTTTCATTAGATTGCTTGATGTACCAAGCTGACTGCTGCTCAATGTGACAACCTGAAGGTACTAGTGCATCACGTCTTCAGTTGTAGCAGCTGTTTGAAATGTGGCAGGGAGGGCTCATGGCATATGTTTATACTAGTGTCATGCAAAACACGCTCTATGCTCGGTTCATATTTGTCGAGTAAGGCCATGACCAACTTCACTTCTCTGAGGCAAGGCGGGCTATGGTCGCTCGACCTTGCCCCTTGATACTCGTTCCTTCAGTCTATATGTGCTCGCCTGCCTTCGGCCTTGTTCAGCCGTACTCAAGTTTGTCTCGCTTACCTTAAACGTTGCGCTTTTGCCACAATGGTGGACTCATGACTGGACATGAAAATACCAATAGTTACTCACATTTCTAGACTGTGTTTCCGTCTCGTATGTAAGCAAAACTGGAAATAATGTAGTATATATCACTCCTGTCAGAGAAACGGTCAATGGCGTTTACGTGCTGCCACGTGTATTCCACCTGTCTAGCGTACTTCACAGCTCTATATTCGGAAACTAAGTACGCATTATTAATGCATAAGTCATATATTTCACTACTAGTCATACCACAGACATTTTATACGAACTGTGCAAATGTATTAGTCATTATATTATATCAAGTTAAAAAGAAACCCTCAAAATTAATTTTTAAAAATCCTCTAAGTTCAAGATTTAATCCAAGGAGATATAGCTTGTGCAAAAATCTAGCTCCAATATGGGAATTATTCGCTAACTAATTATTTATTATTATGATTACTATGAATTAATAACAAGTCATTAACTTAGTCTGGGTCTAGCTAACTCCCACGACTCGTTAAAAGCATTCCCGCTTTACTGAAGTTTCTTTCTCTGCTTGATGGAATGCATAACGTACGTCTAGCAGTTACCGACAGAGTAGGTAGACTAATTCCATTCTACTTCCACCGGAAGTATGGGAAACCACGGAAAACCATTCTCAGGACAGCCGACGGTGTGAACCGAGCCCTCTCCGTCTCCCGAATACAGTGCGTTGAGCCACGGTAGAGCCGTGGCCACTCCTCCGCTCAGCTGACCTGTCTGAGTGCAGAGCTGTCGGACCATGGACCAGTCATGGCCTCTTGTGGGCCAAGACCCACTCTGCATCCGTTGGCCTTTAACCAACCATTCCAGCGGCCTTTGCTCTTTGTAAACAAGGGCTTACTCTATCTGGATAACAATGGCGCCTGGCCTCCGAAGAGGCCTGGTGCAGGTCTTTCGTTTTGACGCCGTGCAGGCGACCTGCACATCTGTGATGATGGGGCCCCTACCTATGACGAATTGTAATAATGGATACGGCACACACATCGAGCCCCCGAGCCATCAGAATAAACTAATGACCCGGCCGGGAGTCGAGCGCGGGACCCACTGGACCAAAGGTCAGCACGCTAACCCTTTAGCCATGGAGCCTGACTCATATCTGAATGAACCACATTGATTGCAGCGTCTTTAAAGCAAGCAAACTTCGAACATGCCTTGTCGAACGAATTGGAGCAAACTCGGGCATTTTAGTTTTCACGCTCCACTTATCCGTGATATTGGTTGCATATGCAGCAAGGCACATGTTGCTACCTGTCTCAAGTTCGAACAATGCTCGCCACTAGTTTATACCGGGTGGGCAAGATAAAACTGGCCCGGAAAATATTTACAGTAGGACTGACGCTGTATTGACCCTTGTTAACCCCTCAGCGTCGTGGCCATTTAAAGAGCTTAAAGCGTTACTACAAGTAAAAGAGCAGCCCGATATTCACGAAATTAGGAATTCCTTTTGAGAGAAATATGTATGTGCAGATAATTACATAATTGTTTCACATTACCTTTGTAATTTAGTTTCGTGTGATACAGTTACTACCAGCAGTTATGGTTAAGAATGTCTCTACTCATTAGATAGCCTATAGTAGAACACTGTGCTGATTATTAAGATCTTCTTACGGCAGATTGTGTTATATATTGACCATACCCGTGTCTACCTCTAACCTGAAGGCCATGAGGTCGACTCCTGAATCATCCTGCACTGAAGGCTGGAGTGGAGTTTCTCAGCCTCGCTAGGTCAGTTGAGGAGCGTTCTGATATTAGAGGAAGTGGACCAAGTCGACGAGGCAAAGCAAAATAGTAGACGGAGTTGATCCAGTGACGAGCAGTGGTTGCTTCTCGCCATGAGAGAAGGTGGGCACATGTTTGCGCGCATCTCCCGAGTACATCGCTGTGCTGTTACGTGTGAGTGAGTGAGAGTAGTAGACGTTTTCAATGACCAGTTGAATGCTACACAAAATGGTGATCACGGTTAAACAGCTTATGCTCATTGTGGAGTGTTATGCGAAGCACGATTCGTGGAAAACCGGTGTGCGGAAATGCTTGCGCAAGTGAATCAATGTATTTCAGTCGCGCGTAGTTAAAATCTCATCCGGCCGCGGGGTAGGAAGGCGAGCCTAGAGGTTACTGAACACTATATCTTCTGGCATGGGCTAGAAGAATTTTGTTACTTGCATTGATCTGTTTCAGTCTTATCCTTGGCTTTGACAATATAAAAGTGACTGAGGTATGAGCGATGCTAGTAATGGCGTTCCTTATGCCACAACCTACAATTTATACTTTGCATACTTTCTTCCTATTGTACCTGTCTCCACTAGTGACATACTTGGCTTCTGATCATGTAGAAAACACTATTTCGTCGTTAACTACGCCAAATATTAAGCACAGAGAAGGTGAGGTGCTATATGTGTTTAAATGTAGAGTAATTTTAACATTTGCATGAGATACATACATGAATAATGAAGCCACGTAAACCCGCATCTCCGTAAGCTTTAGAAATTGAGCAAGGCGAGATGACGGCTATGCCTTGCAAATAACTGTTATTTATAGCCATAATGTAATAATCACGTTGCATTACTGGCTACCTCAATAAAACCATCAGCAGTATTATCGCAGATCGCCCCTCCTGCGGTAATGACGTATGGCGACTCGGGTAATTATCAAAGGGAATGGGCAATGCATTCCCTTTGGCCGAGAGGGGTTGAAGGGGATTAACTCGTGGTTTAGTACAGCTAGCTCCTTGCTAGATGTCCCTTGGTAACTGTATGTTAGAAATTCGTCGAGAGAATTGTGGAAGAAACTCAGGGAAGGACATACTCAAATTTGTTTCCGTTGTCATTACAGCTCTTCCGTTTTAATGTTTTCAGCCCTTCGTTTATCACTAATATTCATCGAAATTTTCATTACCTATCTTACATATTACGTTCTGTTTAATGAGTTGGATAAGGACATTTAGACACTCATGGGTGATTATAGAAATGGTATATAGGCGATATTTACGGTTAAACAATGCCAAAACATGCGAAGTTATACGTCATTTAGACACTACCTAAAGGTGATGTTGAACAGGCGATGTTTAAACACTGCTGAGGACATTGTTTAACTTCAAATTTTATGAGCGACTCACAACAGGAGCTTATGTAGAATGAAACATATAATCGCAGGAGTTCATTTGAAATGTATGGGAAGGTGCAGTTTAAAATGCGATTTCACTTTTCAAGAGATGATATAAAATAGCTGTTTCTTAAGCATGACGCAAGAGGCAGCCTAATACCTGTCAATCTGACCAAGATTCTTGACAAACCAATACAGTTTAGTTATTACTTGGGACAAATCGTCGCTCTTCAGGCAAAAGGTCATATCTAACAACACCCTTCCTATCCTTTATTTTCCTTAAGACTGGTCATGCCTTCCAGCCACATATGACCTTCAGAACTATATTCTATGTGGTCATTTTCGTATGCGAGCGTGTAAAGGAAAATGAACCTTAAGTACAGTACATTATACTGTGGGAGTGCGTAAATAAGCCGTGCAAACATACATTCCTAGAGTGCGGTACGGTAGGGTCCACTTTCCTTTACACGTAAGTATAGGAAAATGAACACAACGAATATTGTTCTGATGGACTCCTTCACTCCTGTTTAGCCATGTAGTGTAAATTGTAAGACACAACAGATTACTAACGTTTCGCACGCATACCGACAAAGAATTTTGTTCGTAGCAACGGGCAAATAGTAGCATGGAAGATACTTCTATTTATATTTTCGAACTGATATTGAAGCATAAACGAGAGGTTCTGATTCTACTACTCAGTGAGTAATCTTCATTTTTTTTGTTACAATTTTCTTTACGTCGCACGAACACAGATACATAGGACTTACGGCGACGATGGAACGGGGAAGGGCTAGGAGTGGGATGGAAGCGACCGTGGCCTTAGGTAAGGTACAGACCCAGCATTTGCTTGGTGTGAAAATAGGAAACCACGGAAAACCATCTTCAGAGCTGCCGACAGTGGGATTCGAACCCACTATCTCCCGAATACTAGATACTGGCCGCACATAAGCGATTGCAGCTATGGACCTCGGTAGTAATGTTCATACGAACATATCCATGATAATTGTTTACAGAATGATACATCGTGGGTAACTTAGACGTTATTTATGTAGATACCGGATGAGGCTAAAATCGATTCATTATTTTTGCAATCGACCCCAAAAATCTGGTTTCAAGCAGCATAAATTGGCACTAAAATATTAAAATAGCCACCTAAAATAGGCACTAACACAATTTTTATATAAGGGTATCTGTATTAACTGCTTAACTTTTCCAACTGTAATATTTCCCATTGAGCCATGTTATAGGGGTTTTACTGTATTTTAAAGTGCGATTGTTATGGATATCAATTCTGTGAAGATGCAGTAGAATGAAAGTGTTCTGAAACTATTGAACCAACTTATTCTCCAGCTACATTACAGTCAACAACTGTATATTCTTCAAGGTTTTATGATGTTAATGTATACCCCGTTTCAGAGAATGTCCTCTCAACCTCACATGATGTGATTGGGCAATACCTAAACGTGGCCATATCAGTTCTAATCTCGCTATTAAAGACCTTCCACGTATTATTTTCTTTTACATCTTCCCACCCGGGATTTCCTAGCGGAATCTTCCGGAATATAGTCCTGAATCGTTGGCCCATATATCCATGAAGTTCTTCCAGGCCGGTTTCTGAATTCCACACCACTTCCGGTTCTCTGGCCTCCAGCGATAATGTGCTAAAAGACTATATCTTAAAAAACCGCCATTCTGTATAAAACAGAACCTCCTTCGAACACAGCCTAATATGAAAACAAAACTCAGAGAGACGTCAGGGCTTCTTTGTGCTTTGAAGGAAGTTGCCATATCGTCGCCTAAAAAATAATAAAGAGTCTCCGACAATGCTGTTCCTATCCACAATTTACCTTAAGACAGGTCACGCCTCTCAGCCACATATGAATATGCAGTCGATCAGTACAATTTTCGCTCTGTTCATTTTTCTCTGCTGACATGTAAAGAAAACTGGTCCTAGCTAGTTACTGGAGGCGTGCGTAAATACGACATACAAACATACATTTGTAAAGTAAGGTGTAATAATAATAATAATAATAATAATAATAATAATAATAATAATAATAATAATAATAATAATAATAATAATAATAATAATAATAATAATAATAATAATAACAACGGAAAGACGGAAGATATGTCGATTGAGAAGAATGAAAGGAAGTTCCTCAGAAAGACTGTGGGTCAAACAAAATGTCCAACGGTTTTCTCTTCCTCCTGAGATAAAAGAAAGAACTGTATGCGAGAGTCAATAAATGACCACCGTTATGAAGAAATGAAGATCACCTGATTGACGCACAAATTTCTCACTTTACAGGACTTACTTACTTACTTAATCCGGTCCTCTTGTACCATGAGGTGTCGAGGATACGAGAGATCTCCATCTACTCCTATCTTCGGTAATGGCAACGGCCTCTCGTACCGAGAGTCCCCTCTCCTGCAGTGCTTCTCTAATCCCCTCCTCCCATGTCTTCCGTGGTCTTCCTCGAGCCTTCCTTCCTTCCACTCTCACCTCTCTCATTAACCTCGGCAAGCGGTCTGTCGACATTCGGTGGACATGGTCAAACCATCTCAATTGATATTCTTCGATGGTTTTCTCCAGTGGCTTCATATTGAATACTTTCCGGATGGCTGTATTCCTGATCCTGTCTCTCCTGGTTTTGTCCTCTACTTTCCGGAGGTACCTCATCTCTGCCGCCTCGATTCTGCTCTTGGTTCTTTCTGTTAGCACCCAGGATTCGCAGCCATAGGTCAATGTGGGAATAAAGATGGATTTGTAAACGGCTAATTTTGTGCCCTTTGAGATCTGCTTCTTGTTGAGGAAGTTTGTTCGGATGGCATTAAACAAGCGCCCTGCTGTTCCTATTCTTTCTGTTATTTCCTCCTCCATCTTCCCATCTGAGCTGATGGTTGAGCCAAGATACTTGAACTTGGTGACTTGCTCTAATGGTTTACCATCGACCATGATACAGTGTCTCTCCTCATTCCTGCTGATAACTATAGTCTTTGTCTTGTCTACATTCACCTCCATACCTTTTTCCTTAAGCTCTTCCACCCATACATTGATGTTGTGCTGCAGGTTTTGTTCGCTGGAGGCAACAACAATCAGGTCATCAGCAAATGCCAGGTCAGAAAATCGTACTGGTCGCATGAGATAATTTCCGACCGTCAATTTCTTGATTCTCTCATGACACAGCTTCATAATATTGTCGAGGTATACGATGAAAAGAAGAGGGCTAAGACTGCAGCCCTGCCGGACTCCTTGTCTCGTAGTGAACTCTGCTGACCTCACATTTCCTGTCCGCACGTAATTCCGACAGTTCTTATACAGACTCATGATTGAACTGCAAAGTGACTTGCTAACTCCATACTCCTTTAGGTCTTTCCAGAGTTTGGACCTCGGGACTCGGTCAAATGCCTGTTTCAGGTCAATAAAGGCAGCATGAAGGGTCTTGTTCTTTTCCAGTAGCTTTGCACTGGCCATCCTAACAGTAAATATGATATCTTGCGTGCTTCTATTTGGGCGGAAGCCACACTGGGCTTCTTCAAGTTTAGCCTCTACCTCCTTTCTTAATCTAGTCTCCAGGATCTTTGAGAAGTCCTTCCCAGGCACTGATAACAAGGATATGCCACGGTGATTACTGCACTCTCGATTGTCTCCTTTCTTAAAGATGGGGACGATGACTGCTACTTCCCAATCTCTAGGTACCTTTTTCGTTCTCCAGGCCTCCACCATAATCTTGAATAGAAAGTTTTCTGCTTTCTTTCCCAAGTTCTTAATCATTTCTGGGGCGATTCCATCATGTCCTTGGGCCTTCCCATTCTTGAGTTGTTTAATAGCCAACTGCATTTCATTTATCCTTAAGTCCTCTACTTCTTCTTGTTCTCCTTCTCCCCCCGTCTCCTCTCTTTCCTCACTGACCATGGGCTGTCTTCATTCTCATTTCCATTCAGTAAATCATTAAAATATTCTTTCCATCTCTCCATTATTTCTTTCTCTTCTGTTAAGATTTTCCCTTCCTTATCTTTTATAAACTTTAGAGGGCATTGATTCTCCTTTCTCATGTTTTTCAGTGCTCTATAGAACAGCTTCTGGTTCTCTTTATAATTTTTCTCCATTCTTTGTCCGAATTCTTCCCAAGACTGTCTTTTCGCTGTTTTCACTAGGTCTTTAACGTTTCTTCTTTGTTCCTTATACATCTCATGGTCCTCAGCATCCTTGCTTCTTAAGTATTTCTTCCACATTTCCTTTTTCTTTCTTACTTCTTCCTTGATATCATCATTCCACCAGCTTGTTCTTTTCTTGTACTCCCCCACCTTTGTTGTTCCGCATACTTTACTTGCCACTTCTAATAGTATCTTCTTGAACATGTTCCACTTTCCCTCCAGGTCCATTTCCTCGATCCTCTCCTCTATCCTCTGACACTCCTCCTCCAGTTCCTGTGTGAACTGCTCCTGTACCTCCCTGTTCTCTCTTAACTTATACACCTTAATCTTTTCTTGCTTCTTGTTCTTAGGTTGTTTCCTCTGTACCTTTGCTGTTGTTTCCATTGTTGTTATCAAGAGAAAATGGTCACTTCCTATTTCATAGCCACGGTATACTCGACAGTCTGTCACCTTCTGGAGGTGATCTCTCTTCACTAATACATAATCTATGATGGAGCGCTCATCTCGGCTGGGTTCCTCCCTCGTGTACATATGTATCATCTTATGCGGAAACATGGTGTTCACTGCGACGAGATTATTGGCAACGCAGAAATCAGCAATCCTCTCACCATTGTTGTTAACCACAGGCTCACCATGCCGGCCAACAGCTCCGCCACTTCCCTCTGGCTGGTTTCCGACTCTGCCGTTGAGATCTCCTAATACAATGATTTCCCCTCGAGTGTCATCCACCACATTCTGTAGCTCTTCGTGGAACCTATCCTTCTCCTCCTTTCTTACATCGTCGTTCACTCCGTAAACCACAATAAATGTCATCAGCTCCATCTCTGGATCTAATCGTATGCTGACCGTTAGAATTCTATCCGTGTGGAATTTCCATTCCTGAATCTTGTTTCTGAAGTTCTTGTGGATCAGTAGTGCTACTCCTGATTTGGCCCTTAATCTGATGCTAACTCCACTATAAATGAGCACATGATCGTTCATCATTGTATCCACCCCTTGACCTTTCTTTTTTGTCGCTGTCAGTGCCAGCACTACAAGTCTTGCTCTCTCGAATTCTGCCACTAATTCATTCTCCTATCCAGCTAATCCTCTTATATTCCATGTTCCAAATCTCATAATCCTTTTTCCTCGCCATGTTGCCATCGGGTTCAGCAGTCCGGTGTATCTCTCGTTTTGACTTTTCATGGGAGTTATTTCGGGCATGTGAGATATGGGCCCACAGTGCCTATAGGGCAGTGAGGGGGCTGCCCTCTTTTGGCCTCTGCCCCTGCCATGCTGCGACTTCAGGACTGATGGTGTTCTCATTCCCTACTCCCTGAGACAAAGATTTTCTTCCTTCATGACCTACAGCTGAAGGTCTGTCATTTAGTCTGGCCCCTCATCCTCGACCTTACCGGCAAGGGTGACCCTGCCAGGAGCCGAAGCTCCCGCCGGCATCGCTCTCGGGATCACTGAGGTACGCAAGCCTCCCCACCACGTCAAGGTACCAGACCATGGGGGAGGTCACTTTACAGGAAAAATGGAAATCTCTTCCCCAGTGGCTGAAAGAGGTGCACAAGGACATGCGGGTAAATGATATAAGACCAGAGGAGATAAAGGAGACGACCATCTTTACGAAGAAAGTTGAGGGCTTGAGAAGAATGATTCAGAGAAAGAACCTGTTCAACCGCTGAACATATCGGTGGAAGAAAGGCTGGAAAGGGGCGTGAGGGTGAAAAATATTCTGTTATTACAGTATGTAAAGAAAAAAGTGTAAGCCTAAGAAAGGGAGGCAGGTAGTTTTTGTAACCGTAATTAATTAAATAAATAAATAATAATTGTTAGCGCGGTACGCTGGCTCACAGAGGAATAGAAAGCGCCTAGGTTGAATGGCTGGACAGGGGATCACTTAGTGCAAACATTTACTTTTAAAAATTTGGAAATTTTATTTGTTTCCTTTCTTAAATTTCAGAGGGAGAAATTTAATTACATAACTAGGAACAGCTGAAATATAACTTACGGATGTTTACATTAACAACGAGATCGTCAGCTCCAACAATGCACTGGACTTATAAGTCCTTAATCAGGTAAAAGTTCATTGGGAGAACACCCAGTCGTTAACTTACATATGGAAGATCATATTTGCTTCTGACAGGTACAATGTTATGAAATTGCATAATTGCTCAGTACAGGTACAATATTGTAGGATTCTTAGCTCCAAGATACAATGCAGGCTAACCTCAATCAAGCAATCAGTTGGTATTTATAATCTATACTGTTCTTACACCGCTTGCCCCATGGTGGGCTTATCAATTACAAGGTTTCACAACCAGGTCTAGTACTGTTCCTGAAGGAAACCTAAACGTAGACACGGTTAACTGAAGAACCATAAAGGAAGTACAGGGTCATAATTACCCATAGTGCAAGGCCTTAAGAATAACGAGAGAATTTACCCAAAACAGGCCATTAACAAAAAGCAAGGAGGCGAAACGCCAGCACTCCTTAACGAATATTCATGAAGAGACGAGAACCCAAGTGGGGCTTAAGACTCAATGATACAGAGGAAAATCCCATACTAAGAAGGGTGACTAAAGGGGAAAAAATTTAAAGACCGAGACAGGATTTCCAATATTTAGAGGTTGAAAACTTTCGTCACTTAGCTCAAAAGTAGAAGTGGAGAGATCCGAGGGTCACCACTCGTGCTCGCTTACATTAAATCTTTCCCAGTAGGGAAGACTGCAGAGAAGGTCCTACATTTCATCCCAAACAGACGTATTATATCCTAGATATCAAGAAAACTGTTGAAACCTTTACCTCGGATACCCGCCGGCAAAATCACATGTCTAAGTGAATTCTGCCATTACCTTATAGCACTGAATCTTCTTCAAGCCGGCCGCACCCTGCCTCCTATCCTCACTAACCTCCATCAAGTCGCACTCTTAATAACCGGAGTAAATAAGACAAGATGGCCCTAAAATGTTCCCCTTAAATAGGTCCTTAGGGGATAGTTGCAGATAAAATTAAAATCCAAATCACTGATAGGCTAGATTACTCACTCCCGGATTTGATCGGCTAGAGAATTTAGTTACAGGCATGTGATAGGCAGATTACATTAGAGGAGGAACCAGGTGAAGTGTTGCCAACTTCGGTACATAAAAACAATCTTTAGAAAGAAAGGTTTACAACTATAAAAAAATAATTTTCTCTGGCGATTAAATGGGACTTATCCCGACAGACATTGCTAGAAAATAGATGCTGAGCCATCTAACCAACGGAGAAGAAGGTTTTAGAAAGTTTTAATGATGATGCTTGTTGTTTTAAGGGGCCTAACATCGCAGGTCATCGGCCCCAGAAAGTTTTAAAAGTTCACCCTAGAGAAGGCGCGCAGTTTATGTACCGGGAAAGGGGTATCATAATCATCATAATGATAGTAATAATAACTGTCTTCCACTTTCCTCAAACTCCGGTAGAGTCGCCGGTGCAAACTGTACAGCACGTGTGAACTTGCTCTGTTTTACTGCCGGATGCCTTTCATGCCTCCAAACCTATGTTGACGGATGTGTTCATCGCAGCATGTTTTGGTGGTGATTAGTAGTGTGATGTACTGTGTGTAATGAATAGATAAAGAGAAATTAACAGTCTCCGAGCCACAAGGAAAAAATCAGACGCGATTAAAACCATCGACCCGGGCGGGAATCAAACCTGGGACCTTCTGACCCGATGGCCAAGACTCTAGTTATTCAGGCAACAAGGATAAAATTCCACTACAACTACCTTGGCAGATGTCACTCTTACCAAACGTCCATTGGATGGATTTAACACTGCCAAGACGACAGCAAAATGATCTGAAGAGACTGGGATCTGGATATGACGACTCTTCATCTGTGTTCCTTGACTCCATGGCACATGCCCCTCATAGCGTCAAATCATATTCCAACCCTCAGACATGATCTATTTCTTGGACGAGATGGCAGAAATTCTTCGCTTACACGAGGGGACTTGTGAAGAGATGGTTCATACATTCACAGAGAGAGGAAGTAATTACACTGTTGGCCACGCTATCACAAGCTAACCCACAAAAACCAGTACCTGAACCCTAACTCTCGATGCCATCCAGCCCAAATGAAAGCTATAGTAAACACACACGGAAACCGAGCCACCAACTTTCAGGTAAAGAGAAAAAGGGGTGCTGTTAGGTACATCTCTATAGCAGAATGGATGTTCAAAGGAAAAAATCATGAATGTCCTTCGTGACGAAATGGATTGACTGAATAACCAGGAACCAGAGGTCCGTAATAAATCTGTAAAGAACAGTGTACTAGAGAATCTGAAGCCTATATACCTTACATCCACAAGCAGAACGTAAGTACTTTGACCCTTGTATGAATACCTCAACAAACATAAAGATTTATTGTGTGAATCCAGGAAAAGTCTCTCCCTTTGTACACCAATGGAAGACAGAATTCTCTATAGCTGTGGTAGCTCTGTGTATGTGGAGGAAACGAAAAGACTTGACAGTAGAAAAATGAAGGCACAAATCAGGAACACGAAAAATGAAGAAAAGGGAAAAATCAGCCTTGGCGGACCACGGTCCCTCATGCAACCATACCATATCGTCGCTGAGGAAGCAGTACCACTTTTCTGAAAACGCTTTTTTAACAATTATTTTCCTTAAGACTGATCACGCCTCCTAACCGCAAATGGATATGCAATCTATTAGAACAATGTTCGTTCCCTATGTAGACGTGTAAAAAAGGAACATTAACCTTAGAAAGAATATGCTATCGGAGTGCGTAAGTACGTCACACAAACATATATTCCTACAGTGTGGTAGGATGAGGTTCATTTTCTTTTACACACATGCATACTGCACCCATCAGATGAGTCTGATTGGCTGATTTTATTAATTATATTTAATAACGAATAGTAATAGTCAGATAGGTCAAGACAAAGGACAGCATTAGAATTTTCTAGTAGCCAGTGCGTGGGAACAAAGCTTTAGCAGAAGCCCACGCTTCCTTTCTTTTCTAAAAATGAATTGATATCTCTGGAACACCTTCTGTTGCATCAGCTTTGGAAATTGCGCAGCAGTAATGGAAAAATACTGGGAATGAGAGAGACAGAAAATCAAGGTCGTAACTACCTGAACTCCCTTAATTTGGTATAGACCCGTCCATACAGTTGAATAACGTAATGTGTGCTCCAATTAGATCACTGAATTAAAATATTTTTGAAAAGTAGCGCGACAAAGTTGTATGTAGCTCAGTATTAATCCCGGCCAATAATTAATGAAGATTGTGTCACAATAGGATGTCAATATCTACTGAAATAATTTTTGACCAAGTTAATGGCTTGTTGGAAATAAATTGAAACATTTGCGTACTCAGATGTTGGGTAGCAACAAGAGTGGGAACCCCTTGCCAGTGTGGAGTTGGTTCGGTAGCGCAGGATGAGATATAGTCCAGCTGACGCCAACTATACTTTGAGAGAGATTACGAACAGTTCTACAATCACGCTCCATCATGGTGGTAACCAGCAATTATGGAAATTTTGTGTGCAAGGCATTTCATTTTTGAGTAATTTTATTTCGGAGCTACTCTAGCACTATTTTAGTTGGGATTTTTGTGTGTCAAAAATAGTATTCTTCCGCCCACGAGTGCGCCAAACATCCTCGAGAAGCAGTTTTCCGTTGTCAGTCAGCATCCGGAGTGTCATCGTGACCAGACGTGTTTTAACCTTCGCTCCGTCTTCGGGTAAAGTTGCAGTGAGTTAAGTGTGTTCACCAATACATTTGAGGTGAAATCAAGTTTTATAAGTACAAGCTGAATTGGAAAGTGTTTGTAATCATATTATTGAGCTGATTAACATATCGACATATTTTATAATGTTCAATCTACATATTGTTGAGGTGAGACTTGAAATTGCCCAGTAATTACATCACGTACAACATGACTGTAATGTGTTAGTCCGTAAAAGAAGCTTGACATTCTAATAGGCACTGAACTGTAAGTGAGTGGAGAATATTTTCGCCTGCTACTGGGAACAGTCAGTTAGTGGTTAGAACGTTGTGTGGAAAGGACACACTTTCACTATCTACATGGATTTAGGTCGAGGGGAGGCAAGACCCTACACAGCTGTTTTGTAAATACACAGGGAGGGCAGATACCGCGAAAGATTTCACTGCACCAGAAGCAAACTTGAACGCGCGCTCAGTACGATAAATCATGCTTATGTTACCAGGCATTCGAGCACTGTGTGAGTTATATGTATTATAAATGTTTAGTGTTTAGTGTTATAACAAGTTGTTCATATCAGTTTTATCATCAAGAAAAAACGTGTGCCAATGTGTTAATACTGGTGATAATTAACTTACTACGTAAGCAAATATGGATACTACAACAATGAAGAATGGGATTAATATGTCTGTCATGAGTCTATAAAACACCATGACCGCTTCAAGTCCTGGTGGCTGTAAGGTGAGTAGTATAATTGGACAGTTCTGGCGCCACCGCCACCTCCGGCTCCCAGTGGCCGCCTCCACCTCAGCCAGTGGCCTCTTCCAGTACTGCCAACTTAACCTAACTAGCGCGACAGTACTGCCAACTTAACCTAACTAGCGCGAAATTTGAATTTGTAAACAAAGCCACGTGCTTTTTGACAGCTGTCATCGACAACAACGCATCGCTAACCTCAGTACTGCCATCTTGACGGGCCTAAACCTCAGTAGTGCCAACTTAACCTAACTAGCTCGAGATAAACAAAGCCACGTGCTTTTTGACAGCCACGTGCTTTTTGACAGATTTGTAAACAAAGCCACGTGCTTTTTGACAGACAACAACGCATCGCAAACCTCAGTACTGCTATCTTGATGGACCTAAACCTTAGTGGTACCAACTTAACCTCACTAGCGCGAGGTAAACAAAGCCACGTGCTTTTTGACAGCTACGTGCTGTTTTGACAGCTGTCATCCGCCATCTTTGAGCACTGTGCTGCCCTCTTTCGTCACCTGTCATCGGCAGTGCTGCCATCTTGACGGGTCTAAACCTTAGTGCTACCAACTTAACCTAACTAGCGTGAGGTAAACAAAGCCACGTGTTTTTTTGACAGCTGTCATCCACCATCTTTAATCTATAGAGCACAGTGCTGCCCTCTTTAGCTACTTACCTTTGAAATGTGGTGGCGGATAATTTGAAAAATGCTTTTCGACAAGCAGCCATCTTTAATCCAGAGAGAACAGTGCTGCCCTCTATGTGGTGGCGGCAAATTGAAAAATTCCACGTGCTCTTGTTTGAAAACAAACTCACGTGCTTTTTTGACAGCTGTCATCTGCCATCTTTAATCTATAGAGCACAGTGCTGCCCTCTTTAGTTTGAAACGTGGTGGCGGTAAATTCTACGTGCTCTTGTTTGGAAACAAAGCCATGTGCTTTTTGACAGCTGTCATCCGCCATCTTTAATCAACAGAGCACCGTGCTGCTATCATGCGGGCAATTTCATCACCTATCACCCGCCATCTTTAATCTACAGAACACCGTGCTGCCCTCTTTATGGCTACTACCTTAAGCATGTAGTAGCGGGCAATTTGAAAAGTTCTGTTAGCTATCATCCACCATCTTTAATCCAGAGAGCACCGTGCTGCCATCTTTAGTTGAAATGTGGTGGCGGCAAATTCCACGTGCTCTTGTTTGGAAACAAAGCCATGTGCTTTTTTGACAGCTGTCATCCGCCATCTTTAATCAACAGAGCACTGTGCTGCTATCATGCGGGCAATTTCATCACCTATCACCCGCCATCTTTAATCTACAGAACACCGTGCTGCCCTCTTTATGGCTACTACCTTAAGCATGTAGTAGCGGGCAATTTGAAAAGTTCTGTTAGCTATCATCTACCATCTTTAATCAAGAGAGCACCGTGCTGCCATCTTTAGCTAGATACCTTTGAAATGTGGTGGCGGCAAATTGAAAAATTCCACGTGCTCTTGTTTGGAAACAAACTCACGTGCTTTTTTGTCAGCTACCATCCGCCATCTTTAATCAACAGAGCATAGTGCTGCCCTCTTTAGTTTGAAATGTGGTGGCGGCAAATTCTACATGCTCTTGTTTGGTAAACATAGCTACGTGCTTTTTTGACAGCTATCATCCGCCATCTTTGAGCACCGTGCTGCCCTCTTTATCGCAGTAGATGTAAATTCGTCACCTGTCATACGCAGTGCTGCTATCTTTAGCTAGATACCTTTGAAATGTGGTGGTGGATAATTTAAAAAGAAAAATTCTACAGCAGTCCTCTCTCAACGCTAATTGCATAAGATGGCGGCTATACATGACTCTTTAAGGGTGCTTACGCAAGATGGCTGCTATACACAGGTTCTCATGAGACGCCCTTGGGATGCTTGCGCAAGATGGCAGTTATACATGGCTCCTTATGAGATACCCTAGGGATGCTTGCGCAAGATAGCGGCTGATCTTATGAGGCGGCTTAAGGGTCCTTGCACAAGATGGCTAGAGACGCCCTAAGGATACTTGCGCAAGATGGCGGACACAAGATGGCAGCTATACACGTCTTCTTATGAGACGCCTTAAGGGTGCTTGCGCAAGATGGCTGCTGCTCTTAGCTTAGAGACTAACGTGTCGTGCTAGTTCGATTCATTAAATTTAGGGCTTAAATGCAAAATGTTAAATATCTCGAAAGCAGTGCATCGTAGAGCAAAACGGACAAAAAATGTTCTGCCCAATACCTCGGTTCGCAGTACGAGGATCAAGTAAAACATAGTCTAATGATGAGATCAACGGTTCGGTTCCTACTTAGGCCCTTTGGCATTCACTCTGTTTTAGCTTGTATTGAAGTAAGTCTTCGTAACATGATCAGGTCTAGCTATGGTAGAGAGTATAACGTGCCGTGCAGGTTCGATTCATTAAATTTGGGGCTTAAATGCAAAATGTTAAATATCTCGAAAACGGATAAAATTTTTCTACCTGATACCTAGGTTTGCAGTATCAGGAACATGAAAAAAACATAGTCTAATGATGAGATCGACGGTTCGATCCTTACTTAGGCCCTTTGGCATTGGCAGCTATCTATTTCTACAAGATGGTGACTATACATAGCTTCTTATGAGACAGCTTAAGAGCGCTTGCACAAGATGGCTGCTGCTCTTATGAGACGCCCTAGGGGTGCTTGCGGGAGGTAGCAGCGACAAGACGGTGACTATACACAGCTGCTTATGATACGGCCTAGAGGTGCTCACACAAGATGGTGGCTGCTCTGATGAAGAAAGTTAGCTTTGCATCGTGCAGGTATCTTTACAGCACTAAACCTCATACCTTTGAAATGTGGTGGCAGGTAATTTGAAAAATTCGACGTGCTTTTTCTTCACAGCAGCTATCTTTAAACAATAGCGGCTATACATAAGCTGTTAAGGCCTCCTCTTATGTCAAGGTATAGCTCTATCGAACAAGTTTAAACCTGCATCGGGATAGCTAGAGTAAGCATGTGCTGCAGTGATGACGTCATTATGCATGTTTAGACTTGCAAATCACTAAAGAAACATAACAAGACTAGAATCGAACACCGCACTCTATGCCGTTAACTTTATCATGTGATCGGAACATTGATTGAAGTGTTTAGAACACTAAATAAGTGATCAAGACTATAATAGAACACTGTACTCGATACAACATGTGTTTAGAACATGTCAGGGGATACCTTTGTTCTAAGAAGATTAGATTACCGCACATTCCTTGGCTAAAGGGCTAATGGGCTAAAGGGCTAATGGGCTAAAGGGCTAAAGGGCTAAAGGGCTAAAGGGCTAATGGGCTAAAGGGCTAGGGCGCCTCTCCTCTCTTTATCCGGGCTTGAGACCGGCTCTACAACTAGAGGCGGAGTTAACACCCTAAGGAAGGGAGAATGTTGGGAAATAATCTATACGAATATAGCTACTCGATCGACTATATACTACAGATGGATGACTTAGGTGAGGGTAAGCGCTTACTTAATAATACCAACACGACGTAATTCATGCTCTATTTCAAAAATATCTTCTTTGTACTGTGTGTAACCAGCATCATGATAGGCTCTTAGCAGTTGTAAACGTTTTACCAGTACGTTGGGGTCTTTACAGTAGCTTATATCTACATAGGGTAACAGAGGCTTGTTGTGAACTTTGAGTCTATATGCAGACAGTTGATGTGCAGGGACTTGTTTTGATATAATACGTGCTTCAGCAGTAGCGTTTCTAGGTACAAACATAACTTGTTTCGATAGCGATGAAGCGTTGAAATTTCCTTCTTCTTTACCTTGCATCTCTTCTTGAGATGTTTGCACTTCGACAGAACGTGTAGTAGGCTTAGGAAATGAAGTAAAATCATCAAGCTGTAATGGCAATGAATTTTCTTCTTCTTCTACTTTCCCTTTACTACTGTTTTGATCAACATCATTATCCTTATTATCATAATCATGATCTTGCCTCTCTTTATCTTGAAGTTTGTGCTCAGTAACAGAACTTGCAGCAGGCCTAGACAGCAAGGGAGAATTAAAAATCTCTCGCAGAGGTGTACTTTTTAAACATAAATCAGTGTTCGCTGGAATATGGTTGAGCTCTTTGTATTTTGTTCCCGATGAAGCTACATTACACGCGGCTTCATGACGTTGAGCGTTGTATGCGTTCTTGAACTCTCTTCTACAATGTTTGCATTGAAAAATCGTCCTACATGATATCTCATGACGTCTCCTGTGATAGCTTCGGGAAAATGCTTTTCCACACTCTTCGCAAATATACCTAGAAATAGGTTTTTCCATGTCGGACTTTTATCTTCTGCTAACAGATTCTTCTTTAAATCTACTCGACATTTGTTACTCTCTACTTCGATGATGCGAACAGCTTAGCGATTAATAGTAAACTAACACAAAAGCGTATAACCAAGGTAGCAACAGTAAGGTTTAAGCCCATCAAGATGGCAAGAGTGAGGTTAGCGACGTTCTGCTGTTGGATTTTAAATTCCGCGCTGTAACATGCATAAGGTGGCAGCCTTGAGGTTTACTGCCGTAAAGATGGCAGCAGTGAGGTTAGCGGCGCTCTATTGTCCTTCAAAGTGAGGTTAGGGTTCGTCAAGAAGACAGCTGTCAAAAAAGCACGTGGCTATGTTTACCAAACAAGAGCACGTGGTCGTGACGTCACGGTCACTTCATCAATCCTTAGCTCTACGTCGTTAAGAGCAGCATTAGGATTAGCTATGTTTAAAAATCTTAGGAACAGAGCAGCAGTACGAATAGCCATGTTTTAAAGCGTGTAGACATCACCTATCGATATTACATGCATCGACTCTCGTACTAAACTTCTTCCGCTAGATCGTGCTGCTATCTTAGCATAACCTATACGCATGACCTTAAAGTACAATGAATAGTCATGTTTCAAAGCGTGTACGCATCAACTATCGATTTTGCATGTATCGACTCTCGTACTGAACTTCTTCAGGTAGATTGTGCTGGTATCTTAGCATGAACTTAAAGTACAAAGAATAGCTATGTTTCAAAGCGTGTACATAACACCTATCGATTTCGCATTCATCGAGTATCGTACTAAACTTCTTGTGCTAGATTGCGCTGCTATCTTAGCATAACCTATACCCATGAACTTAAAGTACAAAGAATAGCCATGTTTCAAAGCGTGTACATATTACTTATCGATTTTGCAAGCATCGACTCTCGTACTAAACTTCTTCCTCTAGATTGTGCTGCTATCTTAGCATAACCTATGTGCATGAACTTAAAGTACAAAGAATAATCATGTTTCAAAGCGTGTACAGATCACCCTGAACTTCTTCCGCTAGATTGTACTCCTATCTTAGCATAGCCTATACGCACGAACTTAAAGGACAAAATAACGATGTTTAACAGCGTGTACACATCACCTATTGATTTTGCATGCATCGACTATTTTTTACCGCCAGAGTGTACAACGATCGCATATGTGTATTGCTAACGTATGTGTATAAAGTTAAAGCACAAAGAATAGCTATGCTTTAAAGCGTGTACACATCACCTATCAATTTTGCATGCATCGACTATCGTACTAAACTTCTACCGCTAGAGTGTACAACGTTCGCAATTGTGTGCTGCTACCTATGTGCGTGGACTTAAAGCACAAAGAATAGCGTGTACACAACACCAGTCAATTTTGCACGCATTAACTCTTGTACTAAACTTCTGCCACAACAGCGTGCGATCATCGCTTGTGTGTGCTGCAATCTTAACATAACCTATGTGCATGAATTAAAGCACAAAAAATACCCAAGTTCAAAGCGTGTACACATCACCTATCGATTTTGCATGCATCGTCTTTCTTACTAAACTTTTCCACTAGAGCGTGCAACAACCTTATAAGTATGCTGCTAACTTAGTATAACTTATACGCATGAACTTAAAGCATAAAGAATAGCGATGTATATAAATCTTGTGAACATAGCAGCAGCAGTAAGAATAGCAATGTTTTAAAAGCGTGTACGCATTGCCTATCGATTATACATGCATCAACTAGAGTACTAAACTTCTCCCGCTAGAGTGTGCTGCTATCTTAGCATAACCTATGTGCACGGATTTAAAGCACGAAGAATAGTTAAGTTTCAAAGCGTGTACACAAAACCTATCGATTTTGCATGCATCAACTATCGTACTAAACACATTCCGCTAGAATGTACAACGTTCGCATGTGTTTGCTCTGCTACTTTAGCATGACCTATGCGAACGAACTTAAAGCACAAAGAATAGCGATCTTTGAAAATCTTGCGAACATAGTAGCAGTAAGAATAGCAAGGTTCAAAAGCGTGTACGTATCACCTTTTGATAATGCATGCATCTTCTACTAGAGCACGTGACCATCGCTTGTACGTGTGCTGCTATCTTAACATAACCTATGTGCACGAACTTAAAGCATAAAAAATAGTTGTGAGTAAACATTTTGTGAACATAGCAGAGTGTTTACTACGTAGGTGTAGACATTGAACATTGCATGCTGAAGCAGCATACTACGTGACCGTGACGTCACGACCACGTGCTCTTGTTTGGTAAACATAGCCACGTGCTTTTTTGACAGCTGTCTTCTTGACGAACCCTAACCTCACTTTGAAGGACAATAGAGCGCCGCTAACCTCACTGCTGCCATCTTTACGGCAGTAAACCTCAAGGCTGCCACCTTATGCATGTTACAGCGCGGAATTTAAAATCCAACAGCAGAACGTCGCTAACCTCACTCTTGCCATCTTGATGGGCTTAAACCTTACTGTTGCTACCTTGGTTATACGCTTTTGTGTTAGTTTACTATTAATCGCTAAGCTGTTCGCATCATCGAAGTAGAGAGTAACAAATGTCGAGTAGATTTAAAGAAGAATCTGTTAGCAGAAGATAAAAGTCCGACATGGAAAAACCTATTTCTAGGTATATTTGCGAAGAGTGTGGAAAAGCATTTTCCCGAAGCTATCACAGGAGACGTCATGAGATATCATGTAGGACGATTTTTCAATGCAAACATTGTAGAAGAGAGTTCAAGAACGCATACAACGCTCAACGTCATGAAGCCGCGTGTAATGTAGCTTCATCGGGAACAAAATACAAAGAGCTCAACCATATTCCAGCGAACACTGATTTATGTTTAAAAAGTACACCTCTGCGAGAGATTTTTAATTCTCCCTTGCTGTCTAGGCCTGCTGCAAGTTCTGTTACTGAGCACAAACTTCAAGATAAAGAGAGGCAAGATCATGATTATGATAATAAGGATAATGATGTTGATCAAAACAGTAGTAAAGGGAAAGTAGAAGAAGAAGAAAATTCATTGCCATTACAGCTTGATGATTTTACTTCATTTCCTAAGCCTACTACACGTTCTGTCGAAGTGCAAACATCTCAAGAAGAGATGCAAGGTAAAGAAGAAGGAAATTTCAACGCTTCATCGCTATCGAAACAAGTTATGTTTGTACCTAGAAACGCTACTGCTGAAGCACGTATTATATCAAAACAAGTCCCTGCACATCAACTGTCTGCATATAGACTCAAAGTTCACAACAAGCCTCTGTTACCCTATGTAGATATAAGCTACTGTAAAGACCCCAACGTACTGGTAAAACGTTTACAACTGCTAAGAGCCTATCATGATGCTGGTTACACACAGTACAAAGAAGATATTTTTGAAATAGAGCATGAATTACGTCGTGTTGGTATTATTAAGTAAGCGCTTACCCTCACCTAAGTCATCCATCTGTAGTATATAGTCGATCGAGTAGCTATATTCGTATAGATTATTTCCCAACATTCTCCCTTCCTTAGGGTGTTAACTCCGCCTCTAGTTGTAGAGCCGGTCTCAAGCCCGGATAAAGAGAGGAGAGGCGCCCTAGCCCTTTAGCCCATTAGCCCTTTAGCCCTTTAGCCCTTTAGCCCTTTAGCCCATTAGCCCTTTAGCCCATTAGCCCTTTAGCCAAGGAATGTGCGGTAATCTAATCTTCTTAGAACAAAGGTATCCCCTGACATGTTCTAAACACATGTTGTATCGAGTACAGTGTTCTATTATAGTCTTGATCACTTATTTAGTGTTCTAAACACTTCAATCAATGTTCCGATCACATGATAAAGTTAACGGCATAGAGTGCGGTGTTCGATTCTAGTCTTGTTATGTTTCTTTAGTGATTTGCAAGTCTAAACATGCATAATGACGTCATCACTGCAGCACATGCTTACTCTAGCTATCCCGATGCAGGTTTAAACTTGTTCGATAGAGCTATACCTTGACATAAGAGGAGGCCTTAACAGCTTATGTATAGCCGCTATTGTTTAAAGATAGCTGCTGTGAAGAAAAAGCACGTCGAATTTTTCAAATTACCTGCCACCACATTTCAAAGGTATGAGGTTTAGTGCTGTAAAGATACCTGCACGATGCAAAGCTAACTTTCTTCATCAGAGCAGCCACCATCTTGTGTGAGCACCTCTAGGCCGTATCATAAGCAGCTGTGTATAGTCACCGTCTTGTCGCTGCTACCTCCCGCAAGCACCCCTAGGGCGTCTCATAAGAGCAGCAGCCATCTTGTGCAAGCGCTCTTAAGCTGTCTCATAAGAAGCTATGTATAGTCACCATCTTGTAGAAATAGATAGCTGCCAATGCCAAAGGGCCTAAGTAAGGATCGAACCGTCGATCTCATCATTAGACTATGTTTTTTTCATGTTCCTGATACTGCAAACCTAGGTATCAGGTAGAAAAATTTTATCCGTTTTCGAGATATTTAACATTTTGCATTTAAGCCCCAAATTTAATGAATCGAACCTGCACGGCACGTTATACTCTCTACCATAGCTAGACCTGATCATGTTACGAAGACTTACTTCAATACAAGCTAAAACAGAGTGAATGCCAAAGGGCCTAAGTAGGAACCGAACCGTTGATCTCATCATTAGACTATGTTTTACTTGATCCTCGTACTGCGAACCGAGGTATTGGGCAGAACATTTTTTGTCCGTTTTGCTCTACGATGCACTGCTTTCGAGATATTTAACATTTTGCATTTAAGCCCTAAATTTAATGAATCGAACTAGCACGACACGTTAGTCTCTAAGCTAAGAGCAGCAGCCATCTTGCGCAAGCACCCTTAAGGCGTCTCATAAGGAGACGTGTATAGCTGCCATCTTGTGTCCGCCATCTTGCGCAAGTATCCTTAGGGCGTCTCTAGCCATCTTGTGCAAGGACCCTTAAGCCGCCTCATAAGATCAGCCGCTATCTTGCGCAAGCATCCCTAGGGTATCTCATAAGGAGCCATGTATAACTGCCATCTTGCGCAAGCATCCCAAGGGCGTCTCATGAGAACCTGTGTATAGCAGCCATCTTGCGTAAGCACCCTTAAAGAGTCATGTATAGCCGCCATCTTATGCAATTAGCGTTGAGAGAGGACTGCTGTAGAATTTTTCTTTTTAAATTATCCACCACCACATTTCAAAGGTATCTAGCTAAAGATAGCAGCACTGCGTATGACAGGTGACGAATTTACATCTACTGCGATAAAGAGGGCAGCACGGTGCTCAAAGATGGCGGATGATAGCTGCTAAAAAAGCACGTAGCTATGTTTACCAAACAAGAGCATGTAGAATTTGCCGCCACCACATTTCAAACTAAAGAGGGCAGCACTATGCTCTGTTGATTAAAGATGGCGGATGGTAGCTGACAAAAAAGCACGTGAGTTTGTTTCCAAACAAGAGCACGTGGAATTTTTCAATTTGCCGCCACCACATTTCAAAGGTATCTAGCTAAAGATGGCAGCACGGTGCTCTCTTGATTAAAGATGGTAGATGATAGCTAACAGAACTTTTCAAATTGCCCGCTACTACATGCTTAAGGTAGTAGCCATAAAGAGGGCAGCACGGTGTTCTGTAGATTAAAGATGGCGGGTGATAGGTGATGAAATTGCCCGCATGATAGCAGCACGGTGCTCTGTTGATTAAAGATGGCGGATGACAGCTGTCAAAAAAGCACATGGCTTTGTTTCCAAACAAGAGCACGTGGAATTTGCCGCCACCACATTTCAACTAAAGATGGCAGCACGGTGCTCTCTGGATTAAAGATGGTGGATGATAGCTAACAGAACTTTTCAAATTGCCCGCTACTACATGCTTAAGGTAGTAGCCATAAAGAGGGCAGCACGGTGTTCTGTAGATTAAAGATGGCGGGTGATAGGTGATGAAATTGCCCGCATGATAGCAGCACGGTGCTCTGTTGATTAAAGATGGCGGATGACAGCTGTCAAAAAGCACATGGCTTTGTTTCCAAACAAGAGCACGTAGAATTTACCGCCACCACGTTTCAAACTAAAGAGGGCAGCACTGTGCTCTATAGATTAAAGATGGCAGATGACAGCTGTCAAAAAAGCACGTGAGTTTGTTTTCAAACAAGAGCACGTGGAATTTTTCAATTTGCCGCCACCACATAGAGGGCAGCACTGTTCTCTCTGGATTAAAGATGGCTGCTTGTCGAAAAGCATTTTTCAAATTATCCGCCACCACATTTCAAAGGTAAGTAGCTAAAGAGGGCAGCACTGTGCTCTATAGATTAAAGATGGTGGATGACAGCTGTCAAAAAAACACGTGGCTTTGTTTACCTCACGCTAGTTAGGTTAAGTTGGTAGCACTAAGGTTTAGACCCGTCAAGATGGCAGCACTGCCGATGACAGGTGACGAAAGAGGGCAGCACAGTGCTCAAAGATGGCGGATGACAGCTGTCAAAACAGCACGTAGCTGTCAAAAAGCACGTGGCTTTGTTTACCTCGCGCTAGTGAGGTTAAGTTGGTACCACTAAGGTTTAGGTCCATCAAGATAGCAGTACTGAGGTTTGCGATGCGTTGTTGTCTGTCAAAAAGCACGTGGCTTTGTTTACAAATCTGTCAAAAAGCACGTGGCTGTCAAAAAGCACGTGGCTTTGTTTATCTCGAGCTAGTTAGGTTAAGTTGGCACTACTGAGGTTTAGGCCCGTCAAGATGGCAGTACTGAGGTTAGCGATGCGTTGTTGTCGATGACAGCTGTCAAAAAGCACGTGGCTTTGTTTACAAATTCAAATTTCGCGCTAGTTAGGTTAAGTTGGCAGTACTGTCGCGCTAGTTAGGTTAAGTTGGCAGTACTGGAAGAGGCCACTGGCTGAGGTGGAGGCGGCCACTGGGAGCCGGAGGTGGCGGTGGCGCCAGAACTGTCCAATTATACTACTAAGGTGCCTATAATGTGAGTACCAATCTCATATTACTAGTAGAATCTAAAGCTTTTCTTTAATAAAATATCTAGATGTAAAAATATGCGAGTGATTGTGGTAAAAAAAGGCCCGAGAACATAGCCAGATATTTAGGGTAATTCGTTTCATGATCCGTGTAGCTATTATTATTATTATTATTATTATTATTATTATTATTATTATTATTATTATTATTATTATTATTATTATTATTATTATTATTAATATCATGTGTAATAATAGGCTGGAAGTATAGTATCATCCTCTGGTATCGTCTAAAATATATTTATTTTGAGGTAATTAAACTAAGCGGTTTTTGTATATTTGCACTATTAATATTAGTAATTCATATATATTTATATTCTATTTGTTAAATGCAGACGTAGATACCGTGGTATTTGAATGATGAAGTTAATTAATGATGAAATCACATCTATGAGAGTTACTGTCGAAAATTCTGGTTGGTTGACAGTGACGAATATATATATATATATATATACTTTTTGTTTGTTGTTGTGGCAAGTACCATAATTAAACAGTTGGGTGGACAGTGCTAGTAATTAATTTCGGTTCGAGTAGTTGAAGTGCTGTTGAGCAATAGACGCGATATTGGATGACGGCAATATGTTTGAGATGTTGAAAGGTCCATATAGAATATAGTGATACACGAAGCTATTTGCTAAGGAAAAATAAGAAATATGGTGAACATATTCTGTAGTTTGACTGGAAATAAAGGTATCCAGCGTGATAGCTGAGATGTTAATGAATACATGCAGATTGAAGTGGAAATGACTCCATAGTGAGAAATGTAGTGGGAAAATAAGCCAGTCAAAGATAATGTATGATTCGAAAGGACCAAATGACGTTTATACTATTTTAACTGTGACACAATATCGTTTACTGAGATAGAAGTTATCATACACGTTTGAGTGCAATTTTAATATTATGTTGGCAATAGTGAACACCCAATTGAGTTATTGTGAATGCTTGCTAGGGCTCGCTAGTAGGAACTACTTTCGTTCATCACCACAAATAGTTATTATTATTATTATTATTATTATTATTATTATTATTATTATTATTATTATTGAAACATATTTTTATTTTGCCACGATCCATATTAGCATTATTAGGTGCATTTTTATTGTTTTTACACTGTCATGGTATTCTATGGTGTGTGGACCACAGTAATAATTATTCTGAGATGTGGACAATTTTCAGCGAAATATAATCACTTGGACGCTGGAATAAACCAATAATTTGGTATGAGGCCAACGATATAAGGATTTTTCAATGTATATTTTATGTATATATTAGCACTAATTTATGCACTAGGTTATTGTTTCTGGCTGTGTATCTCGCGTGGTGTACATAGTAGAGTAATTTAGAGTTTATTTTATTTCAAGTGGGAGAATATATTTCTCTCCGAATTAATTTAACTAGGATTGACACTCGCATACATGGTAAAGCTAACCTTTAGATTCTCACACAGCAACAACCAATGTCCGTCGCTTGAGTGACATGTTACTGAATTCTAAGGTTTAAGATTAATGTTTAGTGTACTTGGTAAAGAAGATATTTTAAATCATGAATTGCATATGGGAAGTCAGTAACAATTTATTTCCGATCAATGTTATTATTATTATTAATAATATCACGAAACCTGTTTTGGAAGAATGATGTTTACGCCTTTACACAGTGAATAAGGTATTTCGTTGAATTATAATCTATCATGGGAAATATTGTTTTATGAAAAAACTCGGTAAGCTCTATTAATGAAATTTGATTACCAATGGTATGTATTATTGTAATATGAATGTTCTAAGGTACCAGATACGAACACATTATGGTCTATTAGGATGGTGGATTAATAGTGACTATATTTCTGTGTCAGGTTAAAAGATTATTATGAATATAATTATTGACATTATTATTATTATTATTATTATTATTATTATTATTATTATTATTATTATTATTATTATTATTATTATTATTATTATTATTTGTTCTCACTATTTAATATCTCACCAGTGTAATTCACAGGTTATTTGGAAGGCCTAAAGAGTTATAAAATTTATCATTTTAGACAGTCAATTGTGGATTTAATAAGGAAATAGGGAACTTAATTGTAATTTAATTAATTCAATATTAACATTTTATATATATTTTTTATCCAATTTACCTAATGTTTTGTTATCAACAATATTGAATTTGGTAGACAATTTTTAATATTCTTAATGATTTATTTTGACGATAGCCACTAAAATATATTCATTTATTATTATTATTATTATTATTATTATTATTATTATTATTATTATTATTATTATTGCAATATTATTATTATTTCAATGCGTTGCCAATTCATTTGATATTGTGGGGTTGGAAGATTTGGAGTCATAATATAAATGATTTATAATGGTCAGCTACGAAATTAATTAATTAATAAATTTGATTGCAATTTAATTAGTTAAAAATTAATATTTTTTACAGTAACTTCTGGTATGTGTTTGGTTGTAAATTTATTTTTTTGAATTTGTGGAGTTATTAATAACATTTCTGGACTATGATTTACGGAGAGTCGTCATATTATTTCAGTTATTATTATTATTATTATTATTATTATTATTATTATTATTATTATTATTACTATTTTATTACATTTTTATTTTGGCTTTTGTGATACATTGTGGAGATATTTCTGAGTTCTTTTAAACAGTTTATAATGCATTTCAGTGACATCATTAATTTTCTTAATTAATTATTATCAACATGTTTATTTATTTACATATCTTAGAAATATTTGTTATTATCCTTCTATTTCGATAGATGACAAATAGTATTCCGACGATTAACTTGTATTAGCCACAATTAATTTCATTCACATCAGTATTATTATTATTATTATTACTATTACTATTATTATTATCATTATTCTTATTATTATTATTGTTATTTTATTGATCCACCTGTTATTTTATAAGAACGCTACTATTCTGGTAATGTGTACAATTACACTTATATCAAGGAATTTGATAAATAAATCTGGTAATTATTATTTGATATAAAATTAAATAATTAATTATAAACATTTTTTGAAATTAACTAATGAAGTGATCATGTGTGTTATTAAGAAAAATATTTTTTTTGTACAGTCTCATAATGTAATGACATGTTATCAACAAAATTTATTTCATATTTTATAAAATTATCTTCACTTTTTCTTTTTGTGATTTTATCAATAAAATTTTATATACACATTTTAATCAAAAATCAGTCTGTGTCATAATTAACATAGTGAGTACTTTCCTTCAGCGCTATCCCTATGCATCCCTATTTTACGACGGGGGACTGATCGCGCCTGAGAAGAGGATCTCATACTCATTCGGTAAGTATTATTATTATTATTATTATTATTATTATTATTATTATTATTATTATTATTATTAATTTTTTTGGGCAGCCGTGGCAACATTTGACATCCAGTCAATACTGAAGGAACTCAAGAAGGGTGCAATACGGGAACTGAACACAACGATAATTTTGGTGATGGACTGCATATGTAGGCTATATGTGGCTGGGAGGCGTGACTAGTCTTAAGAAACATAGTGAATAGGAAGATACGAATCTTTGTTTCTGCAACGACGATATCGACGGTGCGTCGTATCCCACAGCACTCTTCTTATCCATTATTACCTTTAAGACTGGTCACGCCTCCCAGCCACACATGGATATGCAGTCCATCAGAATAATTTTCGCTGTGCTCATTTTGGTATGCCAGGATGTAAATGAGACTGAACCTTATTGTACCGTAATATAGGAATGTATGTTCACGAAGTTTTTACGCATTCTTACAGTATAATGGATTAAAGTTAATTTTCCTTTACGTAATAACATAGTAAAATGAACACAACGATCGTTGTTCGGATGGACTGTATATCGACGGCTTACTTCTAAAACCTCGTATGTCCCAACGCACTTCCTATCCATTATATCGTCGCTGGAAAGGTAAAGGTTGTATTCCACAAAGCTCTTCCTATCAATTATTCTCCTTAAGACTGGTCACACCTCCCAGCCACATATGGATACGCAGTCCATCAGAACAATGTCCGTTGTGTTCGTTTTCCTATGTCGACGATTAAACGAAAATGAATTTTACATGCATTGTACACTAGGAGTGCGTAAATACGTAATGCAAACGTACATTCCTACAGTACGGTACTGTAAGGTTCATTTTCCTTTACACGTGGGCAAAGGAAAATCAACACAACAAACTTTGATCTGATGGACTGCATATCCATACGTGGCTGGGAGGCGTGACCAGTCTTAAGGAGAATAATTGATAGGAAGAGCTTTGTGGAATACAACCTTTTACCTTTCCAGCGACGATATACCTTAAGGCTGATCACGCCTCCCAGCCACATGTGGATATGTAGTCCATCAGAACAATCTTCATTGTGTTCATTTTCCTATGCTGGTGTGTAAAGGAAAATGTACCTTACCATACCGTATAGCAGGGATGTTGTTTTCGTCACGTATTTACGCACTCCTACAGTTGTGACTTCCCCTTTCGGAGAACAATCATAGAACGAGAAATGCAACCATGCAAGCTAAGGGCGCCAATCTTTAAGTTGATGACTTAAAGATAAAAATTTATAATCAAGCTTGGACGGACTCTTATCACAGGGGTGGGGTGATATTGCACTAATCATTAAGCAGGAGAGTTAGAAATCAAAAGGCTAATTAAGGCAGATTGATTAAAGTGAACTAGAAAAATACTATTTATTATATTGAATATAAATGACGACGGTTTAACGAGAACTGAATTTAAAATAGGAAATGAATTTAACAAAAAGTTGAATGACTCTACTTCGCGAAAACTTGCAATATTTTTAACTCGCTTGCTCACCATGTAGTCTTGTTCTGCTGGTCCTTGGAAAGCTTCCATCCTTGTAGCTGGAACATCACCGGTCGTCTTTGAGATCTCTTCATCTGCAGCTAAGTACCATTCCTGCCTTGCTAAGTGCACCGACCACTAACTGGAAGATGGCTTCGACACTAACACTCCCTATTATGCTCTATCCCATATATTGGAGATGAGCCCTAAGTCATAGTTAGAAAAACCTCCTTGGGTTATGTGGAGAGGATACACAATTAATAATCCTTCCAACTTTACTGAAAATGTGCCCTGAAGTTTCATTTCTATCTAGTTTAATACTACCTATTGTCTTAGACTGGTACAAACCGGTCTAGTAGCCGAGCTGTACGTACTTCCTGATGAGAGTGGCTATACACCCCTCATTCAGAAATTCCTAAGTACCACGTCGTGCTAACGAAGTAATTAATGTAGAAGTGATAAACTATCACACTAGTCCACTATGGTACAACAACCATAAGACAAGTTCACAGACCTACAGCGATATACAAGATCGAAGAATCAAGAATCCAGAAGAATAATAATAATGAATGCAGAATCAAGAAGAAGAATAATAACGAATGCAGAATCTAGAAGAATGAAGCCAAGAGCTCCAACACGCCCTTTTATAACCTTCTCTGGCTCTAATTACAGGTCGCTACACGTGGTCCAATCAGTTGACACGTCTCTCCCCACTCCAGATATTAGAGTTGATGGGTCTTAACCATGATATCAACTGTTCTTCTATTAGCCCTTTCACTCAGTATCCATGGCAACATGACGCTCCTTTGAAAATATAGGCGGTGATCAGTTTGAATTATTTTGGTCGAAATACGGTAGCTGTCGTTATAACGCTTGAACACGTGCTCGCTTTTCCCAGAATTTGATGTCTAAATTTGTCCTTCCTTCTTCCTCGGTGATGTGGCAAGATAGAGGAAATCTACCGCAAGTTAAATTTAAACGAATGTCGCAAGAATCTAAGTGAATATTAGGATATTCAGCCCTCGTTTACAAGTCGTAGTTACAAAGTAATGAAATGATAGTGAGCAAATGATCAACCATGAATTATAATACAATTACATACCAAGATAAATATCATGACGTTAAATTCCTGAATTAATTTCATATAATAAAATTAACATAATTACACTGTGACGTCTGGAACGTTACATACGCCCCCATGAGTTCTTAACAAATATCACATGAGTTGAGAACTCACACTCTTACTCCCACATTGACTTGAAATACCTCTGTTACCTGCCCATTACGAGCGACATTATTTTCATACAATTAATTATATCTCACTGTTTCCATATCTCTCTTAGACTGCTTACCATTGCGAATGTCTGTTATTCCAGTTCATCTTGAGGTTTAGATACTAAATTATGCCCAACATGAGCAACTTTCCATTTTTTTAAAACAAGATTATTTTGGAGAATATAACATAATATATATACAATTCAGATTACAAACTCTCCCGAGTGTCTATTAGTCCTTTTACTCTCCATCTTTCCGACATTCTTTGCTAGATAGCAGTAACACGTTCTCTTGCAATCTTTTACATTAAAACGATGGAAAACAAATGATACAATCAATTTACACCTTAATCACTCTCTCGAATGTTTCAACCTTATCTTGAAGCAGGATGCAATACACTTCACACGAATAAACACGCGATTTAAGCTCACGGTAAAATTATTGCAAGTTAGAAATGCACATACGGGAAAATTAATTATTTGCCATCGTCAGCTTTAATTAGCCTTCGGTAACATCTCAGAAAACAGATAAGATATAACATTTCATGGCCTCACATACAGAAAACAGATGATCTATCGGCATGAACGAGTGTAAATCTACCGCTAGTTACAAACACCTCCCATGTTTACAAACACAACTAGGAAATACCACCACAATTGAGAGGTAAACTCATTCCGCTCGTAGTCTGACATAACAGGTAGCAACTTCCCCGTGTTACTGACCTATATCTCACAATCCGGTTCGGCCACCTCACACGACAGGTATCTCCGTAAACTACTAATGTTATATGAACCATTCATTACGCTCTCGCATTCAATACACAGACGTATTGATCCATTACACTTAGGCACGACAATTGAGGGATTAACGTATTGACTGTTTGATAATTCAATCACATCGTCTGCTAAGATAGCTTGAATTTTATCCTCTACGGCTATGGCATATTTGTGTGGTATCGGATACCGCGGTCCGCTAAATGGAGTCTTATCCAGCACAGAAAAAGAATGCTCGTACAGATGGGTAACACCAGGTTTCTCAGAAAAAATCTCCATGTGTTCACATAACACTTCAAATAACTTGTCCTTCTGGACTTCATTTAATTGATTTCTACTTACGGCTTCTTTCAAGCCACATATTTTATCCTCATTAATCCACAACTGGCACAACTTTAGGCCCTCACTAGCCTCTTCATTAACTTTAGAAACCTCTCTCATTCTCCACACTGTACTAACTTCCGTTTTCCTCTGAATTTCCTCCTCAAACTTGACCTTGATATCCTCATTATTCCACCTCAAATTTAGCACTGAATCATTGTAATTTAACTGAGCCAATTTTAACGTTAACCAGTCAGATCCCAAGATAAGATCAAATATCAAATGCGGAATTACCAAACATATCTGAACGCTAATAAAATTATTAATACAGATCGGAACAGCTACTTGTTTACAAATTTGCTTAGACCTCTTTCCAACAGCCGTAATGATGAAAGTAGACTTAACAGGCATTTCCTCCAACTGAATACCCTGTTTCACTAATGACTCATACCACTGAGAACTAATACATGACATTTGGCTACCAGAATCAATCAAAACTTTAACCCACGCCCCCCATACTTTCAATTTAACAACGGGATTGACTACTTTATTACTTGAATCTCCATTATTCTGCTCGGGTTCATACAACAAATCGTCTCTAACATCTAGGTCATATGGTAACACTTTCATGACAAGACACTTCGCTACCTTCGTACTAGGCTGGAATTCTGACCTAAGATTACAGCCTCTAGTTAGTTTAAAGGTTCCCTTTGTGTATTGACGTTGGACTCATTAGTACATTGCTCTGGCCCCCGTTGGGAATTTCCTGTCCTATATTCAGGTGCTCCGCTCCTACTGTTATGCTGAGGTCTGAACTGATTGCGAGCTTCGTGATTCTGTGTTCTTCCGTTATGTCTCATTCCGTTGTGATGACTAAAGCTCTGTATATTCTCCGTTCTAGTCCTAAGGTTACCTAAAGCATCAAAACTGCCTAGTAGGTTCTCCATCTCCTGAATAGTACCAACTCTTTGCATGCAGGCCGCTTCTCTCACCCTGTCCGGAAAATGTCTCAAAAGTAGTCTTACTACATCAGACCCCTCGGTTATACCATCTAAGTTCTGACAAATCATGACATGGGCCAGGAAGTACTCGGTCATAGTGACTCCCTCATGCTGTTTGTACCTCCCAAATACCACCCTTTCTCTCTCCCGAGCTTGTATCGCTTCATTCCAGAATTTATCTCTAAACTTATTTCTGAATTCTTTCAGGTTCGTCATCGTTTGCCTATATACCATGAACCAAGACCGAGTTTCTCCTACAAAAGCATGGTCAATATTTTCCATAACGTCTTCCCAGTCCATAGACCCTTCCTCTAGACGCTTTTCAAACCGTGTTTCTATCATCTTAAGGAAATCTAGCGGGTTCGTTTGTTTCCCATTAAATTTAGGTAGTTCAATTTCCCTAATGTAGCTATTTCCTAGACATTGCTTTCCCGTGAAAACCTGTTTATCCTTTGCCACCTGTTTTAACTGATTTTCTGCTTTCTCCATCCGGCATTCTACATCTTTGTCTCTCCTATCAATTTCGCTCTCCAAATTAACCTGCTTCTCTTTCAATGTTCTAATTTCAATCTTATTCTCTTCAGCTATCGCAAACCTTTCTTCACTTGCCCGGGTCTCATCTTCTATTCTAAGCTTTACTGTGTCTATCTCTTGTTGGACGTGGTCTTTGAATACCCGTATTTCCCCTCTTTGAGTCTCAACTCTCTTATCAATACTAGTGACCTGCCTCATTACTTCCTCCCTAGTAGAGTTGTTTTCCTTCCCCATTAATTCCAACAACTCGCTCCTCTGCTCTACAAATTTCTTTTCTACCTCTTGTTTGTTTTGATTAGTTATCTCTTTCTGTTCCTCTATCTGCTTGTTAAATCTTTCATTTTGTTTAAATAATTCTTGTAACTGTTTGCTATGTTCGTCCATCCTTTTATTAGCTTCTACCTTGTGTTCATTCAATGCCTTACTTAATTCTCGTTTAGTTTGTTCTACTTCATTTTTAATTTCTGATTTAGTTCGTTCTACTTCATTTTTAATTTCTGATTTAGTTTGTTCTACATCTGTTTTAATTTGTTCCAATTCATTTTTTATTTCAGATTTACTGTCCTCTATCTTACTCAACATTAACTGCATCATTCCCATTAACTGATCATTATTATTACTTTCATTGTTAGTGTTTACTTCCGCTTCGCCCCCCATCCTACTATCATCTGACTCCATACCGAATTCTTTCTGCTTGCCTTCACTCTCCATACTACTTACACTTCTATCTTCAATTTCCTCTACTAGACTACACAACTCTTCCTCTGAACTCAATACGTTATTGCCTTTTATCGCCCGTCCACTGCGCAACATCCTCTCCTCTTTCATCTGATCAGCCATGACCCTCCCCACAATCAAACACTCCTAATGCAACGTGGATATCCAAATTTTGCCCATAATACGAATTCTGATATCGTTACTGTCATTAACTGCTCCGTACTTAATGATTTTCTCGCCCTACGTTGGAGCGGCATTTATGTGACTTCCCCTCTCGGGGAACAATCATAGAACGAGAAATGCAACCATGCAAGCTAAGGGCGCCAATCTTTAAGTTGATGACTTAAAGATAAAAATTTATAATCAAGCTTGGACGGACTCTTATCACAGGGGTGGGGTGATAGTGCACTAATCATTAAGCAGGAGAATTAGAAATCAAAAGGCTAATTAAGGCAGATTGATTAAAGTGAACTAGAAAAATACTATTTATTATATTGAATATAAATGACGACGGTTTAACGAGAACTGAATTTAAAATAGGAAATGAATTTAACAAAAAGTTGAATGACTCTACTTCGCGAAAACTTGCAATATTTTTAACTCGCTTGCTCACCATGTAGTCTTGTTCTGCTGGTCCTTGGAAAGCTTCCATCCTTGTAGCTGGAACATCACCGGTCGTCTTTGAGATCTCTTCATCTGCAGCTAAGTACCATTCCTGCCTTGCTAAGTGCACCGACCACTAACTGGAAGATGGCTTCGACACTAACACTCCCTATTATGCTCTATCCCATATATTGGAGATGAGCCCTAAGTCATAGTTAGAAAAACCTCCTTGGGTTATGTGGAGAGGATACACAATTAATAATCCTTCCAACTTTACTGAAAATGTGCCCTGAAGTTTCATTTCTATCTAGTTTAATACTACCTATTGTCTTAGACTGGTACAAACCGGTCTAGTAGCCGAGCTGTACGTACTTCCTGATGAGAGTGGCTATACACCCCTCATTCAGAAATTCCTAAGTACCACGTCATGCTAACGAAGTAATTAATGTAGAAGTGATAAACTATCACACTAGTCCACTATGGTACAACAACCATAAGACAAGTTCACAGACCTACAGCGATATACAAGATCGAAGAATCAAGAATCCAGAAGAATAATAATAATGAATGCAGAATCAAGAAGAAGAATAATAACGAATGCAGAATCTAGAAGAATGAAGCCAAGAGCTCCAACACGCCCTTTTATAACCTTCTCTGGCTCTAATTACAGGTCGCTACACGTGGTCCAATCAGTTGACACGTCTCTCCCCACTCCAGATATTAGAGTTGATGGGTCTTAACCATGATATCAACTGTTCTTCTATTAGCCCTTTCACTCAGTATCCATGGCAACATGACGCTCCTTTGAAAATATAGGCGGTGATCAGTTTGAATTATTCTGGTCGAAATACGGTAGCTGTCGTTATAACGCTTGAACACGTGCTCGCTTTTCCCAGAATTTGATGTCTAAATTTGTCCTTCCTTCTTCCTCGGTGATGTGGCAAGATAGAGGAAATCTACTGCAAGTTAAATTTAAACGAATGTCGCAAGAATCTAAGTGAATATTAGGATATTCAGCCCTCGTTTACAAGTCGTAGTTACAAAGTAATGAAATGATAGTGAGCAAATGATCAACCATGAATTATAATACAATTACATACCAAGATAAATATCATGAAGTTAAATTCCTGAATTAATTACATATAATAAAATTAACATAATTACACTGTGACGTCTGGAACGTTACACAGTATAATGCATTTAACGTTCATTTTCCTTCACATATTAGCATAGCATAGGAAAATGAACTCAACGATAATTGTTCTGATGGGCTGCGCATAAATATGTGGCTGGGAGGCGTGACCAGTCATAAGGAAAATAATGGATAGGAACAGCATTAGGAGATACGAGGTTTTATAAGTAAGCCAGCGATATCCATGTGTGGCTGGGAGGCGTGACCCGTCTTTAGGAAGATGATAGATTCGAAGAACATTGTGGGATATGAGGGAATGCTCGCGCACAGTCGATATACTATTCGACATGTTTACGGTAATCACAGATGGATTCTGTACATTTTTAAGTACCTATGACTTCTATTCAAGGGCTGCCTGGCCGAGGCGGTAAAGGCGTGCTCGGTTCGCCCGGAAGGACGTGAGTTCTAATTCCCGTCAGGAAGTCGTAAAATTTAAGAAACGAGATTTCCACTTCCGGAATCGCACATGGCCCTGAGGTTCACTCAGCCTACACCAAAAATGAGTACCAGGTTAATTCCTGGGGGCAAAGGCGGCCGGGCGTAGAGCTTAACCACTCCACCCCATCAAGTGCCGAGGTTACGAATAGTGGAAGCCTTTACCTTCCACCACTCCAAAGGCCTTCATGTCCTGGACGGAGATGACTTTGCTTTGCTATGACTTCTATTCACGACGGTTTGAAATGTTTCTGTGCATATATTTCCATATAATTTATGTGAAATCTATGATAATGCCATTTATCTTACGTTCCTTCAACTATTATTGGTGACAGAGATATAATACAGTAATGTCTCCTGAAAAAATGTTTTTTAATGTGGTTTGACTTGCCACCATGCTCTGGCTATTAGTATTATCGCTTCTTTCTCGGCTGGTCGGATTTCCGACTCTGCCAGAAATTTATTACTGTGTTGAGGGATTGGAACGGTAACTAAAACTAATAACACATGACTCAACTCTGACCTGTCATGTGCCGATATTTGATCCTATTACCTTGAGTACAGAAGGTGAAAACCTAGCCAGCGCTGCTTCTCAGGTGATCTGCATATCATCGCTTAAGAAACAATACCGCGCATCTGACAATGCTCATCATATCCATTATTTTCCTTAAGACTGGTCACGCCTCCCAGCCACATTAGGATATTGCAGTACAACAGAACAAATTTCATTGTGTTCGTTTTCTTATGCTGGCGTCTGAAAGAATTTTATATTTAAAACTAGCAAATGTACCCGTGCTTCGCTACGGCGTTCAACATTGTATTCGAATATCGAAGTAAACAGTGTACATGCAGTAAATAAGATTGTTTTAAAATTGCATCTCTCTTAGCGTTATGCGAGAAAGAGCATGGGGATGTCCCCATACGTTGTTTCCAATGTAAAGTGTTTGTTACGGATTTGTGATATAACGGCAGGCTCACTTGCCTACTGCCATTCACAATCGAGTTGGGAAGTTTACATTATAATTGGAGGCCCCATTGCCTACTGCGCGGTCACAATCAAGTTGGGAGTGTTCGTTACAATGGCAGGCCCCATTTCCTACTCCCAAACAGATTACAGTCGAGGAGATTTTATTATAATGGCAGGCAAATTCCCTACCACCATTCAAAATTGAGTTGTGCCGTTATCATTATAATGTCAGGCCGATTTTCCTACTGCCAGCCAGCTTACTGCCAGTCACACCAAGTTGGTGAGTTTCCATCAAAATAGCAGGCCACTATGCCTAATGCTAGTCACATTTTAGATGAGGACATTTGTTTATAATGGCGGGCAACCTTGCCTTCTGCCAAACACAATCGGGTAGGGAAGTTTTACACAAAACTGCATGTTCACTTGCCTTCTGCAAGTCAAATCGAGAAGCGAACTATTCATTACAATTGTAGACCTTCCTTACTAATGACAGTTACACAGGAATTGGAGAAGGGCCCTTTTATACAGCCAGTCAAAGTCGGTGTGGGAGGTACTGATTACATTAGCAGACCCACCCTTTCTCGATCGCTACAAATCGACATCAGTGAATATATATAGATCGACATACGAAAGTATATGCGTGGTTACAATATTGAAGACCTTGATTTACAGATTAACTGCTACTAAACGTACGTCATATCGACAAAGAATTATACTATAAGACACGCCGGATTTAGTGCCCTAAATGGCTGGTCCTATGATATGTCATCTATTCTAGGGTCAGACTGAGTTAGAAACGTGGAACAGGGTAACGTTTTTGTAAGATTATCTCACATTACATTACTTTTCGGATAATTATGTGACAGCTACATACATAGCATTTGGCTCACATATGGCTACTGGGTGGGCCAATTTTCGTGAAGAGTTTGAAGATTCTGTATTTCATGTAAGTAATCGAAAGTATGAATTATGCTTGTGAAAATTCCAAACTGACTTAACATCGATTAATAGAGAAAAATCAAGCGTAAAAGGGATACAGATATGGCAAAAAGTCATAAGACCATGGTTGTAGATCATTCCAAATTGAACGGAGATTGTGCAATCTGTTATGTGATAGGAATTTCCGAAGGTCTGCACCATCATTAAAATTGCCTGCATATTTTGATATTCTTCGGGGATAAAAAGTGAAAAATGTAATAATCTAGGATGTTTTCCGTTCGTTACAGGCTAAAACGTATAATTTTGTCAAATTTCAATTATCTTCTTTTTTTCTTCTGGCAGATTATGCCGCAATCTGGATTTTGGGCAAGGCGGTTAAAAATTAGGACTTTCATGAAACTAAACAAAAAATTGTGCAGATGGTCATTATTACCCCTTTAATGGAAAGCTGTACGAAAATTTCGCCAAAATAGTCAGTGTAGTGGCACACAGTCGTTACGATTTGATTTATATAAATAAGGAATCTGCTCCATGTAAAACACCTTTGTGGCTATGTCCGCTGGACTTAACCTGCAAAACTGACCATTCATGGTATCTCCCTTATTAATCCTCCTGACGAAAAAATGCACATGAAAAAATGGTTTAGAGGTGGAATTCCATCACGTTTGGTCGATTTCCAGTCAGGTTGGTCTTGTTCTGTATATATTGTGGAAGAGTAAAATCACCATTTCGGTTCCCTATAAACCGCCAGTCCATTCCGGAACATGAAATGTTATTTACGTTTAATACATACCTTTGGACAGGTGGATGCTAAATATAAATTTTGGTTCGAATGTCTTCAGTAGTTTTCCAGTTGTAAGGAATACGCTTTACACGCATCCGGTCGTGAGTTAAGTCCGATGGGACTTGTACAGAAAAACGGTCCGTTAATGATATCTCCCTTATTAATCCTCGTATCGAAATGATGCACATGAGAAAAAGGTTTAGAAATTAATTTCTACCAAGGCAGGTAGATTTAAATTAACGTTGGTTGTGTATATTTTTTGGAAGTGCAAAATCCAGTTTCTGTTTCGTATAAACCCCCAGTCAGTTCAGGGATTTAGAAACAATATTTGCCCTAAAACCTGTCAAGGACAGGCGTATTCTAAATATGAGTCTTGGTGGAAATACATCCAGTAGTTTGTAGCACTCGCGTACATACGGCGTAATTAAGGAAGAAAATAATACAGTTAAGAAAGTTGAAACTAATAGAAAATGTATTATAACTGAGGACAGCCGGATAACGACAAATATGTAAATGCCAAGTGAATGTATTGGAAAATCAAATGCCCCTCAATAAATTATGCTAGTGTGAGTTATGGATATAATAAAGCGGTGACAGAGGAGAAATTTAGGTCCAGTGATTCCTAGGTAAACAAATAATAATAAGATGACTAATGGTGTTATTACTTAATCTATTCGAGGGCGGTTATAACAACCAACGATATTCCGCCAATATCCCGCAGGTAGGCCGATTGACGCCTATCTTGTCTTCTACCCAAGGAACAACCACGAATTTAAAAGCATGATGAGAAAAATGGCAATACGTTACTTCCCTGCTGGCATGCAGTCAGAAACTTTGCCATGGTAACCTGTAGGTTCGTTGTCGGTCTGTCTGTCACTCAATGCAGAGCATGATACCAGCGGACAATTGTAAATTTCTCCGTCATGTGAAGAGTAAGGTAAATTATGAACATAACGAAAGTTGTTTATAATGAAGAGACGTTTCCCGTACGGTGAACGAAGTTTACAGAAAATCAATAGTATAAGAGACAATGGAGGAAAACCATTCTTGTTTTCCTATAAACCCCCGTCTTTTCAAAGATTTTAAAATGATATGCATATCGAAACCTTCCCCGGGATGAGTATACTCTAAATATGAAGTTTGGTTGAGATCTATCTAGCCGTTTCGACGTGATGGTGGAAAAACCATTCTGGTTTTCCTATAAACCCCCCGTATATTCAAAGATTTTAAAATGATATACATATCGAAACCTTCCCCGGGATGAGTATACTCTAAATATGCAGTTTGGTTGAGATCTATCCAGCCGTTTCGACGTGATGGTGGAAAAACCATTCTGATTTTCCTATAAACCCCCCGTCTATTCAAAGATTTTAAAATGATATGCATGTCGAACCTTCCCCGGGATGAGTATACTCTAAATATGAAGTTTGGTTGAGATCTATCTAGCCGTTTCGACGTGATGGTGGAAAAACCACTCTGGTTTTCCTATAAACCCCCCGTATATTCAAAGATTTTAAAATGGTATGCATATCAAAACCTTCCCCGGGATGAGTATACTCTAAATATTAAGTTTGGTCGAGATCTATCCAGCCGTTTCGACGTGATGGTGGAAAAACCATTCTGGTTTTCCTATAAACCCCCCGTCTATTCAAAGATTTTAAAATGATATGCATATCGAAACCTTCCCCGGGATGGGTATGCTCTAAATATGAAGTTTGGTTGAAATCTATCCAGCCGTTTCGACGTGATGTTGGAACAGACAAACAAACAGACAGACGAACAAACAGACAAACAGACAAACAGACAAACAAACAGACACGAAACGTAAAAACCACCGATTCGGTCTTGAGTTGACCTAAAACGGATAAATATCTGAAAAATTGGCAAAACAAAAGAAATTACAGACAGCGGACCCCCTACAATTTTATTTATATAGATAAAAGAATTTGCTTTACGTCGCAACGACACAGCCAACGGCCATAGCCGTGTTGAAACACTGGATCTCGTGAGATCTCCGAAGTTAAGCGACTTTGGGAGTGGTCAAGATTTGGATGGGTTGCCACGTGCCATTAGTGGGTGGGGGGGGGAAGGGAGGGTAAGGGAATTGAGAAGCGGAAAGGAACTGGCCACCCTATCGTACGTAAACTCCGGCTCAGAAACACCTCTGCGGTGGTTCGGACCTGCCTTCGGGCAGAATACAGCCTTACCTTACCTTGCAACGACACAGATACATCTTATGGCGACGATGGGATAGGAAAGGGCAAGGAGAGGGAAGCAATCGAGCGTGGCCTTAAATAAGGTGCAGTAGCAGAATTTGCCTGGCGTGAAAATGGGAAACCGTGGAAATCTATCATCAGGGCTGCCGAGAGTAGCGATCGAACCCACTATCTCCCGACTGCAGGCTGATAGTTACGCGATGCAATACATATATAATCTAAGAGTGCGTAAAACGTCAAGCAAACATATTTTCCTGCAGTACGGTACGGTTAGGATCATTTTCTCTTACACCGGGAGCATAGGAAAGTGAACACAACGATAAATTTTTCTGATGGAATGCATATCCATATGTGACTGGGAGGCTTAATCAGCCTTAAGGAAAATAATGGATACGACGAGCATTTTCAGATACGCGATATTGTTTCTTAAGCGACGACATAAGTAAGCCATCCACGCTACTTAAACATTCAGAGGCAACCACTTTTTTGACGGCAGGTATGTTCAGCCCGTAATTGGAAGGTTTAAATCATCGCCAGCCTGTCTACCACTAGCTTTCAACGATAACTTAGTCGTCCCTGAGGTGGCATCCTAAGGAAATAGTAATTTTTCCATGGCACTACAGCCCTTGAAGGGCCTTGGCCTACCAAGCGACCGCTGCTCAGCCCGAAGGCCTGCAGATTACGAGGTGTCGTGTGGTCAGCACGACGAATCCTCTCGGCTGTTATTCTTAGCTTTCTAGACCAGGGCCGCTATCTCACCGTCAGATAGCTCCTCAATTCTAATCACGTATGCTGAGTGGACCTCGAACCAGCCCTCAGGTTCAGGTAAAAATCCCTGACCTGGCCGGGAATCGAACCCGGGGCCTCCGGGTAAGAGGCAGGTACGCTACCCCTACACCACGGGGCTGGCAAATAGTAATAATGTTAGTGTTTTTACGGCCGACTCATTGCCTGAATGGTCAGCGTTGAGGCCTTTGGTTAGGAGGGTCCCGGGTTCAATTCACGACGGGTATTGTAATCGTGTCTGATTAATTCTTCTGTCTAGGAGACTGTGTGGTTTAGTTTGTCCTAACACTCTCTTGTTCATATTTAGACAACACACTACACTACCCACCACTACAGAAACACGCAATAGTGATTACATCCCTCCAAATAGGGTTGGCGTCACGAAGGGCGTGCGGCAGTAAAACATAGCCAAGTCTACATGTGCGGCACAATTCGCACCCGCGTCCCCTCAGATGTGGGAAAATTGTTAGAATAAGAATGTTATTGTTTTTACGTCCCTCTAATTATTTTTGACGGTTTTCGGAGACGTGTATGTGCCAGTATTTTGTCCCACAAGAGTTCCTTAAATGCCAGTAAATCCACCAACACAGGGCTGATATATTTGACCATCTTCAAATACAACAGGACTAAGCCAGGTATGATCGTGGCAAGTTGGGGTCAGAAGGCCAGCGCTTCAAGCCATTGGACCATTCATCCCGGTGATTTAATAATAATAAGAAGAAGTAGAAGAAGAATAGGAAGAAGAAATAATAATAATAATAATAATAATAATAATCCTCAGCTTTTATAGTCCCAGTACCTACCTTTACGGATTTTGCAGGCGCCGATGTGGCACACTTTTGTGCGGCAAGAATTATTTTACGTGCAGGTGAATCTATCAACACGACGCTGCCCTATTTGAGCACCTTCAAATTCCACCGAACTTTAGTCGGGATCGAATTCCCCAACCAGGGCTCAGAAGGCTAACGCTTCTATCATCCGAACCACCCAAACTGGCTACTACGGATATGAGAGGGGTGGTAATTTTCCGTTGCTTTCTACACTCCTTGCTGTTATTGTAACCGGACATCGCGGTGTTGCGGATTATAAACATATCTAAGTGCTCTCGCAGTTGACATCTTGGTGTGTTTTATCAGCAGTTCTGTCTCATGCAGCGTAAAGGATGAAACTGAAATTCCGTTGCTTACAGATGTGGTTTCGTGGCTATGCACCGTGAGCGATGACTGGCTTCCTGAGTTAGGCCGGCTAATTACAGCAGTGCCGGATCTTTCAAGTGACAATGCACACATCCTGGCGTTCCAGTTGCACCACGGTTATCTCGCGTGCGCCATTGTACCCTGCCATTACAATTACAATAACATATTACGTAATCCCCCTCCCTCCAGGGCTGTATGCTGGCTCCCGTAAGCACGGCTAGCATTGCTGGATTATAACACGCTAGTGCCAGGATGGAAACAACGGCCGTTACATTTAACGGTGTTATTTTATTTCTTCCAATCTGCTGTTGCGTGCATCGACATGTGCAGATAATAGCAAGCAGACGGGACTAATTCTCATATCGAGCTCTTTATTTTACGCATCCTAGCAATAAAAACTGAGCGATACTGGGCAGGGAGTGGTAGCAACATAACAACACCTACGTGGATGAGAAGAAATTTCCATCATTAAGAGATTTTTTCTGTATATTTAACATCAATGTTATGAGTGTATTTGCAGAGCAATGCTGTTGCATTGGTCTCATATGACGGCGAGATAATGGCTGGATGATAGCTCCAGTGTAACTGAGGGGAAACATGTTTACATCCACGTCCAAATCGGAACAGGGGCTGAATGTATTTCCAGTCATCTATATGGTGTTCATCAACAAACTATCAGCTGCACTTATCTTCATCACACTGAACTGACTGCAACAAATCTGATATGATAGCAACGCAAAAGACGTACTAACAATTTTACATGTCCGTTACAGTTTCACACCAAATGCAATGTTTTATCACTAGGAGAGGGACCAGAAATGCTTAAAATTAAATTGATACTCTTTTCAACCTCGAATTTCATATTTCAATGCAGTCACAATTCTCATTTTATGCAATTTTCTTGACTGAGGAACATCCGTGGTATCTTTTATATGCCATAAAGCTGAATTATTACTCAAATCGTCGATGCGATTCCTTATTAAGCACCCTTGGTAACGATGTGAAAATAGTGCCCACAGGTGCACAGATTTTCCGTGGTTTCCTATTTTCACACAGACAAAGGCCATTGTCGTTTTCTTGCTACTCCTCTGCTTTTCCTATCCCATCGCCACCATGAAAGAAGGAAATAGCGTATGGCTTTTAGTGCCGGGAGTGTCCGAAAACAAGTTCGGTTCGTCATATGCAGGTCTTTTGATTTGACTCCCGTAGGTAACCTGCGCGTTGTGATGAGGATGAAATGATGATGAAGACGACAAATACACCCAGCCCCCGTGCCAGCATAATTAACCAAGTATGAATAAAATTCACGATCCTGCCTGGAATCGAACTCGGGATCACTGTGGCCAAAGGCCAGCACGCTAATGATTTAGCCATAGAGCCGGACATCGTCACCATTTGTCGGTGTGACGTAAAGCAAATTGTAAAATTTTAAACTTAAACATGTGTTCATAGATAGGTGAATAGTTTAGTGATTCGTGGCCCCTAAGAATCCGTGAGATGGGTTTCTATAATCCTTCCAGGATCAGGTATATTTATAAAGCGTACGGCCTTAGGGATTCTCTTATATATTCTGCACTCTTAACGGTATACTAATTAGACTGTTTTGATCACTCCCGACATCTAGATGAATCTATAAATGAGGCTTTAGCTAGGATAACATAGAGTGACATCGCAGGCGATCTTCACTATGCGCCATCTTGCCGTGCAAAGAATGAAAACTGGATAACTATGGTGTTCATGTATTTCTGAATAAAGGTAAACATGATCAGAAACGTAGAAAAACTCTTAATACTACCAAGAAAGTACTTGTGTGTCAGTTCATCAGGCCATAGACTGGTTTGATGCATCTCTCCATGCCACCGTACCCTGTGCTCATCTTTTCATTTCTACGTTACTACTACTTCCTACATCTACTCTAATCTGTTTGTGCCGCACTGAGTGGCTCAGACGATGGAGGCACTGGCCTTCTCACCCCAATTTGATAGGTTCGATCCTGGCTCAGTCCGGTGGTTTTTTAAGGTGCTCACATACGTCAGCCTCGTGACGGTAGATTTATTGGCAAGTAAACGAACTTATGAAATAAATTTCGGCACCTCGCCGAAGCCGAAGACCGTAAAAAGTAAGATTTCGTACCATGGTCTGAACAGAACCAGCTATTACAATATTTAAATTAGTGAGTTCTTCGAAAATAAATTCACCATCAGAAAGTCGGCCGGTAGGGTAAGAGAGGTGGTGGTATACAAATTATAATCCTTAGATTGCGTGCCAAAAGCCAGGACCTAATTTCAAACCTCCCAGCATTGTTCATGTCGTCGCTGCACGAGCAATAACGCATATCTGACAATACTCTCCCTATCCATTATTTTACACAAAACTATAGCCAATACTCCCACCTACATATGGATGTGCAGTCCATTAAAACAATTTTCGTTGTGTTCATTTTCCTATGCTGGCGTGTAAATGATAACGAATATAAATACATTATACTATGTATGTATGTATGTTGGGTATTCAGCCCAAAGGTTGGTTTGATCCCCCACAGCTCCGCCAACAGGTCTCATGGATAGCCTAGGCATCAATGAAGTGGCCTACTATGGGATAGAGGAGTGAGGTACTTTCCCGTCGCTTTCCTCACTGAGCCACAAGTTGCTGTTGCACATCAGTCTGCCAATCCCACTGAAAAGCATGCATCAACTGACCGCATGAACGATATTTTCACGTCATCCATAACAGGGACTTGCTGCATAAGGAATGGTCTTACTGGCATCGCTCATACCTCGGTAACTTTCATATTGTCAAAGCTAAGGATGAGACTGAGACAGGTCAATGAAAGTAAAAATTGTATTCTAGCCCATACCAGAAGACGTAGAGCACTGTAAACATTACATCTCGCCAGCAAAATCCTACATTATACTATAGGAGTGCGTAAATACGTCGTGCAAACGTACATTCCTTCAGTGCGGTATGATAAGGTTCATTTTCCTTTACAAATCTGCATAGAAAAATAAATTCAACGAAAATTGTACTGATGGACTGCATATAAATATGTGGCTGGGAGGCGTGACAAGAAGAAAAATGATGTATAGGAAGATTATTGTCAGATACATTCGTATTGCTCGCAGAGCGACGTTATGGAGTGGGGGTATTTAACGACGTTGATGGTGATTCGTCCGTCGGATGGGTACGTAAGGCCGTTGGCAGACACCTAGGTGCTATTCCACAGGAACAGGCTTTGTGCCGTCACCGGGTTTCACCCTCTCCTATCTTACTATCATATCGTAGCTGCGGAGCCAAAACTGCGAATGTGACAATGCTCCTCCTATTCATTATTTCCCTTAAGACTGGTCATGACTCCCAGCCACATATTTATATGCATTTCATCAGCATAATTTTATTGGTGTTCATTTTGCTATGTTAATGCGAAAAGTAAAATGGATCTTACCATATCGTATTGTAGGAATGTACAGTATGTTTGCATGACCTTACTGTATTAACGTACTCCTAGAGTATGATGCATTTAAAGTTCATTTTCCTTTACACTTTAGCATATGAAAATGAACACAACGAAAATTGTCCTGATGGACTGCATATCCATATGTGGCTGGGTGGCGTGACCAGTCTTAAGGGAAAATAATGGATACGAAGAGCATTGTCATATTCGCGGTTTTCGCTCCGCATTTGCGATATATAACATCATTCATTTAATCTCGTTAACTTCTCTGTTGTCCAGCCCCATGGCTAAATGTTTGGCGTGCTGGCCTTTGGTCATACAGGCCCTGGTTTCGATTCCCGGCAGGGTCAGAAATTTGAACCATAATTGGCTGATTTCGCTGGCACGGGGTCATGATGCGCAGGTCGCCTACGGGTGTCAGTTCAAAAGAACTGCACCTGGAAATTCGAACTTGTCCTCGGACACTTCCGGCACTAAAAGCCATACGCCATTTCAAATCCCCTGTTGAGGTTGACGTCAGGAAGGGCATCTGGTCGTAGAATTCACTACAAAGTTTCATCTCATTTCGTACCCCTTCCCGTAAAGAAATTGGACGCGAGTTGGACATTCATACTTAGTCATCAATGGAAAATCAGTTCTATGGGAGCTCAAGTTTAAAATTTTCCTTCAATGTTTCTTCCAAATCTGTGTAAACGAATATAAAAACTAAACACTCCTCACTTTAGCTCACTTCCCACAACAGCCATTCTACCTGCTTTCACTCTCAATTTCGTAATGATGCTCATAGTCCAACTGCGTACTACTTTTTTAAACTTGCTTAGTACAAGCGCGCGTGCATCCCTGCGGTCTTCATGCAGCTTGCTTGTAATCTCATCCTATTATCTCGTCGTGGTCTGACCTCTGGTCTTAATGCGCTCGTAAGTCTTCCCTCTCGATGCTCTCCTGGAATATCTCGCGAACTTTCGCTGGCAAGTTTACAGCGTTCACCCCATATTCTAATGCTCGTGAGAAAGTTTGTTAGCTACCAAAATGGGTGAAGAAAAAAATGCAATGTAAATTTTAATCTTATAGGAGTCGTATAATATTATTATAAGTAATCGCACATACTGTGTATGAGTTTATTATGTTTGTAAGTATAGAATATATTATGAATAGAATTTTGTAAATAATGTAATTTATTAAGGATGAGCTGTGTGTTTAATAGAAAAAAAATTAGTGAAAATTGTATAACGATGGCCTAGATCGAATACCTCGTTTCTCACGAAGTTCTTCCTACCCATTATTTCCCTTAAGACTGGCCACGCCTTCCAGCCACATTTGGATATGCAGTCCATCAGAACAACGTTCGTTGGGTTTATGTTCCTATGCTTCCGATTAAAGGAAAATAAAACCAAACCAAACCAAACCCCATGGCACTACAGCCCTTGAAGGGCCTTGGCCTACCAAGCGACCGCTGCTCAGCCCGAAGGCCTGCAGATTACGAGGTGTCGTGTGGTCAGCACGACTAATCCTCTCGGCCGTTATTCTTGGCTTTCTAGACCGGGGCCGCTATCTCACCGTCAATAGCTCCTCAATTCTAATCACGTAGGCTGAGTGGACCTCGAACCAGCCCTCAGGTCCAGGTAAAAATCCCTGACCTGGCCGGGAATCGAACCCGGGGCCTCCGGGTAAGAGGCAGGCACGCTACCCCTACACCACGGGGCCGGCTAAAGGAAAATAAATCTTATAAAAATTATACTCTAGGAGTTAGTAAATGCGTCACGCAAACATTCTTTCCTATAGTACGGTACGGTAAGGTTCATTTTCCTCCACACATCGGCGTAGGAAAAATGAACACAACGAACATTGTTCTGATGGTTTGCATATCCATGTGTGGCTGGGAGGCGTAACCAGTCTTAAGGGAAATAGTGGATAGGAAGAACCTTGTGAGATACGAGGTATTCATTCTAGGCCATCGATAATACTGCATTTTAGGAAAATGTCTTCTTCTCTTGTTAATTTTAAAATTACTGGTTGATAATAACGTATATTTGTGTCCCATTTACCACCGAGGTAGACATATCATTTGCAAATGAAGCGATTTTGATTTGATTGAATGTTGAAGCGCTTAATGGGGAAGTATAGTGGAACCTGTATTCGACACCTTTCAAGAATACTGTTCGTTCTCGCGGGGAAGCACAGCTGAATAAGCCTATACCCGTGCATGCGAATTATTATTATTGTTATTATTATTACTAGCCGGGCTGAGTGGCTCAGTCGGTTGGAGCGCTAGCCATCTTAGCCCAGGTTGGTGGGTTCGATCCCGGCTCAGTCCGCTTTTATTTAAAGGTGCTCAAATACATCAGCCTCTTGTCGGTAGATTTACTGGCACTTGAAAGGACCCATGCGGGACACAATTCCGGCGCCTCGGCGTCTCCGAAAACCGTCAAAAAGCAGTCAACTTCTTGTAAAAACAATAACATTATTATTATTATTATTATTATTATTATTATTATTATTATTATTATTATTATTATTATTTCTGCTGCTGATGCTTCTGCTGCTGATGTTTAGGTCATAATTTGAGAAACTGATTAATCTGTTTGTCATATTCATGTCTTGGCCTCTCCAAATCATTCTTTCCCCACTTCAATTCCCTCCAAAATATCTGAAGAGATTATGGGTGTCGCAAGATATGCCCCATCAACCCACTTTTTCCTCTGTCACACATTTAACCAGATTTCTCTGCTCCCACCTGCGTCAATTAGAATCTCTTCATCTGCCACCTCACCTTCAACTTATTTTAAAACACCACATTTCATAAATTTCTATATTCTTTATTTCGGAGCCAGCTATTGCCCGTATTTCACTTTCTTACGTTGGTACAATACGGACTGCCGAGACGAGGTGGTTAAGGCGTGCTCTATTCACTTGGAAGGATTTGGATTCAATTCACCGTCACGAAGTTGAAAATTTAAGAAACGAGATTTCCACTTCTGTTAAATGACGTTGTGCCTACACAAGAAATGAGTACCCCTTTTATATCAGGGGTCAAAGGTGGCCGGGAATGGAGCAAAGCACTCTATCGCGCTTTAAGTCAAGGTTACGGACAGTAGATTTTTTTTTGCTGTTTGCTTTACGTCGCACCGACACAGATAGGTCTTATGGTGACGATGGGACAAGGAAGACCTAGGAATGGGAATGAAGCGGCCGTGGCCTTAATTAAGGTACAACACCAGCATTTTCCTGGGGTGAACATGGGAAACCACGGAAAACCATCTTCAGGGCTGCCGCCAGTGGGGTTCGAATCCACTATCTCCCGGATGCGAGCTCACAGCTGCGCGCTTCTGCCCGCATGGCCAAGTCGCCCGGTACGGGCAGTAGAAAAAAGGGACAGGAAAAGCCTTTTCATTCCTTTAAGGGCCTTCATTTTCGATACCGAGGTAACCTTTGCTGTTTTAAGATGCCATCTTTCACGGAAAGGTCTTCAAAAAGATCTGTTTAAAATGCATGTCAATGACCTAGTTGTAATACCACATATCTGACAATGCCCTTCTTATCCATTTCTTTCCTTAAGACTGGTCACGCGTCCCAGCCACATTTACTCTAATGATAATGAGATTTTTTCTTCTTCGTAATCCCATTTAGGTACCACTATATTGAACAGAGTTCAAATACACGACACTTAAGAGCACAACTCAAGAACGTATGAAATTTTCTCAGATTTATTGGAGCAGGGTAATGAGGAAGAGTGAGCATATCAATCCCACCTGCACTGGTCGTCTGGAGAATCCTCATTTTGATCCTGAATTTCTTTCCCCAGAAAAATTAAGCTTCTTTTGTGAATCAGCAGTAGAGTTTTGACCTCTGATTCTCAATATCGTGGGTTGAAGTACGGCAGAGGTAATTGGAAATTTAACCCTTAGCTGACCAAGGGTATTTTGCTCCTACTTTTACAAAATTTTCCACTGAAAATCTATTAAAAAGGGGTTACTTAAATACAATAAAATGTTTAAGAAATTTAATTTTTTATAATTCTATGTTTTTGTACATGGTACTTGAGAGTACGGTCGGTCCCTATGAAGGCTCGTTCAAGATAAGTACTTAGATACATTTCATGCTAAAAACCTTTCTCCAAGATACAAAAATAAACTACATTTATCATTTTGTGGTTAATTTTTCACATTAATAATACTAAGGTTGTATGAAAATTAATCCAGAGACAATTAAAAAGTACAGTTAGTAAAAATTAATGAATTAATGAATTAATTGATCTTCAAAATTAACGGAATATTTAAAAATTTCAGTTCACAGTTTTATTCCTATTGAATAGCTACATCACGATAGGCATTGAAATATTTCCTTCTTTCATTACAACACAAATGCACATTGCAGTGACTACATTTACTGTAGAGACGAGAGTGTATCTGGTGGAAACAGCAGAATTCACACCTAGCCCGTACATCTGTGAAAATATGGCAATGAACGCCCTTGTTTCCTAGTCTGACACCTTTGGAGACAGAGGAGATTTTCCTTCTTCCTTTGTTGTTTCTTGGTTGTTTTTCAGCACTAAATTTTCTTTTTGAAGTTTTCTTGGAGTCACTGAAAGTCGGTAATCCATGATCAACATCCCTCCAAGTGGAATATTATCATGTATTTCACAAAAAAAAAAAAAAAAAAGTCATCAATGAATGCTATTTCAAGTAGTCCCCCCAAAAATAGCCTGTGCCACCATTTCTTGCATCTTCGGTCAAGTCCATACACTGTCCCAAGTTTGTCTGCCAAATCAACCCCTCCCGTATGAGAGTTAATCTGCAACAACTGTTGGGCAGGTCACTTATTTCCTTGTGCCATCCTTTTCTTCTCTAGAAACAGTGTTAAGTACTCTACCATGCTAGATGCAAGAGTTACAGCTTTGGTATCTTTCCACTTGAAATATCCTATGCCAGTATTTGACATCCTGCAGTCACTTTCACCACGAGACATTTTTCTTGTCGTCTGCCATATTTTGGGGAATACCTTTTCTGTTTTACACTAGCTGGCAAATTATATTCAGGCGTAATTGTGTCCTTATCTACTTTCTTCCCTTTTCTACTTGAAGAAGAAAAACCCTACAACCTGTTTTGCAGTCACTGACCGGGTCAGGGATGGAATTAATGAAGCCTCCGTCTTGCGGCGAGGATAGGAACTGTGTCGGCTGCCGAGGCCCGTCGCACTCCTCTGGGGCAATGATTAATGACTAACAGATGAAATGATACTGGAGAGTGTTGCTGGAATGAAATATGACAGGGAAAACTAGAGTACCCGGAGAAAAGTATGTCCCGCCTCCGCTTTATCCAGCACAAATCTCACATGGAGTGACCGGGTTTTGAACTACGGGAACCCAGCAGTGAGCGGTCGACGCTCTTCCGCCCTAGCAACGGAGGCTTCCCATTTTCTACTTATTCCCCTAGCATTGTCTTTCCCACTCCCGCCAATATCATTAGCCGAAAAGTCGGCATTATCCTCTTTGCTGGTTCTCACATCATCCACTGTTCCATTTACAATCACTGTTACACCACTTCCATTTTCAACAGGTCTAGATAATCTGGTAACGGAATTGCCTTCTGACTCGTTGATTGCTGTTACTTGTCTGACTTAGCTATTTCAGCACTAAACAGCTAATCAAATGCATTGTGCAGGCATGCATCGGCAAGCGGCAACGAATCACTTTTTCGTCATCTTCTTGCTCAATATCAATGTCACAGTTATTATTCAGTTCAATATCTTCCTCTAAAATTTCTAACGGTTCATTATCACTTAAAAATAGTCATATTTACCAACAACGCACTAAACAAATTCTAAGTCACTCAACAGTTTATCGCAAAGTGGACAGTGATTATCTGAGGTTATGTTCATATACACATTGCGCCTCTCACAGACCGTCGGTACTCTGGAGTACACTAACATAAAAGTCACTATTTACGCGCAAAACTGTTAAAAATTTCGTTGAAAATTATTTAGAACACGAAAAGAATGTTCGATATTCACAATAAAGACGTTTTTAGGAAGTCTTGTAATGTCAAATATCATTCAGAGATTATGAAAGACATTACATTTTCAACAAGGGCCATGACCATGGTAACAACCATTTCTGTTACCAAAGAGATCAAGTACAATCTACCTAACATTAAGTTTTCACATTTGCCTTATAGAATGAAAATACACTGATGCTCTAGGAACATCCAGACGCGATATCTACCGAACATTATGAGTAAAGAGGCAAATTAATAGCTGGTACTTACAAGTACCGTCGGTCAGCTAAGGGTTAAAGGACTAAACAAAGTCCATTCGGATTTTCATGTCGTACGAAGCTGGATTGTAAAAGTGTCTCTAGTGACAAATGCGATCTTTAACCAACAAAATTAAATAGAACTTAGAAAAGTTTTCGCTAAATAGAGGATAGGCTTGTCTGCCATATGGTGAAGTAAAATAGAATGTTGCAATTGATACGTAGAGTGCCCAAAAGGCGTCCAATCCAAATGTCCACATGCGGTTGCTGATGCCGTACCATTATTCATGTTTAACAAGTCTAAGTAAAATATTCCTTCTGCAGGTAAAAGGTACATGCGGTGAATCGGTGATTTCGTATTGCTTAAAAACCATAAACTGCTTCCCCTGAGAAATGTAATTTTTTAACTTATTTTGTTATTCCCTGGGATGAGTGATTTGGGATAATGCCAAAGCTTGTGACAGTTATTCTGTATATCTCGTCTTCACTCCCGATGGGAGAACTATTGAGAGTATTTACGAAATAAATGGATATCATGCGGATTTTTTGTACAACTGAAATGTATTCCATATCAGTGAATGACAAGCGATTTCAAATGAAAAAAATCACAAACCACAATATCTCTCTATTATTCCTTTGAAACCTCTGGATCGGTCTCTGATAGTTCCTTTTATATCAGCTATGTATGTCCATTCAGAGCGCCGCGAACAAGTAACATGCTCATGGATTCGACGTAGTTATGTAAAATCAAACACGTGAGGCGTAATACAATCCAGTAAAACCTCTGCTATTGTGCCGCTAAGTAACAACTCGCCACATAATAATGTTCCCCAACACAATTCCGTACAACATCTGTGAATATTGAATATTTTGTATGATGTGTATTAATGTATTTTAGCAGAGATGAAAATATGTGGAATGCATTGCATAGCAGTGAATTACACGAAGTTGTGGGACGCGTGGATTTGGAATTAAATGTAGTTTATATAATGCTTGTTGATTTAGTGAACTGGCCGGCACGCTCAGATAAAGTGAGATTTGTTCAACACACTTGCGCCTGCTATAGACAGACCACCACAAGCTGAGCCCTCGTAATGTTTAGTAAACGAATGGTGCACGTTAGAGCACTGAAGCTTCAGTTAATATAGCCGTGATAAAAACTCAACTGAATGACGTTATCTAGAATGAAAGCTTTAAAAAAGGGGAAATATGTGAGCTCCAGTTTATCATGCATCAGTGATACCGTTGTAAAAGGAAACACTTTATTTTTGAGGGCAGTCTAGCTTAGTGGGGAAGGCGCCAATTAAGCTTTATTATACTGTAGAACTGGGAAGTTGTATCTTTTAAAGACGTAACGTTCCAATTGCTGTGCTGACAATGGGTATCCACAGTGTGGCTGGATTATGGTTTATTCCCTACCCTTAAAGTTGAATGGTAGGATAGTACTTCATTTGAATATTCAAGTTACTCTCTCTAATAGCAGTCAGGGATTTTGTTGGGAATTACTCACCAGCACTCAGTGCAAGTAGTTCGAAAAAATGCTAAACGATAACCGGAAGTTTTTTATTTTTTTATTTATTTGTTCTTCCTACTATGATAGGATGCTTAAATCTGACAATGTATAGCAGAACAAATAAATACTGAATGTATGTTTAACCATGAAGAGTTTTCTGGAGTTAATCCTTCTCGTATGCAGTACTATGGAGGTGATTTCTAACAATTTGGACGGAGCCTTTAATGGCCAAGACGGCTAAATCACAGCTCATTGATTCACTTAAATGTGCTGTAATCATCTGAATGTTCAGACGTCGTTGCTGGGAAGGAAATTGTCAGTAGATATGTGATCAACTTAACATTTAGTATTCAAGTAAATTGATTATACCTTACAGACAGTACTAGGAAGAAGGGGTATGCTCTGGTATTCATGAATAGTAGATTATGTTAGGTTAGATAAAGCCTTTATTGTCCGTGGTGATATTGGGACACATAACCCTCTCTTAGACTTACGGTTCAGTCAAACATATGAAATGTCCGTAGACCGTCACGGACTGGGGTTGTCCAACAGAATGCGGACAAGTCAGGGCGAACCAGTATGAAAGCAGTCGTAACCATGCCTCCTTCTTTCTTTCTTTCTTTCTTTCTTTCTTTCTTTCTTTCTTTCGTTTAGCCCAACTTTGGATCACGTTGATTCGATTTCAGCTGCTTCTGGGCTTTGATCTGCGCCCAATAATCCTTCATTCTTTCACTCTGAAACATTCTTATCTCTTCCGTCCACAGTGTTTGGGTCCGCAGACTAACTTTTTCTTGGAAACTCTTTGTGTTTTTGTAGTTTCGCTGTTGCTTATTTCCGATCCTTGCTTTCCTATTTCTGTCAGGTCCTTCTTCACTTCCTGATGGCAGCGTACCACAATTTTCCTGGTCTCAAATATCCTTTCTATCTGGTTGGTCCGTCTTCCTGGGTCCATTCTGTAGATGTGTCCAAACAACATGGTTCTCCTCTTCCGGATGGTGCCTGACATCTTTTCTATCTTGCGGTACAGTTCTTGGTTATCTTTCTTTATGTATGATCCACCCTCTGTTCTTTGGGCTCCGAGTATCTTCCTTAGAAATTTTCGCTCCACCATTTCTAACTTCTTGATCAATCCTACCTTTATCAGGTTCAAACATTCGGCTGCATTTAAGGCTTCTAGACGGATCACTATCTGGTAATGTCTGAGTTTTGCATTGATTGAGATCTTCTTCTTGTTATAGATGTTCATACTTAGCTTGTAGGCCAAGTTCATTTTGTTGATTCTCGATATCAGTGCCTATTTCTCTGACAGGTTGTTATCTATCCACACTCCAGATATTTACATTTCTCTACTTTCCGAATCCTCCCTCCACTGTCATCCATCTGGATGCTGTTTCGATGTTGGTCATGTACTGTGTCTTCTCGAAGGAGATCCGTAAGCCTGCCTTACTTGCTTGTTCCTGGAGCTGGGCAATCTGGTTTCGTGCCTCCCCTATTGACTGAAAGAATCACAATGTCATCCGCAAAAGCTAGGGCGTCGATTAGAGTCTCTATCTTCATATATCACCGGGCGAGTTGGCCGTGCGCGTAGAGGTTCGAATCCCACTATCGGCAGCCCTGAATATGGTTTTCCGTGGTTTCCCATTTTCACACCAGGCAAATGCTGGGGCTGTACCTTAATTAAGGCCACGGCCGCTTCCTTCCAACTCCTAGGCCTTCCCTATCCCATCGTCGCCATAAGACCTATCTGTGTCGGTGGGACGTAAAGCCCCTAGCAAAAAAAAATCTTCTTATATCTCATTTGTATACCAAATATTACTTGCATTTTCTTACGCCACTCTCTAATGACCTTGTCAAGAACACAGTTGAATAGAAGGGGAGAAAGATTGTCTCCCTGTCTGACCACTGTTTTAATCCTAAGGGATTCTGAGAGTATCCCCCTGAACGTGACCTTGGATGCTGTGTCAGTCACAGTCTGTTTAATGAGCTCTGTGGTCTTACTATCTAGACCCATTTCTTCTAGGATGCGGATCAGTGTTTCTTCATTCTATAGCTCCTTTCTTCAGCTCTTTTTCGTTCTTCTTTTTCTTGTATTAATGAAATGTCCGGCATTTCGTCGGAGGAATTACTTCTTCTGATCACTTTAAGAAAAGCAAAACGGAAAAGAAATTGCGAGCTTGAAATATGTGAAAAGCGAGACAAGTGCTTGAATTTATTTAATTTCAAGACCGGTTTTTCACATACTTTAGCTTTACAGCGTTATTTATTTACTTGTTTATTTATTCAAAACAAAGAAGTAATTAAATGAATGCATACCTTCCACGTTTCCACCTTCTTCGGCGTGCTGTGTGTCTCGTAGAAGTGTTTGTGACCACGCACTAAATCAATTTGTTTCTCTGCATCTTCTGAAGACGTTCACTGTTGCCCGTCGCGGTCTCGAGTGCACCGCCACCTCAGCTCACGTTTTCTTTGACCAGAATTGTGCAATATTGCAAAGGACATGCCCACGCCACTCAGTGCGATCAGTTCCCTTTCTATTTGACTGAACCTTTTTTGCTAGTGGCTTTACGTCGCACCGACACAGACAGGTCTTATGGCGACGATGAGATAGGAAAGGGCTAGGAGTGGTAAGGAAGTGGCATTGGCCTTAATTAAGGTACAGCCTCAGCATTTGTCTGGTGTGTAAACGGGAAACCACGGAAAACCATCTTCAGGGCTGCCGAGAGTGGGATTCGAACCCACTATCTCCCGGATGCATGCTCACAACTGCGTGTCCCTGACCGCATGGCCAATTCTCCCGGTAACTGAACCTTTAAAGACATGTATATTGATAGGTCCTACCATAAATATTATTAAAATTTCAAATTCTATCGTTAATTTTTCTTCCCATTTATTGATTCACTTAAACGTGCTGTAACCGTTTGAATGTTCAAAAGTCTCAAATGCTTTATATGGGGAGGAAATTTTCAGGAATTTGTGTAATTTATTTCTTTCCTTTCTAAATCAATTAACCGTCAGGGGTTGGTTTTTCGCTCCGACTCAGCGACGGATTCCACCTCTACCGCCTCAAGGGCAGTGTATTGGATCCTAAGACTTTGGGTCGTGGTATAAAACTGAGAAGGAGGACCAGTACCACGTCCAGCCGACCTCACCGGCTGTGCTGAATGGGGCCTTGTGGGGGGAGGAGATAGGAGGATTGGAAGGGATAGACAAGGAAGAGGGAAGGAAGCGGCCTTGGCCTTAAGTTAGGTACCATCCCGGCATTTTCCTGGAGGAGAAGTGGGGAACCACGGAAAACCACTTCGAGGATTGCTGAGAAGGGAATCGAACTCCCTCTACCACTCTAATCAGTTGACCTTCCGAGGCTGAGTGGAACCCGTGTCAGCCCTCGTACCACTTTTCAAATTTCGTGGCACAGCCGGGCATCGATCCCCGACCTCCTTGGGTGGCAACTGTTCACACTAACCACTACACCACAGAGGTGAACTTCTCATATATTGATTCTCTTAAATGTGCTGTAACCATTTGTATATTATTCAGACGTCTTAGGTGAATTATATGGGGCGGAAATTCTCAGGTAGTTGTGTGATCAACTTAACATTTAGGATTCAAGGTAAATAATAATTTCGTGTGACTTTTTCCAGCCGCGTGCAGACCTTGTAATGCAGACCCTCCGATGAAGGTGGGCAGCATCTGCCATGTGTAGGTAACTGCGTGTTATTGTGGTGGAGGATAGTGTTATGTGTGGTGTGTGAGTTGCGGGGATGTTAGGGACAGCAGGATTCAAGGTAAAATAATTAGACCTTACAGACAGTACTAGAAAGACAGAACATTGAGATGAAAATCCAGATGATCTCTTCCCAATATTAGAGTGTCTACAGCAGAGTGAAAACGACCTTTCAGCTCAATGAATTCGATTGTGACTCTTATTGGAAGTGCTCGTTTAATGAGACGCTTTGTAGACGGGACCCTCAATCCACTGCCATATTGATGTCTTGACTAAAAATCGATGAGTGCATAAAGTACGATATAACGACATATTTTTGACCAGTTACTGTTCATAACATTTATAATGTATCGTGGTAGAATTTTTGAGAAGTGGGCGTGATTAGTTCATTGGCTTGAATTTTGGCTTACCAACCGGAAGGTTGAGGTGCGATTACCGGTCGATTTCGGGTCGATATTTTCATCTCAAAAAGAACGTGGCGTCAGGAAGAGCAACCGGCCTTAAACCCTCGACCAAAATAAAAATGAACCAGGGTGGAAACAATTAGTGCGCTTAGCTGTCACCCCCGGAGGCTCGGGTTCGATTCCTGGCTCTGCCAAGAAATGTAAAAGGCGGTACGAGGGCTGGAACAGGGTCCACTCAGCCTCTGGAGGTCAACTGAGTAGAGGTGTTCGATTCCCACCTCAGCCATCCTCGAAGTGGTTTTCCGAGTGTTCCCCACTTACCCTTCGGGCAAATGCTGGGATACTACCTAACTTAACGCCACGGCCGCTTCCTTCCCTCTTCCTTGACTATCACTTCCAATCCTTCTATCACCTACAAGGCGCCTCTACAGCAGACCAGTTCAGGCCGCCTAGGCGTGGTACTGGTCCTTCTGGTAATTCTCCACAGTTGTATCCCTGACCAAATTTCTCACGCTCCAGCACACTGCCCTTGAGGCGGTAGAGGTGGGATCCCTCGCTGAGTTCGAGACAAAAACTAACCCTGGACGGTAAAACTGATTAAATAATAATATGTTGTTAATAATAATAATAATAATAATAATAATAATAATAATAATAATAATTGTACCGGGCGGTACACCTCCACTCCGCTAATTTAAAATGTGCGCCAGTTGAAACTCCTCTGCTGGAGGAAGTCTGAACTTTATCTACGCTATTAATTCTCTACTTTCTCAGAAGATGTCACCACGTGGAAAATTTTGAGTTTTTGAACTGTGTCATTTTTGATGTGGTTTTGTTTCGCTTGAAGTAAGAAGTGTGAACTTTCTCTTCTAGAGGACACTACTGAAGATCAACAGTAGTGTAACCTAGTGCGGAGTCAAAGAACTATTTTGTTGGAGAAATTTTTATTTCAAATGTTTGTTCTTTGCTAAATTTTTTTCAGTCTTTGGTTAAGTTGGCAATATTAACCCCTTCTTTCCCCTTGTTTTAAATCTAGCCTATTCCGAATTTCTTGAATTAATTTTCCACCAATTATGTGTTTCTTCTTAGTATTGTGTAGGGGGTTTATTGATCTACCAATAAAATCATCGCGAGAGGGTGTTTTCATTCCCCTAACGCCTAGAACCTTCTGCGAGAGTATTTAAACTGCTGATTTTAGGGTCTCCGGGCCACTTCTGTTCCATCTTTCAGTGTATAAAGTACATAGCAGGAGGCGGGAAGCGCCTCTTTCCTCGGCAGCGGTCATCAATAAGGTAATGGCCGATTAATAAATTCTTTCTTTGCTAGCTCAGCAGTTTAACTCTCGGGGCGGGTGCGAAGCGTTCCCCCATGTAACCTTTACCTAAAATGTAACGATCTTTTCTTCTATTCTCTTTTAAGCTGCATATCGGGATAGAGAGTGCTAACCCTCTCGAGCTCCCACTCACATTGTCTTGAGGTGAACTTATTTTCTCAACCTATTCTTCGTTAATGTAAAACAAATTGTTCTTTCCTAAAGTCACCTCGGTAGTATGGGATTAGCCCTTGCATTAGTGGCCTAGAGCCAGATTAGGTTTTTAAAAACAAGTGTATTAGGAGTGCAAGATCGCCTCCTCTCAAATTGTTATTTTAGAGGTCATGTAATTGCCCCTTTTCATTTAATAGACCTCAGTAGGTTGGGTATTTTACCCCTGTGTCTATGTCCAGTGAGGACAACTTGAAGGTGGAGTTTGGTGTGGCCTGGGAGAGGCTTAAATTTTGAGAGCGAGTGGCTCTTTTGAAAACTGAGTGTTGTACGCCTCGTGGAGGCTTTTCTGTGTAATTTGGAGCAAGGGCTCCTAGGTATGAATGGGGTTTTCTGCCCCTCTGTTAAAACTCGTGTTTGGGGTAAAACTGAGCTGATTGTCCAAGCAGTGTAAAATCAGGGCGCGAAGCCCAATTCCTGTAAATATTGTAACTACCCTTTTTGATTTGCTACTTTGTACCTGTCATGCTTGTTATTTCTTTGTTTTTGAAAAGAAAATATAACCTTGTTAAATTTTAAATTAATTTTGCTTTCGTAGCTGGAGACCTATTCACACCCGCACCTTCTTTCACCTCTACCTACCACGGAAAACTCCGTAATAATAATAATAATAATAATAATAATAACAATAACAACAGATTGCCGTTCGGATTCCTCGCACGAGTTAACGGGTTACGGCTATGGAGCTAAGTTCTACATTCGGGTGGAGAGTGGTTTCGAGTCCCGACGTCGGCTCTCCGGAGAACGGTTCCTTTTCACATACAGGCGAAAGCCTGGACAGTTCCTATCAGTAGGCCACAGCCTATTCTTTCAACCTACTTACCCATTTTCATTCACCATCGTTCATTTCGTCTCTATTAGTTCCTCACCTGAGGTTGGCGCCTGGGAGAGCATCCGGCCGTAAAAGCATGCGATAAAATATCATCTCACATCAGGAAACAGCACTAAGGGGCAGGCAGAAACAGAGATAATAAGGTAGGGGCCCATATTTCGTCCCCTTAGCAGATTTTGGCTTGTAGAAATTCATAAATATTATGGACAAGGCTAGAAACTGGTATATACCGTGTGACGAATCCACCCCTGACAATGTAGTTTTATGCAATCAGCAACATTAATTCCATCCTGAAAACATCTGCCCTGCCGGTATGCTCAGACAACACAACCGAATATCTCGGTATTTATCGCCTCACCATCATAGGACGCCGTAATTTTAAACTTGTATTAAACATTGGAAGGCACGCGTGTGATTCCTAGATCATATGAACCTGACACGCCGGCGAAACACTAAATTGATATTGTGATCGCAGTAAACCTAATTAATATATCGTCCCTTAAGAAACAATACCGCGTATCTGACAGTGTTCTTCGTATCCATTATGTTCTGGTCACGCCTCTCAGCCACATATGGATATGCAGTCCATCAGAGCAATTTTCGTTGTGCTCATTTTCCTATGCGGGTGTATAAAGGAAAATGAACCTTAAATACATTTAACTGTAGGAGTGCGCACATACTACATGCCAACATTCGGTAAGGTATGGTACGGTAAGGTTCATTTTCCTTTAAACGACGGTATAGGAAAATTAACGTGACGAAAATTGTTGTCAAGGACTACATATCCGTATGTGGCTGGGAGGTGTGACCAGTCTTAAGGAACATAATCGATAGGAAGAGTATTGTCAGATACGCGGTATTATTTCTTAAGGGACGATATGCTATAATCTGCACAGAGTGCAGTACGGAAACTTAGCGTATTTGGTAGGATCGCGGTGGAGAGGGTTTACGTGTGAGTTGGGAGGTTCAAATCCGGAGCGGAGATTTCTTATATTCAAAATATTGGTTTAATACGTACCGCACGTAATTTAGGTTCAATACCCACTTTTATGCAAATTGCGTGTGAATGAATGTGTTTGTGGCCATAAGAAGTGCCGATTAGTTAGCAGGCCGGACACGTACGGACCGGAAATAATAGGAACACAACTGTCCTAAGAATGTTTTATCGCAGCAAATGCTCGTTGTGATGACCATTTTGGTTTATGCACATTCAGGCCCGTTGTCCAATTGATCATCTTGAACGCTGAAGCATTCCAGGTGTAATTTCTCGGCAGGCGTCCGTGATGAGTTGCCGGAGCTTCTAGGGGTTTTCCGGCGCTTGGGTGTAAATATCGTTCTTCAAAAGGCCCTAATAAGAGAAAGTCTAACGGCGTTAAATCCAGTGATCTGGCGGGCCAAGAAATAGAGCTTCCTCGTCCCTTGCAGTTCCTAGATCAGATGGTTACGTACGGGTGAAGTCGAATGTGGTCGAGCTCCTTCCTGTTGTAGCCACATCGTCAAACGATCGCAGAAGTGCACATCCTCCAGCAGCAGTGGCTGTGCCTTGCGCAGGATGTACAGGTAGCGTGTGCCCGGCGAATGGTCCTCTAAGAAATAAGGTCCAATCAGGCGATCACCCAAGATTCCACACCCCACATTCACTCCCCATCCCAATTGATGGACCGCCTGTCGCACCCAGTGAGGATTGTCAGGTCTAAAGTAGTTCATGTTGTGGCGATTGACGTTTCCATTATTGTTGAAGCACGGTTCTTCCGAGAGTAAGATGTGCGATACGAATGCTGCATCATTGTTCAGGTTACCTAATAGCCCCCGACATAACTCCACTCGAGCACCGAAATCCTACCCATGGAGCTCTTGGTGTAGCTCAGGGTGGTATGGGTGAAGCTTATATTCTCAGTATTCGCCGGACGGACGGCTGGCTGGTGTTCACCTGTTTGTTCGCCTGTTACGGAATCGTCCTTGTACTGATGTGTGGATTATTACTAGCTGCCTCCAGAACGGCCTCTTCTGTTTCACACGATGTAGCGGATCTACCGCAGTGGCTGCTGTGAAATCACGCCTTTTGTCCTTAGGTGTCTTTCAACACGGCGGAATGTCGTAGAAGCAGGGTGTCCTGTCGGGATGCCGTTCCTGGTGCAGACGTAGTGCCTTGCACGCGTTTTATCTTGCTTTGCCATAAACGAGGAGCACGTCCTAGGATTCTGAGGATTGCTAGCCGTCGGGGAATATGTAACGGCCGCTCACCTGATTACGGCTGCCGTTATCACGAACTTCACTTGTTTTGCTCTACTCGCCGCTATCAACACTCATGTAATCGGCCTTGTACTTTCGCTGCGGCCTCGTTTAGCGCCCGACCTGCTGGACAGCTCACCGCATACTGATCTACCACTGGGTTACGTCACTCGCTGAGTCACTATCTGATGTTTCTTGAACCCATGTGCGCTTCCTTCACGAACTTTCTACGATGGTATAAATTCGTCCCCCGATCCCTCGGTCTTCAGTCCAGCGCTGATACCGAGTGAAGTTAGAGGGTCCTCCAACGGGTTCCCAGTATTCTGCTGGGAAACTCTGTTTATTTTCTACTGCATTGTGTTTGCAACAGAGTGCCTTATTATTATTATTATTATTATTATTATTATTATTATTATTATTATTATTATTATTATTATTATTATTATTATTATTTGCCTAGTGGATTTTGGCAATCAGGCCCTAAAATTTCCTTCGTCTCTAGGGCTGGTTTCAGTTTACATGAGATTTTTTAAAGAAAATAACGGCATCCAATTAATCAATAGACTGACGAGTTTTGAATGATTGAATACGAGGACTGGACTCAACAACTTTACTATGGACTGACTTCGTACTCTGCATCCCAAAGTGCATAGGCGACTACCACTGTTGCGATCCCGTCCTTGTCCCTCCCCATTGCCCTCTTTCTCTTATTGTTTATTTGGAAACTGTGTTCATTTATCCCGTTCCGCTGAGGCTTGCAGTCTGCTACGTCCGTTTGAATTGCCTCTATTAACATAACATTTTTAAATGGTCTAGGGATTTCTTCTAAATACTTTATTCAAAATGATTCTTCTATTTGTGTACCATGTTACGGAATGTTGAGTTTTGTTTTGGTTATCTTTGAAGTAGAAAGAATATATAGCCTTGATTAAACTTTATTATTGTTTCTCTTATTCCTTACACTGACCTCTCATTGGTCCCAGCCTGTTTCTTATCGGACAGCTTGTTAATATATCTTTAAAATAGTTATTACTTCGTGTGGATTCGTACCTTCCATGAATTGCCGCTTATACATATATGTTTGGTTCTATATACTTCCAAAGCTTCGTAACAAATGGTAGCAGAGCAATTTATCCGATTTATTTAGTGTTGAACCTTTATTATTCTTACTCTCTCGTTGTTTCGATTGCTCTGGTACACAATCATTGACTTTATCTTGTTCAGCTCTTCTTGCTATAACGTAATTCTTCCTTTCCTAACATGGCAAAATTTTCTGACAATTTTCCGTTATATTCTTCTGATGACTATTCATTTTCATCCCCAGCTTTCCTGTGTCTACCTAGTCCACCTTGTGCGGACTTAATTACTTTTAATGATACTTCATCCATAGACCCTCCACTCGCTACTTTGTCGTCTCTTCATTCTAATACTTCAAATTTATTTGACCAAGACTTGAAACCAAAACCTTCGGCCACCACTCATCATTTACACCCTGAAGTTTCAAGGCCATTTACCTCATCACCTATTTCTCCAAATCCACTTACTCACTGAATTAATTTCGAAATTATTAAGCAATCCTTAACACAAGTGTCTACCTTAACGTGCACAGTTCCTCGAAATTTAACTATATGGTTATTTTCCGTTTGGTTTGGTACTCGATTCTCTTAATTCCTCTATTCGTTTTAATTTTTCGGACATTAGGATTCCATTAGTGAATTATTCAGATCTTACTCTTTCACATTTTCCTTCTGTTCGCCAGGCTTATGTGTGTGTGTGTTCGTAAATTCTTAAACGATCAACTTGCCCCATTTTCTCAACTTATGAACTTATTAACTTCTAAAACTACTGGACATTTAACTAATTTTCGGCTTGAAAATATGACACATTTTCAGGACTGGGCTCAATTTCGAACTTGTCTTCCCATTCCGGGAAACACCTACAATCCCCGTCCGTAGGCAGTGGACGAGCTCCAGGGACAAATCTGCCTAATCAAGTACATTCCTTTTGCCATAATCACTCTTTTACTCGGCTACCTCCTCGATGTTCCACAAGCCCTCGTACTACAACGAGCGTAGAATATGCTCCTCATAATTTTTGGCCATTACACAGTACTTCTCATATTGTGGTATTGCTTCCTAATATTCCTACTATTGCACTTTTAGATTCTGGTTCGACTACTTCTTTAATTAGTCTAGAACTTTTCCAATCTCTTCAGAATATTTTTTCCCATCTTCAACTTTCTCCGTCTTCAGTTCTTTCTACTTCTGCATCAAATAATGTACTTCAGACCCTTGGCCAAGTCATGCTTAACCTAAAAATGCAACATTTTTCTTGACACTATTCTTTTACTTTTGTAGAAAACTTATCATATCCAGTAATTCTGGGAATGTGATTTTTTTCGTCACACTGGTTTGGTACTTGATTTTCTTAATTCCTCTATTCGTTTTAATTTTTCGGACATTAGGATTCCATTAGTGAATTATTCAGGTCTTATTCTTTCACATTTTCCTTCTTTTCGCCAGGATTATGTGTATTGTAATCGTTCTCAGTCTGATCAACTTGATAATTTGTTAATTCAGTTTTCTGATGTAACCCATAAACTAGAAACTGTTACTAATTTCCACGCTCATATTGATCTCACTGACACTACTCCTGTTCGTTCTCCCCCGTATCACTTGAGACCCAGAATGAAAATCCTTATTCAACTTGTCGACAAAATGCTGGCTGATAACACTATTGTACCCTCCAATTCTGATTATGCCTCTCCCGCGGTTATCGTTGATAATCCTGACCGATCCTTTAGATTTATAGCCGACTATCGAAAAATCAAATCTAAGATTCTCTACGATGCTTACCCAACGCCTAAGTTCAAACTGCTTTTCAGCATTTTAACAATGCACAATATTTTTCCCTCTTAGATTCCAACTCTGGGGATAATAAGCTACCCTTAGATGGTAGCAGCACCACGTATACTGCCTTTATTACACCCACGGGTCTGTATCAGTTTACACAAGTACCTTTTGAATTGAATCTTGGTTCACAAATCATGCAAAGATTTGTTGACCGTATTTTTGCCGACATAAAATATCAGTATCTATTTCGGTACGTAGATGACCTTTTGATTTATAGCCCTGACTTTGATACTCATATTAAATATCTTCGTGAGGTATTCTCGTTTACGTTCTGTTAATCTTAACGTCAATCCATCCAAAATTATTTTAGCTCTGATTTCTGTTAAATTTTTGGTTCATATTCTTTCGGGTAACGGCATTTATGTTGACCCTGATCGTGTTTCTGCAATTGATCGTATTACTCCACCTCAAAATCTGAAACAGTTACGAACTATTAATTTTATAGTAAATTATTCCCCCACTATTCCCACATAACTGAGTTACTTAACTTACTTTAACGGAAACATGAAATTTCACTGGGGAGAACAGCAGCAAACTGCATTTAATTCTCTCAAATCAGCTTTCACCAGGGCCCCTATTATTCAAATACCTGATTTTGACTTACCTTCTGAAGTTTCTACGGACGCCTCTGACGTTGCTGTTGGAGGAGTTTTAAATCAAAACCGAGACGGTAAGCTCATTCCTATTGCTTAATTTAGCCGCTTGCTTTCGCCTACTGAACGTCGGTATTCTATTTATGAAAGGGAAGCATTAGCGTTAATTCTTACGAGGTACTGCTGAGCATTTTTGGGAATATCTCGATCATCGACAATTTTTTGTTCAGACTGATAATCAGGCCCTATACTGGTTACTGGATAATGCCCCTAAAATAGGCAGAACAGTTGATGGCTGCTCCGCCTCTCTCGTTGTAAGTTTTCTATTAAATTTGTCTCTGGCTATCACAACTCTGTTACTGATGCACTTTCTCGTCTCTTTGACCAACCCCTGTCTTTAACCTTGATCAACTTCCCTCTTATGAAGTTAACACTATTATCCCTCTCATTGATTCTCCATTATCTTTTGATTCCTGTTATCAATATCAATCTATTGATTCTTATTGTAAAGACAATAAGACTTTTCCTTCTACCGCTAATTATGATGGTAATTTTCGTATTCATAATAATTTACTGGTTTTTAAAGCCAACTCCTAAATCTCTTCCTAGAGTTGTCGTTCCTTCCCTTTTTTTACGCTCTATGCAGTTTCATTATTATCATGGGTCTCCAATCGGGGAACATTTTAGGCGTGCCAAAACTTATTCTAGGCTAGCATCTCAATTCTTTTGGCCCAATATGCGCAGGGATATCTTTGATTGGGTCCAATCCCGTGCATTATGCCAGAAGCACAAACCCTCTAACACATTATCGTTTGGTTCTCATTCTGCCACACCTTCTACTTATCCTGAGAAGATATATCGATATTGTCGGACCTATTACGAAGTCCTCCCAAGGCAATGCGTACATCCTCACTGTTCTTGATGGTTTTCTATTTTTTTAAATTTTACGCCCGTTGGGTAAACTTTCTGCTCAAACTATCATCGGGCTTTTGAAAGACCAAATTTTCCCTATTACTCGTTTACCTAAGCACCTAGTTTCTGATAATGCTACTGTCTTTACTTCACGATCTTTTTATAACTTTTGCTTTGTCAATGGTATTAAAAAGGTCTTTACTTCATCTTACTACCCCCAAGCCAACCTCGTTGAACGACATCATAGAAATTTGAAGGTCATGTTGTCCATCTTCCATTCTGAAGATCAACGCCATTGGGATTCTGAATTACCCGCTTTTGCACTAACACTTAACTCTACGATAATAACTCTACCTCTTTTTCCACGGCGAAACTATTTTTGTGTAGTGATTTGCAAATTCGTTTAGATTTAACATGGGATTTACCTTCTTTGCTCTTTTCTTTGCCTAATCAAGTTTCTCAGGCCGAGTGGAAAAAGGCATTAACCAAATTGCATCAGGCAAAGGAGGTCCATCGACGGGTTCACAACCGTGAGTATCGTCCCTCGAAATTTAAACTTTTAGATAACGTATTGTTAAAAAACTATTCTCAAAGTTCCTCTATTGATCACACATCCGCTAAACATTGTCCTCGTTTACAGGCCCTTTTTCGATTGTTCAATTCTCGACCCCGTTAGAGTTTTATATCATTAAAAAGACACATGTCTCTCAGTTTAAGCAGTATTTTCAATAAACATTTTTTTCTCTCTTTTACTCTACACAGACTGACCCTCCAACCCCATCCGTGTCAATAGGACTCTCCCATTAAAAATAAAGATAGGGAATGTTTCCCTCTTTCTTCTTTCAAAGCATGCGAATGGGATATTTTTTTCTTTTCCCTACACCATATTCATGTTTGTTTATTGTATTGTTCTATTTTTTCTGACTTCTCCCTCCCCCCCCTACCTTTTAATATTTGCTTTTCTAAGCTCTGTTTCTTGCCGAGTCTGCTTTTGTTCCAGCCCTTCTTCTCTTACTTCCTCTTCGACCGTCGCCATTCGTCGGATTTGCACTGACCCTTCGCTCCTGGAATCCTACGGATTCCTAGCCGTCGGGGAAATATGTAACTGCCACTCACCTAATTACGGCTGATATTATCACGAACTTCACTTGTTTTGCTCTATTCGCCGCTATCAACACTCATGTAATCGGCCTTGTACTTTCGCTGCGGCCTCGTTTAGCGCCCGACCTGCTGTACAGCTCACCGCATACTGATCTACCACTGGGTTACGTCACTCGCTGCGTCACTATCTGATGTTTCTTGAACCCATGTGCGCTTCCTTCACGAACTTTCTGCGATGGTATAAATTCGTCCCCCGATCCCTCGGTCTTCAGTCCAGCGCTGATACCGAGTGAAGTTAGAGGGTCCTCCAACGGGTTCCCAGTATTCTGCTGGGAAACTCTGTTTATTTTCTACTGCATTGTGTTTGCAACAGAGTGCTTTATTATTATTATTATTATTATTATTATTATTATTATTATTATTATTATTATTATTATTATTATTATTATTATTATTATTTGCCTAGTGGATTTTGGCAATCAGGCCCTAAAATTTCCTTCGTCTCTAGGGCTGGTTTCAGTTTACATGAGTTTTTTTAAAGAAAATAACGGCATCCAATTAATCAATAGACTGACGAGTTTTGAATGATTGAATACGAGGACTGGACTCAACAACTTTACTATGGACTGACTTCGTACTCTGCATCCCAAAGTGCATAGGCGACTACCACTGTTGCGATCCCGTCCTTGTCCCTCCCCATTGCCCTCTTTCTCTTATTGTTTATTTGGAAACTGTGTTCATTTATCCCGTTCCGCTGAGGCTTGCAGTCTGCTACGTCCGTTTGAATTGCCTCTATTAACATTACATTTTTAAATGGTCTAGGGATTTCTTCTAAATACTTTATTCAAAATGATTCTTCTATTTGTGTACCATGTTACGTAATGTTGATTTTTGTTTTGGTTATCTTTGAAGTAGAAAGAATATATAGCCTTGATTAAACTTTATTATTGTTTCTCTTATTCCTTACACTGACCTCTCATTGGTCCCAGCCTGTTTCTTATCGGACAGCTTGTTAATATATCTTTAAAATAGTTATTACTTCGTGTGGATTCGTACCTTCCATGAATTGCCGCTTATACATATATGTTTGGTTCTATATACTTCCAAAGCTTCGTAACAAATGGTAGCAGAGCAATTTATCCGATTTATTTAGTGTTGAACCTTTATTATTCTTACTCTCTCGTTGTTTCGATTGCTCTGGTACACAATCATTGACTTTATCTTGTTCAGCTCTTCTTGCTATAACGTAATTCTTCCTTTCCTAACATGGCAAAATTTTCTGACAATTTTCCGTTATATTCTTCTGATGACTATTCATTTTCATCCCCGGCTTTCCTGTGTCTACCTAGTCCACCTTGTGCGGACTTAATTACTTTTAATGATACTTCATCCATAGACCCTCCACTCGCTACTTTGTCGTCTCTTCATTCTAATACTTCAAATTTATTTGACCAAGACTTGAAAACAAAACCTTCGGCCACCACTCATCATTTACACCCTGAAGTTTCTAGGCCATTTACCTCATCACCTATTTCTCCAAATCCACTTACTCACTGAATTAATTTCGAAATTATTAAGCAATCCTTAACACAAGTGTCTACCTTAACGTACACAGATCCTCGAAATTTAACTATATGGTTATTTTCCGTTTGGTTTGGTACTTGATTCTCTTAATTCCTCTATTCGTTTTAATTTTTCGGACATTAGGATTCCATTAGTGAATTATTCAGATCTTAATCTTTCACATTTTCCTTCTGTTCGCCAGGCTTATGTGTGTGTGTGTGTTCGTAAATTCTTAAACGATCAACTTGCCCCATTTTCTCAACTTATGAACTTATTAACTTCTAAAACTACTGGACATTTAACTAATTTTCGGCTTGAAAATATGACACATTTTCAGGACTGGGCTCAATTCCGAACTTGTCTTCCCATTCCGGGAAACACCTACAATCCCCGTCCGTAGGCAGTGGACGAGCTCCAGGGACAAATCTGCCTAATCAAGTACATTCCTTTTGCCATAATCACTCTTTTACTCGGCTACCTCCTCGATGTTCCACAAGCCCTCGTACTACAACGAGCGTAGAATATGCTCCTCATAATTTTTGGCCATTACACAGTACTTCTCATATTGTGGTATTGCTTCCCAATATTCCTACTATTGCACTTTTAGATTCTGGTTCGACTACTTCTTTAATTAGTCTAGAACTTTTCCAATCTCTTCAGAATATTTTTTCCCATCTTCAACTTTCTCCGTCTTCAGTTCTTTGTACTTCTGTATCAAATAATGTACTTCAGACCCTTGGAGAAGTCATGCTTAACCTAAAAATGCAACATTTTTCTTGACACTATTCTTTTACTTTTGTAGAAAACTTATCATATCCAGTAATTCTGGGAATGTGATTTTTTTCGTCACACTGGTTTGGTACTTGATTTTCTTAATTCCTCTATTCGTTTTAATTTTTCGGACATTAGGATTCCATTAGTGAATTATTCAGATCTTATTCTTTCACATTTTCCTTCTTTTCGCCAGGATTATGTGTATTGTAATCGTTCTCAGTCTGATCAACTTGATAATTTGTTAATTCAGTTTTCTGATGTAACCAATAAACTAGAAACTGTTACTAATTTCCACGCTCATATTGATCTCACTGACACCACTCCTGTTCGTTCTCCCCCGTATCACTTGAGACCCAGAATGAAAATCCTTATTCAACTTGTCGACAAAATGCTGGCTGATAACACTATTGTACCCTCCACTTCTGATTATGCCTCTCCCGCGGTTATCGTTGATAATCCTGACCGATCCTTTAGATTTATAGCCGACTATCGAAAAATTCTCGATATCGAAGATTCTCTACGATGCTTACCCAACGCCTAAGTTCAAACTGCTTTTCAGCATTTTAACAATGCACAATATTTTTCCCTCTTAGATTCCAACTCTGGGGATAATAAGCTACCCTTAGATGGTAGCAGCACCACGTATACTGCCTTTATTACACCCACGGGTCTGTATCAGTTTACACAAGTACCTTTCGAATTGAATCTTGGTTCACAAATCATGCAAAGATTTGTTGACCGTATTTTTGCCGACATAAAATATCAGTATCTATTTCGGTACGTAGATGACCTTTAGATTTATAGCCCTGACTTTGATACTCATATTAAATATCTTCGTGAGGTATTCTCGTTTACGTTCTGTTAATCTTAACGTCAATCCATCCAAAATTATTTTAGCTCTGATTTCTGTTAAATTTTTGGGGCATATTCTTTCGGGTAACGGCATTTATGTTGACCCCGATCGTGTTTCTGCAATTGATCGTATTACTCCACCTCAAAATCTGAAACAGTTACGAACTATTAATTTTATAGTAAATTATTCCCCCACTATTCCCACATAACTGAGTTACTTAACTTACTTTAACGGAAACATGAAATTTCACTGGGGAGAACAGCAGCAAACTGCATTTCATTCTCTCAAATCAGCTTTCACCAGGGCCCCTATTATTCAAATACCTGATTTTGACTTACCTTTTGAAGTTTCTACGGACGCCTCTGACGTTGCTGTTGGAGGAGTTTTAAATCAAAACCGAGACGGTAAGCTCATTCCTATTGCTTAATTTAGCCGCTTGCTTTCGCCTACTGAACGTCGGTATTCTATTTATGAAAGGGAAGCATTAGCGTTAATTCTTACGAGGTACTGCTGAGCATTTTTGGGAATATCTCGATCATCGACAATTTTTTGTTCAGACTGATAATCAGGCCCTATACTGGTTACTGGATAATGCCCCTAAAATAGGCAGAACAGTTGATGGCTGCTCCGCCTCTCTCGTTGTAAGTTTTCTATTAAATTTGTCTCTGGCTATCACAACTCTGTTACTGATGCACTTTCTCGTCTCTTTGACCAACCCCTGTCTTTAACCTTGATCAACTTCCCTCTTATGAAGTTAACACTATTACCCCTCTCATTGATTCTCCATTATCTTTTGATTCCTGTTATCAATATCAATCTATTGATTCTTATTGTAAAGACAATAAGACTTCTCCTTCTGCCGCTAATTATGATGGTCCTTTTCGTATTCATAATAATTTACTGGTTTTTAAAGCCAACTCCTAAATCTCTTCCTAGAGTTGTCGTTCCTTCCCTTTTTTTACGCTCTATGCAGTTTCATTATTATCATGGGTCTCCAATCGGGGAACATTTTGGGCGTGCCAAAACTTATTCTAGGCTAGCATCTCAATTCTTTTGGCCCAATATGCGCAGGGATTTCTTTGATTGGGTCCAATCCCGTGCATTATGCCAGAAGCACAAACCCTCTAACACATTATCGTTTGGTTCTCATTCTGCCACACCTTCTACTTATCCTGAGAAGATATATCGATGTTGTCGGACCTATTACGAAGTCCTCCCAAGGCAATGCGTACATCCTCACTGTTCTTGATGGTTTTTCTATTTTTTTAAATTTTACGCCCGTTGGGTAAACTTTCTGCTCAAACTATCATCGGGCTTTTGAAAGACCAAATTTTCCCTATATAATAAAATTCTTCCGGGCTGTTATGCCGTGGTCCACTCCTCTCGCTTCTCCCAGACGTTTCGACTACTGCTGCGGTAGTCATCTTCTGTGGCGTCGTGGCAGTCGCCAGCGGGATACAGGAGAGCGTATCTACACGACGCCACAGAAGATGACTACCGCAGCAGTAGTCGAAACGTCTGGGAGAAGCGAGAGGAGTGGACCACGGCATAACAGCCCGGAAGAATTTTATTATATTGACACCGGCCGTGAAAGCCTTCATACATCAAATTTTCCCTATTACTCGTTTACCTAAGCACCTAGTTTCTGATAATGCTACTGTTTTTACTTCACGATCTTTTTATAACTTTTGCTTTGTCAATGGTATTAAAAAGGTCTTTACTTCATCTTACTACCCCCAAGCCAACCTCGTTGAACGACATCATAGAAATTTGAAGGTCATGTTGTCCATCTTCCATTCTGAAGATCAACGCCATTGGGATTCTGAATTACCCGCTTTTGCACTAACACTTAACTCTACGATAATAACTCTACCTCTTTTTCCACGGCGAAACTATTTTTGGGAAATGATTTGCAAATTCGTTTAGATTTAACATGGGATTTACCTTCTTTGCTCTTTTCTTTGCCTAATCAAGTTTCTCAGGCCGAGTGGAAAAAGGCATTAACCAAATTGCATCAGGCAAAGGAGGTCCATCGACGGGTTCACAACCGTGAGTATCGTCCCTCGAAATTTAAACTTTTAGATAACGTATTGTTAAAAAACTATTCTCAAAGTTCCTCTATTGATCACACATCCGCTAAACATTGTCCTCGTTTACAGGCCCTTTTTCGATTGTTCAATTCTCGACCCCCGTTAGAGTTTTATATCATTAAAAAGACACATGTCTCTCAGTTTAAGCAGTATTTTCAATAAACATTTTTTTCTCTCTTTTACTCTACACAGACTGACCCTCCAACCCCATCCATGTCAATTGGACTCTCCCATCCAAAACAAAGATAGGGAATGTTTCCCTCTTTCTTTTTTCAAAGCATGCGAATGGGATATTTTTTTCTTTTCCCTACACCATATTCATGTTTGTTTATTGTATTGTTCTATTTTTTCTGACTTCTCCCCCCCCCCCCCTACCTTTTACTATTTGCCTTTCTAAGCTCTGTTTCTTGCCGAGTCTGCTTTTGTTCCAGCCCTTCTTCTCTTACTTCCTCTTCGACCGTCGCCATTCGTCGGATTTGCACTGACCCTTCACTCCTGGAATCCTACGGATTCCTAGCCGTCGGGGAAATATGTAACTGCCACTCACCTAATTACGGCTGATATTATCACGAACTTCACTTGTTTTGCTCTATTCGCCGCTATCAACACTCATGTAATCGGCCTTGTACTTTCGCTGCGGCCTCGTTTAGCGCCCGACCTGCTGTACAGCTCACCGCATACTGATCTACCACTGGGTTACGTCACTCGCTGCGTCACTATCTGATGTTTCTTGAACCCATGTGCGCTTCCTTCACGAACTTTCTGCGATGGTATAAATTCGTCGCCCGATCCCTCGGTCTTCAGTCCAGCGCTGATACCGAGTGAAGTTGGAGTGTCTTCCAACGGGTTCCCAGTATTCTGCTGGGAATCTCTGTTTATTTTCTACTGCATTGGGTGAGCAACAGAGTGCTTTATTTATTATTATTATTATTATTATTATTATTATTATTATTATTATTATTATTATTATTTGCCTAGTGGATTTTGGCAATCAGGGCCCTAAACGTACCTTCGTCTCTAGGACTGGTTTCAGTTTACATGAGTGTTTCTTTTTAACAAAATAATGGCATCCAATTAACCAATAGACTCGAGAGTTTTGAATGATTGAACACCAGGCCTGGACTCCACAACCTTACTATAAATTGACTTTGTACTCTGCATCTCAAAGTGCTTAGGTGACTTCCACTATTGCTATCCCGTCCTTGTCCCTCCCCATTGCCCTCCTTGTCTTCTTGTTTATTTGGAAACTGTGTTCATTTATCTCGTTCCGCTGAGGCTTGCAGTTTGCTACGTCCTTTCGCATTGCCTCAATTAATATAACATTTTGTGAATGGTCCAGGGATTTCTTGTACATACATTATTCAAAATAATTGTTCTAATACTGTACCATGTTACGGAATGTTGAATTTAGTCTTTATTATCTTTCAAGTAGAAAGAATATTTATTCTTGATTAAACCTTACTATTGTTTTCTTATTCCTTCCACTGACCTCTCATTGGTCCCAGCCTGTTTCTTATCGGACAGTTTGTCAATATACCTTTAAAATAGTTATTACGTCCTGTGGATTGGTACCTTCTATGAATTGCTGCTTATAGATATATGTTTGTTTCTATATACTTAAAAAACATCGTAACACCACTATATCCCGGATGCAAGGTGATGGCTGCCCACCCCTAACTGCACGGTCATCTCACCCGGTAATTTTTCATTGCTTTACCCATGTTAGATTAGTTTTCAGCTTTCATGGTTTTGGCTATGTTAAATTCATAATGACTTGCCATCGATATTACTTACCACTTCCTGATCTCGACAAATAAAAAATGGAATTAAATGGCCGTGGTATATTATGCCGACACTTTCTGACTTGACTTATGGTATTTAAACTATATCACATCGCATTCGCGTTCGTTAACGATACTTTATTCTACAACACTATTAAAATTCCACAGTGGAAATGAGCATAAACAAGCATCGCATTCTCCATGTTTCTTCCCGCGCTTCGACATGGGTGCGGCCTTGCAATGAGCACCAGGGTAGCTTGGAGTCGCGAGGCTTAATGTTAACCGATCGTGGTGTGCGGAGTCGATGGGCTCGATTCCAGTCTTCACTCGCGCTCATCCCTGCCAAATACAACGGTTGGAATCGAGCATAACGTCGTTGAAGAAACAAAAACTCGTATGTCACAATGAACTTTCTACCCATTATATTCCTTAAGACTGGCCATGCCTCTCAGCCAAACATTTATATGCAGTCCATCAGAACAATTTTCTTTGTGTTCATTTTTGTATGCCGGTGTGTAAAGGAAAATGAACTTTAAATACATTATATGTTCTTTAGGAGTGAGTAAATTCGCCATGCAAACAATATCCGTACAATACGGTAAGGTAAGGTCCATTTTCCTTTACACATAAGCATAGGAAAATTAATACAACGACAATTATTGTGATGGTGAGGGTATAAATATGTCGCTGGAAGAGGTGACCAGTCTTAAGGAATATAGTATGAAGAGCATTCGAACATACGAGGTTTTAAAGGCAAGCAATCGATATGTATATGCAGTCCATCAGCACAACGTTCGTTGTGTTCATTTTCCTATGGATGCATGTAAAGGAAAATAAACCTTATCGTACCGCACTGTAAGAATGTACGTTTGCATGACGTGTTTACGCACCCGTACTGTGTTTAAGGTTCATTTTCCTTACACATAGGAAAATTAACACAACGAACGTTGTTCTGATGGACTGCATATCTATATGTGGCTGCGAGGCGTGAGCAGTCTTAAGGAAAGTAATGGAAAGAAAGAGCATTGTGACATACGAGGTACAGTATTATTTCTTCACCGACGATAAACCAATCCTTCATAGCTAAAACTACTTCAGAACTTTTCATATCCTCAAAATATTATCGTATGAATACCATCTTGATGTTTTATTGTCTTTTATAGTATTGTATTTATAATCTACTATTATGTTAAAGATAGCACATGCATATAAATAGAAAACAGTTTAACATTTAGTGAATTCAGCAAGAACAAGGAAATAGGGGAAGCCCTCACTCGGTCGTTCCCGTCACCGTATAACCGTCAAATTGTGCACTCTTGTATGATGTGGTAATCGTTATTTTCCTTGCACTCCACAATCTAGTACGTCCCACTAGTGCAGTATCGCATTACATCACCCATGGGCAAACTATATGATTTTGATGAAGGCATCCTTCGTTTATAGCACGAGGTGAGGAAAGACTGGGGAGGACAAATGAATTTCAAGAAATGGGTTATTCAAAGATGAATCAGGGGTAGCAAAATAATAGTTTCTCACTGCATTATAGGAGCCCTATCAAGGAATAGTGTATGGTAGGGAACATTAACCTTTACGATGAATGAGTATGGAGAAATTCTCGTAGGGAGAGAATTTCTAAACCAGTCCGTGAAGTAGCAATAATTTTCTTAGGGCAATCACCAGTTTATCGCTATCAGTAAAGGTTCAATATATCGTCACTGCGCGAGCAAAATCGAGTATCTGACAATACTCGTCCTATCCATTATTTTCTCTAAGACAGGTCACATCTCACAGCTTCATATTGCCCCCTATTTCCCGAGCAGGCTCAGCCGGTGAACGAGAGTCCCAGAGGTGGACCGTTCGCTAACTGGCGTTGCTTACTTTTTTAGAGGCAGGTAATGGGACATCGACTGACGACAATCGAAAAACAAACAATTCCAAAACAAAGGCCTGACATTTATTACTAATAACACATTTTTAAACACAAATTAAACAAAAGTTTACAAACATTCTTGATGTCGCTTCTCATTTATTCTCATAAGACTGATTTCCAAAATACTGACATTCTGGTTTTTCCGCAACGAAGCTTGAATTACATTGAAATATAAATAAAAACCAAAATTAATCTTCATCTGGCTTGAGGAAAATCAAAATTGTAGAGGTGAACCTCGTAAAACTTCTTTGAATCATAAAATTAACAGAAACTGCCTATCACTGCAGCACGTTTTCAACTCAGGAAAAATTTCCATTTTTCTTGATAATTTAAAAAAAATTATCATAGCATCGTGAAAATTCTCACAAATAATATTGAAAGAATTTACATTGTCATCTCGTCTTAATCGTTGATAAATTTCACTGATACTGATGAATTATTTTCTGAGAAAACTTGAATAATTCACATTCTCGATAATATTTTAATTAAAATAATCTCAAACAATAATGTCGATTTAAGACTTTACAAGTATTATCACGACCTTCAAGAAGCATTTTTGTCTAGATAATCATTCAAAATGTGTTTGAAAATAATTTACGACATTTAAAAGTTAACGTTACAAACACCTTATAAATTTTGCACTGATTAAATTGGATTTTACAAAACCTTCCTTGTGCGAGGTTGAAATAGTAAGGGGTTAATTCCTTTTTGAGATCACGACAACGTAGAATTTTACTTAAATATTCTATAAAATTTACTAAACACAATTATTTCCACAAGATAAATTAGCACAAACAACGCCGAAATAACCTGAGTCCACCATGAGGAACAGACGGTCAGGTCAAAACCACATTTCATTAAATCAAAAAAGAAAAACAATTATAACTACGTCATTCATTCCGCATTCACACATATGATACACGTATTTTATTTATACCATTTACAAACGAATTCTAGAAATTAATTTTACATTCTGACTTTATTCTAATATCCTATCAATGGAATAGTCAGATGACTTTAACTGGTAAGTCATTACGTTCGACAATCAGTGACATGTGATCGAATATTGGCAGTCACTTTTAAAGAAAATACGTCGATAAAGAGAAATTCAACAATTTTATAATCAGAAGAACTAGTCAAGAATCATCACGCACACCAATATGGTTAGACATCACTGTCACCGGACACATGGTCAATGAGTCAGGATAAATTATTATTATTATCCCTAAATATCATAAATATCACGTAACACGTTCTCACAATTCACAGAACGCATGGTAACCCAAGACTCATGCTTCTCCAAAAAAAAATCCACAAATTAATTCTGCAGGATCCCTGTATTCCAGGCTCACACTTCATTAACAGAGCACACATTAAATATCTCACAAGAACGACAAATCTTATTTATCACTCATGGCCGTTAACCTTTTGTTTAACCCGGTCTTGAAATTTATTATTATTATTATTATTATTATTATTATTATTATTATTAGTGTTTTTTAGTTCTAGCATTAATCTGAATTTAATTCTGAATTCGATGACACTATCCTGCATAAATCCATAGAAATGCACACTGAAATTTATCATATAAGACACAACGCAAATTCTGTTACACACGACTTCGTAAATCTGGAATTATTTTAATTAAATTATATTTTATCCGAGAGGTCCATTACGTTAAAATATTATGTTTAAGTATTTCCATGAAAATTAGAAATAATCTCGGAATACATTCTAGATAAAACTACACTAATAAGCTCCAAATTACATTCACACTCAATGTACCAACACTACCATGACACTAGAGTAGGAAAATGTGAAAATGTTGCAAAATTGCATTAATCGAATAGAAATACTCGTTCAAATGAAGGGATACGTACTATTTCTACATAGATGGACAGTAATAATATTACAAAAGTGTACTTAAAAATGCGATATAACTCGATCTCTCCATTGTGGGTGAATCAGCTCACATGATGCAGGTCGTCCGGACCATTTTCTCCCTCATATTAGAAGATGCCTACATTTAGCAGGGCATGATGACGGCCAAGACCATTTCCATCGGTGAATTATCAGCTCCTCTTGAAGATAGGCGAAGCATCCCGGTGCAGAATATTATCCTGAACTGTAGAGGTCCTATTCATTCTTGAGTTTCGATGATGGCTGAAACTAATACAAACATCTTTAGAAATTGTTCAAATACGAACACGTTGAATATATCTTGATGAAGACACTTAACGTGAAGCTCACGAAAATCTGCAGCGATACGGTAACGTAATAAAAAAACCGAGCTCGATAGCTGCAGTCGCTTAAGTGCGTCCAGTATCCAGTATTCGGGAGATAGTAGGTTCGAACCCCACTGTCGACAGCCCTGAAAATGGTTTCCAGTGGTTTCCCATTTTCACACCAGGCAAATGCTGGGGCTGTACCTTAATTAAGGCCACGGCCGCTTCCTTCCCACTCCTAGCCCTTCCCTGTCCCACCGTCGCCATAAGACCTATCTGAGTCGGTGCGACGTAAAGCAACTAGCAAAAACACGTAATAAAAAAGAACGGATTTATTCATTGTGTTCACGAGCTTATATGCCCTCGGCTGTGGAGGTGTAGCGCTTTCCTAACACATAATCGGTCGTCTTGATGTTCTGTGATATGCTTTAATCCTTCCAGAAATTACTGGGCTCAGAGCGAGCTTCGACACGCGCAGCGTACAGTCTGAGGTAACCTCGAAAAATTTCCTCGTTGGTCACGTGACTATAATTCGGCATCGATCGACAGGCTAAAATAAACAATAGTCTGCACTTGCACCAAACCGGTCAAACCACTTTTCTGACTGAATACTTACACCACAGGAAAGCGTAAACACCTAGATAAGCCATGCAAACATTCATTCCTACAGTGTGGTACGGCAAGGTTCAATTTCCTTCACAGAGCATCACAGGAAAATGCGCACAACGAAAACTCTTCTGTTCGACTGCACATGCATGTGTTGCTAGGAGGCGTGATGTGTCTTAAGACAAACAATGTTTATTATGATCATTGACAAAGACGCGGTATTGCTCTCACAGCGGTGATATACATCGTTTTGTTTCTGTTTGCTTAATTTGTGAACCGTGAAATTTCGATTGCTCGATTCAGGAAGTGAATTAATGAACACGTTTCTCAATATGATTTGTTTTAAATTCAGGAGACATGTAATTAGGTGCATCAGTATCTAGTCTATATTTTGATAACTATGCGAGGTGTATATAACTTAAACATCTACTTTAGTGCCCAGGAACTCATTTGAACAGGGAACACTTGGAAATATATCCACCTAATCACGTAATTCTACTAATATTTCCCTCGGAGCTTTGCGTTATTGTGTACCCTATTCCAGTGTTTGATTGTATTTACATTGTTATTTGGCCACTTGATTAATGGAATTCACCGTCAAATGCACGGGCTCTGGCCGGATGCATGGATAGGGGCCTGATTCCCAGTGGCGCCCGTGTTTGACTACGTGTGATGCTGGATGATGAGGAATGTAAGCGCCAAGTTAATTAGAGAGAAGCAAACCATTGTCTCATCCTGTCGTTTCTGTCGAGAGCCCTTGGTGCAATTGGGATATGACGTGCAGAACTCTGATGTTACGACAGCTTTACAACCACAACTGTAAGACGATATATCCAGGCGTGTAAATCACTGAGCTTCCCAGACTCCAAACGTTTACTTTGTTCTGGTAACTGTTATCCGTTTAGCCAAATATTGTTCACTTTTACTTCAAAGTTATATGCTACTATATAATATTAACATTAATAATAATAGCAGCCTCAGTGGCTCTGGTGGCAGCGTGCCGGCCTCCCACGGCTTTGTTCCGTGCTTCAAATCCCGGTCAATATTTGTGAGATTTGTGCTAGACAAAGTGGAGGCGGGACTGATATTTCTCCTGGTACTCCGGCTTTCCCTATCATCTTTCATTACAGTAACACTCTCCAAGATCAATTCATTTCATCTGTCAGTCATTTATCATTGCCCCAGAGAAGTGTGACAGGCTTCGGCAGCCGGCACAATTCCTATCGTCGCCATTAAGTGGGGGCTTCACTCATTCCATTTCTTACCCCGTCGAAATGGCTGGAAACCGGCTGTGAACTTTTATATTCAACACTACTACTACTACTACTACTAATAATAATGATAATAATACTCGTTGGCTGAACGGTCAGCGTACTGGCCTTCGGTTCAGAGAGTCCCGGGTTCGATTCCCGGCTGGGTCGGGGATTTTAACCTTAATTGGTTAATTCCAATGGCACGGGGGCTGGGTGTATGTGTTGTCTTCATCATCATTTCATTCTCATCACGACGCGCAGGTCACCTACTGGTGTCAAATAGAAAGACCTGCACCTGGCGAGCCGAACCCGTCCTGGGATATCCCGGCACTAAAAGCCATACGACATTTCATTTTCATGATAATAATAATAATAATAATAATAATAATAATAATAATAATAATAATAATAATAATAATAATAATAATAATAATTTCGTGTGGCTATTTCTAGCCAGATGCAGCCCTTGTAAGGCAGACCTCCGATTAGGGTCGGCGGCATCTGCCATATGTAGGTAACTGCGTGTTATTGTGGTGGAGGGTAGTGTGTGAGTTGCAGGGATGTTTGGGACAGCACAAATTCCCAGTCCCCGAGCCAAGGGAATTAACCATTTAAGGTCAAAATCTCCTACCCGGCCGCGAATCGAACCGGGAACCCTCTAGACCAAAGGCCAGCACGCTAACCATTTAGCGGTGGAGCCGGAAATAATAATAATAATAATAATAATAATAATAATAATAATAATAATAATAATCATCATCATCATCATCTGTTTACCCTCCAGGTTCGGTTTTTCCCCCGGACTTAGCGAGGGATCCCACCTCTACCGCCTCAAGGGCTGTGTCCTGGAGCTTCAGACTCTTGGTCGGGGGATACAACTGGGGAGTATGACCAGTACCTCGCCCAGGCGGCCTCACCTGCTATGCTGAACAGGGGCCTTGTGGAGGGATGGGAAGATTGGAAGGGATAGGCAAGGAAGAGGGAAGGAAGCGGCCGTGGCCTTAAGTTAGGTACCATCCCGGCATTCGCCTGGAGGAGAAGTGGGAAACCACGGAAAACCACTTCCAGGATGGCTGAGGTTGGAATCGAACCCACCTCTACTCAGTTGACCTCCCGAGGCTGAGTGGACCCCGTTCCAGCCCTCGTACCACTTTTCAAATTTCGTGGCAGAGCCGGGAATCGAACCCGGGCCTCCGGGGGTGGCAGCTAATCACGCTAACCACTACACCACAGAGGCGGACATAATAATAATAATAATAATAATAATAATAATAATCATATTTTGTCTATCTTTCCAGGCTTTCTCCCAAAGTAATTTAGGTCTGAATGGCCACCTCCCTGACGCCAACACATTGTGGAGGGACTTACTCACTAAGATGTGTGTATAGTCAATGCGCGAGCAATACCGCGTATCCGGCAATACTCCTCTTTTCCACTACTTTTCTTAAGACTGGTCAAGCCTCTCAGCCACATTTGGATATGCAGATCTTTAGAACAATTTTCATTGTGTTCATTATCCAATGTCAAAGTCTTTAGGAAAAGGATGGATTGTAATAGTTATGTCACGGGGGTTTGTTACGACGATATGCTCATAATCTCATTGAATATACAAAATTCAAATTCCCCCTCCAAATCATACTCCCAAGTTGAAAGCACAGAGTGGTAATCATGGGACCCCAGCTGAGTTTGACCTTGTTTCCACACAATTATCCAGATATCTGTCCTATCCAAACATCTTCTCCATCTCTCATTCTTTTCTGATGTCGAGGACTGTGACACCTACCGAGTCATTCATTTTCCCACCCTTCATGGCATTTCCCCAGTCTCTTATTATTCTAAGCACCGGAGCTCTTCCCCCATTTCCCTAGGATTAATGATAAAATGGGTTAGTAATATTTTATTTTTATTCCGTAATATAATAATCACCACAGTCACAATTTCAATACCTGAACAGATGTAACCATGGTAAGCAAGAATAGCTTTCTGACTGCAAAGCCAGTAACGAACGAAAGTGTTCCTATACCGGGGATTAATAATAATAATAATAATAATAATAATAATAATAATAATAATAATAATAATAATAATAATAATAATAATAATAATCATAATAATAATAATAACAATAGGAGGAGGAAAAATAAGTTGAACGTCTCATTAACTACATTTACTGTTCTTCTGACGCTAAGGTGCCGAAATGTTGCCCAGAAGGGGTTGTTTTATGTTCTGGCATATCTGACAATTAGGAGAGGTGTATTTGGGCACCTTTAAATACAGTTGGACTGAACCAAGGCCGAACCCGCCAAGTTGGGCTCAGAAGGCCGGCGCTCTTCCATCTGCGTCACTCAGTCAGGATTTTCTTCCGGGGGATATTTGCAGAAAGAGATTGTGCTCGCAGTCCCTTGTTTTCGTTTAAAACATATAGCGATTCTGGTGTAATTAAGTGAATGGCAATAACAGAGGCAGTTGAAATTGGTCGTTTATACAAATCCGAACTTTCGTGTAATCATCATCATCATCAGTTTACCCTCCAGGTTCGGTTTTTCCCTCGGACTTAGCGAGGGATCCCACCTCTACCGCCTCAAGGGCAGTGTCCTGGAGCTTCAGACTCTTGGTCGGGGATACAACTGGGGAGTATGACCAGTACCTCGCCCAGGCGGCCTCACCTGCTATGCTGAACAGGGGCCTTGTGGAGGGATGGGAAGATTGGAAGGGATAGGCAAGGAAGAGGGAAGGAAGCGGCCGTGGCCCTAAGTTAGGTACCATCCCGGCATTCGCCTGGAGGAGAAGTGGGAAACCACGGAAAACCACTTCCAGGATGGCTGAGGTAGGAATCGAACCCACCTCTACTCAGTTGACCTCCCGAGGCTGAGTGGACCCCGTTCCAGCCCTCGTACCACTTTTCAAATTTCGTGGCAGAGCCGGGAATCGAACCCGGACCTCCGGGGGTGGCAGCTAATCACGCTAACCACTACACCACAGAGGCGGACACTTTCGTGTAATAAATAGTTTTTTTGATATTCCATCCGATCGCTTCCATGGGCAAGTTTCTTTTATTTATCACAGTCGATTGATGTATTAAACGGGCTGTAGTTCTCATCCAGTCTGGAGCATGCTGTGTTAGCGTCACGACGCCATTAGGCTCCCTTCCTGACACGTAAGACCGTGCACACGGGGGTCTTGTACTGCTCGTGAATACCCAATATCGTGAGGATTAGGGTGATTAGATATTCGCGGCCAGTTCCATGCAGACCTGAGTTGCACCCATACAGCTAACATTAGAGCATACCACTGAATATATGTGTATCCTTCGGAGAAGTACACTGTTTTAACCTGAATTTCGGATAAATGTAATTCCCTTCCTGTGTGCCTCATTTTTGTGTTAAGGTGTGTTGCATATTTGTCTCGATGATTATTTATAAAGCATTATAAAAATCAAAATTACAAAGAGATATGAAGAAAGTTCATCTCAGGTATGACTATTTCAAGCAATTAGCTTCTTTTACCTTAAAGAGCTCCTGGAGGATGAAGTTCTAGCACGGTAGCATTTCTTAAAACATATTGGTGGCAATGCTACGTATGTGACAATGCTCTTCCTAACTATTATTTTGTCCGACCTCGCGGTGTAGGGGGCAACGCGTCCGCCTTTCATTCAGCGGTCCCTGGTTCGATTCCCGGCCGGATCAGGGGTTTTTAATTGAAATGATTAATATCCCTGGCCTGGGGACTGGGTTTTTGTGACGTCCGTAATCTTCCTTTCCTCACACACAACATTCCACATTACCGCCATTCCAATTACACGCAGGTTCATACAACATGGTGCCAGTAGGGGCAAAAGATCCACATCGGTCAACGCCCCGAACAAATAGTATTAAGGAACGTTATTTTCCTTAAGACAGGTCACGTCTCCCAGCCACAAATGGATATACAGTCCATCAGAACAATTTTCGTTCTCTTCATTTTGCTATGCTGATCTGTAGAGGAAAATGAACCATAAATACATTATACTGTAGGAGTGCGTAAATACGTCATACATACACACATTCCTACAGTGCGATACGGTGAGGTTGGTTTTACTTTACACGTTAACATAGAGAAATCAACACAACAGGAATTGTTCTGATGGACTGCATTTCCCTATGTGACTGGGAGGCGTGACCAATCTTAAGGGACCGGTTGAGTTAGCCGCGCGGTTAGGGGCGCGTAGCTCTGAGCTCGCATCCGGGAGATAGTGGGTTTGAACCCCACTGTCAGCAGTCCTGAAGATGGTTTTCCGTCGTTTCCCATTTTCACACCAGGCAAATGCTGGGGCTGTATATCAAATAAGGTCACGGCCGCTTCCTTCCCATGCCTAGGCATTTCCTTTCCCATCGTCGCCATAAGACCTATCTGTACCGGTGTGAATTAAAGCAAATAACAGTTTTAAGGGAAATAATGGATAGGAAGAGCATTGTCAGATATTGGTATTAGGATTAGGCTATCGATATACCAATTGAAGGGACCTTAATAAATAACATAATAAAATTTCTGTCAACAGAGCTTTACATTAGCGATAATTAGCAAGGGGTTGTAATAGGCCACTGCCGAACATTCAGTATTATCTACATTTCTCCATCAACAGTCACGACGATAATAACTTCGTTCGTAGTATCACAATATTACTAGTGTGTTTCCATTCTTTCAAATGCTTATACATTCAGTTATACTATAAACCATCTCCAAAATTTTATAATTACAGTAGTTGAATATTAAAATATTCTGGGCGGGTGTTTTATAGGTCACCTCCGTGTTCAACCTAAGACTCTTGCACAAATTTAGAACTAATTTGAGGTTTTCGATCGCGGATAACTTCGACTTGTGAGATCTTAAAAGGAGCTAATTGATCGTACACAGTAGAAATTTGGTTTAGTTAACTGTCCTTAATGATTTAAAATTTTGTCTCTGTACGACACCTAGAATTTCTGCTGGGGCAGGTAGCCTTTAGTCCGGAAACCAAGATCGTTTGTATGGCCGAAACTTTTTAAACGTATTTGTAGTGAAAGGAAGATGCAATGTTTGACAAACTACACCTTAGATAACAGAACCTTGCCGGCCAAAGTTCTAAACTAAAATATTTCACATAGGGGGTTTTGTCCCGGCAGTGACGATATATACTTGCTAAAGATCCTGGTATAATAATAATAATAATAATAATAATAATAATAATAATAATAATAATAATAATAATAATAATAATAATAATAATGGGGTTGGGCCTCCGAAGAGCCCTGGTGCGGGTCTTCCGAGTTGACGCCCCAGTAGACGACAATCGATGTTCTGATTAGTTTAATTTTGAGAAGTTTTGAGTATCATGGTCAAATGACTAGTGGTGGCCATGCGAAATTCGCGGTATGCCTAATAACGCACTAACTGAACTACAAATTTACTGTAGTTTTACTCAAGCTTGAGGGTAAGGATGATTTGGTTATTACGCCCCCTAAGCATCTTGTACTCCTATGTTAAAGGTTCTGAATTGTGCAGTGGAGTTCTTTTGTGGTATCATCAAGAAACTTCAGTACTTATCCTGTTTATTGTGTTTAGAAGACAGGCTGCCCTAATATAGGTACTTCATGTAGTAATATTTCGTCGTTACCGGGACAAAACCTCCTATGTGATAATATTTTTGGAGATATACTGACCCGCAGCACATACATTATGAAGAGCGAGAATGCCTTGATAACATTCACACAATATTGCACCTTAGATAACAGAACCTTACCGGCCAAAGTTCTAAACTAAAATATTTCACATAGGAGGTTTTGTCCCGGCAGCGACGATTTGCAATGTTACTGGCAATGGATTGACGGACTACTGTGGAATTAGCCGTAGAATGCTACGGAATTATTTCGTAGAAATGTTACAATATTCCTATTCCAATTAAGTGAATTAATTGAAAAATAAATTATAATGTTATTTTACCACTTCATAAATTAAAGGGTTGACACAAGGACACCGTACACTTCATTTTGAATATATCGTCGTTGCCAGGACAAAACCTCTTATGTGATAATATTTTTGGAGATATACTGACCCTCAGCACATACATTATGAAGAGCGAGAATGCCTTGGCATTATTCACACAATATTGCACCTTAGATAACAGAACCTTGCCGGTCAAAGTTCTAAACTAAAATATTTCACATAGGAGGTTTTGTCCCGGCAGCGACGATATGCTCTTTGTTAATACGTTTACCCACCAAGGTTGGCTTTTCCCTCGAACTCAGTGAGGGATCCCACCTCTACCCCCTCAAAGGCAGTGTCCTAGAGTGAGACTTTGGGTCGGGAGGATAAAACGGGAGAGGAGAACCAGTACCCCGTCCAGGCCTCAACTGCTATGCTGAACAGGGGCCTTGTGCGGGGGATTGGAAGATTGGAAGGGATAGACAAGGAAGAGGGAAGGAAGCGGTCTTGGAATTAAGTTAGGTACCCCCCAGACATTTGCCTGGAGGAGAAGTGGGAAACCACGGAAAACAACTTCGAGGTTCGATAAGGTGGGAATCGAACCCCCAGCTCTATTCAGTTGATCTCCCGAGGCTGAGTGGACCCTGTTCCAAACCTCGTACCACTTTCCAAATTTTGTGGCAGAGCCGGGTATCGAAACCGGGCCTCCGGGAGGGGCAGCTAATCACACTACACATTAGAACACAGAGGCGGACTTAAATATACGCTGAGTGGCCAAAAGTCATGGGAAGGCACTGAATGTGATGTTAATAACGAGTAGCTCTTCCGCGAGCCGACAGAACGGCGGCAGCAATATGGATGACATCGTCTCTACAAGGTGTTGAAATCGTTCTGAAGGGATCAGGATCCACGCATCTTGCAGTGGTACCCACAATTGGTCTTGTGTAATTGGTGCGGGGTTCATGGAACGTACACCAGCATCGACAGCATCCCCTAAATGCTCGATTGGATTCAGATCGGGGTATCTGGTTTGCCAATCCAGGGCCGTAACTTCACTGGAGTGCACCTCCAACCACCTGCGTGCCACCACAGAGCGGTGACATGGCGCCTTGTCCTGTTGAAACATGGCATCTCCATCAGGGTACCCTAGGGCCAGAAAGGAATACTGATGGTCTGCGCCCCCTGCAGCCGGACAATGGGACCTAACTATGACCACGAGAACGCCGCCCAGACCAGAACTGAGCCACCTCCCGCCTGGACACAACCTTGTGGACACGCAGGATCCATAGCTCCATGGGGCATACGCCACACTCTCATGTGCCCATCAACTCGATACAACTGGAACAGGGATTCATGGGACCATACCACAGCCGCCACTCTTCCATGGTCCATTGCCGATGTTCGCGGGCCCATCCACGTCACTGAACTCTGTGTCGAGGTGTCAGCAAAGGGACATGTGTTGGTCATCGGCTGGTGAAGCCTGTGCGGTGCAGTTGCCTCCTCACAGTCCTGGTAGAAATGGGTTCCTGACTCCCAACAATCAACTGGGCGGTGATCTGACTACTGTCGAACGCCGAGTATGGTTCTGCGGAGGCGACTGATATCCGTTCGTTAAACACCTGTGGTCTTCCCGTGCGGCGGCTTATCCGGGTGGTAACATTCTCTCAGCGATATTGATGATTCAGCCTAGACACTATTGACGTGCGAAACCCGAATTCGCGTGTAATCTCCGCAATGCTATGAACCACGATCCGTGCGCCGACGATCACTTCACGTTCAAAGTCATTTAATTCCTGACGTGTTGCCACCTTCACGACACTGGTGTCTGTGACAGACCGCTCAGCTAAGCCACAGCTAGCTGCAACCCTCAGGGGTCATACAAGGCACATTTTCTAATGCGACACCTCTTCCCGTGACTTTTGGCCACTCAGTGTATACACTGCCACTTAAGAAAGAAAATCTCATATACCACAATGCTCTTCGATCCTTAAGACTGGTCACGTCTCGCAGCCACATATGGATATGCAGTCCACCAGAATAATTGTGGCTGTGTTCAATTTCCTGTACTAAATTTTAAAGGAAAATTAAACTCACTGCAAGAATATATACGTGCATATTACGCACTCGTACAGTATAATGTGTTCATGGTCTGTCTGTGTGTGTGTGTGTATGAATGTGCAAGGTGCTTCAGAGATAAGTAAAAACTGGTTATTGAAAGATAAGTACAAACTGGTTATTGAATGGGTGCTGAATATATATGACGTCAATATAAAGTCCTCTTTAGAAACTATGAAATATGAAGTTGAAAATCTAATGTTTGTTGCTCAGATAGTATTTAATGATGACCGGAAGGATTTGCTGTTACAATGCATTCCAGTGTGAAAATGTACTATTCTTATACAGAACGTTTTCGTACAACTTACGCATGCATTCTACCTGAAGCTGCAGTGAAGTGATGCACCTACGAAATATTTCATGCACATTACGCAAACATACTGCCTGAAAAATGATATGGCGGGTGGTATAAGTCAAGAGGTAAACGAAGCTACCACCTACCTCATAAACATCACGCTCTACTTCAAGTTCCCCCATTGGACAAACCATTCGTTATATTAAAAAATCATATTTCGCGAACTGCGGATATTCATTCCAACCTTACATAAGATTATTTGTACTTGCCTCCCAAACACACTGTATACTGTATTTATTATCCCACATTATATGAATAATTATCCGCCTCTGTGGTGTAGTGGGTAGTGTGATTAGCTGCCACCCCCGGAGGCCCGGGTTCGATTCCCGGCTCTGCCACGAAATTTTTTGAAAGGTAGTACAAGGGCTGGAGAGGGGTGCACTCAGCCTCGGGAGGTCAACTGAGTAGAGGTGGGTTCAATTCCCACCTGGAAGTGGTTTTTCGTGGTTTCCCACTTCTCCTCCAGGTAAAATGCCGAGATGGTACCTAACTTAGGCCACGGCCGCTTCCTTCACTCTTCCTTATCTATTCCTTCCAATCTTCCCATCCCCTCGCAAGGCCCCTGTTCAGCATAGCAGGTGAGGCCGTCTGGGCGAGGTACTAGTCATCCTCCCCAGTTGTATTCCACGACCCAGAGTCTGAAACTCCATGGCACTGCCCTATAGGCGGTAGAGGTGGGATCCCTCGCCGAGTCCGAGGAAAAAACTGACCCTGGATGGTAAACAGATAAAGCAGAAGAAGAAGGTATGAATAATTATTATCCACTTTTACTCTCTCGCTGTACAAAAGAAAGATTTCGGAATATCTCTTAATCGCAATCATGCAGTGCGAGTGGAAGATAAGCCACGCGGTAACATTACGTCAGCTAGTGGTAGCCAATAGCACACGCGTTTGCTGTAACATGCTTTAGTGTTGACATCGTGGCTGACGGTGACAGCTGGCTGCAAGTCGGTATGACTTGAACCCCAGACACTGTTAGTAAACTTTAAATGTAATACGAAATTCATGTTGAAGTATTTCTGAACCTAACTGCATTTAAAGCAAGTAATTGATGAGAATTTGACTGCTGTAAAAGTAACCGATTTTTAAAATTTCATTTTGCAGAATTCGAGCGGATATTTTTCAGCTAAATAATGGATATTAGAAGACTATTTTAATATTCCTATGTTTTTGAACTATAAATAATTGTTTATGAACCAAACACGTGACTGTTATTGTGCTCAATTTCATGCAATAAAGGCAAACGCAAAACTCAAAATATCTCACTTCCATGTCTGTGTGGGTTAGCTCCCTCTCCCACTCTAGCGCACAAATGATATTTCAAAATCAATATTAAGCTTTGGATGGCAGCTGTGCTTTTCTGGGGGCAATGAAGTCCAGTCATGGGGCAAGTGTTTCGGAATTGTACAAAATAAATATAGCGTTAGTAACAGTTGTTCCTGAGTATAAATTTTATTTCGTTGATCATGCGTCATACGTTCCATTTTGCCTTAATATTGTGAATTTAGCCCAGTCTCCGCAATATCTCGTTACATTTATCATTCGGTGTGTGTACTTGTAATTTGTTGATGGTAGGATAAGGATTCCGATATTCGCCAGGAGCTGAAGTTGATAATCTTGGATAACTACTTCTAAGATGGTCAAGAATGAAATTGGACCTAACATTCTTCTCAATTAAGTTTCACGAAGCGGAGGGTTCCCCTATGTCACAATAGAGATTGTTACGCCTTTCAGTGTTCAATTGCAAGTCTCCTTGAATGAACTAATTGTCTGTATTATCCCCAGTTAGAAACTAGCACTTCGGCTCCATCCAGTTTTGCCCTTCTTATCTTGAAATACTAAAAAAAGTTAATCGTCGTCACCTTGATCTCCCTCTGCTTCTCTTACCCTCCATGTTTGAGTCCATTATACTCATCCCCATTCACTTCCATGCCCCTCCCATAACCCTTTCATTTCATCCGCCTGCTTGTAAATGAAATGGAGTATGGCTTTTAGTGCCGGGAGTGTCCGAGGACATGTTCGGCTCGCCAGGTGCAGGTCTTTTGATTTGACACCCGTAGGTGACCTGCGCGTCGTGATGATGAAATGATGATGAAGACGACACATACACCCAGCCCCAGTGCCAGTGAAATTAACCAATCATGGTTAAAATTCCCGACCCTGCCGGGAATCGAACCCGGGACCCCTGTGACCAAAGGCCAGCACGCTAACCATTTAGCTATGGAGCCGGACCGCCTGTTTGTGATAGTAATCCTTATCACAACTTTCATATCTATACGCCCAGTTTATGAATGAGATATCCTGAGTCTGCCCAGTGTTCACACCTGTACGGCAACGTCGCTAGAGAACATAGCGATATAAGGGAAGTTACGTCTTCCACTCCAATTCTTCCTTTTTTCTTTCATTTTTTTCTTTCCTGCTTTATTTCTTACAGAAAGGGCTGGCTCATACGATTATTTTACTACTCCTTAATTCGATTTCAATTACTATACTTCCATACTGATAGAATATACACACTAATTACTTAAGAGTACCTATTCCAATTTAATTGTGCCTACCTAAGATTCAATTTCTAACCAACTGGTAATATTTCAGTCCTGAAAATGATAGTTTCATACCATACCTGATTACAGTCTTAAATACCCATAAGCTCCGGGAATCGAATCTGGGCCACCAACGGAAGAAAAAACCTTGCTGGTAGGAATCCAGTATTCGGGGGAAAGTAGGTTCGAACCCCACTGTCGGCAGCCCTGAAGATGATTTTCCGTGGTTTCCCCATTTTCACACCAGGCAAATGCTGGGGCTGTACCTTAATTAAGGCCACGGCCGCTTCCTTCCCACTCCTAGCCCTTCCCTGTCCCATCGTCGCCATAAGACCTATCTGTGTCGGTGCGACATAAAGCAACTAGCAAAAAAAAAAAAAAAAAACTCTTGCTAAATCCGATGATCATATTTAGTTAGTATGACATCAAATTCATTTCCAACTCGCATTATGTTGTGTCATAATTAAAGAACGATTCTTATATCCGTACTGCAGCATGATGGCACTCAGCAGTGGAACGTTTCCGCTGCATTTGCGGTACTCAGCTCGTCCTGAATTAAGCAACATACATGTTTGTAATTCACCCGCGGTCCGACGTTAATGAAGATGTACTCATCTCTTTCCTCGTTCAATAGGTGGCGCACTTGGCATTAAAGAGTTCCGACGGGCACCGCTAGCTGGCAGGCGTATACACAGATTGGACTCATAGAAAAAAGAATAGCAGAAAACAACTGTTTCTGATACTTTCGCTGAAATGAATTATGAAGTAAGTGAGCCAAGTTTCTTGTGTTAGTAAGTGAAGTTTCTCTCTCAATGTCACATTCACACACACACATAACTGGACAAGAAAAAAACTGTACCTCGTGGAAGTATTGGAAAATATTGCTCTAGTAACCGTGGCATCATTTTCTAAGACAATATATGGACATAACTCAAAGAGCAGAGAAGCTTCCCCTAACAGCGGCTAGTTTTACTAGCCTTGCAGATCAGCATTCGGGAGGTGGAGGGGCTGTTCCCCACCGTCGGCTGTTTTGGGAATGATTTACGGTTACCTTCCCTTAAGGCAAATGCCGGGGCAGATTATTTTATAGGCAACAGCCGCCACCCCGTCAACTGCTCCGCAATTCAGACCATCACTTCAAATCGCCTTTGCTGAAAGAGCGCGTAACTCTCTGGGAGGCGCTCCGTAACCCTTCAGGGTACGTAATGAAAACATTTTAGAGGTAGTAGAAGGTCCGCCTCTGTGGTCTAGTGGTTGAGGCCCGGGTTGAAAAGTGGTACGAGGGCTGGAACGAGGTCCACTCAGCCTCGTGCGGTCAACTGAGTAGAGGGGGGGGGAGGGGTTTCTATTCCCACCTCAACCATCCTGGAAGTGATTTCCCACTTCTCCTCTAGCCAAATGCCGGGATGGTACCTAACATAAGGCCACGGCCGCTTCCCACCTACTTCCTTGTCTAACCCTTCCAATCTTCCCATCCCCCCGCCACCACAAGGCCCCTGTTCAGCATAGCAGGGGAGGCCACTTGGGCGAGGTACGGGTCCTCTTGTCCAGTCGTATCCCACCGACCTAACGTCTCACGCTCGTGGATACTGTCTTTGAGGCAGTAGAGGGGTGGGATTCCTCGCTGAGTCCGAGGAAAAACCAACCCTGGTGGTTATAGGGATTAAGAATATAGTAGTAGTAATATTGGTATTAGTAGTAGTAGAAGGAGAAGAAAATGCCAGCCCCGCTGTATAAGGATAGCGCGCCTGCCTCTTACCCGAAGGCCCCGGGTTCGATTTTTTTTGCTAGTAGCTTTACGTCGCACCGACACAGACAGGTCTTATGGTGACGATGGGATAGGAAAGGCCTAGGAGTTGGAGTTGGAAGGAAGCGGCCGTGTGAAATGGGAAACCAAGCAAAACCATGTTCAGGGTTGCCGACGGTGAATTTCGAACCCACTCTCTCACGGATGCAAGCTCAGGTCTAGAAAGGTAAGAATAACGGCTGAGAGGATTTGTCATGCCGACCACACGACACCTCGTAATCTGTAGGACTTTGGGCCGAGCAGCGGTCGCATGGAAGGCCTTGCCATGTCGGGGCTGTTGCATTATGGCGTTAGGGCTTATTAGCAGTAGAAAATAACACCGAGCAGGGTAGCAACAACTCTGCATTCGGGAGATAGAGAGCTGGTCCAACCGTGGGCTCTCCGGAGAATGGTATTCCGTCGTTTTCTTGTCTCCTATTCTATGGATAATTACTAAACAGCTCATTTTACAGGCCACCGCCGCCATTTTCTCACCTTCTAAAACAAATCCACAGCGTGTTTCCAGTCTTTTAACCGGGTCAGGTATGGAGTGAATAAAGTCCCCTCCTAGCGGCGAGAATAGCAATTGTTCTGGCTGCCTAAGCCTGTCGCACTCCTCTGGGACAATGATTGTGTGACCGGAATTTGGACCACGGAACCCAGCGGTGTGACGCCGGTTCGCTGCCGCCTGAGCCACGGAGGCCCTCCTCACCTCTCGTTGGCCTGAGTTAAGGCCTGCTCCCACCTAGTGGAATCGAATCGAACCGAACAGTCGAAATTTCCGCTCGGCCACTCACATCTAACTGCCAGCAGCGGAATAGAATCGAACGGGATTCTACGCGGGAAATATAAGGCACGCAATGGACAGTTTAATAGCGCTAGCACTTTTGTGCGAAGAGGCGGAAAATGAAGAGAATGAGACGAAAAGAGATCGGAGAAGATTCTGGGTACATGAAATTAATTTAACAAGAGAGCCGAAAGGAGAGTATGCAACTTTATTTGAATATTTCTTGCGCGATGAAGCTAAGTTTCGGCAGTACGGTACTTCAGAATGAGTGTGTTGAAATTTCAACAACTATTTCAGATGGCAGAACAACATTTAACGGAACAGTTAACAAGATTTCGTGCACCAGTACCTCCTCTTCTGAGAATGATCGTCTGCTTGAGGTGAGTTGTAAAAATTTTAAGCCAAAACCAAAAGAAAGAAATCATAATATGGGTAGAGTAATGACAATTATGTGGGTAGGCCCATGTTTAGACACTTCGTTATCAATCCTGTTGAAAGTTTCCAGCAAATGAGCTTGTTGTGGGCAAGTTTTATTACAAATTATTGACGAAATACTAGCGAGCTGTTACGGAGAATGTTAATTTATCAATAGCAGTACCGATATTTAACGTCAACTCGAACGTGAAGCCTAACCAGTCGTCAGCTGACTGCGCAATTTGATAGCAATAGAAGTAAATAAAAGCAATAATTGTTATATAATTTCTGCAGTAGAAATGCAAATTAGCTCCATCACTTCACCATGAAATAATCATCGCATGCATCTCTACCGGTACCTTGTAGAAATTTACTGGAAAGGGCGAGTTGGCGTAATCCTGCCGTTATCTTCTAATATTACTTATTTGATCTATTCCCTGTCTAATAAGAGTTTTGTGAAATTAGAAAGCTACTCGGTGCGAACTTATAAGAAAAATGACTTATCCTCATTCATATATTCGCTATTAATGGCTATAAATAGGTTTCTCTGGCGCATTCAAACTTTGAGTTTTAGGCCTAAATTCTAATAACAGCCTATATCGGAACAAAATTTTGATCATGACCTTTTAGAGCATTATAAAACTTTGCATTTGTTATTCTGGCTACTGACAACCTATAGCTATTCTGATTTACTTTTTTAAATTCCCACAGGACAGCAAATTTAAATTAGATTAGTGGTAGGCTATTATGTTCACCCCCAGAATATCAGAAAAAGGTGAATGAGAGAAAATTGTTCATTTCATATATTGGCCTATTGGTATACAGATAGGAATAGTCCTGCACAGAATCCTCATTAGAATAATAATTTAAATCAGAACGATCCTCTAAATTTTTAGCATTAGACTCGACAGCAGCTTTATTGAACATTAAGTTTATTAAATTTAAATTTGCTGTCCTGTGTAAAATCAAAAGTCAAACAGTATAGCTGTAGGGTGTCAGTAACCAGAAAAAAAATGATAGGTATTATAATGCTTTAAAAGGTCATGATCAAGATGTTATTGCAATATAAGCTGTAATTAGAATTTAGGCCTAAAACTCAAAGCTTGAATTACTGAAATTTAAATTTTCTCTGAATAACTAGGCCTACTAATTTTTAATTGCACTCTGGTTAGACCTGATAATGAAGGTGGCCCAGGTTCTTATTGGAAGTAAAATTTTATTTTGTTTCTGGTTCTTGTTCGAGGTTGTTCCCAATACGTTGGCCTGCTAATTGTTAACCTAATTTGAATTATATTTGTACCAGTAGTATTAACATGGTTGATGAAAGTAGATGTGTCTCCAGTACCTATCATTAAAACATAATTAATGGGAGACCTTGTAATAAACATACAGGAAGGTCTCTTAACAAACTTTTTACAACCTGTCAGTAAGATATTTTCTAATTTCTTGATTCATTGTTAACAGATCATATAGAGTTATAGGAAGCAGTTGATATTCATTTTGAATAACTCGTAAGAGGTCAAAGGTAGATACCACTATAAAGAGATTAAAAGTAGCATTCATTGATAACACATGTGATATACAGGAAGGTTTCTTGGAATACATCATAATATGAGAGACTAATATATATTTTTTTAAAGTTTACACAGTTTTGAAGTTTCTGAGAATAATTACTTGAGGTAAGCTGCAATAATTTTAAATTTAATAAAAGCTGTTATTGAATCTTAACATAAGCTATTTTATCACAAGTTATAGCAGTGAACAGAACAACAACAAAATAATGTACATTTTGTACACTACATTAATAACCCTGCTTCCATCTCAGCATCTGTCACAGCTTCTAGTACCCTTCTCTTCGTAGCAATCTGAAGGTCGAGAGGCAAAGATTTTACAGTCTCTGCCATACTTAAAAAGAAATGTGTTATTGCATCAGTTTCGTTTGTTTCAATAGGGTTCACTTTTTCCAGATAATTAGATAAAACTGTAGCTACAGATGTGGATGGAGGTGTCTGGGATCGTTTCCTTTTAGTAACAGAATGCACTGTTTTTGTTGATGGTGAGATTGTTGCCTGTGAAGTAGATTGTATTTCTTGTGTGAACTGGTTAGGATCTGCAGCACAAGTTCCTTCAGTGGTTTCTGGTTCAATATACACTACAGACTCAGGTGTTACAGGTTCGGTTGATATAATGGTGTCATTGTCGTTCAAAAGAAAATATAGGGTTGGTTCTATTATTAAATTCTGGGATGTGTTTTCTATGGAAATATTGGATAACTGTGGGGAAATTGGTGCAAGGTATGGCTTCAAGAATTACAGCTCATTCTGAAATCTCCAGTCTTAATTTACCCCTCCCTGACGTCCACTTTTTTTTTCTTGATCAGAGATTTCCTGTAGCATTCCCTCAAGCGCTTCCAGGATTCTTTACAATCAGTCGCTGGAAAAGAAAACAGGGCCATACGTACCATAATTGAAATTTGTAACATAAATACTATATAAGGCAAAATATAGTGAACTGTTCTCTATTTTGTTTCAGGTTCCTTGCTACAGGGGACAGCTTGCGAGCAATTTCGTTCAACTACAGGTTAGGACATTCCACAGTCGTCAAAATTGTTAATGAAACATGTGAAATTTTATCGAACATTCTTCATCATACATACATGCCAAAACCGACTGAAGAAAAATGGAAAAGTGTTGAGAAGGGATTTCAAGAACGATAGCAGTTCCCAAACTGTACAGGTTCCATTGATGGGAAACATGTCATGATACAAGCACTAAATAAAAGTGGTTATTTGTTCTATAATTAAAAGGGCACATATTCTATTGTTCTTTTGGCATTGGTGGACTAGAACTATAAATTCATAGCCGTGGATATTGGAGCATTTGGTTCTAATAGTGATGGAGGAATTTTTCAAAATTCAAATTTGGGAAAAGCGCTGGAACAAACAACTTGAATATTCCGGAAAAGAAGAATCTACCTGGTACAGATATCCATTTACCCCATGTTATTGTAGGGGATGAAGCATTCCCCTTAAAGACTTATTTGATGCGACCTTACTCCAAAGCTCAATTAAATGGCAACAAAGAAGAGAAAATATTTAATTACAGACTCAGTAGAGCGCGAAATGTAGTAGAAAACACATTCGGAATAATGGCTCAAAAATTTAGACTCTATCAAAGACGTTTGCAGCAAACTCCTGAACATGTAAAGAATATAGTCTTCGCAACTTGTGTACTACACAATTTCTTGAGAGACGATGTAATTTCGTTCGTTGAAGAGGAATCATTAATCAGCTCTGCAGCGGTTGCATTTTACAGGAGGAAATGCTACTTCTGTTGCAATGGGAGTACGTGATTAATTAAAAACTTATTTTAATGCAGTAGGTTGCGTACCATGGCAAAATGACGTTATTAATAGAGGTAGACTGAACACAAATTAAAATCTGTGAAGTATTTGTTGTCCGCAGCAAAGTGTAGCACTTACGAAATTGTTCAGTGTAAATATATCAGATTTTATTGTAAATACTGTACATATTTCTTTTACTGTAAATATAATAAATATAAGTGATGTCAATTATCGTACTGGTATACTATACGTGGAATTCAACATGATACAATTTTATATTAAGTTCAAGAACAATTATGAAATAAATTGTATATAATCTTTTACAAAGCAGAATTTTCTAACCTGTTTGATTTTTCATTGCCTTGCTTATTTCCTCCCAGGCATTGTCTCTTACGTTTTTGTTACAGTAGTGCTTGTGGGACTTGTCGTAGAGAAAATTGTATTTCTGAACTAAACTGATCAGCTTTTCTGTGTCCATTATTATAAATAAAGCAAAAAAACTATCGTGAAACAAAAACGTTTCGTCAATCTATAGGAAACAGCTAACTTCCACCTGATACACATTTGCTGCCAAATCACCGTCCGAAAGATGCCGATCGTTTACGAAGTTATACGAATGTTGATAATTCTGTTCAATTCCTCTCCGCTAGTCGAAAAATATTCTTGGCAGAGAATCCTGTTCCATTCGGTTCGATTCAATTCGGCTCGTGGCGATCGCTATCTCTACCTCCCTTTTAAACACATGTTAAAAACAATATTCTGTTCGGTTTCGATTCGATTCCATTGCACTAGGTGGGAGTGGGCCTTTAGGGTGTCACTCTGGAAGAGGCCCGCCGTACCCCACCAGGACACGGAATGAAAATATTTTAATATAAGGCCTAGTTGTAAATACAAGTATTGTTGTACGAACGAAGTGAGGAGTGGGTCAGTTTCCAGTTCGTTTCCTCACCAAGCCAGAAGATGCTGTTACATATCAGTCTATGAAGTCCGCTGAAATGCATGCATACACAGATCATATGAGTGATATTTGCATACCATTCATAACATGGACCGGGAGTATCAGGAGCGGCATCTTTTAAAGCCGCTAACACTAGCCATTTTCGCAAAGTCAAAGCCCGGAAAGGAAGTGAGTCCGGCCACTGGAAGTGACATTTTATTCTTGTCCATACAGCAAGACACAGTGCAATGTAAATACTTGGTCTCACCAGCAAAGGCATTGGAGTATACTAAACATCAATATTTTATTAATAATTACCGGCAAGTAAACAGTAGTGATTTGGCGTCGCATAATACAACCTGTGACAATAAAGTTCGGTGAATGAAGTCAGAACGGTCAATCTGGCAACATTGCACCTGCGTAGCAGCAGGTTTTGATCACCTGCTCCCAACGTTGTTCAGTTGAGCATCGTGTGTGTGCCGTGTAAGACCTGTTTGACACAGTGCGTGTTTAGTGCGTTGGTTCTGAACTGCGAACAGGAACATGAACGACCAAAAGATCAATGTAATTACAGTTTTGTTTTAAGCTTGGCAAGACACCGAAAGAAACGCATGCGATGCTGGTACGCGTTTATGAAGATCACGCACTGTCCTTAAAGCGTGTGTAGGAGTGGTTCGCCCATTTTCGAGGAGGGCGGGAAAATGTTTCTGACATTCCATGTAGCGGAACACCGGCGCCCGCCGTCAGTGACGAAAACATTGAGAAGGTGAGAACATTATTCGCTAACGATCGGCGATTAAGTGTGCGCATGATTGCGGATGAACTGCAGATTAATCGTGAATCCGTGCGACAAATCGTTACCCAGAAGTTAGGGAAGAGGAAAGCGTGTTCTCGTCTTGTGCCACACCACTTTTTTTTTGCTAGGGGCTTTACGTCGCACCGACACAGATAGGTCTTACGGCGACGATGGGATGGGAAAGGCCTAGGAGTTGGAAGGAAGCGGCCGTGGCCTTAATTAAGGTACAGCCCCAGCATTTGCCTGGTGTGAAAATGGGAAACCACGGAAAACCATTTTCAGGGCCACACCACTTGACTGACGATCAGAAGCAGACAACTTTAGAGGCTTCACAGAATTTTGTCGAAACGGCGGATGCGACACCAAATTTCTTGAACTGTATCGTCACTGAGGATGAAACAAATGAAATGTGACGAGGCTTTTGAACACCATCCCAAAGGAAGCCTTCTTGCAAAGTTTCCAGGACATGTATCACCGATCTGAGCAGTGCATAGTTATGGGAGGGGACTATTTCGAAGGATAGTAACGTCACTGTCATACAGTGTTCATCTATGTTGATAGTACAGGACTATTCACCGAACTTTAATGTCATAGGTTGTATAACCCCCTTAACACACATCTAGGAATAATGTTATTGGTTTTTGGGTACCGCTAACTACTATTACGGTTATCGGAGATGCCGAGGTGAGATAATTTCGTCCCGCAGGATTTCGGTGACGTGCTTGTAAATCTACTTACACGAGGATGCCGTATTTGAGTACCCTCAGATTTGATCGGTCTGAGTAGCGGTAAAACCCGACTCTAGTGTCTAAACACCTCAGTCCTGCAACAGGCTTGTCTGTAAAAACTCACCCTGCTATTTCACCCTCTTCCACGGCTGGTTTGGGGAGGGAATCTTCAGGTGTAACAATAATAATGTTATTTGTTCTGCCCCACTAATTTCACTTACATTTGTCAGAGATGTTGGGGTGCCGTAAGATTGTTCTTCAGAAGTTCTTTTACGTGTCGGTAATTATATCGACACGAAGCTGACATAATTGAGCACCGTCAAACACCACTGGACTGAGCTGGGATCGAACTGGCCAACACAAAGCTCAGAATGCCAAAGTTCTATCGGCCGACCCACTCAGCCGAGCGGTATTGTTGGTCACAGTTGCCTACCATGAAACAGGAGTTGCCCCGGATATATTAACTCACTCGTTCGATGAAGGTAAATAATGTGTCATGATTGATTCAAAAACCATAACTTTCTATTTTACCGAGTGAGAGTAAATACAACTACAAATCAGCAATCTAAACAGAACTCTCCTCTTCTCTTTAAACAAGATGTAGAAAAAATGCCATAAAATTCACTGGAGATGATAATAAAGAATCAGGAAAATTAAAATGAAGATCTAAACCTCTCACGTACAAATGTAATCCGCATTCAAATAGGGCAAGTAAAGCATGTCTTCTTGGATTGGTTTTGTGGTACAAATGCCTCAAAAGAGCCCCATAACGTCTTAAATCAGAGTTATGCGGCGAAACCCAATTTTTTGGTGTCTAGTGGTCACGAAACCTCAAGTTCCGTCAACAACCGGATTCTAAACACTATTTGTTTTATTGATCACATGTCGTCACAAAATTAGACTAGAAAATAAATGTAAACAGTTCACTAATTAGTGGCTATTTACAAAAAGCGTTAGGCCCCACAGCCGGTCTCAAGCTGTCTGGTAATTAACTGCAACGTACGACCCTTCTGTAATCTTGATTGACTGGCCTCACCCTTCACTTGGCACGCATCAGTCCCTTTCGCCCAGCATTTCCCTGTAGTTGAGTTCCAAAACAAGTGTGCAGGTGTGCAGATTATTACAACGCACGACTGCTGTACTCTTGCCTCGAATCCATGCGAGTCCGATAACTCATCAAGTGACTTCTCCATACACTGAACTATTCAATACTTACCACTGAACAATAACACAGCACCCACTCAGCTACTCCCCAACACTACTACGACGCACTAACGGCATCACCAACAACAACCACCACCACGACACTCTCTCAACATTCACATCTCTGCTCCAGTGAAACTATTACAGCCCACCAATTATTGGTCCTTGTTCGCGGCGACCCTGCTTTTATATCCTTGCTGATGAACTACCAGAGTTTTCAGGATGTGTTCAGAATAGGAACATTACAGTTTCGCCTACCAGAAAGCCCATGGAGACACCAGACGAAAGGCACAATACAGGGGGAGGCCATGGCATGCCTTCAGGCCGGTTGGCAGATCACCGCATTGACTTACCCATACCTTCCAAGGAGTAACGAAGGGAGCTTCCAGAGGACTGGCAGTCATATGAGCACGTGATAATATGGTGCTGTCTTCACTCACGCCGTCATTTGGAAGTTAAACCGAAGCTGGGACCAAGCAGAATGATCACGGAAACATCCACCCTTATGACTTATGGTTGTCAATCTGCATTACCTTACTTCTCCCAGTTGACATTGGATAAAAATTCCGAGTTATAGGGTCGATTCATATCCTTCTGACCCTTTCTTCATTGGTGAATATGGGATGAAGTTTATCTCGCAAAGGGTTGTCTGACCGAGGACGTAAAGGCATGCTAGGTTCACCCGAAAGGACGTTGTTTCGATTCCCGGCCAGGAAGTCGAAAATTTAAAAATCTAGTTTTTCAATTTTGGAGGAGCGCATGGTGTTGAGGTTCATTCAGCCTAGACCATAAATGAGTACCAGTTTAATTCCTGGGAGCAAAGGCAATCGAGCGTAGAGCTGACCACTCTACCCCGCTATGTGACGAGGTTACGTGTAGTGGAAGCCTTTACCATCCATCCCTCCTAGCGTCTTCATGCTCAGTACGGAGACGACTTTGCTCTGCTTTTAGTTTATCTTCCAATCTGCAGTATATACGATGTATTCTCTAATATGCGAGTGACATATAGTGCATTATTTTGCAGAGATATTCCCTGTTGAATTCTGCATCGATTTAACCCAATATATCCTATTGCAAATGCTAATTGATGGCGAAATAGAAAACCTTAAAATTGAGAACGTCAGATGGTCAGCTTACTAAAATCGCACCTTGCTCACGAAATCGCACGAAAATCTATTAAACCTATTAATGAGAAGCGCACAATACTCCAGGCAATCGATCTTTCAGAAGCCAGCAACGCATACACTTCAGATCTTCTTGAACGAGACTATCAGTTGGTCAGGAACGAGTTCCTTAGTAAGAACGGTAACTAAATAAAGAAAACAGAATTATTAAGGTTCCAGTAGCAGGCAGCTCAGAAGAAGGAAGGAAATGAAATTCATAAATATTCATAAATGTCAGGAAGAATACGACACAAACAGCATCAACCGATTACAGTCGGTCGGCTAAACTTGCCCGTAAAGTGAGACAACAGCAGACAGCTCACACATTGTTTAACCACACCTGCTGCTAACGCTATACTCTGCTTAAGAAGGTAACTGATAGAAACGTCAACAGGAATTCGACATTTCTACATACTGGTTAGCATTAGAAAGAACTTGTAGCACTTAAAGTGTATTTTCATCGTTACTGTGATACGCATTCGAGTGAAAAAACAAAACTGCTTGTGCGATTTAAATTCGCAGCGCCTTAGATGATTATTTCTATCATAGGAAGCGTAAGAATGGGGCGAAATAAATCACGCGAACGGCACAAATTATTGTATATGTGACCGATATAGAAACTAAGGCGCAAAATTATTGGAAAGCGTAACCACTGCTACAGTGCACCTAAGGCGAACCCAGTTCGGTTTTATTTATTCCGAAAATGCAAGAACTGCAGGAATATTATCGTGTTACCGGGCGAGTTGGGCCGTGCGGTTAGGGGCGCGCAGCTGTGAGCTCGCATCCGGAAGATAGTGGGTTTGAATCCCAATGTCAGCAGCCCTGAAGATGGTTTTCCGTGGTTTCCCATTTTCACACCAGGCAAACGCTGGGGCTGTACCTTAAATAAGGCCACGGCCGCTTCCTTCCCATTCATAGGCCTTTCCTGTCCCATTGTCGCCATAAGATCTATCTATGTCAGTGCAACGTAAAACAAATGGCAAAAAATAATATCATGTTCACTATGTTCTGTTCGGTTTCCTCCTGTTTTTACTTTCTCTGTTGTTTACAATTGCTGCAGTGAGTTATTACAAACTTATGAAGACTTGAATTCTTATTGTCATTCGTACATCTTAATTCGGCTCCTTGGTTGAATGATGACGGTTGTGATCTGTCAGTCAGTCACTACTGACCTGCATTTAGGGTAGTCGCGCAGGTGGCAGATTCCCCACTTGTTGTTGTCTTAGGGTTTTCCTAAATGATTGAAAAGAAATTCGAAATATATTGAACTTCTACCTTGGTAAGTTATTCCAATCGCTAACTCCCCTTCTTATAAATGAATATTTTCCCCAATTTGTCCTCTCGAATTCCAACTTTATCTTCACATTGTCATCTCTCGTACTTTTTTTGTTAGTGGCTTTACGTCTCACCGACACAGATAGGTCTAATGGCGACGATAGGATAGGAAAGGCCTAGGAGTTGGAAGGAAGCGGCCGTGGCCTTAAGTAAGGTACAGCCCCAGCATTTGCCTGGTGTGAAAATGGGAAAGCACGGAAAACCATCTTCAGGGCTGCCGACAGTGGGATTCGAACCCACTATCTCTGGGATGCAAGCTCACAGTCGCACGCCTCTAACCTCTTACTTTTAAAGAGACCACTAAAACTTATTCGTCTACTAATGTCATTCCACTGACAGCTCGGAACATACCACTTAGTCGAGCAGCTCGTCTCCTTTCTCCCAAGTCTTCCCAGCCCAAATTTTGCAACATTTTTATAACGCTACTCGTTTGTCGGAAATCACCCAGAACAAATCGAGCTGCTTTTCTTTGGATTTTCCCAGTTCTTGAATCGAGTAAATCCCATACACTGGAACCATACTCTAGTTAGGGCCTTACCTGAGAATTATATGCCCTCTTCATTACATCCTTACTAAAACCCCTAAATACCCTCATAACCATGTGCAGATATCTGTACCCTTCACTTAAAATCCCGTTTATAAGATTACCACAATGAAGATCATTCCTTATCTTAACACATAGGCACATACAATGATTCCCAGAAGGGAAGTTCACTCCATAAACGCAGTAATTAAAACTGAGGGGACTTTTCGTACTTGTGAAACTCACAACCTGACTTGCCTACTGTCCATCCCACAACAGTATTGAGGTCATTTCGCAGTTGCTCACAATCTTGTGATGTATTTGTTACTATACATTACCGAATAACATGATCCTAAACAGCCTTAACTCTGATTCCACACCTTTACTCATACCATTTATATACATATAAGAAAACAATAAGGTCCAGTAATAGGGCATTGAGGAATTCCCGACTTTATTATTGCAGGGTCAGTTAAAGCATCACCTATTCTAATTCTCTGTGTTCTGTTTTCTAGAAATATAGCCACCCATTCAGTCAAGTCTAATTACACTCATTTTTGGCAGTAGACTCCCATGATCTACTCTATCAAATGCCTTAGGTAGGTCAATCACGATACAGTCCATGTGACTTCTTGAAAACAAGATGTCTGCTATAACTTGCTGGAATCCTACAAGTTGAGCTGCAGTGGAATAACCTTTCCTAAACCCGAACTGCCTTCTATCGAGCCAGTTACCAATTTCGCAAACATGTCTAATATAATCAGGCAGGTCGCTTTCCGAAAGCTTACATGCAATAAATGAAAAACTGACTGGCCTGTAATTTTCAGCTACATGTTTATCACCCTTTCCTTTATACACAGGGCTACAATAGAAATACTCAACTAATTTGGTATAGCTGCTTCATGCAAAAAATTATTAAATACGTACTTCAGGTGTAGTAGTATATCGTCGTTGCCGGGACAAAACCTCCTAAGTGATAATATTTTTGGAGATATACCGACCCGCAGCACATACATTATGAAGGCTTACCGTCTTACCTCAAGTAGAATAGTGAATGGGAAGAGCATTGTGACATACGAAGTACTGATTCTTCACCTACGATATGCATTGAGATTTTAATAATAAGACATCCTAAATTAGAGGAAAGCATTTGTTTGCTTCTTTAACTTATTTTTAGATGGAACACATTAAATTACCAAAATTCATATCGCCTCTGGGGGAAAATGAACCTTACCACACCGTACTGTAGGAATGTATGTTTGTACGACGTATTTACGTACGCCTACAGCATGATGTATTGAAGGTTTGTTATCCTTTACACAACGGCATAGGAAAATGAACGCAACGAAAATATTTTGATGGGCTGCATATTCATATGTGTCTGTGATGTGTGATCAGTCTTAAGGAAAATAATGGATAGGAAGGGGATTGTCAGATACGTGGTATTATTTCCGCAACGACAATATGACCCAGGAAAAAAAATGAAATGTAAATATCAATTTGACACGTACACCCATGTTCCTGCGTGATCCATAAACGTATTTTTGTGATAGCCCTTGTCCAAACCAAACCAAACCAAACCCCATGGCACTACAGCCCTTGAAGGGCCTTGGCCGACCAAGCGACCGCTGCTCAGCCCGAAGGCCTGCAGATTACGAAGTGTCGTGTGGTCAGCACGACGAGTCCTCTCGGCCGTTATTCATGGCTTTCTAGACCGGGGCCGCCATCTCACCGTCAGATAGCTCCTCAATTCTAATCACGTAGGCTGAGTGGACCTCGAACCAGCCCTCAGGTCCAGGTAAAAATCCCTGACCTGGCCGGGAATCGAACCCGGGGCCTCCGGGTAAGAGGCAGGCACGCTACCCCTACACCCGAAGTTAAGTAACATATTCATTTTGGACCTTTCTTTTGTACTGAATGGTCTTGTTCAAGAAGCTCGCGATTAAAATCAGCGAGTATATTCAGCTCAGATGGGTTAGGAAGAAGTCGTTGGGCACTACACATCACAATAGGAATCCCTCAATCAGCAGATTGCCCTCATCAGTTAACTAGATACTCATCTCTGTTGGAGGATGAGTGAACCACAGGTCGATGTGTCACTCCAGATATAGAGGGTTGTTCCTAAATGTTTCAACTTCCTGCTGAGGAATCGAAAATTCATCAGTCTCTCTGAACGGAAGAAAATTCTACCAGCTCCGCTAGACAGCTGCAACAATTCAACAATAACTGGGCCTGCTGAAGAAATGTTATAGTTAGAGCCATTGATCAATGGTACAAATATAAAAAATCAGTAGATTGAACTTATTACATTTTCTCCCTTTAGGACAATTAATTCTTTTCAGTTGAACCTCCAAACATTTGGGAAGAAATTCATAACTCGTAATAATCTACTTAGAATGGTTGGTTGGCGGTCCGACTCCTTGGCTGAAAGGACAGCGTTTAGGCCTACGGTTCAGAGGGTCCCGGGCTCAATTCACGGCCGAGTCGGGGAATTTTATCTTGTCTGATTAATTGTCACTGTTCGGGGACTGGGTGTTAGTGTTTTTACCTTACACTGTACCCTCTTCGTATCCAGAGAACACCCAACACAAACAACTACCATTGGAACACGCAATTATGATTACATCCCTCCACCTAGGGTTGGTGTCAAGAAGGGCATCTGGCCGTAAAACATAGTCAAACCCCCGCATGTGTGAAACAGTTCGCCCCCATGCCGCCACAGCTCTGGGATAAGCGGTAGGAAAAGAAGCATGATTGTTAAGAAGGAAGCGACACTTTTCATTGTCGACTTAATGTAATTTTAAATATTTTTCAGTTTGCCAAAAACACTAATTATGGACTGATACATATCGTCGCTGAGCGAGCAGTACCTCGTATCTGACAATACACTTCCTATACATTACTTTCCTCGAGACTTGTCAAGCCTCCCAGCCGCATATGAATATGCAGTCCATTAGACCAGTTTTAGTTCTGTTCATTTTCCTGTTCTGATGTGTAAAGGAAAGTAAACCTTAAATACATAATATTGTAGGAGGGCGTAAATACGTTATGGCAGGGCTGAGTGGCGCAGACGGTTGAGGCGCTGGCCTACTGACTCCAACTTCGCAGGTTCGATCATGGCTCAGTTCGGTGGTATTTGAAGGTGCTGAACAGTGATGAATACTGAGGGCTACCGAGGCTATCGATGAAGCCCTAACCTCAAATGAGAAAGATTGAAATCTAAAGCACACTTTAATGTAAGCATCTGGCACATTGTTCCATTTATAAAACTTCGATGCAATGAGATCAAACGACGCTCGTATTTCTGAATGCATCGGAGAAAGGTATTGCAGCCCGGGCACTGCGTCCCTCTCTCCTCTCCAAACTTCGCACGGTTAGCTGCTGAAGGCACGATAGGTGCGGGGATGGGGGCGATAGGTGTTCTAGGCTTCGGTTCGTCAGATCGCCACTGCTAACGAAGGAGAGATAGCTGAAAGACTCGAAGATCTCCGGAAGTTTCCGAATTGACACGCACGTTCCTCACCGTATATACTTCTGAATTATAGAGATAACAAAGTGCTGGTAATTCACTCCCTTTTGCTTCTACGTCGCTGTAGAAAGACACTGTCGCGCTACTGTTATAGGATCAATATAGTTTCCTTTATATAGGTAGAGCTGCTCAAATGAAATGCACTCCTACAGGTTTAGTCTTCTCTTTGGATGGTTGGACTCGAACCTGTGATCGTCGGTCGGGCACCACCACTGATCTCCCGAGGAAGCTAATAATCCAGTGAATAATGGGTGCGACTGTTGATAATGCTGTAAAATTCAAAATTTTAATAATAATAATAATAATAATAATAATAATAATAATAATAATAATAATAATAATAATAATAATAATAGTGCACGGCGTCTGTATAGGCTTCGTGGTGACCTAATGAGGATAAGATGAATGGCGAGGACGTCACAAACACTCAGTCCCTAAGCCAGGGGAATTAAGAGTACGAGAGGGTTGATTCTGAGAATTGAACGGGGCCCATTTCCATCCATTTCGCCACAAAGCCGGGCTTTAATTTGCTAAACCTTAGGCTAATATCTCCACTGACCATGTGTTGAGTATTGACACTAGCCGAGGCCAGGGCAGTAGCTTGTGAAGCAGTCTTGACAACACAGCAGGCTACTCCGTTGGCTATTGGCTGCAGCTCAGAACGCTTAGGGCTTGACATTCACTAAATCAACCATCAAAAAGGGGTAACCTAAGTCTAGTGGTAGCCCAAGTCTTGATCCCGCTGGTGCTGAAATACGTTAGCTTCGTGTCGGTAGACTTACACTCACGTAAAAGAACTCCTGCGGTAATAAATTCCGGCAATTCGGCGTCTCTGAAAACAGTTAAAATAATTGGTGAGACGTAAAGCCAATAACATTATTATTATTATTATTATTATTATTATTATTAGTAGTAGTAGTAGTAGTAGTAGTAGTAGCAGCAGCAGCAGCAGTAGTACATTCCTGTAGTGCAGTACGGCAAGGTTAATTTTCCTTTACACTTCTGCATAGAAAAATGAACACTGCGAAAATTGTTCTGATGGACTGCATATCAATATGTGGCTGAGAGACGCGACCAGTCTTAAGGAAAATAAAGGATAGGAAAAGCATTGTCAGATACGACGTTTGCTCCCGCAGTGACGATATGATTATGTTTTGATACTTTCAGCTTTTATCAAATGTTCGTGAAATTTCTGGTAGGAAATGATCAAAGAACGTGTATGTCGATATATTCGCTCTTGTTCATTGTCGAGACCTGAACTTGTCGATTTGTTGAGCTGGGGTCTCAGTAAGGGTTAGTAGCATTCCGTACGCTCTTATGGCATACAGAAAATATGAGGGAGGCATAGTTATGTAACTTCAAAGGAACTGACAAAGCACAACGTATCGATAAATGGCAGGATTGCTACAAGCTGATGTTAAACACGCAGGTATAATAAATAATGCCTCACACATACACTAGTTAAATGCGAGTATGATGCTTGTGCTTTTCGTTGCTGATCCTCTCCTAATGATGGATTGGTCTCGAAACCAACCATGCGCGCTGGTAAGTGCTCGGTTTTTGTTAGAATGCCTGTATACCTCATATCATTATTCGTTTTATGTGCAAGGCAGTAGAACTAAACGATTTTTCATTTTACAGCTGAAGGCGCCACGAAGGCAACGCCAGCCAGCTGCGTCCTATTGCGACGTCATCAAGATGAAGTACGCGTTTCATCTCAGTTCAATCTCCAGTTAATTCTCCGTTTAGAAGCGAGGCATTTGCATTTCTGTGTTCTTTCTGTGACCAGATGAGCCATGGAGTAATATCGTCGCTGGAAAGGTAAAAGGTTGTATTCCACAAAGCTCTTCCTATCAATTATTCTCCTTAAGACTGGTCACGCCTCCCAGCCACATATGGATACGCAGTCCATCAGAACAATGTCCGTTGTGTTCGTTTTCCTACGTCGACGATTAAATGAAAATGAACCTTACATGCATTGTACACTAGGAGTGCGTAAATATGTAATGCAAACGTACATTCCTACAGTACGGTACTGTAAGGTTCATTTTCCTTTACACAAGGGCATAGGAAAATGAACACAACAAAATTTGTTCTGATGGACTGCATATCCATACGGGGCTGGGAGGCGTGACCAGTCTTAAGAAGAATAATTGATAGGAAGAGGTTTGCGGAATACAACCGTTTACCTTTTCAGCGACGATATGATAGGTTTCTGGAGCACGGACATTTTCAGTTACAAGCACCCCTGTCACATGTATGCTTTAATGTAATTCACAATTTTTCCTATCCACAAAGCAGGAGTTAACTCTTAAACTGCACTCTGAAATGTTACCAAAATAATATATTAACCAGTGTTTTATGTCACTTCCTTCCACATACATTTTCCTTTTAGGTTATTGTGGTAACTCGTGGGTGAATTATAATTCACATTCATTATTAGGAGCTAATGTTTAAGAGACAAACATGCAGATAAATGTGTACTAAGATTGGATACTTGGCCCCTGCGCGATCAATACCGCGTACTTGAAAATGCTCTTCATATATGTTAACGCTCTTCATATATATTATTTTCCTTAAGGCTCAGCACGCCTCCCAGCCACATATGGACATGCAATCCATCAGAACAATTGAGGTGTGACTGTTCAAAAGGTACTATTTCTACATACAAAAAATAAATTAGCATTTCGTGCACATGCATTACAGTAGTAGAATGTTACCCATTGCATTGAGCAATCCAAACCAGAAAGATGTAATTTATTAAAAGCTGTAACAAACGATCATGGGCAAGTTCCATGTGCCTTTTATTTAACGTTTCTTGCGCTCTTTCCACAAGTTTCTTAAGATGGAAATAGCACGTTCTGTACTGACACTCCTGTGCTATGCATACGTGTAAAGGAAAATTAACCTTACAGTAACACACTGTAGACATTTAATTTTGCATGACGTATTTACGCACTTCCAAAATATAACGTATTAAAGTTCATTTTCCTATGCACACAAGCATAGAAAATGAACACAACGTTTTTTTCCTAATAGACTCCATATCCATATGTGGCAGGGGGCGTGGCCAATCTTAAGGAAAATAATGGATAAGAAGAGTATTATCAGATACGCGGTATTGTTCGCGCAGCGAAGTTATGTTTCTATAAAGATAAAATACACTTGGAGAGAAAATAAGGTTAGAGTAGGCCTACTTATCCGGCCGAGTTTTCATTCTTCTTAATGCCATAGTCTATTTAGTCCATTTCATCATTATTGCTACTTTAGATTGCTTCCCTACCGTTCTTGTGTTTACTGTTCTTACAGTCTCCGTTGTTTCTATCCACGCCGTTTATTTTGCTTATCATAGTTTGTGAGGTTGTGACCAATGTAAATATTTTTTGTCGCTTTCTTCGTTGTTGTTGTTGTCATCATCGAAACGAGAAACTATGAGAAATAGCTTTGACCGCGGCTGGAGGTGGATTTACAGTACTGGACCAATAGACGCACAAGTCTATGGGCGGAAAATGTTTGCGAATATTATCTGGATCTGCAGAATATTCGTAGATATTGCTGAATGGTCTGCACACAGTATTGGACGAGTACAAGATGAAAATATATAAATCGAAAGCAATGGTAATTAAGTGCAAAGGGAAAACGTTCAGGTGACGTGGGAAATATTAAATTACGAAATCAAGTCTTAAAGGAAGTAGATGCATAGTTTTATTTCGGTAGTAAAATAACTAACGATGGCAGGAATACAGACTAACACAAACAAAGATGGACTTCCGTAAGGAAAGTAATTTGCTCACTTACAAGATTGATATAGGAATTAGAAAGATCTTGAAGACTTGTCTGGAGTTTGACATTGTACGAAAGGGAAATATGGACAATAACTAGTTCAGAAGGAATGTAAATGCAAGTGTTTGAAATGTGGCGTTACAGAAGAATGCGGAAGGTGAGACAAGTAGATCGAATCGCGAATGAGAAGACACTAAATCGAATTGGTGAGGGGAGAACGATTTGGCGAAATTTTACCAGAAGAAGACATAGAATGATAAGACACACTTTAAGACACCCAGGACCTGTTCGGTTAGCTTTCGAGGACGTGTCGACGGTAAAAATAGTAGAGGTAGACCTAGGCATAAATATGAGAAACGGATTACTGTACAGTAGATGCAGGATGCAGTAGTTACGTAGAAATGAAACGTTTAGCACAGGATAGGGGGAATGGACGGCTGCATCAAAGAGGTCTACGGACTGATGACCCAAACAAAAACATTATATTTTACATCGATAATATTTTCATATACTTTGAATAATAGCAATTGTACTATGAAACTTCCATGTATATTCTTTAGATCAACAGAACGCATGTGCGGTTTCTGCTTTTCTAACAGCTAAGAAATACACATTGCACACCTGCTATTTTAAATCCCTTTTGTTTCTCGAGATATCGCTAGTGACCAACGGTTTATCGGTGACCACTTCCTTGTCAATCATGATATTCTCTTAAGAGGAGTGGCATGTCTGACAAACTTGTATGACTTACGACCCGATCAGCAGAGCTATGGTTTTCGGCTCCTTGAAAGCTTAAGTCTAACCTTCGGTCTACAATATAAGAACAGTGATTGAATGTTTTCCCATTATTGATGTTGTTACAAATAAAACAATAGCAATTTTAATTGGACTAATTTAATCTATGATGATCCAATCACTACACACGTAATCATGTTTGTCAAAGAATGACAACACTTCACTAGTTAGTGGCTATGTAAAAGAGGCTTCTGGCATTACAGTGAGTTTCCGGCAAGCCGGTATTTACCTGGAATGGACGATATTTTCATATCTTTATTGACAGATGTCAAATTTCATTTGGCTCCGCACGCACGTACCGGTCACTTCACGCAGCGCGTCATTGTAGTTGGGTCCGGAAACAGGTCTGTTGACTACCACAATGCACGAGATCTGTTCACTTGGCTCGACTCCAAACAAGGCCGATGAATCGCGCAATTAATTCACTTGACTGCTCCATACACTCAATTACACAACACATCACTCGACAAAACAATAACACAACACAAACTCAATTACTACTCAATATTAACAACTCAGCGACAACTGTTGTAACACTCCATCACGACGAAGCGCTCTCAGCACTATTCCCCAACAACACTACGACGACACACACACTTGTTCACGGCGAATCTGCTTTTATATACCCGTTGATGAAGTTCCAGTAACTTCGGGGTGCGATCTGAGCAACAAAAGTCTAGTTTCGCTTTCCGTAATGTCCATGGAGACAACAGATGAAATGCACAATAGAGGTAGGCCGGCTGGGAGCTTTCCGGTCTGACTCACTCATCAAATAACGAAGAGGGCACTCTCACGTCATAAGGCGCTGTAATCGACAAAAATTGAAGGAAATATAAACTATAACGTAATGTCCATAGTTCTTTTGCAGTTTACGCTTATGTTATCAGTGGAGTTGTGTCCAGAGCACCTAAGAGTAGGCTACTGTACAAACATTTTTATCGTACAACGTTTGTATGTCTACGTACTCGTTCAGTAAACTTTTATTAGGCAGTTGAGTTCCGTTGTTATCCACTGTCAAATGTGAATTGAGAAAAGGTAACCGAGCGGAGTGGCTACAGCTTAACAGTTCTGCATTCTGGAGGCGGTGGATTTAAAACCCTACCTTCGGCTGTCCTGAGAATGGTTTTCTGTGGTTTTCTATTCTCAATTCCATGCAAATACCTGGACAGTGCTTATTTATAGGGCACACTCATTCCCTTCTCATTCATCCTTCCATGCTCCTCCCGGCCAAAGAGGGGGCATCAACATCTAAGTGGCCCGCCGTACCCCTTGAGGACACGGAATGAAGACAAAAACCAGGAAAGGTTAATTAGATGTCCAGGGTAGAACATTAGAATCACACAGCCAACACTGTTAAGGGATTTTGTACTTTTCTGTCCAATAGCGCCTTCTTACGTTTATGTGATGTCGGAGGAGTTTCCAGTTACACTCTAGGCTATAGTTTAAGGTCCGAAGGCCTTCCTATCACCATGCGAATACCACTTCGACGAGGAACCTATCCCACCTCCAGGTCATGAAAGCACAACATCAAGTTCGCATGAGCTGCTGATGGAAGACATTGTCCATGAGAGCGAAGCTTCGGGTGGTGCGAAAGGCATCTGCTTCTGAATTGGACGAATACTTGTGGAAGATAAAAGTTATATTTCGCAAGGTGGTCATCATCAGATTTCACAAATTGATTAAAGCAGATGTTTAATTTTTTACCATGAACAGCGAATAAACTGTATTGATGACAAAATGTCACTCCATCTAATTCAAGAGCAAGCGTGCTGTTATCATTTTAGGTGATAGTTATTGTTTGTCTCGTGCCGCTTCCCATTCATTATTCACTACCGACGAACATCGTCGGAAAATTCGGTTGCAAATAGTCGAAAAATTACAAATAAATGGGAAAGCTATTCGGTCATCATTGTCGGCTATCCTACCGTTACTTTCCTCTGGCGATGTTGGTGTAGGTGATTACAACGTTGTAGAATTTCATCCCTTAATATTCCTTTCCAAAATCCTGCTTATAATATACAGTAAAATTCAAACCAACTATCTGTTGCTAAATAATTTTAATTTAGTGTTGACAATTATACGAGTTGCATTAGCAGGAAATGCCACCATACGTGTCACAAAAGGGTCGTACAGTACGTAGTGAATTCAAGTTACCTTTAAAATTGTATGGAATTTCCATGTCAATTAAATTAATAGCAAAACAAATCTGCATGACTAATTATATGGGACAAAGCTCCCATGGCTAACGTATATGCATCATTGTGCGTTGCTGGACTCCTCAGAGACCTTATCGTCGCTGCCGGAAAAATACCACGTATCTGACAATGCACTATCAATCTATTACATTCCATAAGACTGGTCACGCCTACCAGTCAAATATGGATTTCCAGTCCATCAGAACAATTTTCGTTGTGCTCATTTTCCTATGCAAGTGTGGCAAGGTGAATGAACTTTATCGCACAGCAGTGTTTAATGTCTGTTTCCATGACATATTTACACATTCCTACACTCCTACAGTATACTGGAAATAAGGTTCATTTTCCTTATACAGAAGCCTCCGTGGCTCAAGTGGCAGCGCATCGGCCCTTTACCGCTAGGTTCCGTGGTTCAAATCCAGGTTACTCCATGTGAGATTTGTGCTGGACAAAGCGAAGGCGGGACAGGTTTTCCTCCGGAAACTTCAGTTTTCCCTGTCACCTTCCATTCCAAAAACACTCTCCATAATCATTTCATTTCATCTGTCAGTCATTAATCATTGCCCCAGAGGAGTGAGACAGGCGCAAGATGGGGGCTTCATTCATTCCATCCCTGACTCGGTCAATGTCATTTTTTTTCTTTTATACACGGGCGTACCAAAATGAACTCAACGATTTTTTTCTTATGTTCAATATGTGGCTGTGAGGCGTGCCGGTCTTGAGGGAAATAATGAAAAGGAAGGGCATTGCCACATTCACGGTTTTGGCACAGCAACGGCGATATGATATAACTATTGACTGTCCACTGTGATAAGAAATACTGCAGTCTATAATCTTTTTTCATGGTAAAAATTTGAACCTAGATTTGTTATAATGTGATCGATTCCTGTTTTTGAGGTTGTTGTAATTCTTGTTGGGCAATGCAAAATACCTTGTGAGTATATCATACATTTTTTAGTAAGAGACAGTTACAGTTAAACAATCTATATTTAGATCTCCTAGAAGAACAAATATCTTATTTCTGCCCTGTAAATCACTCATTAATTCATCCAAATTTTCGAGAAAATTAAACCGTATTGTTTATTTCTTCAATATTCTTAATACAATTCGTCGAAAATCGTGAGGGCACCCTAGTAGTCACTATAATTACAGGGCATATTGTTAGCCTTGAAAGTAATATATTGGCATATTTCTTGATTAATTTAACATATTTATGAATAGGTACGTATATATTTTACAGTGTAATGGATCGTGTAGTCCCGGGACCTATGAAAAACAAACATTCATAAAATTAGAATAGCGATTAATTGATCAGTAAAGACTTTCTAGTTTTTAATGCAGATAAAGGAGAAAATGTTTATACTGACATTTTGCAGAACTTGACCATAGAAAATTAATAATTGTTAGGCCTAGTACTTATTAACAATAGAATATTGTCACAACATGTTAAACTGAGAATTTTCCAATAGAATATTTTCATAATATATCGTCGCTCCTATGCCAAAACCGCGAATGTGACAAGACTCTTCCTATCCAATATTTTCCTTTAAGAATGGTCACGCGTCCCAACCACATATTGATACGCAGTTCATCAGAACAATTTTTGTTGGGTTCAATTTCCCATGAGGGTGTGTAAAGTAAAATGAACCTTAAATACGTCCTACTCCAGGAGTGGGAAAATATGTCACGCAAGCATACATTCCTCCAGCACGGTACAGAAAGGTTCATTTTCCTTTACACTTAAGCATAGGAAAATTAACTCAACGAAATTTTCTCTGATAAGACTGCGTATCAGTGTATGGTTGGGAGGCGTTATCAGTCTTAAAGGAAATAATGGATGGGAAGAGCATTGTCACATTCGCGGTTTTGTCATACGAGCGACGATATTAGAATTTCCCACTCTAAGAAATGTTATAACACAAATCAATCAAGGAAGAAATTGACAGAAAGTAGTGTCAATAAAACCTATAATAACATTATTTATTTCGTCTTCTGGCTGCTTGGGGAGAGTGATTACCTCGGATCGAGTAGGGGTACATCAGTCGCCTTGATAACGAATACTGTAATGTATTCGAAACGTCAGCAAACTATGCATAAGGTGGATGAATGATCAGCGTATTGGCCTTCGGTTCAGACATCCCCAGGTTCGATTCTCAGGCCAAAGGTTTTAACTGTGTATGGTTAATTTCTCTGACTCGGAGACTGGAGGTTTGTATTCGTCTTGTATATAAGATCATATCATCACGTTGTTTCACTATTAATAAATGTACATTTCTAACATTTAGAACAATAAAAATATATCATCGCTGCCGGGACAAAACCTCCTATGTGAAATATTTTAGCTTAGAACTTTGGCCGATAAGGTTCTGTCATCTAAAGTGCAATATTGTGTGAATATTGTCAAGGCATTCTCGCTATTCTTAATATATGTGCTGTGGTCCGTATATTTCCAAAGATATTATCATATAGGAGGTTTTGTCCTGGCAACGACGATATTTTAAAAGGCGAGATTCGAAAAACAACAACACGGTTCCACCGGGAAGGAGAACTAAATTATCCATTCAGGGAGAACGGATGGGGAACTTTGTAAAATTAAAGAATTTTGAGGTATCGGCTGTATAATTAATCTGCAACCTAGCTGAGAAAGGATACGTATCAGTATTTACGAACAACACATTAATGTGTATGTAGATTGGGAATACAAAAAAGACAAAGGTAAAATCGGAAAAAGGTAGATATCAAGGAGAAGAAATCTAAAATCTTAGACTTGCGCATCTCCTGTGTCCACATCTGAAGAATTCGTATTCATTCACTTTTTAAGAGCAATTGCAAGATGAAATAATTAGAGACAAATCAATAATCCGGTCGAATATAGTCAAGCAATGATAACAACGTTTGAATTAGAACGTAGGACCGTTCTTAAGAAAAGTAGTTTCCTACCGAACGGGTTGCCCGCATGATTCGGGTCGTGAAGCTGTGAGAAGATAGATCGACAGTCCTGAAGATCTTTTTCTATGGTTTCCGTTTTCATATTACTCAAATGCTGGTTCTGTACTTTACTGTATTTAAATTCACGGCCGATACATTCCTATTCTTATTATTTTCCTACACTTGCATCTCCGATTCCTTCGATGTGCTCGTGTGACCTTAAGCACCATAAACCACCAACTAGCCTCAGTTATAGATATGCATGCTGGAAAGATGTATCTGAAGTGATTTGTACCAAGGTGTCGTAAAAGTGTGAAACAGGGACAAAAGCTGATGCAGAAATGAACATAACTATTCTGAACAAAACAGTACTGAAGGTGAAATGGGAATATCAGGTCGCAAATAAACATATCGCCTCTTAAGAAACAATACCGCGTAACTGACAATGCTATTCCTATCCACCATTTTCATTAATACATGTACTTGTCACGCGTCCAAGCCACATGTATATGCAGTCGATCGGAATAATTTTCTTTGTGTTCATTTTCAGGTGCTGATGTGTAAAGAAAAATGATCTTTAAATTCATAATACTGTAGGAGTATGCAAATACGATGTGCAAATATACATTCATGTAGTGAGAGTTACGGTAGGTTTTATTTTCCTTCACATATTAGCATAGGAAAATCAACATAACGGAGATTGTTCTGATGAACTGCATACCCATATCTTCGTTGCGCGATCACGTATTTGACAATCTAGATCTAACCATTATTTTCCTTAATTTCGGTCAGGCCTCCCAGCCTTATATGAATATGCAGTCCATTAAAGTAATTTTCGTTGTGTTCATATTCCTATGGTAATGTATAAAGGAAAATGAACCTTAAATAGGCTCTACATTATACGGTAGGAGTACGTAAATACGTAATGCAAACCTACATTCCTAAAGTTAGGTATGGTTAAATTTGCAGGAGAAAACCAAGGAAGAAATATTGCAAACAGACTGAATTATTATAATCTATCTAGTATGCAACAGTTACGAAGATGTGAAGGTAGTTTTTCAATCAATCAATCAATCAATCAATCAATCAATCAATCAATCAATCAATCAATCAATCAATCAATCAATCAATCAATCAATCAATCAATCAATCAATCAATCAATCAATCAATCAATCAATCAATCAATCAATCAATCAATCAATCAATCACCACTGACTGATCTGCATTTAGGACAGTCGCCCAGATGGCAGATTCCCTATATGTTGTTTACCTAGCCTTTTCTTTTCTTAAATAAAGACAAAGAATTTGGAAATTTATTCCACATCTCCCTTTATAAATTATCCACAGAATCGTGTAGTGTGACGAATTATATCAAGTCAGTCCATGGACTATTAAGGCAAGTAACAACAACAGCAACAACAATAATACGTTTCTTGTTCTTCCCAAGTTTATTAACCATCGCAAAATACCAAACAGGACTGGAACACATATATCAATATTTAAAATGCGTTTTTTTGCTATGGGCTTTACGTCGCACCGACACAGATAGGTCTTATGGCGACGATGGGATAGGAAAGGCCTAGGAGTTGGAAGGAAGCGGCCGTGGCCTTAATTAAGGTACAGCCCCAGCATCTGCCTGGTGTGAAAATGGGAAACCACGGAAAACCATTTTCAGGGCTGCCGATAGTGGGATTCGAACCTACTATCCCCCGATGCAAGCTCACAGCCGCGCGCCTCTACACGCACGGCCAACTCGCCCGGTATATTTCAAATGTAAGCGACTTATTAAACACAGGGAAATTCAAATGAATCAAGTGACTGATGTGAGAATGTGTAGGAATTATGTATGTCACGTTCCAAGGAGTTTGCTCAAGAATTTCTTCCTCTCAATACAATGAATATGTCACAAATTGTATCTTAATAACGGTTGTGGTAACTTCAGCAGTTTCAACGCATTGACTTCCTGACAGCTGCTGGTAGATGTGCGATTCAAATAAGCCAACGCCTCAGTTTCGCGTATGGTATATTATAGGAAATACCTTACCGGTCTTCGGGCCCAGATATACAAGCTTAGCTAGTAACAACCATGCGAAACACGCTTAATGAAGTATTGCGGTTTTCTCGCCTTAATATAGTGCAGTAAAACTTCCCACATGACACACCTCATGGTAATATACCAAACAATTAGTAAGTGTTCTTTTTCAGTAGAGTAGTTTAGAATGTCAGCATGGGGGCACCCCCATCTGTATTTATTAACGCCTTGATGCAAAATAACGTATTTAATTTAGTGACGCGAGGTATGTTTCACATGTATGACAAATTGCTAGTAGAACACATATACAATATGTTATTACACTGAGGACTTACAATATTATATCGCCTCTTAGGAAGCAATACCATGTATCGGACACTGCTATTCCTATCTATCATTTCCCTTATGTCCGGTCACGTCTCCAAGCCGTATATGGATATGCAGTCCAACAGAACAATTTTCGTTGTGTTCATTTTCTGAAGCTGTCCTCTAAGGGAAAATGAACCCTTCTGAGCCGTGCTGTACGAATGTATGTTTGCATGAAGTATTTACGCACTCGTACAGTACAATTCATTTAAGGTTCATTTTCCTTGATACTTAGGCATAGGAAAAGGAACACAACGAAAACGTTTCTGATTGATTGCATATCCATATGTGGTTGGGAGGTGTGATCGAACTTAACAAAAATAATGTACAGGAAGGACTTTTAAAGATAAGTGGTATTGTTTCTTAAGCAACGATATAAGCATCGCTAGTGCCTACCCTAATGAACATGGAGTAGCCGATTTGATAAAATGTATTTTTCGGACTTTGAACTTCGAACTGAATTTGATGTTGTGAAGTGAAATTCCTCGTCAAAGCTTGGCCCATTAGCCTTTGCATGTTAGTACGAGCGGCCACTCTGCGTTTTAAAATAACAATAATAATACTAGTAATAATAATAGTTTTAAAAACTACTGAGGCAAATTTCAGCCCTCTTTTTGATATGAAGTTCTTCTTGAACAGAACCAATGCGGATAAGGAATGTAGAACGTTTGTTTACTTCCCAGTATCCGATAACTGTTGAATCTTCTGATATTTCGTATCTCCAGTGGCTTTCAGGTATGATATAAATGAAAATAATTAAATGATAATTAATTAAAATACTTTTCTGAAAATGATAACAATAATGAAGTAAAACTGAAGAAAGTGATCCAAAAAAGTAAAAATACAGAATGATGAAAGAATAACCTCATCAATACATATTTCTCTAATCTGAGGGCCATGGCAAGAATTTACATATCGTCGTTGCCGGGACAAAAACTCCTATGTGATAATATTTTTGGAGATATACTGACCCGCAGCACATACATTATGAAGAGCGAGAATGCCTTGACAACGTTCACACAATATTGCACCTTAGATGACAGAAACTTACCGGCCAAAGTCCTAAGCTAAGATATTTCACATAGGAGGTTTTGTCCCGGCAACGACTATATACTGTATGTTGATTAAGATCTCTCGGTCACTAAAGTTCTAACTGAATCTCATGTCCTGATGTGTCATGCCTCGTCCCTAAATGCGCGCAATTTTGGACAGCAACAACAACAGCAATCTAATGTGTACCATGCACCAATTCAAAGATATGTTATCAAAATCCGAGCTCTTTTCATCAGGAAATTGAATCAAGGCTCCCACTTCTAAACTGACATTATCATGACTCTGAGTTTCACACAAGCTGCAACGAAATGAATGCATGGATGTTAGGAGACCGAGTACAACATTAACCACTAAACACCGCATAAATGCCAAAGCATTAAATATTGAAATACTTAATACATTTCCCGGGGTCTTTGGCACGGGAGGAGATGAGTTTGCTTGCTTGAAATACTCACAATACTCTCGGGAAACTGAATGGGTCTTCGATAAGTAAGGTATTGTAAGGAGTTATTCCGCAACACAACCTCAAGAAATTTCAACCAACTTCTTCTTCTGCTATCGCTTTTTCCACACATGTGGGGTTGTGGATGCGAACTGTGTCACACACATGGATGTATGTATGTATTGAAACGGGAATGCCCTGTGAGCATTCGCGTTCATGTATTTCTTGAGGAGAACGCGCTAACACCCGACTGTATAGGTTCAAAATGAGTGCCGAGCGCGCGGGCATCATGGGAGACAACATGCAAGCGAGCGCTGCTACGGAGTGCCAGCCAAGGGCAAGTGACGGCACACCGAAAGTTCTATTCGATTCTATGTCATTCCATCACGAACGGACGGTCAGATCGTTTTTTGGGGAACGTCACCCTGCAGGCCTGGTCAACAAATGCTACTATCGAAATTTTCATTAAAATCGGCGGAAGGATGGCCGAGATATAAATTGTTAGAAGCTCATATTTCCAGTCTCGCCGTCCGACCTTGAGTAATATAAGGGGGGTCGCCAGGCTTGAGGAGAACAGAGTGTGTCAGTGTGTCACAGTACTTCGTCATGAACAACCGTCCCGCTGATGTGATACAGTTCGTTACTCTGTCCGGCTAAGGACCGGGGTTTGAAAGTACGTAATACGAGTGTTGAAAGCATTCTCTGTGGACTCTAACTTCGCGCGTAAGCGAAAGCTTATTCACTGATAATACCGGTCTGTCTAGCCAAGTAACATTATTTCGTTTTGTGAATTTTGTAATTGAAGAGACTGTACAGTAATCACTTGATATTTCGAAACTGTGCTTAAAGGACTTAGGGCATACTGTGCTTTCATTATTTCCTCTCCAAGAGACTGTGTTGGGGTGTTTCGTGAAATTGTGCCCTAGAGAAAGTACAATTCTTTTCATGGACAGTGTTATTTGTTTCATAAAGGACAGTGCCTACTTTTCTTTCAAAGACTGTGTCAATTACTCCGTGAGAAAAACAGTGCCGATATTTCCTTTCAAAGACTGTGCTGATTCGTGAAATACGGTACCTTTATCTCTTCAAGGGTCTATGTTAATTCCCCTCATAAAGACTGTGTCTACATTTATGTGTAATATTGTGCCTCAGTGGAAAGTTATCTCTGAGAAATTACGTGATTTTTGTTAAGACTGTGTCGTAATAGAACTTGCTTCTCTTTCACAAGACTGTGTCATATTTTTTTTTTCCTGTCTTCGCAAAAACTTTAACTTATTTCTAAGTGTGCTCGTGCTAGAACATTGCATATGCTCATTACAAACAGTACAAAGACAGTGTCTGTGGGACTTAATTTATTTTATTTTCGCACTGAGATTACGTCAAGTGATAAACGGTTGTATCTCAGAAACTTCCAGGTTATTTTCATTACCTATCACTTTGAGTTCGACAGTGACTATTGCACGAACAATATTAATTATTTTCATAGAACTGTGATTTTGAATTCATCTCTTTTCCAAAAGTAATGTGCGTCCAACACATTTCCCGGTGGAACTTGTTCGACCAGTAAACGGTGTCTCGACACAGTTTGTAGTGCAGTGCAGTAGAGAAGTGTCGTATCAGATTCTGTTGACATTCTGTGCGAACATTTTACATTCCTCTGCTCCTTTCATGGGACTTAGTGGAATACAAACTCAACAACTATTCCACACTGCACTATCATCAGACGACCGCCCCAGGTTCGAGTCTCCTTCAACATCAAGGGCTAACAACCGCCGTGTGACTACGCCGACAACGTGGGATGATTTCGACGACGTGGGACGACGCCGACACCCACGACGTGGGACGACGGTGACGCTGACGCCGCAGAAAGACGCCTTCTCCACATCTCCGAGGACATTCAAATCATTCGTCTATAAAAGGTGATATAATTTCTATGCATTTTCTTGAATAAACTGCAAGTTCCAATTTAAATATGAACTCATTTCACTACCCTTCTCTCGTACTCTCTAAAGCATGAACCGTACACGCCTTGGCTTTAATCCATGCTCTCCACAAAGCTGAAGTACGGGCGTTCCTGTTTCAGTATGTATTGCACCCGTCATGCCGGGCTCAGCTCGGCCGGTGAGCGAGGATCTCCAGGGGGTAGATCGTTCGCTTATCGGCTGTGCGAAAATTTTAAAGTGCAGGGATAGATGATGAACTAGTGGCAAATGAGAGAAAGCTAAATAGGTTTCACACATTTATTACAACTACTGCTCTTCTCAAATTCACAAATAATTTACAAAATCTAGGAATTTTCATATGACTTGTCTTCTTTTATGTCGTTACCAACATGGACACTCCATCGATAAACGGAACAGCAAATGCCTGAGTCTGTAAATATAATATTTAGATTTTTAGTTGAAAATTAATTAAATGATTAATAATAATTAATTTGAGATTATCTCTCCCATTAATAATTAAATGATTTGAAAATAAAATTTCCTTCCTCAATGGACTTAACTTAAATCGAGTTTGAAAATGATCATTTTCACTCCTTTCTGAAAATTAAATTAAAAAATTTCTCCCATGAAATTATGGTTGAATCGTCTTCCTTGACCTTTAAATTAGTTAATAAATTCACTTTTATAATTATTCAGTAGTTGATCTTCACACAATAATTTGGAATTTGACATCGTGTTAACCTACATTTACCCATCGATTGAAAATAATTAGTTATGTTACGCTTAAAATTTGTATTTTGTGAGTTCAATCCACTGACATGGCCTATACTTATTTATATGTATTCGCTAGTTAAGACCCTATTCTTCCTTAAAAACGAATAAAATTCACTAAAGGTTTAAATTCCGTCAAATAGTGAACCACTAAAGTTGGCATAAAATTGGCCAAAAAATCCACGAAACAGCGAAGAGCATCATCACAAATATGGACTGTAAAATTACAATAAGCAAAATACAGACAAATCACACACACTACATTCACACAAAGATACACGGAAATATTATATACATATTTACACGAATGCTAGCCCTTGATTATTATTTTCATGTTTAGTCAAAGTCAGGGAAAATATTCTCATGATGACAATATCATGGGGACTTCCTCTCATCAACTTGAGATGTGATAGAGCAATGATTATCACTTTATTGAAGACCTCAGTCATACGACGATGTTCAGGGAAAATTTACGAGCAAAAATCATCCGAAAATCATCGACAAAATTGCCTAAACACAGGTCAGAATTAACATTCCGCGTACGCGGTTCATGAGCTGCGATATTTATTTTTACTTTTCCACCATAATTGTGGCTCTCAATTAATCTGCGCTCACAACGAAGAAATTACGTCAGGTAACGCATTTTCTTCTTAAATTGACTCAATAATAGATGCACAACTTATCTGCTAAATTCAATAATATCCATCTACCAGTCAAATAATTATAATAGCACAGCAAAATATATATATATAAATGTATCGGTCAGATACTGCCATTTCCCAGGCCTAAATTAATATAAATGAGTGCACATCAACCTTATTCAATAATAATAATTATTATGCTCATGACCTTAGGTGTTCCTTTACGCGATAATTAGGTTAATTTATTTTTATTATTATTATTATGATTATTATTATTATTATTATTATTATTATCCCTGGCCGCTCAAGATCATACATGCGGGAGCTACTGCACAACAATATCTCAGATGACTCTATTGCGCTCGGAATCCAACCATACGTCGTATAATCGAGGAATGAACTCTGATATAATGGAATCCACGAAATTACTGTCCCATCTGATCTCAATTCAAGTATAAAAATTATTCAAATAGTCCTAGTTTAACGTTGAGGTCGTATTACTTTTATCTCTCCTGCCACAATGAACTCGGGACAGTTGAAACATTTCTCGATGACATTCACTCAAAACAAGCTAATAGGTTCAAAATACACACACTCATTCCCAAACTACCTTCACCAAGAAAGAAGAGGCGAAAAAAATTCTAACTAATAGAAATTCTTCTAAGCAAATAAGTAGAGGCTATATCATTACACTTTACATTTACAAATAGGAAGAAAGAATAACAATGTTAAATATTACTTGGTGGTGACTGTCGATCGTAGAACCCGGGCTGATGACCTAGTGCATTACCACGTTACGCACCATCGATCCTGGTCTCGCCCGTCTGAGCTGCTTTACATTCTACTCGTTCATTGAGGACATGCTGGCGCGCTGGAAAACACACCATTCATCTCGTAGGAAGACAGGCATCCTGACTTGCACTCGAACCAATGATCTCCTCTGTAGAAGTTCTTGCGAAAGCTGAAACTGAAAATTAAGTCTGAGACAAGTCCAAAACACACACCGCTGTTTGACGAGATGGAAAAGCAACTTATCTTTTAATATCTTCAGTTAATTGTAAGTAGAATCCGTGAATGTCTGAACTGCTATCTGCAAGATGTTAGAAGCTCTAAATAAGACGAAGTTCCCCAGTAAGCAAAGTGCGTCTTCTCACGTCCGTAGTTGAAGTCAGAATAATTCTCCACTCGTTGCGTTCAGAGGTAGAAATTTCAGAGTAAAGTTTCCTTAGGAAAATCCATAATTCACCTTCTTAAGACAGGGGTGCGTCTTTTCATTATTCACGATTGGTCACTTCATTAACTTCACACCAAATTGATCACTTGATTGGCTGCCATAATCAGACGTCATATAACTTTACTAATATCGATCGAGCATTTGACACACATTTCGCCTGATCACGTGGTATTCACGGCTGATTTGAAGGTTGCTTGGCTAGCGGTATCTGCTCGCTCCCTCTTGCTCGCCTTTGGCTGGGATTTCCGTACACCTGGTGACTGGTTCTAGTCGACACGACGTGCTAAAACTCCCTTCCTGGTTCACGAAATAATGTTCCAATACACAGTAGAAATAAAATATTCTCTCTTAAATGATTTTTACCACTTTTGAAGGGGACAGTATGTATGTATGTATGTATGTATGTATGTATGTATGTATGTATGTATGTATGTATGTATGTATGTATGTATGTACGTACGTATGTATGTTTGTTTGTTTGTTTGTTTGTTTGTTTGTTTGTTTGTTGATTGATTGATTGATTGATTGATTGATTGATTGATTGATTGATTTGGCCCTGTTTTACGGTGGGATACCCTTCCTGACTTCAAACTTATGTGTAGGGATATATTCACTACTGCGTGTTTCTGTGGTGGTTGTTAGTATTGTGTGGTGGGTGACCATTAAAAGGAGAGTGTTGGGACAAATGCGAGCACCAGGTCCCCCAGACAGAAGAATTAATCAGACGCTATGACAATCCACGACACTGCCGAGAATCGAACCTGGTACCTTCAGAACTGAAGACCTCAGGGCTGTCTATTCAAGCAAGCAGTCGGAGGCAGGAAATCTCGACAATGGTAGTCATCATCATCATCATCATCTGTTTACCCTCCAGGTTCGGCTTTTCCCTCGGACACAGCGAGGGATCCCACCTCTACCGCCTCAAGGGCAGTGTCCTGGAGCTTCAGACTCTTGGTCGGGGGATACAACTGGGGAGTATGACCAGTACCTCGCCCAGGCGGCCTCACCTGCTATGCTGAACAGGGGCCTTGTGGACGGATGGGAAGATTGGAAGGGATAGACAAGGAAGAGGGAAGGCCTTAAGTTAGGTACCATCCCGGCATTCGCCTGGAGGAGAAGTGGGAAACCACGGAAAACCACTTCGAGGATGGCTGAGGTCGGAATCGAACCCACCTCTACTCAATTGACCTCCCGAGGCTGAGTGGACCCCGTTCCAGCCCTCGTACCACTTTTCAAATTTTCGTGGCAGAGCCGATAATCGAACCCGGACCTCCGGGGATGGCAGCTAATCACGCTAACCACTACACCACAGAGGCGGACTGACAATGGTAGTAATGAATCATTTAGGCCCTAAGATCCAGTAACTACTTTTAAGGCTTTCCGGGTCGGCGAGGTGCAGGAATTTGTTTCCGCAATAGTTCCTTTATGTGACGGTAAATGTACTGATACGAGGCTAGCATAGTTGAGCACCTTCAAGAGTACAGTACTGAACCGGGATCGAACCTGCCAACTTGGGATGAGAAGTCCAGCGCTTCTACTATCCCTGCCACTCATTCCGGCTCTCCAGAGTGACTTGTGTGGTGAAGTCATACGACACTTCCCGAGCTCCCTAGGCAGTATTTTCCAGGTCTGCAAGCTTTTAAACGGCACAGAAATGAACCACGAGTAAAAGAAGACGTGAAACTGGGAAGTCCCAGGGCTGGAATATCCTTCCGAAGTGCCGTCCTTGAAAAATTAAGGGTAACATCGACTTCTCCTTTAAAAGTAGGCAGTGAGTAATGCCCCTTGTTTGACGAAGCACTCCAGTATGCATATAACATTTACAGCACGGAGCCATAAGGTAAATAACAGAATCACTAAGCTTAAGGAAAGAGCTCGAGTCTCGTCAGGGCCATCTTGAGAAGTTCTTTTTTTTTTTTTTGCTTCACGTCGCACCGACACAGATAGGTCTTACGGCGACGATGGGACAGGGAGAGGCTAGGAGAGGGAAGAAAGCGGCCGTGGCCTTAATTAAGGTACAGCCCCAGCATTTGCCTGGTGTGAAGATGGGAAACGACGGAAAACCATTTTCAGGGCTGCCGACAGTGGGGTTCGAACCTACTATCTCCCGAAAACTGGATACTGGCCCGTGGTTTTCCACATCAGGCAATTTTACCTTCATGCGCTGAGCTCCCAGTTCCGATTAACGATATTCTGTAAGAAAGAAGTGAGCTCTCGGTGGAACCTATCGATTAACGGTATTCTGTAAGAAAGAAGTGAGCTCTCGGTGGAAACTATCGATTAACGGTATTCTGTAAGAAAGAAGTGAGCTCTCGGTGGAAACTATCGATTAACGGTATTCTGTAAGAAAGAAGTGAGCTCTCGGTGGAAACTATCGATTAACGATATTCTGTAAGAAAGAAATAAGCTCTTGGTGGAACCTATCGATTAACGGTATTCTGTAAGAAAGAAGTGAGCTCTCGGTGGAAACTATCGATTAACGGTATTCTGTAAGAAAGAAGTGAGCTCTCGGTGGAAACTATCGATTAACGGTATTCTGTAAGAAAGAAGTGAGCTCTCGGTGGAAACTATCGATTAACGGTATTCTGTAAGAAAGAAGTGAGCTCTCGGTGGAAACTATCGATTAACGATATTCTGTAAGAAAGAAATAAGCTCTTGGTGGAAACTATCGATTAACGGTATTCTGTAAGAAAGAAGTGAGCTCTTGGTGGAAACTGTCGATTAACGATATTCTGTAAGAAAGAAATAAGCTCTTGGTGGAAACTATCGATTAACGGTATTCTGTAAGAAAGAAGTGAACTCTCGGTGAAAACTGTCGATTAACGATATTCTGTAAGAAAGAAATAAGCTCTCGGTAGAAACTATCGATTAACGGTATTCTTTAGGAAAGAAGTGGGGTCAATTAACGATATTCCATAAGAAAGAAGTGAGCTCTCGGTGGAAATTACCGATTAACGATATTCTGTAAGAAAGAATTGTGCTCTCGGTTGAAAGTATCGATTAACGGTACTTTGTAAGAAGGAAGTGAGATTTTAATGTATAGGAGTGAAAGATGGGTGTACTAAGAATAGCTTATTCGAGGTAGAGGTAATAGATATAAAAGTAGCGCGAAAGATTGCTGGTACAATACAGGTGAGAACAATGGTAAAAGGGTATTCGAAATGGGGGCAATAAAGGCCACGTTGGGAATAATATCGATAGATGAAGCCTACCTAAAAACCGGCTTCGGTGGTGGGGTCATCTGAGGCGAATGGAGCACCTAGGTTAACTAGGAAAATAATGGACCCAGCCATGGAGGGTAAGAGAATTAGAGGGAGGCCAAGATGACGATGGTTAGTCTCTGTTTCTGACGATATAAAGGTAAGAGGGCCGGGCTGAGTGGCTCAGATGGTTAAGGCGCTGGCCTTCTAGCCCCAGCTCGGCAGGTTCGATCCTGGCTCAGTCCGGTGGTTTTTGAAGGTGCTCAAATACGTCAGCCTCCTGTCGGTAGATTTACTGGCACGTAAAAGAACTCCTGCGGGACTAAATTCCGGCACCATGGCGTCTCCGAAAACCGTAAAAGAGTAGTTAGTGGGACGTAAAACAAAATAACATTATTAAAGGTAAGAGGTGTGTAACTAAACAGGTCGCATGGCCAGCTGCAAGCAGAAGCCTGTGGAGGCACTTAGTTAATTCACAGAGGCTAGCAGATTGAACGTTGGTAGGCATTACAGATCACAATGAAGGTGTATTTCCCATGGTTTCCCTTTTCCACATCAGGTAAATGCTTGGGCTCTAACTTAATTCAGGCCACGGCCCCTTCCTTCCTAGTCCTAGCCCTGCCCTAGCCCTGAGCTATGCCCAAGTTCCCATAAGATCTCCCTGGCTCTGGGTCGATGCGAGTAAAAGATATAGTAAAAAACTGCAACGGTATGTATGAATGAACAGTTACGAATAAAACATTGTCTATGATCAAATTTAATTGATGATGATCCAAATTAGTAGACACACATATTACACTACACATTATTATATTGGAGAATTAATTAAAAGAGTTTATTTATTGCTGTCTGTTTACAAATTATTTAGTCCTCAAGCGGCAGGTTGTCCGGGAGGCTGGCATTACCTGAGGTGGCCATAATCCTGGCTGGCAGCTCAACATTCAGTTAGCTCCGCACGCTCAGTCACTTCACACAGTAGCTCCAAGCACTCAGGTTTGAGCACAAAGTCCGCTAGCAATCACGATGTATGACGACTGTTCCTTGGCTCGAATCCAGATGAATCCATCAACTCACATGCTCAACACATTCAACTCAGTTAAGTCACACTCAACGTGACCTCTCCACACAGTGAATTACGACTAATATTAATAGTAATAACTCAACACATATCACTAAATACCGACAACAGTGCTAACCAGCATTCCCCTCCAACACTACTTCAACATTATGACGACACTCACTACGTACACACCACCGACACTGACCACTGTACAGCGACCAAACACCACACCAGAGGCACTCTGGTGATGAACAATTGGAATCTTCGTGGGTACGGCCAGGAAAGGAATATTCTCGTTTCATCTTGGAGAAAGCTCACGGTGATACTAGACGAAAGCACAATAGAAGGAGAGACGGAGGAATGTCCTCGGAACGGCTGGGAGATACCCCGTCTGGCTTACTGATCCCCTCCAGGAAATACTGAAGTGGGCTTCCAGAGGGGTGGCAGTCACCTTATTAAGTAACATTATGTACACTGACTGACAGAGCAAATGCAACACCAAGAAGGAGTGGTTCGAAAGGGATGAAAGTTGGGGAAAAAACAGAGACGGTACGGACGAATAATTGATGTTTATTTCAAACCGATATGCAGGTTACACAATGCGCACGGCATCGACTCAGCAGGATGTAGGACCACCGCGAGCGGCGATGCGCGCAGAAACACGTCGAGGTACAGAGTCAATAAGAGTGCGGATGGTGTCCTGAGGGATGGTTCTCCATTCTCTGTCAACCATTTGCCACAGTTGGTCGTCCGTGCGAGGCTGGGGCAGAGTTTGCAAACGGCGTCCAATGAGATCCCACACGTGTTCGATTGGTGAGAGATCCGGAGAGTACGCTGGCCACGGAAGCATCTGTACACCTCGTAGAGCCTGTTGGGAGATGCGAGCAGTGTGTGGGCGGGCATTATCCTGCTGAAACAGAGCATTGGGCAGCCCCTGAAGGTACGGGAGTGCCACCGGCCGCAGCACATGCTGCACGTAGCGGTGGGCATTTAACGTGCCTTGAATACGCACTAGAGGTGACGTGGAATCATACGCAATAGCGCCCCAAACCATGATGCCGCGTTGTCTAGCGGTAGGGCGCTCCACAGTTACTGCCGGATTTGACCTTTCTCCACGCCGACGCCACACTCGTCTGCGGTGACTATCACTGACAGAACAGAAGCGTGACTCATCGGAGAACACGACGTTCCGCCATTCCCTCATCCAAGTCGCTCTAGCCCGGCACCATGCCAGGCGTGCACGTCTATGCTGTGGAGTCAATGGTAGTCTTCTGAGCGGACGCCGGGAGTGCAGGCCTCCTTCAACCAATCGACGGGAAATTGTTCTGGTCGATATTGGAACAGCCAGGGTGTCTTGTACATGCTGAAGAATGGCGGTTGACGTGGCGTGTTGGGCTGCCACCGCTTGGCGGCGGATGCGCCGATCCTCGCGTGCTGACGTCACTCGGGCTGCGCCTGGACCCCTCGCACGTGCCACATGTCCCTGCGCCAACCATCTTCGCCACAGGCGCTGCACCGTGGACACATCCCTATGGGTATCGGCTGCGATTTGACGAAGCGACCAACCTGCCCTTCTCAGCCCGATCACCATACCCCACGTAAAGTCGTCTGTCTGCTGGAAATGCCTCCGTTGACGGCGGCCTGGCATTCTTAGCTATACACGTGTCCTGTGGCACACGACAACACGTTCTACAATGACTGTCGGCTGAGAAATCACGGTACGAAGTGGGCCATTCGCCAACGCCGTGTCCCATTTATCGTTCGCTATGTGCGCAGCACAGCGGCGCATTTCACATCATGAGCATACCTCAGTGACGTCAGTCTACCCTGCAATTGGCATAAAGTTCTGACCACTCCTTCTTGGTGTTGCATTTGCTCTGTCAGTCAGTGTATATAAGTATGTACTTTCAAACAAGATTGAACTACACATGGTTCATTAATAATCTTAGCCTCTCAAGATAACTGCAGTCCTGCCTAATTGCCTGTAAATATTGGAAAATGAGGTGATCAGTACGACGACATTGTCATTGCCACTCTGCTTGTCCTTGACCGGGGTTTGTCAGTACCACAACTGTATTATGCATCATGGGAAATTGTTTTCCTGTTCCTAGAGAAGTTACTGTTGCCCCCAATTTTCCGTTCGGTGCAATAGCGTTTGAGTTGACATGTTGATAGATGTAATTTGAATCTGTTAAGCCAAATTTCTTCTCTAGAAGAAATGGTTGCTAAGATAGAAATGTGAAGTGATTTACCACCATCTGAACCTAAGATGATCTGGCAATAAACATGAGCATTCATTTGATTTTTGCTTTGGAGTTGTTACTCGCTGGTCTCCCCTATACCAAAACCGCGACTGTGACAATGCTCTTCCTGTCCACTACTTCCCTTAAGACTGATCACGCCTCCCAGCCGCATATTAATATAGAATACAGTCCATCAGAACAATTTTTATTGAGTTCAATTTCCTATCCGAGTGTGTAAAGGAAAATGAACCTTAAATGCATCATACTCTAGGAACGGGTAAATAAGTCATGCAAACACACATTCCTACAGTACAATACAGTACAGTAAGGTTCATTTTCCTTTACACATTAACATAGGAAAATGCTCTGATGCACTGCATATCAATATGTGGCTGGGAGGCGTGACCGGTCTTAAAGGAAAAAATGTATAGTAATAGCATTGACACTTTCATGGTTTTGGCGTAGGAGCGACGATATTTTATAGCCAAAGTTTACGTTCATTAATACATCTGGTGGCAGTGCAAGGGAGAAATACTAAATATAGCTGCACCTCGTAGTTGGTATTTTAATATAAATAAATAAATAAATAAATAAATAAATAAATAAATAAAAATATGTGGCAGTAGAATGAATGAAAACGAATGACTTGAATGAAAGAATGGTCTGTTTCTACTATAAACTTGTTAACAATGAAATACATAATAATGGCTACGCTATAGTACCCTATTCTAGGAAACGTTTGAGTACAATTTGCACTTTCAGTTACTTTTGTCCTATTCTCCCCAACATGAATAGTAAGTGATATTATAATAATAATAATAATAATTATTATTATTATTATTGAACTTCCCTTCAGCTATTGTATATTTTAGGATACACTGGAGTACTGGATAATTTTCCTGAGGGGAGGAGGAGGAAGGAGAAGAAAAAACCTTTTTCATTGCGCCGAGATTCGATCCCACAACTTTCGAAATAGGAATTTAGTAATTAATGATTTTAGCTACCAATATAATCACTCCCTCGTAACTTTAATCTTCTTATTCCTGGCCTTAATCGTAAATTATTGGGGTCAGAACTTGATATGACTCCGACCCAGTTTTCTGGCAGATTGCCCTTCCTGACGCATCACTATGTGGACGTATGCATTCTCATTTTCGTTTTTCTGTGGTGCTTAGTAGCGTAATAGGTTGTGTATATATGAAGAGAAGTGTTCTGAGATGAGCACAGACACCCAGTCCCCGAACTAGGGGAATTAACGGATTTAAAATCCTCAGACCGACCGGGAATCGAGCCCGGGGTCTTCTGAGCCGACGTCAAGTACATTAAGATTACAGCCAAGGAACTGGACCGGTCTTAAGTTTTTGTTGATAATAGACTAATACATTGATGAAAATGGTCTTTTCGGATTCTGGTATGAATCTAAGTGTTACTTTGTTATGGAGTGCCCTCTGCTACTTGTGTAGTTGGAGATGGCTGACAAGGTCTACGCTTGGCTCACAAGCTCGTGTACATGCATATATTATTGCGTGCTGTGCCTTAAAGCAGCCTCATTATTTTACTGTAACTCTGTAGAACATGTTCTGAACACTGAGACAAAAACAGACTTCAACACAAGCAAACAATGGAAGGTTTGCATCATGATGAGATAGAAGTGAAGTTTTAGTAACTTAAGAAGGAAGTGCATTTGAAGAAAAGTGTTTGCTACCTATAAGGATTATCCTCTGAATAATCTCATCTAATAAACGAAGGGTTATATGTGATTATTATTATTATTATTATTATTATTATTATTATTATTATTATTATTATTATTATTATTATTATTATTATTATTATTATTATTATTATTATTATTATTATTGCCACTCCACTTTTGATAGCTGATCAAAATTTAAAGACACTAAATAACCACATACGACCAACGCTTGTGTATCCATTGGGCCTACAGAATACCCCGCTCGAACAATTGCCAAGGGCATTCCGAGGACGTAGACCGGTTGGTAAAGAGCGCGCTGAAAGGGATTCTTTCACCTCCTACTGATGTTTCCGGACGCCATGATTTACTCTCCTACAACAAAGAAATGTTTAGCGTTAGTTAAGGTCCAGTGGGAAGCATTTAATCAACATCTTAACGTGGTAATCATTCTGGAAAATCTAACAACGTATGTGTACTCCATGGAAGAAATTGTGAGAAATAAAAAGCAGACTGCTTTGGTAAATTCAACATTGCAGCGGGATAAATAACAATAAAAACAAATAGCAAAGCTGTCAGGGAAAGGCGATGAAATGTAAAGTTCAAAAAATGGTGCCTCCTTCCTAGAAAAAAGTAAAGGAATTGCCCTCTTCGTACAGCACCCTCAAGAAAAGGTAGGCCTTTCAACATCAGAGTGGACTGAAAGCATCAAAATGATGGAAAACGAGGCTCCAGTGAGAAGCCAGCAGAACAACCAATGGTATGATTGAAACATTGGGATATGTCCTCGGCTACTGTCCACACGGCTCATTGCTTAGGAATGCTCGCCATCACACAATTCGCGGCCTTATTGCAAAAGCCTTCCACGAAAACTTGTGGGATGTATATGAAGAAGTGAACTGCTTAGCTGAAAATGGAAACACTAGAAGAGTAGATAGGCCTGTTCTGGCCATCGATAAACAGAGAGATCGTTCTGAAATACATTCAGGCAAACAACAGCGACACGATGTATACTCCGAGAAGCAGGCAATCTACGTTCCAGTATCTAGTGATATCGTTGAGAAATATCATGTATATCATGTGTATCATGTGAACTCCGTCACCGTCCACTGATTGTTATTGAGTGCAAGAGGTGATGATAGCCGAGTTGTGGAAGAGGTTTGCCCTCAAGGAAAGCCGCCCAGCCACGATTGACGAGGCGGCTTTGCGTGATTCCATGCTTCTTTGAAGGAACCATTTATATTCAAAAATTTGAAAATTGTACAATACTTTGAGGGTCAGTTTCCTAAATAAAGGTTTATATAATTTATTATTATTATTATTATTATTATTATTATTATTATTATTATTATTATTATTATTATTATTATTTCAATTTTTTACGTTACGCCGACTTGGACTTGGGATAAGAAAAGGATACGGTTGGGAAGGAAGTGAAAGTGGCCTTAATTAAGGTAGAGTCCCGGCTTTTTTCTAGCGTGAAAATTGGAAACCACGGAAAACCAACGTCAGGGTTGCCGACAGTGGGGTTCAAACTCACTATCTCCTGAACGCAAGCTGATAGCCACGTGATCAGAACCACGCAGCCACTTGGTGGGCAGTTCAACAGGTTTGCTTTAAGACTGAACAAACTACGATACAAGCATTTCTGAAAATTACAATTTTTATTTTTATTGTAGTGTAGACTTATCAACACTGATTTGCACAAAATGGGAAATGTGTATTGTTCGTATGGAAATATACCACCTGGGACGTAAATTCGAAATAAATTTTTGCATTTAAAGTCAGATCCTATTTTCTGACGTCAGTATTTCAGAATTCCGCTTTGATCATGAGCGCGATAAAGGTTACAATCCTTATTCAAAAACTATCCGTAGTCTGAATGTCATAAAGAATTCACAATAATTCCCATTAATTGATGTACAGTAGATAAAAAAAGAATGAGTTCGTCGTATTGCATACGTTCCTTGCAGGTACATTTACCTTAGAAAAAGCTGTACCTACAGATAAAATAATTTTTGCGGGTATCCACATGGTTTTTGTCTAGATGGGAGGTGAATTATATTTTGCTAATTCTCCGAAAATCGTAAAAGTAGTTAGTGTGATGTAAAACAATATTATGATTATGATTATTATTATTATTATTATTTTATTATTATTATTATTATTATATCAATCAATCAATCAATCAATCAATCAATCAATCAATCAATCAATCAATCAATCAATCAATCAATCAATCAATCAATCAATCATCAAGCATTTAAAGCAGTCGCTCGTGTGGCAAAATCACAATCTGATTTTACCTAGTCTTTTTCTAAATAATTGCAAAGAATTTTGAAATTAATTGAACATCTCCCTTGGTAAATTATTCCAATCCCTAAATCGTCTTCCTATAAACGAATATTTGCCCCCTATTTGTCCCCTTGAATTCCAACTTTATCTGTGATCTTTCTTACTTTTAAAAACACCACTCAAAATTATTCGTCTACTAATGTCATTCCATGATATCTCTCCACTGACAGCTCGGAACATACCACTTAGTTGAGCAGCTCGTTTCCTTCCTCCCAAGTCTTCCCAGCCAAAACTTTGCAACATTTTCATAACGCTACTCTTTTGTCGGACATTTTTTTTTGCTATTGGCCTTACGTCGCACTGACACAGATATGTCTTACGGCGACGATGATACAGGAAATGGCTAGGAATGGGAAGGAAGCGGCCTTGGCCTTAATTAAGGTACAGCCCTAGCATTTGCCGGAAATCACCCAGTACAAATCCAGCTGCTTTTTTGGCCTTTTTCCAGTTCTTGAATCAAGTAATCCTGGTGAAGGTCCCATACATTGGAACCATACTGCATTTGAGGTCTTACAAAGACTTATATGCCCTCACCTTTACATCCTTACTACAACCCCTAAATACCCTGATAACCACGTGCAGAGATCTGTACCCTTTATTTACAATACCGTTTATGTGATTACCCCGATGAAGGTCTTTCCTTTTCCCCATAAGAAACTTTCACCCCATCAACACAAACCTGAGAAGACTTTTTCTGTTAGTGAAATTCATAACATGACTTTCAATCCCGTTTATCATCACACCATTGCATGCTGTCCATCTCATAAAATTGTCGAGATCTTCTTGCAGTTGCTCACAATTTTGTAACATATATTTCGCTATACAGTACATCATCCGCAAAAAGCCTTACCTCTGAGTCCAGTTCATTACGCATGTCATTTTTATATATAAGAAAACATAAAAGTACAATAATACTGCCTTAAGGAATTCCCTCCTAATGGTTACAGGATCAGATGTTGCTCCACCTACTCTAGTTCACTGAGTCTATTATCTAGAAATATAGCCACCCTATTCAGTTCACTCTTTTGTCTAGTCTAATTGCACTCAATTTTGCCATTAGGCTCCCATGATCTACCCTATCAAATGCTTTAGATAGGTCAATCGCGGTACAGTCGACACAGTCTCGAAGTTCCACTAACTACTTTTCGGTTTTCGGAGACGCCGTAGTGCCGAAATGTTGTCTCTTAAGATAACTTTAAAGTGCCATTAAATCTGCCGACGTGAGGCTGGCGTATTTGAGCACCTTCAAATACCACCGAACTGAGATAGGACCGTACCTGTCAAGCTTGTGCCAGGACGCCAGCGCCTCAACCATCTGAGCCACTCATCCCGGCATTATTCTTCTTTTTCTTCTTATGCTAATTCAAATGAGGTACGATATAATATGAAATGCAAGGACCATTAAATACCATGAATACCATGCTTCCATTCTCTTTATGAGTGGCAGGCGTTCATTCAATCCTCACCAGGCCTTGTATATAATTTACTCATCAAGTCAGGAGACAGGCGACATCCAATTTCACCGTCAATGGTCTTTTACGTACATGGCTTGCTGTGGTCTTCCAATTGATTTCCTTGTTTTCTGTTTCCTTAACGTCGCGCCGAAACCCACAGGTCTTATGATGACGATGGGATAGAGCAGTGCTAGGATTAGGAAGGTATCAATCGTGATCTTAATTAAGGAACACTCCCAAAATTCTCCTGGTGTGAAAATACGAAAAACCATATTTAGGCCTGCCGACAGTGGGATTCGAAACCGCCATCGACCAAATGCAAAGTCACAGCTTTATTACTCAAACCCCGTAGTCAACTCACTCATTCTACCAATTCATTGCATGAAAATTGTGGGTTGGTACCGTTCCCAATACCTCGATTGCAAACCTTCGTAAACAGAGCTCTAGTTAATGATTATTTCAAATACTGTAATAAGTATCTCTGTAACAATGTAGACCTACTTGTATTCATTTCTTTTGTACTATTTTTATCTTGGTTTCTAACACAACATACTGGCACCACTGAAACAGAATGAATACGTGTAACAAGAAAATGTGGAGGATGACTACGATACCCCAGGAGCAGAAGGAGAAGAAGACAAAGTGTCCGGCATACAAGTTCGGGTTATTAAATTTCTGTTACTACAAGCTATCTCTTTCAGTTATTCTATCTATGTTTCGGTGTTGTTTACCCTCCCTTAACAAACGGTATCGCGTATCTGACAATGCTGTTCCTGTCCAATATTTTCCTTAAGTCTGGTCGCAACCCCGGGCCACACATGGATATGCACTTCATCAGAACAATTTTCGTTGAGTTCATTTTCCTATGCGCGTGTGTAAAGAAAAATGAACCTTAAATACACCATACTCTATGAGGAGGTTATGTCATGCAAACATACATTCCTACAGCACGGTACAGTAAGGTTCATTTTCCTTTACACACGCGAATAGGAAAATGAACACAACGAAAATTGTTCTGATGGACCGCATATCCATATGTGGCTGGGAGGCGTGATCAGTCTTAAGTAACATGATGGATAGGAAGAACATTGTCAGATACGCGGTGTTGTTTCTTAAGGGACGTTATGCTGGTGAGATTATAGAAACTGCACTTTGCAGTGTACCCACGTGGGTCCGTGGGAAATGTTGAAAATTTATTTGACTTATTTTTGGAAAGTTAACTACTAGGGTTGGATTATACTAGACGCAAATAATGGGACATTTTTTATTTTAACTGGTGACGTAGTTGTAATGGCAAGCTTTATGAAGTCTTGCAGCGCAATTCTGTAATCCGCAAACATGTCACGCCTCTCTTCTGGTACATAAAATGTATTTTAGTCACCCCGCCCCCTCGCCTTTACTCGTCCTTCTTTTGCAAACGATCCTCTGTAAAGGCTATGTAGTGTAATGTATTGTTGTTGTTGTTGTTTGGGTCATCAGTCCATAGACTGGTTTGATGCAGCTGTCCATGCCACCCTATCCTGTGCTAACCTTTTCATTTCTACGTAACTATTGCATCCTACATCTGCTCTAATCTGCTTGTCATATTCATACCTTGGTCTACCCCTACCGTTCTTACCACCTACACTTCCTTCAAAAACCAACTGAACAAGTCCTGGGTGTCTTAAGATGTGTCCTATCATTCTATCTCTTCTTCTCGTCAAATTTAGCCAAATCGATCTCCTCTCACCAATTCTATTCAGTATCTCTTCATTCGTGATTCGATCTATCCATCTTACCTTCAGCATTCTTCTGTAACACCACATTTCAAAAGCTTCTATTCTCTTTCTTTCTGAGTTAGTTATCGTCCATGTTTCACTTCCATACAATGCCACGCTCCACACGAAAGTCTTCAAAAACATCTTTCTAATTTCGATATCAATGTTTGAAGTAAGCAAATTTCTTTTCTTAAGAAAGCTCTTCCTTGCTTGTGCTAGTCTGCATTTTATGTCCTCCTTACTTCTGCCATTGTTAGTTATTTTACTACCCAAGTAACAATATTCATCTACTTCCTTTAAGACTTCATTTCCTAATCTAATATTTCCTGCATCACCTGCCTTCGTTCGACTGCACTCCATTACTTTTGTTTTGGACTTATTTATTTTCATCTTGTACTCCTTACCCAAGACTTCATCCATACCATTCAGCAACTTCTCGAGATCTTCTGCAGTCTCAGATAAAATAACAATGTCATCGGCAAATCTCAAGGTTTTGATTTCCTCTCCTTGGACTGTGATTCCCTTTCCAAATTTCTCTTTGATTTCCTTTACTGCCTGTTCTATGTAAACATTGAAAAGGAGAGGGGACAAACTGCAGCCTTGCCTCACTCCTTTCTGGATTGCTGCTTCTTTTTCAAAGCCCTCGATTCTTATCACTGCAGACTGATTTTTATACAGATTGTAGATAATTCTTCGTTCTCGGTATCTGATTTCTATCGTCTTCAGAATCATAAATAGCTTGGTCCAATCAACATTATCGAATGCCTTTTCTAGATCTACCAATGCCATGTACGTGGGCTTGTCCTTCTTGATTCGATCCTCTAAGATCAGACGTAAAGTGAGGATTGCTTCACGTGTTCCTACATTTCTTCTGAAGCCAAATTGATCTTCTCCCAACTCAGCTTCAACTTGTTTTTCCATTCTTCTGTAAATAATACGTGTTAAAATTTTGCAGGCATGAGATACTAAACTAATGGTGCGGTAGTTTTCACACCTGTCAGCACCGGCTTTCTTGGGAATAGGTATAACAACATTCTTCCGAATATCGGATGGGACTTCTCCTGTCTCATACATCTTGCACACTAAATGAAATAACCTTGCCATGCTGGTTTCTCCTAAGGCAGTCAGTAATTCAGAGGTAATGTCATCAATTCCAGGTGCCTTGTTCCTATTGAGGTCACTCACAGCTCTGTCAAACTCTGACCTCAAAATTGGGTCTCCCATTTCATCAGCATTAACAGCCTCTTCATGTTCCAGAACCAAATTATCTACATCTTTACCTTGATACAACTGTTGGATATGCTCCTGCCATCTTTCTGTTTTGTCTTCTTTCCCTAGAAGTGGCTTTCCATCTGAGCTCTTAATATTCATACACCTAGATTTCCTTTCTCCAAAGGTTTCCTTGATTTTCCTGTATGCAGCATCTACCTTTCCCAGGACCATACAGCATTCAACATCCTTGCACTTCTCCTTCAGCCATTCTTCCTTAGCTACCTTGCACTTTCTATCCACTTCATTCTTTAATCGCCTGTATTCTATTCTGCCCTCTTCAATCCTAGCATTCTTGTATTCTTGTATGTAATGTATTATGATATCATAAAGATAGTGACCGACTCGTTGGCTCAATGGTCAACGTACTAGCCTTCGATTCAGAGGGTCCCAGGTTCGATTCTTGGCCGGGTCGGGGATTTTAACCTTCATTGGTTAATTCCAATGGCCCGGGGGCTGGGTGTATGTGCTGTCCCCAACATCCCTGCAACTCACACACAACACACAACACTATCCTCCACAACATTAACAGGACCGAGCTCGATAGCTGCAGTCGCTTAAGTGCGGCCAGTATCCAGTATTCGGGATATAGTAGGTTCGAACCCCACTGTCGGCAGCCCCGAAGATGGTTTTCCGTGGTTTCCCATTTTCACACCAGGCAAATGTTGGGCTGTACCTTAATTAAGGCCACGGCCGCTTCCCTCCCACTCCTAGCCCTTTCCTGTCCCATCGTCGCCGTAAGACCTGTCTGTGTCGGTGCGACGTAAAGCAAATAGCAACATTAACAGGCAGTTACCTACACATGGCAGATGACGCCCACCCTCTTCGGAGGGTCTGCCTTACAAGGGCTGCACTCGGCTAGAAATAGCCACACGAAATTAAATTATAAAGAGAGTAATAATTACATTTTAATGGATGTGTGAATATTCCTCATCATGATAGGATAAAGAGATGCCCTCCACAAAGCGGGAGGGCAGCAGCACTTGACTTCCATCCTCGTGCTGCGGTCATGGTCCAGTAATCAGCCTCTGATGGTCAATATTTGTGAAGTTGTTAATAAACTATTCTAATTCAATCCTGTGTTACATTAGGATTTCTATGAAAAAGACCGGAAGGCCTGCAGATAATGTGATGTACTGAACCCGACAGGGGCGGGCGGGTGCAGTACTGTGGTCAGCACGACGAATCCTATCGGCCGTTACTTTTGGCTTCCTAGACCAGGGCCGCCATCTCAGAGTCACTTAGGTCCTCAATTGCAATCACGTAGGCTGAGTGGACCTCCATCCAGCCCTCATATCCAAGTAAAAATCCCTCACCTGACAGCGAATCGAACCTGGGGCCTCCGGGCAAGAAGCAGGCACGCTACACATAACCTGCGGGGACGGCTAGCATGTGTAAGCGAAGATATAAATATGACGTGAAGCTAATAGTAAATCATTCTAGCACTCAATCTAATGTAAGTCGTAATGTTAATGGTTTGGAAATGGTTTAAATTAGCTGTCAATTCAAATGTTATTGTGTTGTAATTTTAAAAGTTACTTTCCTGAATTTGTGACAGAATATTCTACATTATACTTTGTATGAATTCTTCACTGACTGTGTCACTATTTTTACGTCACTCCATTTGCAACTGAATATTTTAAGGTATATTATTCCCTAAGCATTTATTTCATTGTGATTGCCGAGTTGCACTACTCGTGAGCGAATAATCTACGTTTACATTTTTCTTTTTAGTTTGGTGTAGATCCCAATTACTAAGGCAAATCTCTTGAAAACTTGCAAGAATATGTTCATGGTCCAGCTCCACGGCTGATTGGTCAACATAGTTCCCTTCGGTTCAAAGGGTCCCTGGCTCGTCTCTTGGCCAAGCTTGGGTTTAAACTGTGTGTGATAAATTCCGTCCGCCTCTGTGTTGTAGTGGTTAGCGTGATTAGCTGCCACGCCCGGAAGCCCGGGTTCGATTCCCCGCTCTACCACAAAATTTGAAAAGTGGTACGAGGGCTGGAACGGGGTCAGCTGAGTAGAGGGGGTCGGAATCCCACCTCAGCCATCCTCGAAGTGGTTTGCCGTAGTTTCCCACTTCTCCTCCAGACAAATGCCGGGATGGCACCTAACATAAGGCCACGGCCGCTTCCTTCCCTCTTCCTTGTCTATCCCGTAAAATCTTCCCATCCCTCACAAGGCCCATGTTCCGCATAGCAGATGAGGCCTGCTGAGCGAGGTAGTGGTCCTCCTTCCCAGTTTAATCTATCCGACGCCAAGTCTCACGCACCAGGACGCTGCCCTTGATGCGGTAGACGTAGGATCCCTCGCTGAGTCCGAGGTAGACGTAGGATCCCTCGCTGAGTCCGAGGGAAAAATCAACCCTGGAGGGTAAACAGATTAAGAAAGAAGGAAAGAAACAAAGAATGTGATAAATTCCTCTAACTCGAGAACTGGATGTATGTGTTCATCTTCATACACACCTCTTCGTCTACACACAACACCACACTACTACCAACGAAAGAAACACACAATAGTGAATACGTCTGTCCACATACGGTTGGCACCAGGAAGGGCATCCAGCCAGAAATGTTGGCCAAATTGACACGAAGCGTCAAACCCAAGAAATTGAAAAAATGCAAGGAATAAGGAGCATATTGTATCCTCGCAAACTATTCTATTTTTGTTCGTGGTTCAACATCGGCGACGCAAACATGAGAAATGGCTAGGATTTGGAAGGAAAATGAACCATAATTGCATTATGCTGTAGGGGTGCGTAAATACGTGATGAAAACAACATCCCTGCTATACGGTATGGTAAGGTACATTTTCCTTTACACGCCAGCATAGGAAAATGAACACAATGAAGATAGCTCTGATGGACTGCATATCCACATGTGGCTGGGAGGCGTGATCAGCCTTAAGGTATATAATGGGTAGGAAGATCGTTGGGACATACGAGGTTTTAGAAGTAAGCCGTCGATATCTTCATTTTTAGTTGTTTACCTTACATTTTAGAAGTTTTCTTAACTGATAGAACTTTAGGGATAAAATTTGGTATGCATTAACTTGTTTTAATGGCAGCCTGTAAATACAAGAGGTTGGTTCCTTAATAAATGAATATTAAGCGCAAACCATTTCCCGAATGGCTCAATGTATGACATTACCACACTTCTTAACTTTGATATCTAAACTCTTGCAGCTTGTTCCATTCCTCAAACTAGTCGTGAATTTATGGCAAAGTCTACTGTCTAATAGCGGTTATATTAACTTGTAGACTACAGCGTGGACCAATAAATACTCTCCGTCTTATTTCAGTGATATTATTTGCTACAAACTTTAGTATGATGTTAACTTCGGTTAATAACAAACTTGAGAAGTATTTCGTGGTCCCCGAGTACATATTCAGCAGTCGTCAAATCTAACCACTATCTTTCAACCACGTAGCGTGTTCAAAGCCCTTCTTGTAGCCAATGACGTCAGAGCCTGAAGTAGCTCTAGCCAAGGCAATCACAGTCCTGAAGGAGCAAGTGGGAGATGTGAGAGCCACGCGTAATTTAAAGAAGATGTACCGCGGTGCTTAAAAGGAAGAGCCTCGGGGTCTTTAACATCTTATGTTACTGACATCGAGTTATTCCTAAATATCGCATATACATTCTTTCCCTCCGAGATTTGGAAGGGGATGCGTTCTCTTACTGTTTCTATCATCGTTGTTTGATTCTCAACAACAAATCTATTTAGCCAGAAGAGTTAAATAATACAAATGTTCGTAATTTTAATCTCTTTTAATATATTTTATTTTACTTACAGGTTGTTGCTATCATGGGCGCCCGCAAGGAATGCTAAAAAGGTTGATGTTCAATTGTTTAATATCATACCAGATTATTTCATAAACTGAACTTACTGACAGTCATCTAGCATCTGTCACAACCGGAAATTTCTGTAAACAATTTAATGTTGCTGACGTTATATTGGTTTTTATATTCAAGGAAATTGTTAATGTGTCCCCCCCTACCCTGGAAAAGATCCTGCGGGTGCCCATGGTTGCTATTGAACATTTTCGAACCCAGTATTGTTGAAGGGTTGTAGTTACATAGAAATAACACAAAGGAGAAAATGTTAATTTGAAAGCGTTTCAATAAAGGCATTAAGAAACTCCTTGTTCTCTTCTCCCGTATGTATTTTGTAAATACGTAGCATATATCGATGGCTTTGTTTAAAACCACATATTTACATGCAGTTCATCAGAATGATATTTCGTTTCGCTCATTTTCCTTTAAAAGAGAAGCATAGGAGGATGAACAAAAAGAAAATGGTTCTGATGAACTGCATACACACACGTGGATGGGAGGCGTGACCAGTCCTAAGGAAATAACTGATAGTAAGAGCATTGTCAGATACGTGGTATTGTTTCTTAAGCGACGATATAATTCCTCCCTATTTTACTCTTGTCTTTCCTTCACTCCTCTTCCCTCATCGCATCCCTGTCCAGGACGCACTGCCTTATGTACTACTCAACTGGGTCTATCCGTAGTAATCGGGATTTTCTTAGGTCTTTCATTTCTTTTATTTCATCTCTATCCATCCTGTTTTTCTATTTTTCTAGCGGTTTAACGTCGCACTAACACATCGAACGTTTTCGGCGACGCAAGGATGAGAAAGGGCTAGTGTGAACACGGGAAACAGTGGAGAACCATCTGTAGGGCTGCCGACGGTAGGATCCGAATCCACCATCTCCCGAATGCAAGCTCATAGCTCGTTGTACTCTTAACAAGTCCAGACAATCTCAACTTATTCCTCTGAATTTTTAAACTTCATTTCTCATCTTAAACATAATTCTCAGACATTTCACTTACTGTGCTTGTAGGCCTATTACATTTATTTATCTTCTACTAATTTTATTAATTTTTATACCAACAGTTGGGTGTCAATCGCATTTTTTCGTTAATATTCTTACCTCTCATAAGGCGTCAATTGAAATTAATTCCGTCTACTTCACATACATTAGAGACTGCCAGACCCGGAAGGACGTGGGTTTCTATTCCCCAAGATTTCCAATTCCGGAGGTGCACATGGCCCTGAAGTTCACTCAGCCTACACCAAAAATGAGTACTAGTTAAATCCTGGGGGCGAACCACTCTACCCCACCAAGTGCCGAGGTTACAGATAGTGCAAACCTTTATCTTCCACCCCTCCAGCGGCCTTCATGGCCTGTACGGAGATGCCTTTCCTTTTTTTTTCTTACAAACATCACATGAATGATAACAATCATTCATAATTTTCCGAAAATTCAGTTAAATAGGCGTCAGATGACACCAAAGGAACTCTCAAATTTTAATTATTATTATAATACTATTAATGAAAGAACATTGAAAACATATCAGAAACAATAAGAAAAAGGAGACTGCTATTTCTTGGACACAATTACAGAATGGATGACAATAGACTAACTAAACGAATCTTCAAGCACCTTTGGGAAAATAAATCAACTACCACCTGGATTCAAGAAGTCAAGAAAGACCTGGAAAGGAACAACATACGAGAAGAAGAATTATTGGAAAGAAAGACTTTTAGGAAGAAAGCCTTACAAATGGAAGGATTCCAAGGGAGGAAGGAAAAGAAAACAGTCACAAAGTGGACTGAAGACAGGAAAAAGAAACGCATTGAAACAATGAAAGAATACTGGAAGAAAAGGAAAGAACAACTAAGGAGGAACAATTGAAATTGTAACGTGGTCGTTAGAAGGCCGGAACGCAAGAAGAAGAAAGAACATTGAATTTCTACCTGAGGCTGCGTACATATACAGGAGTATCAAGGAATCAGGCAGAATTACTTTGTAATGCACTGTCACAATAGTATGTAGCTGCATTCACGGATTACCATCTAACCTATTATCTGTAGCCTACGAATCTGTTTGAGCAGCAAAAACTTTCGTCACTGCCATGACCGGAAACAACCGTGCCTATTTAGACACGATGAGATGAATATCTGCCCTACACTTAGCGAATGTCCCTTGTTAGTGCCGAGATTACGTACATTGGAAGCCTTTACCTTTCACTTATTCAAGATTGGTCTATTAAGAGATGGTTCTGGCTAAACTGCTCCAGATGTATTACTTTTACTGTTTATACAGGATGACCAGAAACAACGTGAACCGAGTGTATGGGCGTTAGAGCGTTGGCCATACTGATGGGTAATATGGAAATATCTCGTCGAAACCTCACGCCGTTGTCATTTGATCAGATGCTTAGTTTATCCAATCACCTCGCTTCGCGTGCGAATTCAATTGGGCTTTACGAAGCAGTGTTGCTAAATCTGCACGTGGCTTGGTCGGGCTTGAGAGCCATGCGGAGAAATGAGCATCAAACATTAACACAGCGTAGGTTTCTACAAATTGCACTGTAGTGTGGAGGTCATTGTTCAAGTCCCTCTCCTGGGGAAGTTATTTCTTCTATTGGCACTGTACAGCCGGTCATAAGCCACGTGCAGATTTAACAACACCGCCTCCCAACGCCCACTTGATGTCGCCCGCGAAGCGATCTGATTGGCTAACCTGATGAAATGACAACGGCGCGAGTTATCGAGGTAAATTTTTTCAAATTACCTATCTGTATGACCAGTGCTCTAAAGCTCATATATCGGGTTCACTCTTTTTTCGACCACTCTGTACACTCCAGCTTCGTGGGTTAACGTTTAGCGCTATTAGCTGCCGTCCTCGGGGGCCCGATCTCTATTCCCGGTACTGTCAGAAATTTACGATTGGCAGGAGGGCTGCTATGTGGTTAAAAAGGTACATCCAACTCAACTCAATTCGGGGTGTGCCCAAAAATAGTTGCACCGCCTAAGGATGAGGACACAAATTTACTTAATTTACACTTTATGTAGAGATTTTAGAATTAAAACCAACCGCAGAGATCTCTGCTCCTGTAAATGACAAACAATATCCTTCTGCATCAAAGAAATTATTTACAGTTTCAAAGTATCTTGGGCAAATCTAAAGATACTTCATATTCTACAACTGACATATTCAATGCAAGAAATGTGGAGGTTTAGACCAATGGTATTAGAACATTTTGGTTGGTGTACTCCCAAAATCGTTTTTTTTACGCTCAGACCGCCGGGATTACTGATATGTTGCTATTATAACAGAAATAACAAATGGTAATTGCTTGATGCCAAATAATGTTAACCATAATTAGCCTAACATCATTATCATTAACCGCAGTCTATCCAGCTTGCTCGGGGTCCTTGCACGTACTTAGGTATGAACTAATTTTAGCCGGAAATTTAAGATCGCTTGCCCTTCATGGCACCGCGGGATTTTTAACTGAAAATCCCACCCCAGCAACACCTGGAATCAATCTACAGTCGATGGCACGACACCCTACATCGCTCTCTTCCACAATAATAAGAGTAATGCATTGTATATAATTATTGTCGGTGGGCAAAATAAATCTCGTGACTCATTCGGAATAAAGTTTACGGAAGAACCCTAAAACTGAGCGGTCAGCAATGGCCGGGGAAATGTTCCTGGCATTTTCACTGCTTAATGATACGAGTAGCCCAATTATTCGAACATTGGCGTCTTCTGTTGCCATCTCAGGCAACACGACAAGCCTTCACAAGACGGATGGAGAAACGTGCTTTTCTCGTGAGATTACGAGATTTTCATTACCTAGCAGAGAAGTATATACTAGTAGCCCTATTATTAACGCAAAAATTATTATTGTTCTATATTATACACTAATACTGAAAATATGAAGTGAATGAGTGGATTTCGAAATAAACATTTGAAACAAGAGCAATGCAGCATAAGCAAGCTTTTTTACATGCCTGGTCAATGGAAGGTACAAACTGTCACATATTTTAGTATGGAAAGGGGACTCGATTTAGTGGTTTTGTCCACCACTGCACAAAAACAAAATTTTATTGGAAATGAGCAGGCTCGACTCTTTTCTGAACAGCTCACTGAAAATAGTCTCAAGCTACTATAAATTTGCGTACTCCATGAGAGGACCGCGCGTACTCCTAGTGGTACACGTACCACACTCTGAAAACCACTGCTGTAGACAATATGTATGCACTGGCACGCTACGGAAAATAGTTCTTCTTCTACCGCTTTTCCCACACCTTGTGGGGTTGCGGGTGCGAACTGCGTCGCACATGTGGATTTGGCCTTGTTCTACGGCCGGATGCCCTTCCTGATGCCAACCCTATATGGAGGGATGTAATTTCTATTGCGTGTTTCTGTGGTGGCTGGTAGTGTGGTGTGTTGTTTGAATATGAAGAGGAGAGTGTTGGTACAGATACAAACGCCCAGTCCCCGAGCCAGAAGAATTAATCAGAAGCGCTTAAAATCCCCGACCCGGTCGGTAATCGAACCCGGGACCCTCTGAACCGAAGGGCAGTACGCTGACCATTCAGCCAACGAGTCGGACGCTATGGTAAATAGTATTCGCACACTTTTAATCTGCATTCTTATATCAGCTGTATGACGAGGAAGTATCTGATCTAAATTCTCGAGCCGTTACCAGTGATCTTTCGCATTCAACAACGCACACTGGTCTATTGTTATCATTCAGGGAGGATACCGTGCTGTATGTACATATTAATAATGGGGCTGAGTGGGTTGGCCTGGGATACACCGCTCGCCGACGATGAATGCGTATCATAATACAAATTAATTCCACCATTAAATGTTCGCGCAGTTGTTCAACTTAACAAAACAAGCGCTATCTTTGAATTACAAACGTTATGATATGGGCCTCCGTATCTTGAATGGGATCAGTATTCAGTTATTATATGGGCCATAAACAATGACTAAACTCTTTTGTCGATAATTGGATCTGTTAACCGCAGAGTTGGTAAAATAAGAGTAGTTTAGGCAATGCTCAGAAATATTTCTGCTTCTTCTTTGGTAACACATGAAATACTCTTGACATTCATAATCAGTTACCATCTCTAAAGATGTAAAATTCTATCTCAGCGTATTGCAAGTATCATCTGCTACATATTACTACATAATAAAATAGAATATTCTTCCTTCCCAGCAACGAATTACCAGCAACTAGCTCTCTAGCACCTCTTTCTCTATTCATTTACTTGTTAAAAAATTAAAGTAAGAAATATATTATTACAGTTTAGTTCTACACATATCTTTCTTATTTTCGTTGCATCTTTTTATTTGTGATGTGTCTCACGTACTTTCGTCGATTTTCTTGTCTCTCCTTCAGTTTTCAGTACGTCTTCTTCTATGAACTTATTTATATAATATTCCTCGAAAGTCCTCACTTTCTTTTCTCATAGGTTTCTTGAACAGATCTATTAACCATTAAAATATCCCCCTTCATTGCCTCGTTACTTAACAATTAGGCTCTTATAATCACTCTTTTACTTATAGAAATTTGCAGATGTTTTTCTAGTGTTCTCTTTACTTCTGCACACTAACATACTATAATAATTGATTTCCTATGTATTTTGGATTTTGTTCCATCTTTTTGTATGATATTCACGTATCCTCTATGAAAATCTCTTACCCAATAGCATACCGATCCAATGATGTTCATTATTATCCTCACCATGATCATCCCGCTACACTCTATGATTTTTCATTTAATACTTACACCGTACATACCTTATCATGCTATACATTCTCTGTGAGCTTGCATTCGGGATATAATGGGTTCGAACCAAGCTGTTCGTAGCGCTGAAGATGGTTTTCCGTGGTTTCCCATTTTCAGGCCAGGCAAATGCGGAGCTGTACCTTAATTAAAGCCATAGCTGCTTCCTTCACACTCCTAGCTCCTTCCTGTCGCATCGTTGCCATAAAACCTCTCAGTGTCGGTGCGACGTAAAGCCAAATATAAACAATAAAGCTATGCATTGTGCCCTACTGGACCCTGAAGTTCCGGCCAGGCGGAAGCCGGTCTCGAACCCAGAGTACAGTAGTGAAAGAACTCTCACAGACGTGAGCTGGTGCACATAGTCTTACCTGAACATATTCCTCTTCACTCAGCCGGATAAGCGTTCTTCTCAGGGATAACATGGGGATAACGGGGCAACAAAAGATAAACACGAGGATATGTGACTAATCAGGTAAGAATCGGCTAAATTAAAATAAAATAAAATATCTAACAGAAAACATCGCTGCATTCAAAGTTTAACAAATAGGGATTTATTACATAAAATCGAATTATTTACAAATGAAAGAGCTTTTCATTGTGATAGGGTAAAATAACGCTGAGCCGATGACAACCAGTTCACTGCCTTCACGAAAACAGCTGTTCTGTAACAAGCATGTTACAATAGTATAAGTAACGAACTCTAGAAAAACGGATATCTGCTGAAATACACATTATTGAATGACTCCCATAAAATTTACTATGCCTCGAACCGTCGAACCCCGGAGCAAACAAATATCACAACAAAATGTACAATGACCTGACTCGGTCACGAACCCTAGTCCCATGACGAGTAAGGCGTATAAGATTCATATGCAAACACTATAAAAAGAACATAACTAAAATATCCACGAGTGTCAATCTCAAACGGGCCAGTGTTAAAAATTTACGTAGAACAAATAGGACATAAAAAAGATCTCTTCCTGCTTTCAAAACATCAAAATCCTCCTCCCCTTCGCACACTTGACAAGCTGCAGATGGCAAAAACCAATTCTCAAGCCTGTGATGTCAAGCTCAACGACCTTCTTCCTCCACCACTTCACTAGCGACCGTCCCCCTAATTTATGAGCTCATCTGGGCGGCAGGCTAAAAATCTCGCCTTTCAAAGAAACACCTCACGTAATCTGCTGCTAAAAGCCCTCTTTTAAATACACCTGGGCGATTTGCCCTCGTCTCAATATCACCAGCAGTATCGCAAATCTTACTTCCGCCTCTCATGGGATCAACCTTGGTGCTACAAAAACACTAATCATTAAGCGATAGTCACATGGACATACTAGGCATCTCCAAATACATCCAATATACTCTCAATTGTGCTGGGCTCTCTCATATCAATCGCAAATCTTACTTTTGCCTCTCATGGGCTCATATCTCTCAAATAATCGGACTCGCTCGCTCTATCAGTGAAGCTGGGTGGATTACGGGTTCATGCTGGTCTCAACTATACGTATCTACGTCTGCAGAAACAGATGCCAAAATGCGATATAATAAAAATTGCCTGTCTGTTAGACTAACCTCCTATGACCAAAGGAGTTCGATCAGACCCATAAAAATCACACGTACGTTAAAACAATACACTCGAAATAAAATACAAACACGCTAACAAGGAATCTACACATATCATCTACCCTAATGTACGGGGTTCGAGCTTGAGGCCTAGCTCTTAATTACAAGGAAAATTTTCCTACCATAACTAATCTGTTGACTGACGGCCCCCATATTCCTATCTAAATTTAAATGACATGCTTGAAACAAAATTGGAAAGCTCTGACCTTATGTTATCGATGACATAACGGAGCGGCCCTCCCTGTGGACCACTGAATTTACCACATCATGATAGACTGCGGCGCTGGCATCAGATACTGTTGACCACTAGGAGACATTCTTTCTTATGTGGCGCCTTCGTACAGCTCCCTCTGTAGTTGGAAGGTGTCCCCTTCGATGTCGCACTGATCAGGTGCTCCCAACGTTCCTGGATCGATGCCCGTTGTCGTGTTGGCTTCATCTACTGGTTGTGGCTTCCTTGCAATGATGATGTGAAACACTCGTTCTGACTTGATGCTGGGGTAACTGAAAATAAATTCATATATTACAGACTGTCCAAACTCGATGCCTGTTTCCACTACTATCGTGTCTCACACGTCACATTGACCAAGTCTCGTTCAGAGTTTTAAACCTGGTACACAGTTTCTTCACTACTTTAGGTCACTGTTATTTCATCCCTTCACTCGGACAACATGTCGTTTCTGAATTCCTATCCTGAGCCAATCTTAATTCTAGCAGTTCGTCGGTCATAACTTTCCTCACAGAAATATGAAGCTACTAGTTCATTAGTCTCTTATAAGCCGTACCTCATCTTCCCATAGCATATTCTCACAGGTAAAATCTTAAATTCAGCTGAATATTCAAGTTGATTACTTACATCCTCGCAGAGATAGCAGTACAAGTAGTCTGTGCAGCTCGAAGACAAAGCGTTGTTCTCAGTACCAACACGCAGTATGACGACTCGTTGAAGAGGCCTTCTGGTCCACGAATGACTGATATGCCGGGCGGCCTTATTTTATAATCCCGTATAGCGTCATCACGCCGCTTGATCGCGTGCAATCTGCACACGCCCGCGAAGTTTTTCCCGCATAAAGTACATCATGAGCTCTCAGTAACGAATGCATTTATGAATGCAGCCCTAATGCATATCAAAATAAAGCAGAAATTATACAGGTTGCAATTCTTGTCTCAAATCCAATGCAACTCTTCCGTAACCAAAGATATTAATTTAATTCTTTCTTCCCTCCTACTATAAGTTTTGCCGGGATCTGGGAAGCGTCCTCAATCTTCATCAAGAGGCTTGGCTTGGGACATAACTCCTTTTAATGAGTTTCTGGAGATTTCTCATAATGACGCTCTCGCTCACTTCACACAAGAACGCTTCTTCTGGACTCCTTTATGACATATACTGTAAGACACTGGCTTCGTGGGTGGCCTCGTGTGATTCCAATATCCAATACTAAAATTAATACAATTGTCCCATGAACCGTATGGTTCAGCATGTTCTGCCTACTCGACAAATTAATGTGACATATGACAACATTGCTTTCGTTGCTTCATTAAATATATTAATACAAACTTATTCGTCATCTTTATATAATTTATTTTATAGGCACTAGTCAAGACATGTACTTCACTTTTTCACTTTCTAACACCTCTGACCACCACCCATTTGTCATCAGTTATTCGTCAGTAATCATCACCCAAGAATACGGATTTTTTGTGGATTAAGTCAAATTTAGCTTCTTTCAGATATGGCCTGTCGCGTTAATACGAGTTTGTAACCTAGTAAACGGGTGAGTGGAAAGACGTCGTCCAGGAGGATCGTACCTGAAATATCTTGAATGTTAAAACGTGGAACAGCTCCTTTCTCCAAACTTTTCGATCGGACGATATTATTAAAAACGTTAAATGTAGTATTTGTTACTTTTTATAACAGTGCTTTAAACCAAGATTCTCTATTCAATTACTTGTTAAAAAATTAAAGTAAGAAATATATAATTACAGTTTAGTTCTGCATATATCTTTCTTATTTTCGTTGCTTCTTTTGATTTGTGATGTGTCTCACTTACTTTCGTGGATTTTCTTGTCTCTCCTTCATTTTTCTGTACGTCTTCTTCTATGACCTAATTTAGATAATATTCCTCGACAGTCCTCACAGTCCTCTGACCACCACCCATTTGTCATTAGTTATTCGTCAGTAATCATCACCCAAGAATACTGATTTTTTGTGGATTAACTTAAATTTAGCTTCTTTCAAATACTACCCCGTATTTCACTTTGAGTACCTTTAAACTGAATATATAAATATATATAAATTCAATTTTAAAACGAGGTCTATCGTTCATTCCATATGAAAAACATTCTTCAGATCGATATAAGTGATATTCAGTTGATTCTACTGTCATTACAGCCATTATGCCATCACCTTTTCTCTTTCTATGCCCGACTATAATCTCTTAATTCATGAGCATTGTCAGCATTCCAGCATATATCCAATGTTGTGACAAAGATGAAATAATAATTGACATAGTATAGTCTTAAAATACTGGAAGTTGACGAGAGCTGTAGCAATATGCTTAATTTGGCTCCGAGAATGTGACGTCGATTTCCAATTAGGAAAGCTCTCGACGCTCAATATCAATCAATCAATCAATCAATCAATCAATCAATCAATCAATCAATCAATCAATCAATCAATCAATCAATCAATCAATCAATCAATCAATCAATCAATCAATCAATCAATCAATCAATCAATCAATCAATCAATCAATCAATCAATCAATCAATCAATCAATCCATCAATCAATCAATCAATCAATCAACCAACCAATCAATCAATCAATCAATCAATCAATCAATCAATCAATCATACTGATATGCATTTAGGGCAGTCCCCCAGGTGGCAGATTCCCTATCAGTTGTCTGCCCAAAACTTTTCTTAAATAATATCATAGAACTTGGATATTTATTGAAGGTAAATTATTCCAATCGCCAACTCCTCTTCCTATAAACGACTATTTACCCCAGTGTTTTCCTTCTGAATTCCAAATGTATGTTACTGTCAGGAGATGTATTAATAATGTTTTAGTTACTGATTATACAATATAGTAATCTAAGAGAATTATATCATAAAATTATTTGAGCTGGAGACTGTAAATTTCCTATCTTTTGATTTTCCCATAACTGTGTAATTATATTATTTTACTTCAGTATTGCCGTTAGTTAAACACTGTGTAAGAATGCGTTATACAGTACATGATTTAGGTTGTCTCTAATTATGAATACAGTTTCTTATCGTTAAAAGAATTTTCCTCTCTTTCCCTTCCTGGTTGGCTATAAATTGCTTGCAAGGATTATAATAAATAATATCGTGTGACTATTTCTAGCAGAGTGCATCCCTTGTAAGGCAGACCCTCCGATGAGGGTGTTAGGCATCTGCCGTGTGAAGGTAGCTGCGTATTATTGTGGTGGAAGATAATGTTATGTGTGGTGTGTGAGTTGCAGGAATATTAATGACAGCTAAAACCCCAGTCCCCGAGCCAATGGAATTAACCAATGAAGATTAAAACCTGGCGAGATAGCTGTAGGTTAGGGGTGCGCAGCTGTGAGCTTGCATACGGGAGATAGTGGGTTCGAATCCCACTGTCGGCGGCCCTGAAGATGGTTTTCCGTGGTTTCCCATTCTTACACCAGGCAAATGTTGGGGCTGTACCTTAATTATTAAGGCCACGGCCGCTTCCTTCCCATTCTTAGGCCAGTACGATGACCATTCAGCCAACGAGTCGGAAAAGAACTCGTGCTCTTGTAAGGCACCCCACCCCATCCCCCAATGGAGGTGAGCTGCATGTACCATTTCAAGCACATACCAGCCATCCTGCCATTCTTAAATTTCTGGCAGTGCCGGGAATCGAAGCTGAGCCACCGAGGACGGCAAGGACGGCAGCTAATAATGCTAACCGTTACGCTACGGAGGGGCACGCTAGGATTATTACGAGTACACTCTGGAGTCGCTCATGCCTCTCACATATACGGCAATTTGTTTGTTCCACTTTAGAATGTGCTATTATGGTAAGTTTTATTGTACGTTGTATAGTAAGTTACTGCATAATCTTACCAGTTACTACATGGAAACAGATTATGTACACTAAATGAAGCTTCATAACTCAATGCATGCAATCTTGAAATAAACAATAAAAGAGAAGCTGACAAACTTCGAGACGAGACTACCCTGTTTGGAGAATCTCATATCCATGTGCAGGGGTGTCAAACTTAAACTGGTGTGCGGACGGCTTCTCCTAATCAAGAGAGCAAATCGGGCCGCTGATCGAGGGAAGAAAATGCCAACGTGTCGTTTGGTATAAATCACTACATGAAATTAATAGTTGATTATCATACGTTTTACGTTGTAAAATGGAGAAATGATTTGTGACAACCAGTTGTCATTTTCGAAGTACATGTGGGTGAGACAATGAAAGGTTTAAGAGTCCTTTCCATAAATTACATTTCAGTACTCTGTTAATATGTTAAGAATGAAGCCATTTATTCTCAGTGTCATCTTCTTTCCTCGCCTTTTCCCATCACCTGTGTCGGCACTGATGTTACATATTATGTGAGCATACAATTTAAAATTTTACACTGGCACGAAGGGTAAAAGAATTAATTATCTAGTACTTGAAGTCTGGTATCGCTTCTCACCTACCAGATGTTTAAATACAGGGTGGCCGGAAACAACGTGAACCGAGTATATGAGCGTTAGAGCTTTGGTCATACTGATGAATAGAGTAATTGGAAAATTTACGTCGATATAAGTCGCCGTTGTCTTTTCATCAGCTGCTGAAGTTAGCCAATCAGATCATATCTCGGGTGACTTCCGATTGGCTTTGCGAGGCGGGGTTGCTATATCTGCACGCGGCTTATAACCGGATTAAGAGGGCAGGGACTAGAATAAGGACCTCCATGCTGATAAGCTCGGCCCATAGCAAACACGCTACGGTGGCATTGCCTGAAACGCACGGATTGTTAGTGTTTGAAGCTCATTTCTCCGCGTGGTTCTCAAGCCCGACCAAGCCAAGTGCAGATTTAGCAACGCCGCCTCGTAAAGCTCATTTGAATTCGTCCGCGAAGCAATCTGATTTGCTAGTTTCAGCAGCTGATCAAATGACGACGGGGCGCGATATCGACATATTCTTTTTCATGTCACTTATTAGTATGACCAACGCTCTAACGCTCATATACTCGGTTCACGTTGTTGCCGACCACCCTGTATGGTGAACATTTCTGGCTTGATAAAACTCCTATAACACCTTTAAAATACCTACTTGTAAACGGACTTTTTAATGCTGATTTCCACCTTGAACCGGGAGAAAAAATCTTCAAAAATATACTTCATTTTCTAAAGAACATTGAAAGTGTTTTACAAAGAACTACGCACTACTTTTTCTGAGCCTCATCTTTTGAGGAGTGAATGTACTACCCTGATGGTAGAATAGAAGATATAGTCGATTTCATTCAATTATTTAAACTGAGCGTTGTTTTGTGTTATACCACTTGATTGATAATGATAACGTGATTAATTTTTTTATCTTTTTATTTAAGTTTGGTTTGTACTAATCATTAAGGAAAACCTAAAAAATTAAAAGTAAATTTAATAGAATCTTCATATTTTGCCTGAGAATTATATTATCTCTCTGGCCTTACACGTGTTTGACACCGCTGGCCATGTGGATTCCTTTGTCAACAGACAAAATGAGTATGTTGTAAATTCGAGAAATGCTGTTTATTAGAGTCTCGGCTTTCATGATCAGGGTGGTGAGGTCAGACTTTGTGACATCTAGCTGGCATTTTCGAGGTAAATGTCGGTGAGACAAGTGTTTATTTATTTTTATTTCCTACAATGGTAGGCTGCCTAAATCTGACAAAGTATACCATAATACTTGAAACTGAATGCATGTGTAACCATGAAGAGTTTTCTGGAGTTAATCTTCCTCGTATGCAGTACTATTTAGGTAATTTCTAACAAATTGCTCGGAGCCCTTAAATGCCAAGACGGCTGAATCACAGTACAGATTCTTGGGAATGCCCACACTTTTGAGGAACTCAGCTAAGACTTTTGATATGGTTCCTCTTGCTCCGATGAAAAGTCCTACAACCCTTATACAGGAGATGTTGTATGATTCTTTGAAGTAGCTGATGGTTGGTTCATAGATGGCTCGCTTTTCTGCGTCTGCCCCTGCTGGCTGACTTGTGTCGACCTCACACCTAATGGTGGGGTCCAGAATATATAAATTCAGTTGAAAGGAATATATTATAATCTAGCTCGTTTCAAAGTGATTCTCTTTCCACGCAGATTTACCTCAGGTGAAGTTAAGTGTACGTGATAAAAAAAATGTATTGGCTTATTGATAGCACTGGTCATAGATTTTGAGTAGCACATTTATTCAGTAGTCAAGATGACGGTTGTTATTACTGAAATAAATAACAATTATGTCTATTCTCCTGTTGATTCCACCGTCAGCAGCACATGGCACCTCTTCATCTACCTCGTAACCTTTCTGGGAGACAATGAAAGGCTAAAAAGTTTTTTTTCATAAATTATCTTTCAGTACTCTGACATATTTATCATAGGTAGCAATTAGAGGGCGTTAAAGATGTATTATGTTTGTTGTTACATTTACCTGTCAATTTTCGGTCCATGAATCCATTCATGTGCAATATCCAGGGTACAAGAATTGTTGGTTTTTAGGAATTATGTGATCTCAGAAGGCTAGTTGTTATGAGAGATAAATTCAATTGAAAGAAATATATTATAATCTAGCTTGTTTCAAAGTGATTCTCTTTCCACGCAGGTTTACCTCAGGTAAAAATGACAGGTGGTATGGGATGATTGACAATCAGCAAGGCGGAAAGGTGAGAAATTTTTGGAATAGTGCGAGCCGTTATAAGACGACTTTCTGGGAGATTTGAGAGGGTTGAAGGAGTAATTATATTATGTAAACCTCGTAACTTACAGAGATTATATTTTGTATACCGGATTAATGGTTCTTGAGAGATGGGGGAGATCATTACGGCGAAATCTTGACACAAGTTAGTTGATGTGGCAGTAAATTGTTAATGTGCGTTGTGGAGAAATTGCCTAATGATAACGATAAATGGCGGCATTCGTCTGTCATGTATCCACAATTGAAATTTTGGTTTAATATTTAGATGGCCTCAGTTCAGGTTGTCTGAGTGACCATCATCGGGTTGGTGTAACAGTAGTGATCTGTTAAAGATATAATGATTGCGGCTAGGCCCGTACGTAATTTGTATTAGTTGGTTAGTGGGCCACACGGATAGTTGTGAGTAATGTAAATAATTTTAGAGTTACATGAACGTAACGATGTAAGATGATTATGTCATGTCATTATATTCCATGTTTTTTATAATAGAACAGAAATACATCCACTAAGAGAGAGAGAGAGAGATCACTACTTCTAAGTCCGCAATGAACAGCGTCCAGTTTATTTCCAACATTCATGAATTCAATTAGATAGTTCAGTCTGCAATGATCAGTGTCCAATTTATTTCCAACATTCATGAATTCAATTATATAGTTAAATCAGTCTGCAATGAACAGTGCCTAGTTTATTTCCGACGCTCATGAATTCAATTGGGTAGTTAGTTCGGTCTGCAATGATTGGTGTCCGATTTATTTCCAACATTTATGAAATTAATTAGATATTCAGTTCAGTCTGCAATGATCAGTGCCCAGTTTATTTTCAAGATTCATTAATTTAATTAGATAGTGAGTTCAGTCTGCAATGACCAGTGTCCGGTTTCTTTCTCATATTAATTATCCAAGTTAGATAGTTAGTTCAGTATGCGGAGGACTTGTGATTAGTTTATCCTAGTGTGAATTAATAATTTGTGGATAATCATTACGATCAGTTCAGTCTGCGATGATAGTGCGTCAGCTAATTTATATTGGTCTTGATCACTAAAGGTAAGTGCATGTGATAATAATTTATATTGGTTTGTTGATAGCACTGGTCATAGGTTTTGAGTAGCACATTTATTCAATAGTCAAGATGTCGGTTGTATAATGAAATAAACAACAAATCGTTCTTTATAAAAGTGAGACGTTTACCCGTGTTCCTTACCACAGTAGTGGTCATGATTATTGTAATGAGTATGTTTTCTAAAATGCAATCCGTTTAATAAGTTCACGTTAGTTGCTATTGATAGAATGGTGATGACTACTACAGCACAATCCATTGGCGTTATTATTTTCAGTTTAGTTTGTTGGTACCGTTCATAGACGTTCGGATTAAATTATTATAATCATTATTCGGTGAAGCGAGAATATTAATTTTCAGAAATCCGTGCGTATTGGTTTATAAAATTTAAATTGGTTTATTATAAACTAACATACCTGAAAGTTATGTGTGCGTGTTAACATAAATGTAAAATCAAGCTCTTAATTACACTTTGTAAATATTGCAGTTCAGTGAAACGATATTCTATAAAATTTCAATTAATTAGTTAATAAATTAATTTTATTTCTGGGTGTCTGTTTGTGACACAACTTGGTGCGATCATGTATTTCCATAGAGATATTAGGGATTTGATAACAGTGAATTTCGGAGCACCATCCCTTGCCAAGGAGCAAGTTAACATGTGAATTAAATGTTATTGTGTATAATTAATCGGTTCAAATATAACCTGAGGTTGTAGAAGATGATATCATACGTGATATTTTGTGACCGGTGGATAATCTTAGTTAAAGAAAAATTCGGGATTCGGTTACGGAAAATGAATCTTCACGGATGAAGTGAATCGACCAACGGTGTTACTTGAAATCCCATAGTAATTTTCATGTTTATCTCTTTTCATAGTTCTATTATTGAATTCTATTCTGTAATAGCAATTAACGTTTGACTTAAATAAATATCAATAAAATAATTCATGAGGTATTAGTACCTTTGTATTTGTGTCAAAGTTATGACAGCTGTTTTGTTAAATTAACAAATTTTCTTTTATTATTCGATGCTTCACATCTATGAAACATAAATATTTTCTTTTATTATAAATCCATTTTGGCCTACTTCTAAAATTTTATTTGAAGTAGTAACGAGATTTCTTTATGCCACCCGCCGATTTATGTCAACAAGTGAATGAAGATCCCGGAACCCCTGAGATTCGAAGAGTCTACATTAGCAAGAGCCACAGGCACATGTTGACTATCTGTAAGCAAGGGTGCAGTGTTTCGTGCACATGCGCTACACTAATTAAATATTACCGATTGCATTGAGCAATCCATACCAGAAAGATGTAATTCCTTAAACGTTGTATCAAACCCAATCATGGGTACGTTCCATGTGCCTTTTATTTAACGTTTCTTGCGCTTCTCCCGCAACGTTCTTAAGTTGGAAATAGCACCTTTTGAACAGACACTCCCCATATGCTTTTTGTTTTGTTATTTAATCCGTTTTCCCCCGGACTCAACAAGGACGCATCCAGGGCAGTGTCCTGGAGCGTGAGAAATTTGGTCGTGATACAACTGGGGAGTGGTCTCAGCTGCTAAGCCGAACATGGACCTTGTGAGGGATGGGAAGACTGGAAAGGGTAGACAAGGAAGAGGGAAAGAAGCGGCCCTGGTCTTCAGTTAGGTAACATCCCGGCATTTGCCTGGAGGAGAAGTGGGAAACCACGGAAGACCGCTTCGAAGATATCCGAGGTGGTAATCGAACACTTCTCTACTCAGTTGACTTCCCTAGGCTGAGTGGACCCTGTTCCAGCCCTCGTACAACTTTTTCAAATTTCGTGGCAAAACCTGCAATCGAACCCGGGCCTCCGGGGCTGGCAGCTATTCACACCAACAACTGCACCACAGAGACGGACGCCATATGTTATATTATGTTAATTTCCATGGTGCATGTGTACAATTGGAAATCGCGTCAGTTTCGAACGATATGTGTAATATAATAATGTGCACATCCATTCATAGATGATATTGTGTAACAGTTGTTGAGTCCACTTGTGACTGCCTTTGTCCAGACTAAGAGAATGAAGTATCGTGATGGCTTTTATCATTGCACAGCTTTAATTCACTTCCACTTTGAAATTCTTTTTTTTCTTTTTTGAAGCTATTATCCCTAAGAGCGCAGATTCATCTCTTATTTCAATCATTGGAAGCAATACCATTTAAAATGTTCATTTGAAGTTTGAACGAGCCACTTTTCAGAGAGGAAGGGTCATTGGAATAGCGGGTCCTGGTAACAGTTGCACACAGTGGCACTCGAGTATAATTAAAATATTATGGCCACCAGTAAAATGTAGTGATCTGCTTGCTACAGATGAGCATGAACACGAAAGAGTTTGCATGGAAGATATATTTTTTCAGTACAAGCCTGCAATGAGACATATATAACGGGAACTACCACCTATACGGTTTAAGTATTTGTTTGTTTGTTTTGTTTGTGAGATTTCCTGGTGCTGAAATACAATCCTTAGATCACAAGTAATTTCTTCAACACACCAATAACTTAACTGATTAAAACATTTAGTTTTAGCATTTACCATTAATCCTGTAGTGATTGCCTCTACGGAGACTAAGGGCGATGGCACACACAGCGGTTTCCACCAAGTCGGCAGCAGATTCGGCGGTCCCTACTTAGCATTTAAGTCGGTGAAACCACACAGAGGCGATACCCATCTCGCGGTGCTTGTGCAGACTCTGCACGTCGTAATACCGATTCACAGCTAGCTGTTGCATTACATCAAGCGCCTCCTCCGTGTATTGAGTTCAATACCACTGATCAGACAGAGCGGTTTCTGACTCAGCCAGTATAATGTTTTCATATAATTTGTAATTAGATTATTGATTAAAAATAAATACAACTAAATTCAGTTAAAATACCAGTGTGTGTTTGATATTTACCTCAGAGATGACCAATTTCTCCTTTCTGGGTATATCGGTTCTCATACGAGTATTTTTATTTGTTATTTTTGATTTCAGTAAATTAAGTAATTCGTCGAAACAAGCGATTAACATCCGGGTACCCGAGCGAGTTGGCCATGCGGTTAGGGGTGCGCAACTTTGAGCTCGCATTTCGGAGACAGTGGGTTCGATCCCCACTGCCGGCAGGCCTGAAGGTGGTTTCCGTGGTTTCCCGTTTTCACACCAGGCAAATGCTGGTCTGTACCTTAAGTAAAGCCACGGCCGCTTCCTTCTCACTCCTAGCCCTTTCCTACCCCTATATGTGTCGGAGCGAAGTAAAGCAACTTGTAAAGAAGAACATCCGGCTAAAATTAAAGATCTTTTCATCATCTCTATTTGCTTGTTCGAATAAAGTATAAAATTGACATTTTGTTACTAGATCATTCTGAGCAGGATGGACACAAATCCATCAGCTCTTTCTTCTATTATTAATGAACCCTTTGACCATATTGAGGGATACCTACCTTCCTTACCTATCAGCAAAGTTCATGAGATCTGTCTCTTGGGTCGTTTCGGGTTCTTCGTCACTTGCTGAGGTAAAGGTAGGGTTCATTAATTCTAATCTATCTACTGGAATGAAAGGTCTGTTTAAAAGATTCCTATTTATTCAGGAAAATTCTGAAGCATGTCAATGGTATCATAGAAGTCAATTGTGTCCACTGGACACCACAATCATTTTAAAATAAACGTCAGAACACTGGTGTGAGACTTTAACGTAACTGCCTGATGGGCATTCTTACTAGAAACCATTGTCTCAATTATTAATCAGTTAAGAAAGGAAAGTCTGGAAATCCTTAAATTCGGCTTCCATGTGAGACCACATGTACCATCATAGTGATTCGTTATGGTCCAGCCCTCGTAACACGAACTCTGGACTCTGAGTATAATTAAGGCCGTCCAATCGGTGTGTGCCACACAGTGGTTCTACGGCATGGACCCTTAATTGAATCGATGTGACCTGCGTCTATGTCATGGACCGACATCTACTCTTCTAAGTTACTTTAAAGTCATTGTGGATGATGACCGCAAGGAAATGATGCTACAATGGCATATGGCCCTAATCTAAGTCCCTGAGGTTGATGACCCTTTGACCATCCAAGTTTCTAGGCTGAAGGCTAAACACAATTAAGTTACATCGGTTGATGACCAAAGTTCCACTTTACTATCCCCAGCACATTCACTGCTCAATCAATCAAAGTTCAATAATTACAACAATAGCAATGCTCACAAACTTAGTGGCAGTAAAATCCATTTCCTTCGGATATGTCCCCTTAATCGTTACTTTACATGTTAATATTCCCCAGAAAACAAACTAAAATTTCCAGAATGCATTTCCAAGTTATTCGCTTGATTAAAGTTATTTCAAATGCGGTTTCACTGAATTTAATAATTAAATCAATTTAAATGATTTAACGAAATTTTAACGAACAACAAATTTTATCTCCGCGGACTCTGGTTTCTTCACAAATTTCTACGCAGCTGTGATGTGAGTTCAATATTGCGATGTTTATCTGGCTGGAAAAGAATTTTACATAATTCATGTCCAGCTATATATATATCCTGTCTCGTGATATCACGCTTAAAAATCTAATCTAGTCCTAACCGTTATTAACACTTGGATATCCTAATAATCTACGTACAAACTAAACAACTCGCCATATAATTACGATGTCACATCTCATCATACCATTATGAATTTTGCACACCCCTCACAGACAAACCGATCATCACGACCATCGCTCTATATTTTGGACAACCCTGAAATTGGGTTACTCTGTTCCTTATACTCAAAGTTCGTGATTTCAAATGATCCTTACGTCCCCAAATACAGTATTTCACAATACTTAGATCATTACCGGCTATGAATTTCAACTAAATCCAGCATTTTAACGTTTCCCCTGGCCGAGAATTACAGTACAATCTCAACTCCACTCTTTTCCCGTTACATCCCCGCTCAGCCGAGGCCTCTCACCCCCAGTTCGCTTGGCAGTTACATGAAACACCTGTTTGTTCCAGTTGACTGGCTTCTCAAAATGCTCACCTTTTAAACTCTGCCGACATAATTAAACAAATACGATATTCTAACCAACAAAATGCACAGATTATGCTTCAAGATGCCCACACTAATTATACGCGTCGCCAATTTATACCGCTATGGATTTCTATGAAATTCTTTCCATTCTCAACATTATGAAATATTCCTCGGGCTATCATGTCCCGGCTTCAAATGACAGGACTCTAACCTGATTCGCACATCTCATCTCAACCCATATAAAACATTCCTCGGGCTTCCGTGTCCTGGCTTCAATGACAGGTCCAACCTGATTCACAAATCTCATGTCAACAAACTAACCTCTGTTTCCCAGCTCCACAATTATCATCGACAAAGAACTGGAATAAAATCCTTACTAGAAATCCCGACGTCTAATATCGCACAATGCATTAATCATGAATAACTTCGCATAAATGATATCGTATTTAATAACTTGATTTTTACGAGAAATGACTGAAACATTCTACCAGATCTTCTATTGTCAGTCAGACACAGTTTAAAATGGGCATTAAAAAAAACGTTTCTCTCCGTGACCAAATTCATCACCCTGGGTTCTCACCCGACAGCGCGCTTCCACTCGATTGAAAATGAGTAACCATGGATTATTATTATTAACGTCAAATTGCAGACCGAAGAATTTTACGTCGAATGAACATCTTAATTTGACATCACAAAATATAGGCAATACACTCACACGGATGACGATCTACATTGGACGTGATATCACTTCGGAACCCTATTCAATAACTTTTTACAACATTATACGGCACTCGCAAGACTTCAAACTTTTATCCAAGTGGAAAATAAAACAAATGACTCTTTTAGTCGTACTCTCACATTTACAAAACTTAGTAGGGGTGACCACTGCGTCGTATATCCCCATTCAAATACAAGAAATCACGAGACAAGATATAAGAGGTAGTAAGATGGAAAGTCACCTACCTCATGTCACGCCAGTATTCGTCTTAGGGCTCACCTGTGACCCTGGCATTTTATTTAGCCATTTTTACATTCATGGCTTCACAGTTCATTATTAATTTTCTTCAGGTTTCCTGGAATAAAGCATAAAAAAAAGAAAATACCCTTCACTTGTTTGTTGAGTGCACACGATGGACTATAGTTATTTACGCACACGAATTACTTAATCACATTAGAATTTATTCAGTACTTTGACCGTCCTATCTGGTACAATTATTTCACTCAAGAAAACTATCTCCTCATGGAGTCAAGACTTAGCCGCAATGGCTAAAATCTGCAGTTGAACTCAGTCTACTTTCGTTGGTTTGATTTCGCAGAGCAGCTCAACAATTGTTCGTCCGCTTTGTATCACAAATGCCGGAGAAGGAGCCTTCGTCATGGCGTCCCTTCATATTTATAGCAGTTACCCCCTCTCTTCGGATCTCTCCCTTTGCCGCCAAGAAAATTTCTATAAATTTTCTGACTTACCTAAACTGCAATTTCAAGAGTTTTGAAAGTGACTACATGCTTGCTACATTTCTGGCGGTAGTGTTCACGGACATTTAAAATTTTTACGGGTTCAATTTGTGAGATGATTGACCTCCTTTGATAGGCACTATATTTTTTTGACTTGGCGTGGTCACGCCATGTACACGCGCTTTGAAATAGTTCATAAAAATGACTTGAGATTCTTCCGCCGTCGACACGTGTGGTTGACGTCACGTACCCCAGAGCGTGGGACCGAAGGTAATCACCCCCTCGTCACGTGTCAAATCCATGCTATCAAGAATCCAACTTTTAATTTAATTGTTACATTATGCATAATGTTCTTAGGGCACAAAGGTCATGGGTTCATTATATTTTATTCTCCTCCAAGATAAATAAATCAGAATTAAAATAAATAAAATCTGTCAGGGTCCATATCCAGTCGCGTCAGCAATCACATTGCAGCACATTCACAGCCACGCGTGTATTGGCAAGTGTTGCCGTCGAATCTGCAGCCGACTCGGCGAAATCCGCTGTGTGTGTCATCAGCTCATCACCCTATGTGTCTTATCAGTGGCGGTGCACTTGAGCGGGGGGACTGTGCAAGTTAGAACTTACTCATTCAGCGTCAGGGTTGCCACCTTTAGTACTTTAGTACTAAAATCTAGTACTTCTCGATCATTTTTAGTACGTTACTTCTTTTTATGGAAATCTAGTACCTTTTACGGGGGTAGAGTATAAACTCTTCTAGTGCAGCAAAAGAACAAGAAAGAAATTTATAAGAAGCTTCAGAGCCATGTTAAAGTTTGTAAACAGATTTTTGGACGGTGGATTTTCGTGATCCTATTTTAAGAAATCTGTTCATGGTGAACCTGGAAAATTACTAATAAGGTGGCAGTTTCATCAGTATAATCCCATTAGCTATATATTTCCCGACTGTAATTACAGAAAGTGTTAATGAAATTAGATAGGAAATAGTGGTTAGCTAAGTCCACAGGAACTTAAAAGATTTTCATCCTGGTGTAAAAATGAGAACCACGGAAAACCATCTTCAGGGCTGCCAACAATGGGGTTCGAACCCACTATCTCCCGGATGCAAACTCACAGGTGCGCGCCTCTAACCGCACAGCCAACTCGCCCGGTGTTTTTGAAATTAAAAATCCTGTAGGCGACTACACCTTTCCAAATTTGACGAATTTTGTGTTTACTATATTCTTCTGCTGCAACAGAACGGGTTTTCTTCTGCTGTTACTACCAATAGAACCAAGTTGAGAAACAAACTCTTATTCTGTATGACGAATGGGCTCCTTCTGACAAAGGAGAAACTAAAACATTCGTCCGCACATAATTTTCACATTTCAAAACAGTTTATTGCTTTGGCATTGTTTTCCAAGGATTAAGAGAAGAGTAAAATATGAAGATGAAAACCGGTAAGTTCTGTTCTCATTTAATAAATGTGTATTTTTTATAAGTATACTTTCATTTCTATAACTTACTTCCTTTATGAATAAGCCTATTCCATTGTTAATAAATATTTAGTACTTTTCTCCATAATCTAGTACCATTTTAGGGGAAAATTTAGTACGAAAATATTTTTCCCGGTGGCAACCCTGTTCAGCGCTCAGTCGTGCCTTATTGCAGACGTAGGAGGGTACACGCCTCTCTAGAGAGCTACTGAAAATAGTGTACATAAATAAATAATTACTTTTCAAGGCAATTCTTCTGTTGATGGATTAAAATGGACAGACTTAAAAGTTGCTAAGTTATCTTCTGTTATCCTGGATCATGGACTGACGGTTGATTATGTATATCTTGCTAATTTTAAAAGTACTCCTGATACTTTTAATGATGTAAATAATTTGTCATAAATAATTGTTAAGATTTTTGCTGTATATACAAATAGAACTGAACCTAATGTCTTACATTGGTATTTATAAAGATAGTCACAATCCCCTCAAAGTCATTCATTAGTATTGCTATTTCATATAAAATCAGAGAAAACTACACTTACTTGGTCTTAAAGAGCATATTCTGTTGTTCACCAACGTTACTAATACGGTATATTGTAGGAGTGCGTAAATTTGCCATGAAAACAACATCCCTACAATACGGTATGGTTTCCTTTACATATCAGCATAGGAAAATGAACACAATGGAAATTATTCTGATGGGCTGCATACAGATATGTGGCTTGGAGGCGTGACCAGTCTTAAGGTACATAATGGGTATGAAGTACACTGCGACAAACGAGGTTTTCAAAAAAAGCCATCGAAGTGGTGTATTTCTGAAGTTAATACACAATGTACTCAACCATGGTCTCTGGTTCGAAACTTGTTGGCCTCTTCGTCACTTCTTCCTCATGATCATTCAATCTCTCTTAAACTACTGCTCTCCGATTTGGACAACAACCTCCCCCTCCAATACTAAGCAGTTAGACAGAGCAGTGTCCTTCTTTGCTGCAATTGTAAGGAACAGAAACCCCAAGCTCAGAAATCTGTCTACGCAGCAGATATTAATGGCAATTAATGTGTCACCGCTGCACATCAGGCGACAGGTAGCTGACCTGAGATTCCTTCACGGGATCTTAAATGGACATTACCGCTCGGAACATCTTGTCTCACTCTTCTCTCTCCGTGTTCCTTCCCGCTCCACCAGAACCAAATACCTTCTCCACATTCCCCACACTCAGCACTCAATACTTCAAAGATCTTTCCTAATCCGCCTCCCAACACTCTTTAACAATATTAATAAGAGACAAAAGCTTGATCTAGCATCAAATAAAAGTGTATTCGAGAGGTGTGTAAATAATATCTTAAAGATAAGTTGATGCGAAGGGATTATACCGCCATCTTGACCCACGACGACTTGGCTATGAACATGGACATTCTCATGGTTTTCGATTTGGACAGATGTTATTAGTAGGCTGTGTAACTGATCTTGTTATATTTTGTTATGTTTCTTATGTTTTATTATGAAATTTTACGTTTGTTAAATAGTCTGTTGACAGTGCAAGTAAAATTTGCTCAGTGTAGCTGTATCTTGTGCTTCGTGAATAAATAAATAAATAAATAAATAAATAAATAAATAAATAAATAAATAAATAAATAAATAAATAAATAAATAAATAAATAAATAAATAAATGTTGTATGTTATCGGTGCTGCTTTTCTGTGCCGAAGGCTGGACACTATGATTTGTTAGTGAACCGACTGCAGGCTTTGAGAGTATGAATGAATCCCAGAATAGTGAAAATCCGGCAGCAGACCCCGTCACAAACGCGGTCATGGTGGTAAATCACGCCAAGTCCTAACACTTGCAGAAAAGCAGGAAAGAAGCGTATGTCAGACACATATTAAGAAATGACAAATTTGGGTACGTCTCCGGCATTTGGTTGAAATGAAACTGGGAAACCATTGGAAAACCTCTTTATTGCTTCTGATGGTGGACCATGAACACACTATCTCCTGAATGCAGGCTCACAGTTCCACGACCCGTACAGTACAGGGAAGCCAGCTGGCCTGGTGAAAGTCGTAACCACGAACAAGTGACTTGCAAGTCAGTGGGCCGCCAAAATCATCCATGGGCTTTACACGCCACAGGTTTCATTTGCTTATATTATCCCTGGGTGACTAATGAAGGAAACGTCACTAAGCCTTGCGTTAGGTTGAATGGTCATGGTTTCTTCCATTTTTCTATTCTGTGGTATTAAACCTGCAATCTTTGTTGATATATATACACTGTTAGCAAGCTACCATGTCTCGCAGATGTGGAAGATGCTCTTGCACCGACCCGTGAGGTGATTTATAAGACAAATGTTCCGTATTTGTCCATATCGATGGCTTTCTTTTGAAAGCTCTTATGTCCCACCGCTCTTCCTACCCATTATATTCCTTAGCACTGGTCACGCCTCAGAACCACACGTGGACATGCAATCCACCAGATCAATTTTCTTGGTGTTCATCTTCCTATGCCTGCATGTAATGAAACATAAACCTTAACGTACCGAACTGTAAGAATGGACATTTGCATGACGTATTTACGCACTCCTAAACTATAATCTACTTAAGGTTCATTTTACTTTACCCAAACATAGGAAAATGAATATAACAAGAATTAAGATGGACTGCATACCCATATGCGGCTGGGAGGCGTGGCCAGTCTCAAGGAAAATAATGGATAAGGAAAGCATAGCCAGGTACGTGGTATTGTTTCATAACCCGAAATATACCGTACCTTTAGTGTACCTTTTTTTAATTTTTAATTTAGTATTAAACGTGACAAGTTTGGTGGGCATATTCTTCATAATGCAGTAACAAACTCCGAATTTCGAGCTGACATAGAGAATTTTTATTAAAGAAAACGTCTTCTTTGGTCGAATTACTAGATATTACCATAATGTCTATTTCGTGATGATGGCAGAGGCAAACTACAAATAGATAAACATAGAGATACAAGTGAATTTCCCGTCATAATTGCACAAAATTGATTAAATCATGCGTAAAATCAAAGTTGTTCCAGGATTTGTAGAAAAGTAAACAGACAACTCACGAACATACTGCATGTAATGGAATGCTGCAAAAGGCAGAAAAGGATGATGCTAGTGAGCATTACACCGTCCATTAAATTCTGCGATAGTTCTTTTTACCGGTGATATCTAAAACTAAATAATGGGAATAATGAATGCATTTCACGCAAATGTACTTCTTGACCAGTGACAAAAAGTACTGATGTAACTCTCATAGTAAAATATACTAGAAACATTTTATAACCTAGGATAATTCTTCCAGGAAATATAAATACGATTTTAAATTAAATCACAATCCCTTAACGAAGAAACGATGTTGAAGAATGTATATCTGTAAAATGAATATTCATAGAACTGATAAATCTGATCAAAGAATGCTAAAAGAGTTAGTACCGTAGCAGAACTTTATGCTACAGTGTACATTAAGAACGACTTTCCAACAGGACTTTTGAAAATTCTGATTCCTGAGAATGAAATTCTCCCTTTTTCTTGACGTCTCCGTTATTTTTTATGTACCATATGAATATTTTGGGATATTGTCGCTTAAAAACAATATAAAACCTCGTATTTCACTATCCATTTCTGTCCATTAATTTCCTGTAAGACAGGCCAGGCTTCCCAGTCACATACAAACGTTTACGAAACAAAACCTCGTAAGTCACACTGCTCTTTTTATTAATTATTTTACTTAAGACTGGCCACGCCTCCCAAACGCATATGGATATGCAGTCCATCAGGACAATGCTGTGATAATTTTCCTATGCATATGTGCCGCACTCTAGGAATGTATGTTTACACGATGTATTTACGCACTCCTACAGTGCACTGTTTTTAAGGATAATTTTCTTTTCCATCTTCGTATAGGAAAATGAACACAACAGACGTTGCCCTTTGAGCCCTAAATTCATTACGTGAAGCACCGTTTAATTCCAGCGCGCCAGGTCATGAGGAGCCCTAGTAACATTTTTATTTCTGACGCAGACGGCACGTGAAGAACAGGTGGGATAGTCCCATTCTCACGCAACAGAAATTACGTCACCTACAAGCGTAGAATGTGCAGGGACACAAACTAATTTGGCGCATAAATATTTAGCTGAAATTTTGTTTTAAGGAGAACTGGCGGCAAAACCGCCGTGGTAAACATCAAGAGGTCGTAAATGAAAAAAATTGGGTTTTTATTGATAAAGACTTTAGGCCGCTATGTGTACCAGGAAAAAAATCAACGAAAAGACGCGCCTGTTCTTTTACACTGTGTTACATCGACCAAAATATAGTACCTAGTTTATGAGTTAATTTAAAGGTTCAAATTTGTTAAGAGAACCCCTTAATGCTTATCATCAACACTGCTACTAAACTAAACAATTGTGTGTTATTTCAGAATCACCCATAATTACATTTTCTGTGAGGTTAAACTGTGTCAGTAAACTTTCGGCGGTAAAGGTAAATGGCATGGGAGTGGGAGAAAAATTTATAAAACGACGCCGCGCCAGTTGTGATTGCCCATTGTGTCCAGTGAATTTCAGGTGACTCCAGGCATTCCAGAATAACATCGCAAAGCAGCGTCAAGAGGAGATAGGTTATAAAGTATTCGACAGTATTCCAAAATGTGGAATCATCATTCATATTCTGTGGCAGGCAACAGACGGTCATTCTAATGCCGAAATCCTGCAGATGAATGAGCAAATATCATTGTTGTATGATAAAGTAATGCGTGTGCGGATAGGTGGTTCGACAAACGTGTTCGGTCCGTGCAAGGAAAAAACGTGGAATGGGCATTTATATTTTTATATGTCATTATTTTCAAATGAATAATATAAAACATTACACCCAGGAAAGGAATCTTGATGAAAGGTAAAGTATGTTTTTTAAAGCCAATATCTATTGGGATAGCTAGATAATAGATTGAGATAGGCTGGTTGGCCTCTAAGTATGCAAGGCCACGTAGGAATTACAGGTATGTAAGCTACCCTTTGTAAAGTTCGTTTGTTTATTTCATTATGTCACCATTTTATTTGTATATCTGTGACGCACTAGGGTCACCCTTTTCATTTTGTGGAAATGTCAGAAATATACGACGAAAGGTAATTTTATGTTTCTGGGATAATCGGTAGAACCGCTAAACTATCGTGTGAAAATGTTGTACAATAGTAGATTTGTTGATTGTAAAAACGAATGTCAGTTGTAGAGCGGGGTTTCATTTCCGTACGTTTATTCCCCTATTGTTGTTTGCCCAAGTTAAGATTTGTATTTATCGTGAAATTCTGCTCAGTGTAAAGATGCAATTCCCGTAAGTGTAATCCGTGGTTTACCATTTAAATTGATTGTGTAGTAACGATGGAACGCCAGATGTTGCAAAGCGTGCGTCGTAATGCGGTCGGAGCTGTAGAATTTGTCAAGGAATGTACGAGGCGAAACTGGCGTCTATTTGTGGAAGGGAAGTGTTATTAAAATATCTATTTAAATATGTGTAGAATTGGTGAGAAGACAATAACGGTAGAATTTTTTAAGTCAAGTTGTGAGTTTCGGCTTTGAAATATTTTGTAGTCAGTCTCAGATATGCGAGGAGAGGTGGTTAGTTTGTCACAGATTGTTTTATGTGTCAGAATAGTGGATCGCGTATTATTGTCTTGTAAAGAATTTGATGTGGCAAGTGGTTCAAGTCTTACAGTGTTAGGAGGAAATGTGGCTCAGGTGGTTGCAATCCTGTAGTGTTGCCGGAATTTTTCATTGTAGGGAACCCGAGGATTTATTTGTGTAATTTAATGGTACGGAAATAGGGTCATTCAATAGTTAGGATCCCACGTGAAACCGTAGGATATGGTGGCTAGGAACATTTAAAGTGACGTTTTAAATAAAATATTTTCGATTATTCTGTATTGGTTAAGTATTGTCTTTCACGCAAGTTGTCAATGAGGCAAGATTTCTTTTTGATACAGTTAGAAGTCATAACGTGTTTGCTTCCATAGAGGTAACAAAAAGGGTCTTCCTTCCAGGTACAGCGACCATCTGATTCGGCGAGCGAAGCAGTTCATTTGTCAGAAAGGAACTGCAACTGAGATATTGATATTTATAATAAATGTTCGGAAATATATCGTCGTTGCCGGGACAAAACCTCCTATGTGAAATATTTTAGCTTAGAACTTTTGCCGGTAAGGTTCTGTCATCTAAGGTGTAATATTGTGTGACAGTTGTCAAGGCATTCTCGCTCTTCATAACGTATGTGCTGCGGGTCAGTATATCTCCAAAAATATTAACACATAGGAGGTTTCGTCCCGGCAACGACTATATTTCAATACTTAAGGGGACTTGGGACACATTTTTTCGGTAAATGGATGAAATTGTCGAAATTTGAATTCTGGCATAAATAAATTATATTAACCTTGCTCTACATAAGAAAAGTGGTTTTGTGCCGCTGTGACTATTTTTGACGTAGTTACAGCCGTTTCAAAGTGGCTCTGCACGGTCATTTGATTCTCCACCACGCCCCCTTTTCTCTGTATGCTTGGCTATCCGTGTCACTTCTGTTAGCATTAATTCCCTCTTTACAGTAGCATTGAGATGACACAATTTTTAAATATTGGAATATATACTGCTATCTGTTGGGTATGTTATGAACTACTTCAACCTACAATTTAGTCAACATAAAACTTTATATTTTAGAACATGTTTAAAATTATATCCATTCCAGTGACATGTTTGACTTGAAAAAATTATATGTGTTTATATAAGTAGTATTTTAATATGTTTGAGAGTTCTAACCAAATGCATATATTTAATAAGTTAGTGGACAGCCTGACATCAGCCTATACACTTCCTTGTTTACTATTGGGTTTGTTTTGGTCAGTTTCGTGAATTGCAAGCAAGGTTGTGGGAAATTGTTAGTGAATATTATATCAAATCATGAGGAAGTAGATCCATCCAATGTAGGTAAACAAGTGCTTGACATTGCTGTATCATTTGATGGAACATGGCACAAGCGTGGCCATACATCTCTCTATGGCATTGGCATAGTGACTGACATTCTGAGTGGATTAGTTATAGATTACCATGGGTTATCTAAATATTGTCACATGTGTGTTGTAACTGCTGATGAACTGGGTGATGATTCTCCAGAATATAATATATGGCTGGAAGGTCATAAAGCATGTGGGGAAATGGTCCAGGAATTATGAGGGATCATCTGTAGCAATGGAAGTATTTGCAGCTGATATTTTATGGAAAAGATCAGTGGAAGAATGTGGCATGCACTACACAACTGTGCTTTCTGATGGGGATGCCAAAACATTTCTCCACCTTTCAAATGAAGCAGTATATTGACCAGATGTACAATTGAAGAAAGAAGAGTGGATTAACCATGTTGCCAAAAGGATGGGGACTGGTTTCAGGAATTTGGTGAAAGAGTGGAAAGTAAAAGGAACTGCACTTGGTGGAAGGGGGCCTGGAAGTTTGAAAGAAGCAACTATTGTGAAGCTCAAAAATTATTATAGGCAGGCAATATGTCCAAATATTCCCTCAGTAGATAATATGAAATCTGCAATATATGCCTCACTATAACATTACTCCTCCACAGATGAAGATCCTAAGCATAAGAAATGCCTCTTAGGACCCGAATCATGGTGCTTCTACAACAAGAGTATCGCAACAGGACAAACCCCTCAAAACCCACAAAAAAATGTCAGTTTAATTCACAACTGCAATGCTGCTGAAAATTGTGCCTGTATACCATCAACAGAACTTCTGTCTAGATGTTGTAGAGGGGCTACTGAAAATTCCAATGAAAGTCTTCATGCATGTATAGGGAAAAAGTGCCCAAAAGAGACCTTTGTGTCCTCAAAAAGACTTGGAATAGCTGTTTCTAATGCAGTTTCAGAATACAACATGTGATGCAGTGCAACACAAGAAATGAAAACGGCTGTAAGGAGTTATAAACTTTCACCAGTATCCACCAAACTTGCCACACAAAGAGATGAAAGAAGAAAATTTGACAGTCAGCCTTCAGTCACACAACAAAAGAAAACAGCCAGGAAAAAATCTGAAAATCCTCAAGGTGCACAGGGAGGAAGCCAAGAAGAAGCAAGAGGGTAGGAGGTATAGTACTGGTGAATTTTAAGAGATTTGGAAAAGCCATTATGAAAATTTTTAATGGTTTTAGAACTAAAATTCATTTAACTCAAAACATAATTTTTTGTAACCTGCAGTGTTCCATGGGCCGATGACCTCGATGTTAGGCCCCTTTAAACAACAAGCATCATCATCATCATCATCAAGCAGTGTTCCATGCGGGTCAAATCTAAACCTATATTTACCAAAGTTGGTGTGTAGCTTCTATGTGACCTAACAAAGAAATTGTAGAATGGATTTTGCATTCTTCTTCAATATACTCATTTTATGAGGCAAAATGTACAGAAAATTAGTGGAAAATTACATGAAATAAAATTAAAAATTTGAAACAGGAGTTAATTGAGCAATATAGGGTGAATCAAAAATTCCATCCTAGAGTTTTTTAATGTTATAAGGAAGAATCATTTCACAAGTTTTCAAACTCTCAGGTAAAAATCCATCCCGCAGGGAACTTTTTGAAAGTTGCCTGTTTCGCGAGTGTCATAAACACAAAGTACACCATATCTCATAAACTAATAAGGATATTAAGCTGAAATAAAGATATATTCTTTCCATAATAGTTCTACATATTCCATAAAAATTTCATTGTGATTGCTCAAAAATTGTGGAAAATAAGAAAATGTGTCCCAGGTTCCCTTAATAAGACAACGGTTTGGTAGAGAGCTTTAGATTAATTATCGGTGCGACGGAAATGATACGTTGTTGTGTTGTGTTGTAAATAACCAATTTAAGGGGTGTCAACATTTGAGAATCGATAGTAATGTTGTTTAGTGTTGTTGAGGATTGTCCAAAGTCTTGCGAAAAGTTTATATCAATGTCACGATAGCTTGTCAATCCATAGAGTTCGTGATGGATGAGGTGCTGTTGTTGTTGACTTTAAAGGAACAGCGCAAGGTTCGTATGGTATGAGGTCATGCCTGTGGAGCACATGGTGGTGCAGTAGTCCATTCACCCTAGAGTTTGGGTGAGGTGCATTACGATATTTGAGTCTCATCAGCATGAAATCATATCGGAAGGAGATACCGGAATTAGTCCAAAACCGAAGACGTTATAAGAGTTTAGCATGGGTTGTTTTATTTTGCATTGTGTGTACTTTATGTAAATTATAGGATTTAAGGTTAAGATTATCCTAGTGTCTCAATAATATTAGTGTTATGACGTAAACTTTTTGAGTGACGTTATGAAATAAACAAATGGTACCTGTAGTTATGAACATGACTTTCGTATTACAGTTGTGAAACAAGAGAGCTGTGAGAATAAACATAAATAAATATTATTTAAAGGGATGTTTCTAGTAAACATGTCCAAGTGATAACGTAAATTTTAATGAAACAGTTACGGAGTTTACAGAAACCACATCGTCCGTGTTGATAAATTTGTTGTTAATCAGGATTAAGAGATTACTTCATTTAACGTATTAAATGATTAAATTCAGTGAAACCGTATTTTGAGAATTGGCTTAAAACCAAGTGAATAACTTGAAAATGTATTATGGAAATCTTAGTTTTATTTACTGGGGAAATTCAACTTAATAACGTAACGATTAAGGGGACAAGTCCGATAGCAAGGGATTTTACTGCTACAAGTGTTGTGAGCGTTTGCTGTTGTTGTTATTTTTGATTTGGATTTGTTGAGCACCAGGTGTGCTAGGGATTTACTAACGTCGAAACTTTGTTCATCAACTACTTTAACTTCATTGCGTTCACTCTTCAGCCTAGAAATTTGGATAGGCATGGGGTCATCAACCTCAGTGACTTAGATTAAGGCCATCTGGCATTATAGCCTCATTCTTATTGCGGTCGTCATCCACAATGACTTTAACGTAAATAACAGAGTTATATGTCGGTCCATGACAGAGTCGCAGGTCACAGCAATTCAATTAAGGGTCCATACCGTACAACCACTGTGTGGCACATGCCGATTGAACAGCCTTAATTATACCAAGAGTCCAGAGCTCGTGTTACGGGGCTGGATTGTCACAAATCATTACGGTGGTACATGCAGTATCACATGGAAGCCGATCTTAGGGATCTCCAGACTTTCTTTACTTTCTTCTTAATTTAAGACGGTGGTTTCTACTAAGGGTGCCCCTCAGGCAATTGAGTTATGGTCTCCAAAGCCAGCGTCTCTCATCATCGTTGTTATTATTCGTTTGTTTCTAATCGAACAGGTATGTGTTCGTTGATCAGTTGTTATGAAATGTCACAAGTTTTCAGATGTCGTTTCAAATGGTCAATAAACCTACACGTTTAAATCGAGGTCACTCATTGTAGACATTATTTTAAATTACTGAAACCCACCTCTTACCTAAGCAAGTGACGAAGAACCCGCATGCGACCAAAGAGAAAGATCTCATGCTGATTGCTGATAGGTAAGGAAGGTAGGTATCCTTCGAAGGGCCTTAGAGTGTTGAATATGTGGCAGGGAAGCGTGACCAGTCTTAAGGGAAATAATGAATATGAAGAACGTTGTGAAATACAAGTTATGGTTTTCTCATGGACGATATGGGTATGCAGTATGCGGAACGTATCGCACAAGTGCATTTGGGTCCTGTTTTACAAGCAGATGCCTTTCCTGCCACCAATCCCCTCTATGGAGTGATGTGTTCACTATTGCGTGTATCTGTGTTCGTTGGTTGTGATGTATAAATTGTAGATAATTTAATTGCACAAATTAATTTATTTATTTTTCTGACTTTATTAGGCTGCCAAGCTGGATTTTGTCTCTTCGAACGTAGAGAGGTTGATATCAGCTAACATTCCCATCTTTCAAGTAATGGGTGAAGAAGAATGCTGTAGGTGGTGGAGACCTACCAGGAAGTGATGTTCTTCGTAGAGAATATTTGCCTCCCTTGGCAAAGTCTAGAAATGAAGAGGTTGTTTTAGTCGTTCAGAATAAACAAGTTCCTATCACATGTGATAAAACGACCGAAATGATGGGCAGGGCAATTTTCGTTGTTCTGCTGTTTACAGTGAAGCCTTCCACATCACAGGACCTGTATATGGCGGAAGTCACTTCGTTGGAGGCAACGAATGGACGGACGTGTGCTCGAACAATTACAGAGGCAATGAGAGACACAGAAGTGAACTTTGGCAATGTTGTGGCCTTAGTAACTGACTAGGCCAAATACATGACCTCGTGTTTTCCTGATTTATAACGCCTCATACCATACGACTCCCTTCACATTCAATGCTGGGCACATAAGGTCAGTCAGAGTGGTGTTGCGTTGAAAGAAATTCTGCGGTCCCTGAACAAATTAGTTGTTTCCGTTAAGCAAACATTTCTACATTCTAGAAAGAAATGGCACGCCTCTGACAGTTCCTGCAAGAAAAAGAATCGGGGGAGTAGGTGTTTCCAATTCCTTTTGCCACAAGATGGAATTCCTGGCTGGAAGCAGTTGAGTGGCTGGCAGATAACTGGGCCATTCGTTTCAAGATCTTCCAATCCAATGACGGAAAAGAATCATTCCCCACTGCACCTTCCCATCTACAGAATATAATGGAACCGGAGTTAGAAGTGCTTTGGTGCAGGATCTTTTCGTTAAATCTGTATCAGCGGTGATGAAACCTCTTATTGCTCAGACTGAAAACAAATTCCAAACAAATTGCTGCAGAATTGTATCCCAAACTTCAGAATGTACAAGTGTTTGCTGCAAGAATCTTCAGAAACAGAGTTCAGGAACAGTTGGAAGCCCTGGAAGGTAATCTTAGCTTCAGAGCTATGGAGGAAATTAAGAAAACGCCAGGCCATATGCACACAAACTAGGACAACCTGATGTTGAGAATCCCGGCCAAGATATTTTTGGAGCCAGTGTCTGAGCTCTTTTACAGGTAAAATGTGTTGTCACAGTCTGCAGCAGGATTCAAACTGAAGGCCCTATTCAGCAAAATACCACACCCACTGATGAAGGAGTGTTTGCATATAGGGAACTTCAGGATATTCTGAAGAAGAACGCGAAAATTGTGAAAGATTATTTTCAAACCGTTCTTGTGTGTGGAATGATGTCAGAACTAATCTCACAATGGCAAATTTGGAATTACTATCTTCCTACAATTATGAACGTAAAGCATAAAAGTAGCAGCGGGGTAAAATTTGTAAACATTTTTCTTGTTTCTAATGTTTGCAATTTCTGTCCTTTGTAGTGATAATTTTGCTGTTACAATATACATATTTGAAAAAAATGTCTGCGTTCTTATTCCCCTAAATAAGGATTCTCAAATAATTGTCTTTTCTGCCCAAGAATGTTTGTTTCCTACTCAAGAATTTTCCCTCGCTACTCAAGATTTTTTCTCTTTTTATTCAAGAATTCAGCACCTTTCCATTCAAGAAATTCGAGTTTTCCTAGTGATGATATATTAGTTTATTTACACCTTTTAATAATCTATAGGATGGTTAGAGATCTCAAAATCAATTTTGGCTTTAGAGGGGTATTTTTAAGACCAAATGCCCCTCTTACCACCACAGCTAACAATATTGAAAGACCATGGGTGAAGTATTCGAGTATAGAACACTCGGGATGAGATTCAAAGGCAAGAAAAACGCTTTTGCACGCTCCTCAAGTTAAATAAGCAAACATAAATAAATAAATAAATAAATAAATAAATAAATAAATAAATAAATAAATAAATAAATAAATAAATAAATAAATAAATAATGAATTTCATATTAATTCAGTGAGAGCTTATCGTCGCTACCCGAGGAAATCCACGTATCTGACAAAGCACTTCCTGTTACTATTTTCCTTAAGACTAGTTACGCCTCGCAGTTACAGATGGATATGCAGTCCATCAGAACAACTTTTCGTTGCGCTCATTTTCCTGTGCTTACGTGAACCTTACCGCACAGCATTGTAAGAATGTATGTTTGAATGACGTATTTACGCACTCCTACAGTATAATGGGTTTAAGTTGCATTCTCCTTTAAAAAACTGCATTGGAATATGAACACAACGAAAATTGCTACAATGGACAGCATGTCCACATATGGTTGGGATGCGTGACTAGTCTTAAGGAAAAATATGGATAGGAAGAGCATTGCCAGTTACGCGGTATTGCTCGCGCAGCGACGGTATCTTGAAAATAACCACTTTACAGTTCATTTGTGTGCATCGAAGTCCTTAGGATTAATATTAGAGAACATTCTTGATATGAAGTTTGAAATTATTTTTTTTTAGAATTTGTGGAATTTTGATGCTGAAAAGAAGAAATGATAGTGTGAAACAAAATTTATTCCTCTCCAAGGAACACAGCACTGTCTTAATTAAGATGAAGGGTGTGAAACTGTTCCTGTAATCGTTGAACCTTTTGAGTAATGCTTCCTGTGTCTTGGGGGATGTCAGGGTCACTGGTTGTCAAGTGCTGACCTAACAAGGGGCAGCTAACAAGGCGCTTTGTGCCCCGTTGTCCCGGAAGAACTCTGCTTGTTAGCGGGACTAGTGGACTAGCGAGGCTCAAGACATGCACTCATTACTGAGACGTGGGCAGTGATTAACGGAAACTCACACTGTGCAGCAAAGGTTCAAATAACAAGACATCTCTTTTACTTCACCTGGGGCGGTTCTTGACACCAGAGTCACACATACGTCGTTCAGAACGTGGACATGTCACGGATTACACTGGCGAAAATTCTTTCGCATAGATAGTATGAAATTCTAAGTTTTCTTTAAGAACTATTAAATGAACTAGTGTCAAAGGAAGTTAATATTCACAATTGAATACGGCAGGGAAAACTGAATTTAAACAAAACTTACAGTTTTGTACACACAACTTTCTTACTTCGACATTCTGGTCTAATATTGCAACGTACAGAAGAATATCGTCGCTGCGGATCATACAACGCTCTTCTTATCCATATATTTCTTTAAGGCTGGTCACCCCTCCCAGCCACATATGCCAATCGCCGATGCACATAGAAAAACCGATATGTGATAATATTTGAGCTTAGAACTATGACCAGAAAGGTTTTCTCATCTAAGGTTCAGTACAGCTTGAACTGGAAATGAAAATCTACAACCTGTTTTCCAGTCAGTGACCGTGTCAGGGATGGAATGAATGAAGCCCCCATATTGCGGCGAGGATAGGAATTGTGCCGGCTGACGAAGCCTGTCGCACTCCTCTGGGGCAATAATTAATGACTGATAGATGAAATGAAATGATAGTGGAGAGCGTTGCTGGAATGAAAGATGACAGAGAAAAGCGGAGTACCCAGACAAAAATCTGTCCCACCTCCGCTTTGTCCAGCACACATCTCACATGGATTTGAAACACGGAACCCAGCGGTGAGAGGCCGACGCGCTGCCGACGGAGCCACGGAGGTCTAACACAGCATGAACTATCTGAAATTATTTTCGTTCTATGTGATACTTGTGCTGCGGGTCAGTATTTCTCCCGTCACATCACGGTATTTCGACGATATGCTGTCCAACGGAACAAATTTCACTGTGTTCATTGTTATGCTAGTGTAAAAGCAGACGAACCTTAAACACATTACACTGTAAAGGTGGGTAAATAAAGTACGCTAACATACATTCCTACAGCACGGTACAGTAAGGTTCATTCTTCTTTAACCCGGCGTTAGAAATATGAACACAAAGAACATAGTTATAGTGGACTACATATCCATACGTGGCTGGGAGGCGTGACAGGTGTTGAGAAAAATAATAAATAGGAAGTACTTGTCAGATTTTTCCGTAGTGAAGATATTGCACCTTCATGACCATACCAACTTCATGATAAATTTGTCAGATATAAGGTCGTGCGGTATACATTACATTGGAAATCACTCGCAAGCGAGTGTGATAGTCTTCCCCCTGATGTGCCTTTAGAAGGCTGATCAATCTCATGGTGATCTGCACACTCTACTGCAATGATGGCAGATAAAAATGAATATCTTATATGAAAAATCCACAGCCTGTTTCCAGTCATTTGACCGGGTCAGCAATGGAATGAATGAAGCCCCATCTAATATCTTATATCTCATAGATAAAGTTGTAGGGGCCTCGCAGTTTGTAATGTCAATTATTTCGCTATATTTTGATATAATTATCTGGTTTAGGTCAATTGTATATAGTATCAGTAGTTTTTAGCTTTCGTATCTGTTTGTTCGTTCGTTCGTTTGTTTGCTTGTATATTTCTTTGTTACACCATCACGGGTATACGGCTGAATAGATCTTCGAATTTAGAGTCTAATCATCCAGGAGCAGGTTTAGATATTCATATCATTACAAAATCACTGAACAGACTGGTGGTTTATACGAAAACCAGAAGAGTTTCTTAAGTTTTCCCTTACATACTGATTATATCTCAACCAAACTTCATATTTAGAGTCTATTCATTCAGCAAAAGGTTTTGATATAAATTTAATTTAAAAATCACTGAACAGACTAGGGGGTTTATAAGAAGACCATACTAGTTCTTTTTAATTTTCTCTTACACTATTGTTTGTATGAAAAATCTGTAGACTATATGTGAAACGCTCCTTCATTTTAATAATTTAAATAACATAAATAAATTCGCTTACTCTTCAAATGACGGAGAAATTTACTGTTTACTACGGGCTTTGCGCTCTGCAGACAGGGATGGACACATTTGCAGAAGTGCAGTTATTTGAAGGCTCCATAACAGGAGAAAATCAGACAATGGATAATACACTGACTGACAGAGCAAATGCAACACCAAGGAGGAGTGGTTCGAAAGGGATGAAAGTTTGGGGAAAAAACAGAGACGGCACGGACGAATAATTGATGTTTATTTCAAACCGATATGCAGGTTACACAATGCGCACGGCATCGACTCAGTAGGATGTAGGATCACCGCGAGCGGCGATGCACGCAGAAACACGTCGAGGTACAGAGTCAATAAGAGTGCGGATGGTGTCCTGAGGGATGGTTCTCCATTCTCTGTCAACCATTTGCCACAGTTGGTCGTCCGTACGAGGCTGGGGCAGAGTTTGCAAACGGCGTCCAATGAGATCCCACACGTGTTCGATTGGTGAGAGATCCGGAGAGTACGCTGGCCACGGAAGCATCTGTACACCTCGTAGAGCCTGTTGGGAGATGCGAGCAGTGTGTGGGCGGGCATTATCCTGCTGAAACAGAGCATTGGGCAGCCCCTGAAGGTACGGGAGTGCCACCGGCCGCAGCACATGCTGCACGTAGCGGTGGGCATTTAACGTGCCTTGAATACGCACTAGAGGTGACGTGGAATCATACGCAATAGCGCCCCAAACCATGATGCCGCGTTGTCTAGCGGTAGGGCGCTCCACAGGTACTGCCGGATTTGACCTTTCTCCACGCCGACGCCACACTCGTCTGCGGTGACTATCATTGACAGAACAGAAGCGTGACTCATCGGAGAACACGACGTCCCGCCATTCCCTCATCCAAGTCGCTCTAGCCCGGCACCATGCCAGGCGTGCATGTCTATGCTGTGGAGTCAATGGTAGTCTTCTGAGCGGACGCCGGGAGTGCAGGCCTCCTTAAACCAATCGACGGGAAATTGTTCTGGTCGATATTGGAACAGCCGGGGTGTCTTGCACATGCTGAAGAATGGCGGTTGACGTGGCGTGCGGGGCTGCCACCGCTTGGCGGCGGATGCGCCGATCCTCGCGTGCTGACGTCACTCGGGCTGCGCCTGGACCCCTCGCACGTGCCACATGTCCCTGCGCCAACCATCTTCGCCACAGGCGCTGCACCGTGGACACATCCCTATGGGTATCGGCTGCGATTTGACGAAGCGACCAACCTGCCCTTCTCAGCCCGATCACCATACCCCTCGTAAAGTCGTCTGTCTGCTGGAAATGCCTCCGTTGACGGCGGCCTGGCATTCTTAGCTATACACGTGTCCTGTGGCACACGACAACACGTTCTACAATGACTGTCGGCTGAGAAATCACGGTACGAAGTGGGCCATTCGCCAACGCCGTGTCCCATTTATCGTTCGCTACGTGCGCAGCACAGCGGCGCATTTCACATCATGAGCATACCTCAGTGACGTCAGTCTACCCTGCAATTGGCATAAAGTTCTGACCACTCCTTCTTGGTGTTGCATTTGCTCTGTCAGTCAGTGTATTTCGCTTGGCTTGAAAATTTAACCCCACCTAATGTAACTGAACACCGATGAAACATCAGGTAGAACATTCCTCTTAGGTGTAAGTCAATCTGTCTGTCTCTCTCTGCCTGTATGGTTATCTATCTGTTTTATATTCCTAAAAGTGGAAAACTGCTGGACTTATTTTAACCAAACTATGTATTTGGAATCCACTCAATCAGGATTGTGTTATATGCTTCATAAATGATGTGGTAATCACATGGAGTTGATTTTTACAGAAAGATTATTCTTAAATATTTTCGTTAGCATTACGTCTATCAGAGGATTGTGTATGACAAACGTTCAAGAATATGTTATTTCAGTTCATTTATCGTACAATAGTCTTGTGTACGATTACGAAAAATTGGATTTTTAGTACAAGTCCCGCGGGACATGTCGTGCATGTCACTTCAAGGAATGAAACGGGAAAATCTAAAGAACCAGTTTACTCTTTTTGATAGGATGGATATTAAATGAGGTATCACCAACATCAGAGCGCCACGCCAGTAGCAACTTGTGAACCACGGAGAATTTTGTACAACTTCGGACCAGGAACCGTACAGTAAAATAAATTTGGAAATCGTTCTCATTCTTCCTCGACTATGTTGAGCATCATTATGTTTCATGTTACTCCCACGCGCTTTCGTAGGAATGTATCATTTTATCATGTCGCATTAAACGTGTGAAGAGAGCCATGTTACTTTGCATAAATATTCTTGAAGGAAACATTTAATCCACTGCAAATTCCCATGCTAAGAACGGGTACAAATGCTACTTGAGAATATGAGCATAAATCTAATAAGTGGATACAAGTAGATTTCAGCACGAAATCTGATTTCATAAATGTCTTTGCAAAAGTTCCTCTGGATTCTTCGTGACTCATCAACATTTATCCTTCCTACAGATTGTTGCTATTACATGTTGGGTGGTAATTATATTTTTGACAATAGTTGATATATTTTACCTTCAATCATTATAATTAACATACATACATCTTCATTATACACTGACTGACAGAGCAAATGCAACACCAAGAAGGAGTGGTCAGAACTTTATGCCAATTGCAGGGTAGACTGACGTCACTGAGGTATGCTCATGATGTTAAATGCGCCGCCGTGCTGCGCACGTAGCGAACGATAAATGGGACACGGCGTTGGCGAATGACCCACTTCGTACCGTGATTTCTCAGCCGACAGTCATTGTAGAACGTGTTGTCGTGTGCCACAGGACACGTGTATAGCTAAGAATGCCAGGCCGCCGTCAACGGAGGCATTTCCAGCAGACAGACGACTTTACGAGGGGTATGGTGATCGGGCTGAGAAGGGCAGGTTGGTCGCTTCGTCAAATCGCAGCCGATACCCATAGGGATGTGTCCACGGTGCAGCGCCTGTGGCGAAGATGGTTGGCGCAGGGACATGTGGCACGTGCGAGGGGTCCAGGCGCAGCCCGAGTGACGTCAGCACGCGAGGATCGGCGCATCCGCTGCCAAGCGGTGGCAGCCCCGCACGCCACGTCAACCGCCATTCTTCAGCATCTGCAAGACACCCAATATCGACCAGAACAATTTACCTTCGATTGGTTGAAGGAGGCCTGCACTCCCGGCGTCCGCTCAGAAGACTACCATTGACTCCACAGCATAGACGTGCACGCCTGGCATGGTGCCGGGCTAGAGCGACTTGGATGAGGGAATGGCGGGACGTCGTGTTCTCCGATGAGTCACGCTTCTGTTCTGTCAGTGATAGTCACCGCAGACGAGTGTGGCGTCGGCGTGGAGAAAGGTCAAATCCGGCAGTACCTGTGGAGCGCCCTACCGCTAGACAACGCGGCATCATGGTTTGGGGCGCTATTGCGTATGATTCCACGTCACCTCTAGTGCGTATTCAAGGCACGTTAAATGCCCACCGCTACGTGCAGCATGTGCTGCGGCCGGTGGCACTCCCGTACCTTCAGGGGCTGCCCAATGCTCTGTTTCAGCAGGATAATGCACGCCCACACACTGCTCGCATCTCCCAACAGACTCTACGAGGTGTACAGATGCTTCCGTGGCCAGCGTACTCTCCGGATCTCTCACCAATCGAACACGTGTGGGATCTCATTGGACGCCGTTTGCAAACTCTGCCCCAGCCTCGTACGGACGACCAACTGTGGCAAATGGTTGACAGAGAATGGAGAACTATCCCTCAGGACACCATCCGCACTCTTATTGACTCTGTACCTCGACGTGTTTCTGCATGCATCGCCGCTCGCGGTGGTCCTACATCCTACCGAGTCGATGCCGTACGCATTGTGTAACCTGCATATCGGTTTGAAATAAACATCAATTATTCGTCCGTGCCGTCTCTGTTTTTTCCCCAACTTTCATCCCTTTCGAACCACTCCTCCTTGGTGTTGCATTGTCACTGTCAGTCAGTGTAGAGCCTCATGCCTTTAAATGTTGTCTGCAAGTCTGTCTGTAAGGTGTAGTGTTAAGCACTGGAAATATTTAAGTTGTGTGTGAAATTGTATACGATGATGCTGGATATAGAGAGAGTTAAATTACTAGTATTTCTTGTAATATTTTCCTTCCATGGAATTGCTTGTTGTACTCTTGTTGTTGTTGATGTGTTGTTATGTTTATACTGTACGTTATTAACGTGTGTAGTGTTAAGTAAGCAGTAATCTCAACCTATAGTATTGTAAGCCGTAGTGTTAAGCACTGGAAATACTTAAGTTGTGTGTGACTTCGTATATGATGATGCTGGATATTGAACCATCCTGTTCAATGGGACAATTGTATTAATAATAGTATTGGATATTAGTATCACACAAGGCCACCCACGAAGCCAGTGTCTTACAGTATATGTCATAAAGGAGTCCAGAAGAAGCGGTCTTGTGTGAAGTGAGCGCGAGCGTCATTATGAGAAATCTCCAGAAACTCATTAAAAGGAGTTATGTCCCAAGCCAAGCCTCTTGATGAAGATTGGGGACGCTTCCCAGATCCCGGCTAAACTTATTATAGGAGGGAAGAAAGAATTAAATTAATATCTTTGGTTACGGAAGAGTTGCATTGGATTTGAGACAAGAATTGCAACCTGTATTATTTCTGCTTTATTTTGATATTCATTAGGGCTGCATTCATTAATGCATTCGCTAATTAGAGCTCATGATATACTTAATGCGGGAAAACTTCGCGGGCGCGCGAAGATTGCACGCAGTCAAGCGGCTTGATGACGCTATCCGGGATTATAAAATAAGGCCGCCGGGCATATCAGAGTCATTCTTGGACCAGAAGGCTGCTTGAACGAGTCGTCATACTGCGTGTTGGTACTGAGAACAACGCTTTGTCTTCGAGCTACACCTACTACCCGTACTGCTATTTCTGCAAGGAAGTAAGTAATCAACTTGAATATTCAGATGAATTTAAGATTTTACCTGTGAGAATATGCTATGGGGAGATGAGGTACTGCTTATAAGAGACTAATGAACTAGTAGCTTCATATTTCTATGAGGTCAAGGTATTACTGACGAAAGGCTAGAATTAATATTGGCTCAGGTTAGGAATTCTGAAACTATATGTTGTCCGTGTGATAGGGTGAAAGAACAGTGACTGAGAGGAGTGAAGAAACTATTGTGTACCAGGTTAAAACTCTGAACGAGACTTGGTTAATGTGACGTGTGAGACACGATAGTAGTGGAGACCGGCATCGAGTTTGGACAGTCTGTAATATATGAATTTATTTTCAGTTACCCCAGCGTCAAGTCAGAACGAGTGTTTGACATCACCATTGCAAGGAAGCCACAACCAGGAGCTGAAGCCAACACGACAACGGGCATCGATCCAGGAACGTTGGGAGCACCTGATCAGCACAACGTCGAAGGGGACACCTTCCAACTACAGAGGGAGCTGTACGAAGACGCAACACAAGAAAGAATGTCTCCAAGTGGTCAACAGTATCTGATGCCAGCCCCGCAGTCTATCATGAGGTGGTAGATTCAGTGGTCCACAGGGATGGCCGCTCCGTAATGTCAGCGATAACATAAGGTCAGAGCTTTCCAATTCTGTTTCAAGCATGTCATTTAAATTTAGATAGGAATATGGGGGCCGTCAGTCAACAGATTAGTTATGGTAGGACAATTTTCCTTGTAATATAGGGCTAGGCCTCAAACTCGAACCCCGTACATTAAGGTAGATGTTATTTGTAGAGTCCTTGTTAGCGTGTTCATATTTCATTTTGATTGTGTTATTTTAACGTACGTGTGTTTTTAAGGGTCTGATCGAACTCCTTTGGTGATAGGAGGTTAGTCTAACAGATAGGTACTTTTATTAGATCGCATTTAGGCATTTGTTTCTGCAGACGGAGATGTGTATAGTTGTGACCAAGACGTGACCAGTAATTCACCCAGATTCACTAATAGAGCGAGCGAGTCCGAATATTTAAGAGATATGAGCCCATGATAGGCAGAATTAAGATTTGTGATTGATATGAGAGAGCCCCGCACAATTGAGAGTTTATTGAATATATGTGGAGATGCCTAGTATGGCCATGTGACTATCGCTTAATGATTAGTGTTTGTGTAGCACCAGGATTTAGCCCATGAGAGGCATAAGTAAGATTTGCGATACTGCGGGAGATATTAAGACGAGGGCAGATAGCCCAGGTGTATTTAAAAGAGGGCTTTAGCAGCATATTACGTGAGATGTTTCTTTGAAAGGCGAGAATTTAGCCTGCCGCCCCATTTGAGCTCATAAATTAGGGGACTGCCGCGAGTGAAGTGGTGAGGGTGGAGGTCATTGAGCTTGACGTCACAGGCTTGTGAGTTGGTTATGGTCGTCTGCAGTGTGTCAAGTGTGCCAGGGGGAAGAAACGACCTTCATGTTTTGAAAGCAGGGAGAGATCTTTTTATGTCCTATTTGTTCTACGTTTATTTTAACACTGGCCCGTTTGATATTGACACCCGTGTATATGTTGGGTGTGTCCTTTTTATTTTGTTTGCATAGGTATCTTTGACGCCTTACTCGTCATGGGACTAGGATTCGTGACCGAGTCAGGTCATTGTACATTTTGTGGTGATTTGTGTTTGCACCGGGGTTCGACGGCGCGAGGCATTGTAAATTTTATGGGAATAACTGTTTATGAGTAGTTAAGCGGATATCCATCTTTCTAAACTTCGTTACTTACACTATTGTAACATGCTTGTTGCAGCACAACTTTTTCCGTGAAGGCGGTGAACTGGTTGTCATCGGCTCAGCGTTATTTTACCCTGTCATAATGAAAAGCTCTATCCTTTGTAAATAATTCTATTTTATGTAATAAATCCCTATTTGTTATACTTTGAATGCAGCGATGTTTTCTGTTAGATATTTTATTTTATTTTAATTTAGCCGAATCTTACCTGATTTGTCACATATCCTCTTGTTTATCTTTTGTTGCCCCGTTATACCCATGTTATCCCTGAGAAGATTGCTTATTTGGCTGAGTGAAGAGGATTGTGTTCAGGTAAGACTATGTGCACCAGCTCACGTTTGTGAGAGTTCTTTCACTACCGTACTCTGGGTTCGAGACCGGCTTTCGCCTGGCCGGAACTTCAGAGTCCAGTAGGGCACAATATCGATGGCTTACTCCTAAAACCTCGTATGTCCCAACGCTCTTTCTACCCATTATACACCTTAAGACTGATCACGCCTCGCAGCCACATGTGGATAAGCAGTCCATCAGAAGAATTTTCATTGTGTTCATTTTCCTATGCTGGTGTGTAAAGGAAAATGTACCTTACCATACCGTATAGCAAGGATGTTGTTTTCATCACGTATTTACGCACTCCTACAGTATAATGCATTTAATGTTCATTTTCCTTCACGTATTAGCATAGGAAAATGAACTCAACGATAATTGTTCTGATGGGTTGCGTATAAATATGTGGCTGAGAGGCGTGACCAGTCATAAGGAAAAGAATGGATAGGAACAGGATTCAGAGATACGAGGTTTTAGAAGTAAGCCAGCGATATATTATGTTAAACTGGTAGCATTCTTGTAATATTTTCTTTCCATGGAATTACTTGTTGTAGCAGTGGTCGTTGTTGCTGTTGTTGTTGGGTAATTATGTTTTTACTTTGTTATCACAGTACTGTAAGTGACCATTGCCACCGGGATATTTCCCACTTGCGATTTATTTGTTAGTAATAATAACAATAAAATATGTGATACTATGAATTTACCTAACGCTTCCACAATCCTCTACTTGTAACTGGCCTTCGTCTCGCTCACTTCCATTACCCTCCATGACCGAGTCCGTATCCTCGTACGTAACCTGTTATCCCACTTCGTCCCACAGGAGCCTACCGCCAAATCCCGTTTATACGAACAGCTTTATCAATCGAGTTCTTTTTACTTAGCCTTGTTTTCCGCATTCCGAGTACCCTCCGTCCGTTGTTCCCACCTGTTTGTACCCGGGATCATTCAATCGTTTTCCCTTATTCCTTGTCTGTTACAGCTAGCTTATGAATAAGACATTCTGAGTCCACCCAGCTTTCACTCTCGTAAAGAAAAGTTGGTCTGAAAACAGACCGGTGAAGAGATAGTTCCTTCCGGGAGCTGACTTCCTCCTTACTGAACAGTGGAGATCGCAATGGCAGACTCACTGGATTAGTTTTGCTGCACCCTGATTCAATCTCACTTAGAGTACTTACTACCATCGTGGCAGAATACACATCCTAAATGCGTTAAATGATCTACATGTTCCAAATTTGCATTCGCAACCTAACGTTCTTAACTAGTAACATTCCTTTAGTCTTGGAAAGGCTAATTTTCATATCATACTCTCTTCAGTTTCCAAGATATTAGTAAGTACCTTGAACCAATAACTCACTCTTTCATCAATTCTCATCACAGCCCATTTCTCAACATAAATGGCTTTGATTGCCTTAATAATTTTCCCTTAATCCTCTGGTCTCCCAGTACGACGAACGACTTTTCCCTCGGTACTCTGTCACTATTTTCTCTAGATCTACTAAACATACCGTCGCCGTGCGAGCAATACCGCATATCTGACAATGCTCTTCCTAACGATTATTTTCCTTAAGTCTGGTCACTCCTCCCTGCCAAATTTAGATATGCAGTCCATCAGAACAATCGTCGTTGTGTTCATTTTCCTATACTCCTGTTTAAAGGAAAATTGCCCTGCCGTACCGTACTGTGGGATTGTATGTTTGCATGCCGTATTTAGGCACTCCTACAATATAATGAATTTAATGTTCATTTTATTTTACAGAGGAGCATAGGAAAATGAACACAAAGAAAATTTTTCTGATGGGATGCATATGTGGCTGGGAAGCGAGACAATTCTTAAGGAAAATAAAGGATAGGAAGTGCACTGTCAGATATGCCGTATTGCTCCCGTAATGACGATAAACATAAAGATCTCTTCCTCTCGTAGCATTTTTTCAATTTCCTGGCGAATACTGAATATCCGATCGTGACAGCCCACTCCGCGGTCTGAACCCGCAATGGTTCACATACTACTCTCAACCACTGACCATACCCTATGTTCCAAACTGTCAGGGAAAACGTTGCGTGGTATGCTGATCAATGATATACCTCGGTAGCTGTTGCAATCCTTCCGGTTCGTCTACTTATAGAGAGGTGCAATTGCTGATTTTATCCAATCAGGAGGTGCCTTACTGACATTCCACGCCAGTTTTATCACTCTCGGGCTGATGGCTGATTTCTAGGCCCCTTTAAACAACAAGCATCATCTTCTTACTCTATAAAGCCATTTCATTACTGTATTCCTACTACCATTTCGGGTATAATTTCATCCTTGCCTGCAGCTCTATGGCAATGGAATTTATTTATAATCCTTTCAACTCCCTCAAACGAAATTTTAGTAACATAATTTTCTTCCTCCCCATGAGATCGGTTGTGTGAGGTCACTAGAAACATTTACTTTCACGTTGAGAAGATTTTCAAAATATTTCTTCTATATGTCCAGTGATTCCATGCGATCTGTTGTGAGTTCACAGGATTTACCCAAAGCACTATTTATTTACATTTTCCCTCCCTTTATAAGATACTCTATTACTGTCCAGAAAGGTTTTCCTTCTGCTTAACCTGGCCTTTCCAGGTTATTACTGAAGTCTTCCCGCGATTTTTTCTTGGATTCGGGAATTATTTGTTTCGCTCTGTTTCTTTCATCTGCTTACAATACCCCGTCTGCATCTGTCCTTGTTTGGAGCCATTTCTGATACGACTTCTTTCTACGTTTACTAACTGCTCTCACTTCATCATTCCGACAAAATGTTAGCTTTTTCTCCATTTTACGAACAGTTGTTTATGGGCATTCCCTTTCTGTTTCTACTACTCGTTCCCTGTATGCCACCCATTCTCATTCTCCTACAAGATCCCGAACCTGCTTACTGTCTATTGTTTATAACTTTTCACTCATCATCACGCACTTCTGTCTAACTTCCTCGTCCTGAAGATTTTCCACTCGTATTTGTCCGCAGACACATTTCATAGTTCACTAGAAGTCGGATAGCGGTCTGTGATCATTCAAAAATTAACGGAATACCTTCACGTTCTTAACGGAATTCTTGAATTCAAATTCGGTTATAATACAGTCTGTCATAGATCTGGTGACCCAATCCTCCGATGTGAAGTGGTGAATAGCCTTACGAATGTATTCATAACTGCTAATCCTATATTAGCACAAATGTCCAGTAAACACTCCCATTCCTATTAGTTTCCATATCGTCCCCCAAGTTTACCCATCACATTTTCGCATCCTTCAGTTCTTTTTCCAACTCTCCCGTTGAAATCACCCATTAGCACTATCCTGCCCTTGCTGTTGACCTTGACTACGTTGTTACTCGGTGCTCCGAAAAACTTGTCAACTTTAACATCATCTGAGACAATTAATTTGTTTCCCATGAATGTGGTTCGTCTAGTCGAAACGTTTCACACTGTAGCGAACCGACTCACCCAATTTGGCTTTCTGTTGTTCTGATAACATAGGTAGAGAAGTAGTTTGTTTGAAATTGAATTCAATTTGATAGATTTGATAGCGCGAACGAACGTTATGAGAGATTGAACAATCAACGGGAACAGTACATTGCGATGTTCCGTATGCATTTCAAAATTTTGCTTCACCAATGAGGGCAGAGAAATATTTCTATATTTGAATGAACGAGCAATGAATGGACCTAGCCTGGTAGATAGATAATTCAGCGCTTAGTACCTACGGACTTTCCTCTAAGCCCACATGGTTTGTAAGGCCACGATTTAAAAGCGCATACGCGTGTTGCGTCATTGATATTTAGATGTATATTGATACATTCAGAACAACATTATTCTTGCTGATCATGTAAACTGCCTTGTTTGACTGCCGTCCTGTTGTAACAGTCACGCATGTTCTCTTTAGTTGAGACACAGTTGTAAGTGCAAATTTAGTACATTGTATAGACGATGTTACAGTAATTTAATATATACTTGATAAAACATTCCATCTATAATATTTGTATGTTTAGTGCAGCAAGTGTTAAATGTGAGTTCTACCATGAAGTTTCTTGCATTCAAATAGACACCAATTCATTATATTGGTCTACGTTACGAATATACTGCGATAGGATAATTAGCGCGAATTATAAACGACGTGGGATAATAGAAACACTCAGTTACGTGAGTCACTATCATGGGACGGCAATACATTTGGCAACCAACGTTTGAAGTATGGTATTCATGTATTCAAATACCATCGTGTGTATGTACTGTAAATAAACCTCGTGGTTTTAAACTATGTGTAATTGCGTGGAGTGAGACATCAACTGAGGACCAACGGATGCAGGATGTGACCTGGAGCAAGAGATCTGTATCGAGTGTTCTGATAGAGGACTAATTAAGCAAATTGGGGACATATTAGGAGGTTCGTCGCACATAACTAGTAACATGGTAACATGAACAACAAGATATGTTGAATGTAATTATGAACATGGCCGGCGCCAAGGTGTAGGGGTAGCGTGCATGCCACTTACCCGGAGGCCCCGGGTTCGATTCCCGGCCAGGTCAGGGATTTTTACCTGAACCTGAGGGCTGGTTCGAGGTCCACTCAGCCTACGTGTTTAGAATTGAGAAGCTATCTGACGGTGAGATAGCGGCCCTGGTCTAGAAAGCCAAGAATAACGGCCGAGAGGATTCGTCGTGCTGACTACACGACACCTCGTAATATGCAGGCCTTCGGGCTGAGCTGCGGTCGCTTGGTAGGCCAAGGCCCTTCAAAGGCTGGTGTTTGGTTTTGTTAATTGTGAACTTGGAAGCTGTGTCGATAAGAAGATGTACAGAAATATAGGGGATGTAATATTATGTAGGCTAAACATGGACGTGTGAGTATATGGTTCAAGTAAATGTGTTGTTTTAATGAGATTATTAACCTGGGTGTGATATTCCCACATTATTTAATTTATTTCAGCAGACTAAGGCAACATAATAAATTTTCATATCGTCAGCCCATTGTACACCCCTAAGAGATAAACAGAGATCATACTAAATCATATTTGTATTTCTTATCTCATCTGGAGCCCACAGAATTTGTTTTCGTAATGATTTAATTCTAATGACCGTCGTCTCGAGATTGATCTATTGTTAAAAAAGGAATTTAATTCGAAGTAATGCGTAAATGTGCCTGGGGTATAGGTGACAATAAAATGTATTCATTTCGTTAAAACAACACCAAGTACAATAATTGTGCGAATAATTTCTGCTTCAGTAATAACAATGTTAGAGAGCACTATGCTATATACTGCTTAAGGAACTAATCTGTCCTCATACAAACATTTCAGTTATTTCAATTTCTGAAATGTAGTGATTCATGTATATCATTTTACAAATTCTCCTCAAAATTCATAGTGATACTCCTAATCTCTTTCAGTAATATTTGATACATCGTTGGCTATCTCATTCAGAGAGTTTTGTAATTCCACTTATCTTCCTTTCCAGTTCATCTTGTTTCCCTCGTAATGATCTACTATATTGTATTCATTTATACGTGATGTTTCCTTAGCTATCACTTTTAATCTCCTTGTAAATTCAACTTTCATTGTTCCAGACTTATTTAGTTTCGTTGTCTTCACAGTTTCTATTCAGAAATTCTACATTTTGTTATCTTGTTCTGTTTTCCTTTCACTCTCTATATCTTTGTCCTGTAAGCTTTCTGTTACAAAATGCAAGCTGAACCTGTTCTAAACACTAATTTGTGTGTACTCTGAGTAATTCGCAATATTTTTTCTCATTCGCAAAAGTGCTTAAAAAGTAATAGCTAAAAATAATCTACTGAGGCAATATACTACACTCCGCATTACCGGAATATTGCTGAAATAGAACAATAGTTAAATGACAATAGAAGGTGCTAGGTATTTAGTGGTTACCAATAAATGTGTACTTCCTCAACAGTTAGACGATTCGAAAGTAGTATAATTTATTTTACTTTTACATTGCTTTACAAATTTAAAAAATACGGCATTATTAATCGGTAACGAATTATGACTGAACATGAAGTCAGAAACCATTTTTAGTGGTCCAAAAATCACAGATTGTTGCCGTACTGTACTAAGTACTCTTTCATGAGAGAGGCTACAGAAGTCTTGGATGTTTCTTGGATAAATCAAGAGGCAGGTAGGTTTAATTCACCATCAGAAAGGGGAAAAACATGAATTCATGATTTTAACTGGAAGGAAGACACAGCGCCCTATGATTCACGGGAGTTGTAGTACTGTAAGGATGTAAAGGAGAGAGCATAGAAGTCTCTGGTGAGACCCCAACTAGAGTAAGGTTCCAGTGTATGGGACTCTCACCAGGATTACTTGATTCAAGAACTAGAAGAACGTCCAAAGGAAAGCAGCTCGATTTGTTCAGGGCGATTTCCGACAAATGAGTAGCGTTACTAACATGTTGCCAAGCTTGGGCTGGGAAAACTTGGGAGAAAGGAGACGAGCGGTTCGACTAAGTGGTATGTTCTGAGCTGTCAGTGGAGAGATGGCGTGGAATGACATTAGTAGACGAAACAATTTGAGTGGTGTCTTAAAAGTAGGAAAGGTCACATTATGAAGATAATGTTGGAATTCATGAGGACAAAATGGGGTAAATATTCGTTTATAGGAAGTGGAGTTAGGGATTGGAATAACTTACCAAGGGAGATGTTCAATAAATTTGCAATTTCTTTGCAATCATTTAAGAAAAGGCTAGGACAACAACAAAGAAGGAATCTGGCACCTCGGCGACTACTTTAAATGCATATCAGTAGTGATTGATTGATTGATTGATTGATTGATTGATTGATTGATTGATTGATTGATTGATTGATTGATTGATTGATTGATTGATTGATTGATTGATTGATTGATATTTACCCAAGAGAAATGAAGCGCCCTTGGATTCACCCAATCTACAATAGAAATGTGAAATGAGTGCCAAAGGTGGGCTCCTAACACCGTAAAAGAAGTTAAAAGACGTAAAACCAACAAAATTAATAGTTTCATTATCGAAGGTGGACAGGACAATACATAACCACGCTATACTCGCAATGTGGTGGTTTAGATCTTTATGTTCTACTACATTATGGGTCTTCGTAGCCTGGACGAAGGTGGATAAATCTTAATGGGATTTGCTTGGTACCTTTTGTCTAATCACCAAGAGGGCAAACTTGAGTTGTTCTTTCAGTAGGTGGCAGGAACTTTTAGCAGCCATCTTGCGTGTGATTATGGTGAACTCTTCGTACAACAATGGCATAAGGGGTTGTGTTAACTTCAGATACCTGTCTAGATCAGTCTCCGAATAGCCACTATATATACTAGTACATACACCTCATTAATACAGATACAGGCCGGGCCTGCAGTCCAGTTTTAGTGAACCTGCGTGTACTCGGACAACCCGGGTTCGGTTCCCGGTCGTTAGGTTTTTATCTGGATATGAGGCCTGATTTTACGTTCACTCAACCTTTGTTAGAGCAATTAGTATCTATCTGACGGTGAGACAGCGGCCTCGCTCTAGAAAGCCAATAACGGCACAGAATATGCGTTACGCTGACCACTGTTACCTTGTAATCTGTAGGCTCTACATTAGAGCACCGGTCATTTGATGGGCCAAGACGCATTAATGCGCTAGAGTCATGGCGGGGGGGGGGGGGTTGTGTGAATACGGACATCCATGTGTCTAAACACACCTTCAAACTCTGTGCAAGACTGCAGATATATAGTTCATAAATGAATCAGCTATACAAATGTAATCGTATTGGTGGAATTAGATACATAATTTCACATAAACGTCTTGAGATTCTGGCGTTCATAGCCACAGCAAAGGAAGCTGGATGCTCTATGACTAAAATAGTAAACTCAATTTGATTACTCTTATTCTGATATCGGTCGTACAATCTGACTACATGTGCACATGGTCTAAGGCAGTTATTCTTACTAAGTGCTACTCAGACGGAGTCCATACTTTACACCAGTGTTCTAAGCTTCAAAATGCAAGTAAGCAGCAGACACATTTCAAGGAGGAAGAAGATGGTAAACACATCCGTTTCGTTCCAAGAAGATAATGTGTTATTTTGTTATGAAGGAAGCTATACTTTCCAGTTTCGACTCAGTAAAATAACTTAAATGTTTTACATTTTGTCTAACACACGGGTTTAATATGATATCGATGGCTTACTTCTAAAACCTCGTATCTACCAATGCTTTCCCTATCTATTATTTCCCTTAAGACTGGTCACACCCCCCCGAGCAACATATGGATCTGGATCCCTTCAGAACAATTTTCGTAGGGTTCATTTTCCTGTGCTAATTTGTAAAGTAAAATGAAACTTAAATGCATTAAACTGCACGAGTTCGCAAATTCGCCAGCAATCTTCATTCTTTCAGTACGGTGTGGTAAGGTCCATTTTCCTTTACACAATAACACAGGAAAAGGGCACAACGAAAGTTATTCTGATGGACTGTATATAATTGTGTGGTTAGAAGGCGTGGCCAGTCTTAAGGAATATATTGAGTAGGAAGAGCATTGGGACATACGAGGTTTTAGAAGTAAGACACACCGAGCTCGATAGCTGCAGTCGCTTAAGTGCGGCCAGTATCCAGTATTAGGGAGATAGTAATTTCGAATCCCACTGTCGGCAGCCCTGAAGATGGTTTTCCGTGGTTTCCCATTTTCACACCAGGCAAATGCTGCGGCTGTACCTTAATTAAGGCCACAGCCGCTTCCTTTCCAGTCCTAGCCCTTTCCTATCCCATCGTCGCCATAAGACCTATCTGTGTCGGTGCGACGTAAAGCGAATAGCAAAAAGAGAAGTAAGACATCGATACATTACACTATAACATACGTCTAAAAACCCTTCATTAAACAAGGAATACAAATACACAGTATTAAACAAAGGACGGCATGTTTCGTTGTTAAATGTATATCATCAGATTCTAGCAAGTCACACTAAATATTCGGAAATTATTCTGTCTAAACACCTAGGAATTTGAAATTTGGAACTTACCTTAATGAAGTCCTTCTTTATCTCCACTCCAGCATACAATGCTAGGCGTCTGAAAAACCCTTGTTCATTGGTTCGAATCCGGATCTTTCTTAAAAGAACATTATCAGATTGTATGAAGTCACACTCAATATTTTAAAAATATTTCTGTTTACTTCTTTAATAATGTTATTGGCTTTACGTCCCACTAACTACGTTTACGGTTTCCGGAGGTGCCGTGGTGCTGGAATTTAGTCCCACAGGAGTTATTTTACCTGCCAGTAAATATACTGACACGAGACAGACATATTTCAGCACCTTCAAATACCACCGACTGAGCCAGGAACGAACCTGCCAAGTTGGGGTCAGAAGACCAGCGCCTCAGCCGTCTGAGCCACTCAGCCCGACTTTTATTTATTTTATTTCTCTAGGCATCCGGTTGGTTTCGAGCCAATGGAAGACCAACGGTTTTTTAAACTCCTTGCATTGTGTGCGGAGTGTTTACAAAGCAGGACTTCATGATAAGTCCCAAAATTAAAATTCCTAGGTTTTTATACAGAAATAAACTTAAATATTTCCAAAATTGGTGTAACTTGATAGTATGATGATGTACTCTTAAGACCGAAACATGTCATTCCCTGTTTAATAGTGTATATTTTTATTTCTTGTTTAATAATGTGTTTCTTTACAGCTGTATTATAGTGTAATATCTGATATTGAACTTGTGTGCTCTACAGACTGAAAAGCTTTTAAGTTACATTTAAGAAGACAATGTTCATGAAAATACTGTTAACGTCACTAGAATAGATATATACCGGGCGAGTTGGCCGTGCGCGTAGAGGCGCGCGGCTGTGAGCTTGCATCCGGGAGATAGTAGGTTCGAATCCCACTATCGGCAGCCCTGAAGATGGTTTTCCGTGGTTTCCCATTTTCACACCAGGCAAATGCTGGGGCTGTACCTTAATTAAGGCCACGGCCGCTTCCTTCCAACTCCTAGGCCTTTCCTATCCCATCGTCGCCATAAGACCTATCTGTGTCGGTGCGACGTAAAGCCCCTAGCAAAAAAAAAGAATAGATATATTCATTGAAAAAAGTCCCTATTTGATTTTAAAATAGAGTAGGTAGGTCCCTAATTATGGTAATGCCCTTTACTTCCTGACACATGATATTGTAATTGCACGTTGTTTCTTTTGACTCTATAGCGAAAGGTATTGTGCTACACCTGAAATATGGAGAAGTATTTTAATTTTCAGTTTGGTAACGATGAAACTTACCTTAATTATTTATTTATTAGATACGCCCTATGGAGTGCCAGTTTACACTAATAATATAACAAATCTAAATAAATATAATAAGATAACAATTCGGTATAAACAACATTAATTATCGACATGATATAGGCTTTTGGGCTTATGCCGTGTCAAGAAAATAAGGTGAAATTCTTTACTTTTCGGAGAGAACGTTGCTCTGCGTCATCAGAAGAAAAGACTTTCTCGTGGACAGTCGAGATTTTTCTTCTGATGACGCAGAGCAAAGTTCTCTGCGAAACGTAAAGAATTTCACCTTATTTTCTTGACACGGCATAAGCCCAAAAGCCTATATCATGTCTACAAGTACGGGCTGTGAAAGCATCAATGGCAATATCAATAATCAACAGTAAATTAATGACATTAACAATGTAACAAGAATCACAACTATAACTGGCAAGGGTCGTTCACAGAGTTATCTAGAACATAGGTCATGGGTAGGAAGAACGGAAGAAAACGGAAACCTGGAGCGGACGTCAAAGGAATCTTTACATTTTGTGTTTGAAGGATGCAAAGGGTGTGAATATGTGAATATCGAGTAAAGATTTACCAAGAGTAGGGAGACGGTGGAAGGTAGAGCGTTGTTTGTGACGTTAGGCTCGGGCGGGATACACAATGAGTATGCTTGTTGAGTGTTTCCGGGGGGGGGGGGGAGGGAAGTAAGTTCGAAGAGTATTGCATTTGTTATTGCCAGTGATTATTTTATAAGGTATCATAGATCGGCACCGTAAACTGTTTCTTAGGTCAAGTATACCCAAGTATTAGAAGATGTTAGCTTTAGTTTCGTTCTTAAAAACAGGATTGCGTGTCTTAACAATGCAAGTTTAAAAGTTAAAAAACACTATTCCGTTCTGATAGCAGATCAGGACGAAATAGGGGAACAAAAGTCAATAATGAGAAGAACATAGGAGACAAAGTATAATTTTAAGGCGATAATACCATTGATTGCGGTGAATCTGTGAAGAGTGCCCAGGCTACGCTTAGCTCGGGATTTCATTGACTCGATATGAGCAAAGAAAGTCAGTTTACAGTCGATTATAACACCTGGGTCTCTTACCTGAGAAGCCGATTGTAGTGTATTTTCCTGGATGGTATAGGCAGTGTTCATTCCTTAGTTTAGCAATGAAAAAGATATCGTCGTTGCCGGGACAAAACCTCCTATGTGATAATATTTTTGGAGATATACTGACCCGCAGCACATACATTATGAAGAGCGAAAATGCCTTGACAATATTCACACGATATTGCACTTTAGATGACAGAACCTTATCGGCCAAAGTTCTAAGCTAAAATATTTCACATAGGAGGTTTTGTCCCGGCAGCAGCGATATTGTGTTACACTTCATAAAATAGATGGATTCTATTTCTTAAATTGAGAACTGTCCGCAATTCATCATAATCATCGGGCGTAGACACTTACCTTAGGATTTTCAGGTCTCCGGTGTACAAGAGGAGGGAACACTGACTACTTTCGGTGCAAAGGATTATGTCATCGATATAGAGAACAAAGGGTAGGGGTCCTAGGGAACTGACCTGGGATACACCTTATAACACAGATAATCATGACGAGGCATATCCAGGGAGTACCACTCTTTGTTTCCTGCCGGAAAGGAAACTAGTTATCAATGACTAGAGGGGACCATGGATATTAAATCTCGTAGCGAGCTTATGAAGAATGAAGAAGTGTGTGACCCACTGAGTCCAATGCTGAGATTGAAATTTTGATATTCTATTCACATGCGGAAAAGCATAGAATTTTTTCTTCAAAAATATTTCCAGGTTATTACTCATGCTACGAAGCTGAAATGTATTTCATAAGTTTTCATTACTGGTACTGTATGTTAGTAGTATCTCGTCTGGTAACATTTCATTCCGTAATTGATTGCCATCCTTAGTAACTGTACACCTTCCACAAATGAACATTTATGTGAGTGTGTTCTGATTCCACCAAAACCCGTAATTAGCAGTAAGTTTTATGAAAATGTTGCTTTGCGATTCCAGTGCATCTGTCTCAAAATTGTGGAATATATCGACATATATGGCTAAATGGCTCTCAGCAAGAATAGTGCTTTTGCTGTTTCTATACCATCATTTACCTCAAAAATTATAAATTACGAAATGTCTTTCCTACAATTCTTTAATATTACTGCCAAAATAAGGGGATGACTGAGATTTTACCCAATAAATTCATGATCGATTCTAAGTTCACTATGTCTAGTACTGGTATAGATTTTTTTCTCGCTGAGGAACGTTAATCACCGTGTGTTTATCAAAATTTGCCAGGTAGAATTTGGCCACCAACAGCTTTCAACTTTATTTTCTTCCATTATTCACGTGCTGTAGGCTGCAAAGTCGAATCTATGGAAGAATATTGTACCTGTCCTTTCTGCATCGGATGTGATGAGTAAATACAACTTAAAATCTCTGGAAAAGGGTAATGAATATTACGCTGAACTTGCTGTCGTTGTAAGGAATTATTTACATGATCATCAGCCCTAATACACAAGGAAATAGTAACAGATGTTGTATACTGGGGTAGAAACCACAGAACAACAGCACTAGCTGAGGCATAAGAGAGCTATTAAAGTGAAACGGAACTCGCCGACACGACATAGTCTCCCACTCAAGCGGGATATTGCTGTGTTGGTTTATTAAGTCATTTCATTCCCGTCGTGGCTGGCGGGGAAAGAGGCAAAGCCCAGCATGAGACGTGCTCGTGCGGCAAACACTGGAAATGAGATAGTGTACAGTATGTATCCCAGAGGTAGTAACTCAAGAATAAACGACATAGTGCATTAAAGATGCGTTGTTGGTGCTGTTCACTTTTACACACATACTCAATCTGCCATCAAATGAGTATGCTATAAAAATACTAGAAACCACCATTGAGTGGCAGCACAACGTTGATCATATTAATGTTATTGATTTTACGTCACACTAAATATGGTACTCTTGTGGTTTTTGGAGACGCTAAGGTGCTAGAAATGTTGCCCCATGGGAGTTTTTTAAGTGCTGGTAAATCTACCAACACGAGGCTGTCATATTTGAGCACCTTCAAATACCTTGAGACAGAGGTGTGGTCAAACCTTCCAACTAGGGCTCAGAAAGCCAGAGCTTCTATCATCTAAACCACTCACCCCGGCGGAAAATGTTGACATTCATTCACTAACTTGAATGTAATTCCAGCAAAATTTGCTTCACGCAAATTCAAGTTGCTGATGGTCCTCATAGACGCCATTACTGACGAACATTTGTCCTTAAAATGTTCTATGACGTTCCAGAAGCCAAATACGAGACACTGAAATACCATTAAATGGTACCAACGTTAGCCATGATCGAACTGTTAATCGGCATCAGAAGACAACCAACTGACTTCAGAACTATGTTCCCTTATTGAGGTGCTCCAGAATTTTGCTACGTAGACCATTAATTGAAAATAATTTTTAGGCTTACTGTGGCAATAAACTGTATGGCCACAAGTTATGGGATCTGTTTTGTACCACGGAGTACAAGCTACAGTGATATATTCTTACTTCTTCCATTCTGAACCTGGCATGTGGCATTAGAACCGTGGCGGGGCAGATGGGGAGCAATTTGTAAATTCATTGAGTCAGAGCAACATTCTTGCTTCTTTTTTTGCTAGGGGCTTTACGTCGCACCGACACAGATAGGTCTTATGGCGACGATGGGATAGGAAAGGCCTAGGAGTTGGAAGGAAGCGGCCGTGGCCTTAATTAAGGTACAGCCCCAGCATTTGCCTGGTGTGAAAATGGGAAACCACGGAAAACCATTTTCAGGGCTGCCGATAGTGGGATTCGAACCTACTATCTCCCGGATGCAAGCTCACAGCCGCGCGCCTCTACACGCACAGCCAACTCGCCCGGTATTCTTGCTTCTAATTCAGTTCGAGCTCAAATTAGGTAAAGATACAAACATGATGATTGGTGTCCAAAACATCGAAGTCATCGACCCCAAAAGCACAATGTTAAAGAGTAAGATACGCAAATTCAATCTGAGGTATCACACTTGAGATGTACGTTGGTCATCCAGGAAGTGGTTATCAACTTAAAACCCACGTATCTAAAAGATACTCCGTAAGTACTTCATACAAAGAACCAAACAAGTTATCTTGTAATTTTACATGAAATTTAACATCGTGATCAAATCTATAGACTCTCCTGCATTACGTTGAACCTGAACGGAAAGGATTTGCCATTTAATTTCAAGAATTCTACATACCCTGGCTGAAATTAAAACCCCGGTGCTTTGGTGTCAAGTCAGTCACGATCTAACTCGGCTATCACACCCTCCGCATGGCTACATCCACGTCATTCCGATCCATTTAGAACAACAGACGATAGGAGAAATGTCGCATGGATATAAGATGCCAGGCGAGACTACATATGCACGAAGTTTGTTGATAAGAAATCATCAGCGCTAGATTCAGTGTTAAGCCTCTCGCTTATGACTGCTGGTAGGGGACGGTAGTCTGCATGGTGTTCATTTTTACTTTGACCTGAATAATAAACTGTCATTGCTAAGAGGCGAGTAGTCTACCTGAAGGGCTTCCATTCCGTCATGTGATTTGAAATTTACGTTACAGAAATATGATCAAGGAGAATTTTGCTCTTGACCAACGCACATTCTTGAGCAGTGTCGGTATACGTATAAGTTGATTCATATCAGTTCCATATTTATTTAGTGTTAAGTTCTACAGACTGCAATTCGAGTAACATCAGTTACGACGTTTTGATTGAGAAAATGCCATTATGTAGGTTCAGCATCTGTATCTGTTCATCTAGCTGTGTATCAGCGCCTTCATGGAGGATTTAGCCGGTACACTACCGCTGCCGGGGGAACGCCTCATTGCTGTATGCAGTAACCTGGGAGGTTGCTTCCAGTTCACAGTGTGTACTGGATGCACAAATATGGCTGTCGAGCAGTGTAGCTTTTGCTTAACATTACACTGTTTATTTTTATTCTACGTATCGTCACTTTGGGAGCAATGCCGCGTATTTGACAATGCACTTTTTATACATTCTTTTCCAGGAGTCTGGTCACGCCTTGCAGCTACCCTAGATATGCAGCCCATCACAACAATTTTCCTTGTGTTCACTTTCCTACTCAGAAATATAAAGGAAAATTAAATTTGCTGTACCGTAATGTAAGAATGTATATTTCTATAATGTATTCAGGCCACCTTAAACTATAATATATTTGAGATTCATTTTTCTATACGCATACGCTTAGGAAAATGAACACAACGGCAATTGCTCTAATAGACTGCATATCGATTGCTTTCTTTTAAAATCTCGTATGTCCCAATGCTCTTCCTATCCATTACACCTTGGTCCTTAAGACTGGTTACGCCTGTCAGCCACATATTCATATGCAACCCATCCGAATAATTTTCGTTGTGTTCATTTATCTATGTTGATTTGTAAAGGAAAATGAACCTGAAATACTTTATTAAACTATAGGAGTGCGTATATTCGCTGTGCAAACAACATCCCTACAATACGGTATGGTTACGTCCATTTTTTGTACACATTAGCATAGAAAAATGTACACAACGAAAATTATTCTCATGGAATGCATATAAATATGTGGCTGAGAGGTTTGACCAGTCTTACGGAATATAATGGATAGGAAGAATATTGTCAGATACGCGGTGATATGTACTTCTAAGGCCTAGTGATAATAATAAGAAGGATAAGCACCTTATTTAGTAGTATATTTTGCACACATGGTATTTAATATTTTACTAAATAATAATAATAATAATAATAATAATAATAATAATAATAATAATAATAATAATAATAAGCGAAAGGACGGCACTCTGGCGACGTCAAATGAAGAAAATTGCAGCATTCTGGCAGACTACTTCAAGAATTTACTTAATTGCTCTAAATCGCAAAGCCCCATTGAGACCAAGGACCCCTAACTCAGGTACCCAGATTCCAGACCACCTGACAGAGATGAAATCAAGCGCCACATTACCCGTCTCAAAAATAACAAAGCGCCGGGGGAAGACTCAGTAGTAGTAGAACTATGGAAATATGCCCCAGAGGAATCACTTGATATCTTGCAAAAGCAAATAGAAGAAATTTCTAACAAGGAGACCCTACCCGAAGATTGGAAAATAGCTTTGATCCATCCATTACACAAAAAAGGCAGCATGAAGAACATCAACAACTACAGAGGAATATCTTTGCTACCCGTGACTTACCAAATTTTATCACTTGCCATCCTGGAGCGTTTGGAAGCACAAGTCGAACATCAAATAGGTGAATACCAAGGAGGGTTCAGAAAAGGTCGCTCAACAGCCGAACAGATCCAAAATCTCAAAACGATCATCAGATATTGTACACTAAGGTCCAAGCAGTATGTGTCTGTCTTTGTGGACTTTAAGAAAGCGTACGACTCCATTGACCGGGAAGTCCTGCTAAACATCTTAAATGAATTTGGAGTTGATTTGAAACTGCTGGCATTAATTAGAGCCACCCTGACCGATACAAAATCCAAGGTGAAGTTCCACGGATGTCTCTCGCATTCCTTTGACATCAAAACAGGAGTCCGACAAGGTGATGGGCTATCCCCGATACTCTTCAACTGTGTTCTTGAAAAGATCATCAGAACCTGGCGGGTGATATTACAGGAAACCAACTACAGTGCATTGAGAATAGGAACCAAATCCAAGGGGATCGCAACAGACTGCTTAGCATTTGCCGATGATATTGCTGTTCTCTCAAACGACATAGAAACCGCTAGAGCTCAAGTTGAAATTTTAAAGGAAATTGCCGAAAAAACTGGTTTGCAGATATCGTTTGAGGAAACGGAACTAATGACTAACATCAAAGAGGCTCCACCAAAACTCCATACGAAATACGGGAACATCACCCGAGTAGACAAATTCAAATACCTGGGTGAGATCATCATGAAAAATAGACTGGACAAACAAGCGCTTCAGGAGCGAGTACGCAAACTGGAAATAGCCTACCAAACATCCCGCACAATCTACAAAAAAAAAAAAAATGCCTTTCCCAAAACACCTAGATACATCACTATGAAACAGTTCTGAAGACAGTAGTTCTATATGTGGCCGAAACCCTGTCTCTAAATGCCAACAAAGGACTCCTTGAAGAACTGGAGAAAAAAGAACGCAAAATTGTGAGAGGAATCTTGGGATCAAAGTACAGAAATGGAATCCATCAAAAGAGATCCAACGAGGAAGTCTACAGCAAAATAGAGAAAATTACCGACACAATCAGAAAAAGACGGGCACGGTTTTACGGTCATCTGAAAAGAATGGACGGAAGAAAGTTAACTAAAGAAATCTTTCACTTTTTTATTCAAACCCCAAAACCACAATTCCCTAGTTTAGAAATACCAAAGAAGACCTGCAAATGCTACATATCTCAGCTGAAGACACCCTTAACAGAGATCTCTTCCGCAAGAAAATATTGACGAACGGGCTAAACCGAGACGAGCAACCGAAGAGAAGACACGGTGCCCCTTGGACAGAGGAGCGCAAGCAGGCCCACTCACAAAGAATGAGGGAAATTTGGGCTCTAAAGAAGGCCAAGTTCAGTGTCAAATGCAACAAGACTTAACGTGGTCCTTGATGGCCCCAGCGAATTATATAATAATAATAATAATAATAATAATAATAATAATAATAATAATAATAATAATAATAATAATGTTATTTTCTTTACGTCCCACTAACTATTTTTACGGTTTTCGGAGACGCCGAGGTGCCGGAATTTAGTCCCGCAGGAGTTCATTTACGTGCCAGTAAATCTACCGACACGAGGCTGACGTAATTGAGCACCTTCAAATACCACCGGACTGAGCCAGGGTAGAACCTGCCAAGTTGGGGTCAGAAGGCCAGCACTTCAACCGTCTGAGCCACTCAGGCCGGCTACTATTTTACTTCGTACATATTTTTCACATATCAGAAACATAGGCTACCGTATATTAACAAGAAAATGAAGGGTGGCTCAGGCAACCCTGGAGACGACTACTGCTCTGCGTGACTGTGTACAGGTGTTGGACTGACACATGGTAAGCGTAACAAGATTATCTATCATATTGCTTATCCTTTACGACCACTAATAATGTTTGTACCAGACAATTCCTCAGCTGATCTCAGGAGTCTGAGTGGTTGCTCAGAACAGAACTAAAATTCATTCATTTCGTCGTTGAAGAAACAAAATCTTGTATCTCACAATGCTCTTCTTATCCATTATTTTCCTTAACAGTGGTCACGCCTCCCAGCCACATATGAATACGGAGTCCATTAGAACAATTTCCATTGTTCTCCCCTGAGCATGTGTGGAAAGAAATTTATGTTTGCATGACGTATTTCAGCACTCCTACACTATTTAAGGATCACTTTTCTTTACACTTCCGCATAGGGCAATGAACATAATGAACATTTTGCTGATGGACTTCATATCCATATGTAGCTGGGAGGCGTGGCCAGTCTTAGCGGAAATAATGGACAGGAAGAGCATGGTGACATACAAGGTATTGTTTCTTCACCGACGATTTGTTATAAATCCATCTTGCAGTTCATCCACACGGATTCATTACGATTCAAAATGAAGTCAGGAGTATTATTTTTCTACGTACTGTATTCCATGTTCCCAAACCCCACGATAATGTTATTGTTTATACATACTTTTCAGCACCAGCATGGCATCACCTTAATTTTGTAAAAATAGGACAATTACGAGAAAAACAAGAGAGTGTGATAAAAATGAAGTGGAAAATTAAATTAGATTTGAAGAATATGTTGCAGAAGGCAAGAAGGAATAGAATGATGCATGACGTTATACGGAAAATATTAAAGGTTGAAAAGACTAAATGAACAATATAATTACAAATGAAAGGAGATAAATACCCAGACTGCGATCGATGGACATTAAAATTAGCGTAGTCAAAAGGGACTGGACTGAAACACAGCCCTAGATGAAAGATACATTAATATCGAGAAGAGCTGTACTTGTCCCAACGTGGCAGCATAAAGGGAAATAATAATGTACAAGACGTCCCGAAATGAGTGTACAAGTGGGGAATAAAGTAAGGCACTTAGACGCAAAGCACGTCACAATGATAGCAGCATAGGATCGTGAATATCCTTAGTTTATTTACTGGACTGAATGAATGGTGAAATACACAATAATAATAATAATAATAATAATAATAATAATAATAATAATAATAATAATAATAATAATAATAATAATAGTAATCTCATGCAGGTCATTGGAGTCTAATCCAGAGAAAAATATCTCAAAGAACTGAAAGCCTGGGAAGATGCAAGTTTATATAGAAGTAGGTCGTATCACACAAGGGTGCACGAGAACTTGGTGATTGAAAATTCCAACAGAGTTGGGGGTAAAGTCCAAAATAATTAAAATTACATTCTCATAGAATAGAAGTTCTACAGGCTTGAAACTGTAAAAGAAGCCATTTACATCGCATATTATATTGTCTCTCAAACTCACCTTAAAATCTCGAAATGCGACAGTTCTTCATCATCCATTTTTTGTAATAGAAATAGGGCTCGGAAGTTGAAGACCTATAAGTTGCTTAAAACGGGACCTATACAAAGACATAAAAATACCCAAAAACGGAACTAAAATGTGGCAAAAAGGGTGTAAATGTGCGTTCCAAGGTCATTCATAATTTTTGTTTTAATTGGATCGTAATGAAGGAATATAATGCTTAAAAATACAATATTCTGGTAGTACGCAACATACAGTGGAGAAATATATGAGTAAAATACTTCTCATTTAAGACATTAAATTTTTTTCCATGAACATAATTTAAAATAAAAGTAGTTTCAGAATTTGGAATGAAATATTTTTTCCACCTAGAATGAATTCAGTGAACCCGCAATGGATATCCTGGGGAAATAAATTGAAATTAGTGTAAGTGGAATCATATTTAGCATAACCACACTAAAGGATACAGAAATTGGATTTGGAAACCTTACATAAATTGGCTTTGCAGTATATCACAATAGTCATCTTCAGGTTAGGATCGTCGGCTCTCAGACAGCGCCGGCCCCGTAGTGTAGGATAGCGTCCCTCCATCTTACCCGGAGGCCTCGGGTTCGATTCCCGGCCAGGACAGAAATTTTTGCCTGCATCTGAGGGCTGGTTCCAGGTCCACTCAGCCTACATGATTTAGAATTGAGGCGCTATCTGACGGTGAGACAGTGGCCTCGGTCTAGAAAGCCAAGAATAACGGCTTAGAGGATTCGTCGTACTGACCACACGACACCTCACAATTTGCAGGCCTTCCGGGTGAGCAGCGATCGCTTGGAAGTCCAAGGCCCTTCAGGGCTGTAGTGCCATGGTGTTAGTTTTGTTTCTCAGACAGCAGGTTTCGAAACATCGAGAAACTTCCCTCCACATCAAAATTTTCTCCTTACAATATTTCACTTATCTTGCAAGTGATTTGATACCCCTGGATTCTTTCAACCACTAGTTTCATTTTTCATTTCATTTCATTTCAGTTTCTATTTTCAGATATGGTTCAAATATATGTATTTGCTACAGAAAATGTACTTAACAGGTGATGGACGAACTAATGATGATTCGAATTGAGGATGGACAGTAAAAATGTAGTCGGAAGACGGTGAAGTTGAAAAAAGCCATTAGAACATAAAAATGGCTAAAAACGGACCAGCAAGCAAAACGCCTCCAAAAAAGGCAAGAAGGGCAAGTATGACCCACCATTTTCTGGCCTACAAAGAACATATAGAATATTATCTTGGGCCTTGTCTTCGGACATTCGAGAAAAAAATAATTTTTCCTCAACTTCCGAGCCCTAGACTAATAACTACCAAAAATGCCCGAGGGTAATCCTTCAATACAAGAGATTGTTTTTATGTAGACGATATTTTCCCATGTCGCGCTGACCAGAACGAAGTTAAAAGCAAAGATTCCTTCGAGACTGTGAAGAACAAGGCCAAATAATAAAAATAGAGAGAAAGTACTTAGGCGTACTAAAATGCTACAAAATGGTTGGGAATTTTTGCTGTAGAACTCCTTACAATTAAAACTGCCTTCTTGATCGATGAAGAACAAAACAATCATTCATGCAGCAAATGCCAAAGAGATACATTGTACCCGATCTGTGCCTCGGCTAGTTCGCGCCGGTGTTGACAAATAATCTTCCCAAACGTCGTGAAGTATCGGATACGGACCTCGGGTACTATGGTGGATTTGGACTTCATTATATACTCATTTCAAACTACTTTTGGTCAGTTTTTCACGCAATTCGATATTAATGATGGACATGAAAGACTTGTACTCAAACTACCTATATATATAATTTCGTGTGGCTATTTCTAGCCGAGTGCAGCCCTTGTAAGGCAGACCCTCCGATGAGGGTGGGCGGCATCTGCCACGTGTAGGTAACTGCGTGTTATTGTGATGGAGGATAGTGTTGTGTGTGGTGTGTGAGTTGCAGGGATGTTGGGGACAGCACAAACACCCAGTCCCCGGGCCATCGGAATTAACCAATGAACGTTAAAATCCACGAACCGGCCGGGAATCGAACCCGGGACCCTCTGAACCGAAGGCCAGTACGCTGACCATTCAGCCAACGAGTCGGACCTCAAACTACCTTAAATGATACAACTATTATTTGGAAAGTGTGGAAATAATACTTATTCATAAAATGATAATTGATCAGATCATGAACGTTAACATGTGAGAGAAATATTGAACAGTGTGAAATTATTCTTGAGTTTCGTCGTTTGACTTTGCATCTAAAATCGAATCATTTTTTAAAGTAAATAAAATTATGAACATAATTACCCGTATAAAGTAAGTAATATATCGTAACTGCCGGGACGAAACCCCTTATGTGAAATATTTCAGCTTAGAACTTTGACCGGTAAGGTTCTGTCATCTAAGGTGCAATTTTGAGTATACGGTCAAGGCATTCTCGCTCTTCATAATGTATGTGCTGCGGGTCAGTATATCTCGAAAAATATTATCACATAGGAGGTTTTGTCCAGGCAACGACGATATTCAAAATTTAAGGCAATATTGGAATCGTCATTTCAAACTCCTGAAATTACCGAGAATTATAGATTGAGGTCATATCATATATGATCATAATACAATAATGATGTTGTTTGTGTAATTATCATAATACCATTTAAATATTATCTATATTAAAATATGTATTGGAAAATTCTGTGTTCGTAATTTCGTTTTCCATTCGAATTTTCCTCACAACGTAATCAACCTGTAATTTCCTCCGCGCAATAATTAACTTTCTAAAAATTCAAAAAATTTCATCCAGGAAGTTATATTATTCACTTGAGAACAACTAATAATTACCTACTTAAATTGAGTAGATTAAATAAAATCATGTCTTGAAAGGTAAATAATGCTACTTATGAAGTCAAAAATCACTTCCTAAACACTCAAGTAGTTGAAATAACCAATTTCGCTGAAGGAAATCATTCATAAAAATAATCATCTACAATAAGTAAAATCGTCAAATTGGCTGAAAGAGAAGACAATGACATCAAGTAAGGTATCTAACTACTTTAAAACTAGATAAGTTCTGCTATAAAATCTACTATTTAAACATCTAATAAATTTATACTATCCTAATTTTGGCTGAACGTCCCCATATTATTTCTTAAATTCTTCCGAAAATCATTATGATGATATAATTTTAACTCTTTATTCGTGCCATAAATTCACTACGACGACTCTTATCCCTATATTATGTCGATTTTATAGGAATATAATTTAAAATACGCTAATTAATTACTTAATTCATTTGACATACGGAATTATTTCCTCATTTGACAATTAGTAAGCAAGTGATACCCCATATGTTATAAAGATAATTGGTTATGACGACGTGCAGCTTCCCTTAAATTATATAACATTATCCGTCCACGAGTGAGAGAGTCCTTCACGCGTAGACCCTAGAAATCAGTTCGGAGGGTTAGTCGTGAGTGAGCAGTTCCGGTGTCGTCAGTGTGGAGAGTTTTAAGGAGGCGCATAAAACTACGTCCTTATCGTTTACAGTTGGTACAAGCTCTAAGGCATACAGACTAAGGTTTCCGTGCCAACTTTGCTAAGGATTTCTTGCTACTTGACGATGAAGATTTTCTGGATCGTGTCGTGTTCCTTGGTGAATGGTCATTTCACCTAAGTGCACATGTGAACAATCGTAATGGAGGCCAGAAAATCCCTACAAGATAGTACAGTTCCAAAGTGACTCCCCTAAATTGAATGTTTATGGGCCTTTCCTTTATGCTGAAGTAAGTGCAACTGGTGTTTCTTATATTGATGTGCTTGACCAACGGCTCTTTTCTCAATTACAAGAAGCGGAACCAGAGAACTTTATTTGGTAGAAACATGATGCGCCGGCTCATTGGCATAACTCAGTACGCGATTGGATAAACGACGTTGTACCCGGCCGCTGGATTGGTCTCAAGGGGCTGGATGAGAGAGCTTGTTTCGCATGGCTTCCGCGTTCATCCGATTTGAAGTCATACTATTTTTACCTTTGGAGATTCGTCAAGGATAGTGTGTTTGTACCCGCGCTACCAGCTGACCTAACCGATTTAAGAAAAGGACTGAAACAGCTGTTACAACAATTACTCGAGACACACTGAGAAAGGTGTGAGACGAACTCGGCTATCAACTCGATATGCGCCGTGTGACGAGTGTTGCTCACATTGAACTATTGTAGGAGAAAGTGCTTGAGTTGCTCTTTCAAGTGACGTATTATTTACAAATCGATGGTCTAGACTGAATTCCTCGTATCTCACAAAGTTCTTCCTATCTATTATTTCCCTTAAGACTGGTTACGCCCCCCAGCCACACATGGATATGCAGTCCATCAGAATAATGTTCGTTGCGTTCTTTTTTCCTATGCCCGTGTGTGAAGGAAAATGAACCTTACCGTACCGTACTATAGGAAAGGATGTTTGCGAGACGTATTTACTAACTCCTAGAGTATAATTTTTATAAGGTTCATTTTCCTTTACTCGTATTCATAGGAAAATAAACCCAACGAACATTGTTCTGATGCACTGCAAACCCAAATGTAGCTGGAAGGTGTGACCAGTCTTAAGGGAAATAATACTTATGAAGAGCTTTGTGAGATACGAGGTATTCAATCTAGGCCATCGAAATGTAAGTTCAATGTAATAAACAATGCAGAGCCTTAAAACCCCGACATTCATTTCGAAACACTCTGTATATCGTCTCGAAGAAATGTCAACCTCTACAATAGTAGTAAATCCACATAATTATATATCGTTATCATAATTCACCTATGATATCACCTTTTAACACTTCAAGAACTCCTATTATGCTTAATTATTCCGGCCATTAAAATGTGCGTAAATTTCGATGACCCTATTTATCCTATAGAACAACTCTCATTACTTTAAAATATCATGGCACATTTCACTTCCTATCTTTCCTTCAAAGACATCACAACACAACCTTTTCTACATGTTATACTACCCGAATAAACAAGATCATCATACCTGAATTAAATGTAGCCCTATCATGTCGTACAGCTGTATGGCATCGTATTACGTTTTATATGGAACCTTCCATACTGATTTTAAAAATTATAAATCACATTCGTAATTGATATTCAAGTCTTTCACCATGAATTTAACATATTACGAGCATATTACTTCCTTTTTCTCAAATACAATAAATTGGCTAGGGAATAGAACCGTAGTGAAGTTTAACATCGTAGGACTATATCAATAATAATAATAATAATAATAATAATAATAATAATAATAATAACAACAACAATATAAATAAAGCTTCGTGTGTTCCGAAAGGGACCATTCAAGCACAATAATAATAATAATAATAATAATAATAATAATAATAATAATAATAATAGTAATAATAATAATAATAATGTTATTTGCTTTACGTCCCACGAACTACTTTTCTACGGTATTCCGAGGCGCCGAGGTGGCGAAATATAGTCCCGTAGAAGTTTTTTAACGAGGCAGTAAATATACCGACACGAAGCTGACGTATTTGAGCACCATAAAATACCACCGGACTGAGCCAGGATCGAACCTGCCAAGTTGGTGTCAGAAGGCCAGCGCCTCAACCGTCTGAGCCACTCAAACCGGCTACGACTCTACAAGAATAGCTTATATAATGATCTCCCTTTTAACACGTCATGATACCCCAAAATCTACACTCTTTTGTCATGACTTATCCATGAATAATACTTTAATGTCATCCTAAGGCGACCATAAACTACATTACTTACCTCCAGAATTTAAATGTAAATTATTGCCTTGAAGAAATACATGTAAACATACTAGCAAAATTTTTATAGAAAGCATTAAGGCAAATACGACTTAAAACACATATCTGTTGTATGATTCGATCTCTGGCCAGGGTAAGATCTATTCAACTTCCTTCCATGGTGACGTCCAGTCCAGTATTGGAATGACATGTCGTATGGCTTTTGGTGCCGGGATATCCCAGGACGGGTTCGGCTCGCCAGGTGAAAAACTTTCTATTTGATACCCATGGTCGACCTGCGTGTCGTGATGAGGATGAAATGATGATGAGGACAACACATACATCCAGCCCCCGTGCCATTGGAATTAACCAATTAAGGTTAAAATCCCCGACCCGGCTGGGAATCGAACCCGGGACCCTCTGAACCGAAGGCCAGTACGCTGACCGTTCAGCCAAAGAGTCGGACTATGTATTGGTCAGCTATTGTAAACGTCATCTTGGTGGTTTTAACAAAAATTTTAAACACCTTCACTGAACCTGGAACTCAAAATTTTACGATTAAAGCACGTTCTGGATTCTCCAGTAATGTTCTGCAGTTATTTGATCGCACCTACCTGAAATTATATTTTCTCTAATTTACGTAGCTATTATATTACTTATAGGTATAGTTATATGTAACGGCCTTTAATTATCGGATTGATAGCCTCGTCTTTCGTTCAATTTTATGTACAATAAGTCTGATATTACTATACGTTTTAATCGTGACTTTGGTTATTGCTTATATATTGCTTATATATATCGTCACTTCACCGTTGTAATCCACAAAGCTCTTCCTATCGATTATTCTCTTTAAGACTGGCCACGCCTCCCAGCCACATATGGATATGCAGTTCATAAATAACAAATTTCGTTGTGTTCATTTTCCTATGCCCACGTGTAAAGGAAAATTAACCTTACTGTACCGTACTATAGGAATGTATGTTTGCATTACATATTTACGCACTCCTAGTGTATAATGCATGTAGGGTTCATTTTCGTTTACTCGCTGGCATAGGGAAACGAACACAACGGACATTGTTCTGATGGACTGTTTATACGTACGTGGCTGGGAGGCGTGACCAGTCTTATGGAGAATAATGGATAGGAAGAGCTTTGTGGAATACAACGTTTTACCGGTGAAGCGACGATATTATTATTATTATTATTATTATTATTATTATTATTATTATTATTATTATTATTATTATTATTATTATTATGAACAATATATTGAATTCGGCTGTTTTCTACGAAGTTGTAGCAGTTTGCTGTAAGAACAAATAACGATTTTTCTTCTCTACTTCGGGATTTGGTTGCTCTTTCCTTGCGTCATTTTGCCGTAAATATGGGCGCAATGTTTTCTGTTGCAACATCAAAGGGCCAAAAGTAAATTCCATGATTTTTCAGTGGGTCTTATACTAGAAATAATAATAATAATAATAATAATAATAATAATAATAATAATAATAATAATAATAATAAATATTATACACTATAAATATATATTTAATATTATAATCATAAAATAATATGTTATTATTATTATTCTCTCTTAGGGTCTTCTAGGGACCACGAGACAATTTTAATGTTTCATCCTTTGTTGTTCCTTTCTCTTCTTCCTCCAATACTCCTCCATCTGCTCATTATGAATCCTTTTCCACTCCTCGGACTATTTTGAGCCTCTTTTCTTTCCCTCCCGACCTTGAAAACCTTCCATTTTTAACACTTTCTTTCTAAAAATCTCTCTCTGTTGCTTTTTCTACCCTTATGTTGTTTCTTTCAAAATATTTATTGACTCCATAATCCGGCTTGTTGTTGACTTCTTGTTACAAAGATATTTGAAGATCTGTTGGTTAGCCTGTTGTTATCCATTGTGTATAAATATCAAAAAAATATAATTCGCCTCTTCCGCCTTGTATCTGTTATGTTTTCTATGTTCCGATACATTTCATCATTACTTCTCGATTTCCAGAGTTCTGTAGTTCTTAGTAGACCGTTATTTGCAGTATAATTTTTCTTTCGGGCTGAGTGGCTCAGACGGTTGAGGCGTTAGCCTTCTGACTCCAACTTGGCAGGTTCGATCGTGGTCCAGTCCAATGGTACTTGAAGGTGCTCAAATACGTCAGCCTCGTTTCAGTAGATTTACTGGCACGTGAAAGATCTCCTGAGAGGCTAAATTCTGGCACCTCGGCGTCTCCGAAAACCGTAAAAGTAGTTAGTGGACGTAAAGTCAATAACTTCATTATTTATTTTTTTCATCACTTCTAAATTATTTCGCTTGTAATTCAGTACTCGGCATTCACGCGTATGGGCAGTCCAGCTTGACTACTGTGTTGTAGTGTTGTATTTTGAGGCTTTTAGATAAATACCTTTTGTTGTAGATATTCCTAGTTTTACCGTATACTCTTTCCATCTTGTGTATCCTTTCTTCTACAGCGGGTTTTTCCAAGCCATTTTCTAGAATTCTTTACCTTCCTTATTCGACAAATTTCTGTTATTAGAAATTCTGGAGCATTTTTATATTATTATTATTATTATTATTATTATTATTATTATTATTATTATTATTATTATTGGCCTCCGTGGCTCAGGCGGTAGCGCGCTGGCCTCTCACCGCTCCATGTGGTATTTTTGCTGGACAAAGCGGAGACGGAACATGTTTTCCTCCTGGTAAACGGGTTTTCCCTGTCATCTTTCATTTCAGCAACACTCACCAATATCATTTCATTTCATCTGTCAGCCATTAATCATTGCCCCAGAGGTGTGCGACAGGATTTGGCAGCCGGCACCGTTCCTAACCTCGCCGCTGGATGGGGGCTCATTCATTCATTCATTCCTGACCCGGTCGAATGACTGGAAACAGGCTGTGGATTTCCATTATTATTATTCTTCTTCTATCGATTTTGGCCAGCTGTGGACCACGTAAATAACTCCTCATGATTTAAACTTTCTTTGGCGCCAGTACTCCTTCATCCTCCTGCTTGCTGCTTCTTTTCTATCAGCCGTCCATTGTTGTTTCTTCTTGGTCGCTGTTTCTGGCTCTAGGAAACCCTTAAATGTGTGTAACTTGTTTCTGAAGGTGGTTCTATTGTGGATGTCTTGATGTGTGATATTCATTTCTTGCAAATCCTTCTTCGTGTTAACAAACCATTTTTCATAAGAGCTGCCTTTCCTATTGGGCTTATTGAAGTGGTTAAAGATTTTCTTGGCAAGTCTGTTATCAGGCATTCTTGAAATATGTCCAAAAATTTAACTCTTCGCTTTCGAATGACATCTGAAATCCTACTCCATGTTTTATATATTTCTTTGTTACTGCGTAATCGATATGTGTCCGTACATTTCTTTGGACCGAGGATTTTTCTTAGAATCTTTCTTTCCTTCTTCTCGATTTCTTCAATGTCTTTCCTGGTTGTTTATCCCAGGCATTCTGAAGCATATAAGCACTCTGGTTGAATTACTGCCTGATAGTGGCGTAGTTTTGTCCTAATAGAGATAGCTTTCTTGTTATATGTGTTTTTTGTAAGGTGGAATGCAAGCTCCATTTTTCTGGCTCACTCGCGGTTTGCTTCTTTATCAAGCCCATTAGGTTGTATAATCTCACCAAGGTATTTGAATTTAACAACTTTATCTATCTTATCATTGTTTGTTGTTACTATGTATCTTGGGGCTTCTTTAATGTTGGTCATGAAATGTGTCTTTTCAAATGATATCTGCAGACCAGTTTTCATTGCTACCTCTTTTAAAGTGTTAACTTGTATTATCGCCGATTCAATATTTTCTGATAACAGTACAAGATCGTCAGCAAATGCTAAGCAGTTGATAGTGATGTTCTCTTTCTTGTATCCTATCCTCATTTGGTCTTTAATGCCTTTTTCTGCGAGTTCTTTTTCCCATTCTTTGATGACTTTATCCAGGACACAATTGAACAGCAGTGGGGATAGGCAATCTCCTTGCCTTACACCTGTCTTGATTTCAAAGGGATCAGATATCTCTCCCATAAACTTAACCTTTGAATATGTGTTTGTTAAGGTCTCCTTTATTAGTTGTAATGTCTTGTTATCTGTACCCATTTCTCTAAGGATGTTAAACAATGTGCTCCTATCAACTGAATCATATGCTTTTTGAAAGTCAACAAAAACTGCTACATACTTCTTGCCCCTGGCAACTCTGTCCTTCAGTATTGTCTTAAGGTTCCAAATTTGTTCCTCACATGATCGTCCCTTCCGAAAGCCTCCCTGGTATTCGCCAATTTTGTGTTCAACTTGTTGTTCTAATCTTGATAGCAATGCCATAGATAGTATCTTGTATGTCTCTTGAAGGAGTGAGATGCCTCTGTAATTGCTGACATCTGTTCTGTCCCCTTTCTTGTGTAGTGGGTGTATTAAGGCTAATTTCCAATCATCAGGAATCTTACAAGTGTTCCAGATTTCTTGCATTAACTGGCATAGGTTCTTGATCATTTGGGGGCTCACATGCTTCCATAGTTCACTCGTTATTGAGTCTTCACCAGCTGCTTTGTTGTTCTTAAGCTTCTTGATTAGATTTGTGATTTCTGTTTCATCTGGCGGTGTGGAGTCTGGGTTCTGTTGAGTATGTTCTGTGGCGAGCTTCTCCTCTGGAACTGGGCAGTTAAGTAGCTGTTTAAAGTATTCTGCTAACAGTTGGCAATTTTCTTCATTGTTTGTTGCGATGGTGCCATCCTCTTTCTTGAAACACAAGCTCGGTGGTTGGTATTTAGAAAGACTCCTCTTAAATGTCTTGTAAAAGTCCCTCGTGTTATTCTTTTGGAAGTTTTGTTCTATTGCAGCCAGTTGTTCTTTCTCAAATTTTCTTTTTTCTCCTCTTATGATTTTTGCTGTTGATTTTCTTTGTTCTTTGAAGCTGTTGTAATCTTCCTCTTTCTTTGATGAGTACCACTTCTTCCATCTTTGTAGTCTGAGTGATATTGCCTGTTCACATCTTTCATTCCACCATGGATGTTTTCGTGTTTTCTTGAGTAATGCTGTTTCTTTGGCTGCTCCTATCATGGTCTGCTGCATTTGCTTCCATTCAGTTGTTTCAATGTTCGTCAGTTCTTGGTACTTGTTGCTGTTCTGTTTCAGCTTTTGAGTGTCGAATCTTAGTACTCTGTTGTTTGTGCGTTTCTTCTTGCTGCTGGGAATAAACTTTATCTTGATGATTGTTAAATAGTGATCTGTGTCTATGTTGGCTCCTTTCTTAACTTTAACATTCATGATTTCTTTTTGACTTCTATGGGAGATTGCAACGTGATCAATTTGATATTCTCCTAATAGTTTGTTTGGTGATGCCCACGTCGTTTGTTTCCTAGGAAGCTTCTTGAAATGAGTGGACATCAGTTTCAAATTAAAGTTCCTACAGAACTCTATAAGTCTTTGCCCATTTCTGTTGGTTCTTCTATGAGCTGGGAAATCCCCCACTATTCTCTTGTAGACTTTTTCTCGTCCTACCTGTGCGTTGAAATCCCCAAGTAGTATTTTCACATGATTATCAGGAATTTCTGATGTCACCAATTCTAATTCTTCCCAAAAATCATCTACCTTTTGTGGGTTAGTTCGATTGTCGTCATTAATTGGCGCATGAGCATTAATGAGGGTGTATATTTTCTTTTCACACTTAATGGTTAGTAGTGAGAGCCTTCCATTTGGAGACTGGAAGTCTATAACCGAATTTAGAATCTTTTTATTGATTACAAATGCTGTTTCTAAGTGTGGCATATTCTTCATGATCCTTATGCCAACCTTGCCTTTCAGGATTCTATAGTTGCTTGATTCCATCGCGATGTCATCCATGAATCTTGTTTCTTGAAGTGCCATAATCAGAATATTTTGCTGGTCCATTACGTCTGTAAGTTGTTTAAGTTTTCCTGTTTTTAGGAGTGAATTTATGTTCAGCGTGCCAAAAAAGTGTTTCCGTTTAGGTTTTAATTTTGTTGTATTCAGTCTGGATGTGTCTGATGTCAATGGGTTTCCTAGATGCTCCGACTCATCTATGCATGGTGGTTTGGGCTCTCCAGAATCCGATGGCCCAAATGCACTGCTTGTAGCAGTGTTGGATTTCCTCTTGAGGCTGCCACCTGGAGTAGTTTCCGTAAGAAACGTTTCCATCATGCGAGTTAATGGGAGTTGTTGGGGGAGCCGACCGGGGTCAGCTCATGATACCACTAAAGTTGTAAGCCTTAGGGTTGCTCCTTTCCAGCAGATGTATCTGGATTGTAGCTCAACTGTCGGGGATAGATTATTCTTCACCTTCAACACCATTGAGGTTATTGAGGGTATTCTATTTCTGTGAAAGCTGTTGATCGCCTTCTTCGTCTGTAACCCAGACAGGGGCCCTTACAGGGTGCTATCATCCGGAGCCAGATGAACCCTGGTTTTTTTACGAGGTGTTACTCCTCCCCCTCCTCCTTCCTCATCACTTGCGAGATGAAGCCCCGGGCTTGGGACCGGCACTGGCGGATCCATTATTATTATTATTATTATTATTATTATTATTATTATTATTATTATTATTATTATTATTGTACCGGGCGGTACACCTCCACGCCGCTAATTTAAAATGTGCGCCAATTGAAACTCCTCTGCTGGAGGAAGTCTGAACTTTATTGATGGTATTAATTTTCAAGTTTCTCAGAAGATGTCACTACGTGGAAAATTTGGAGTTTTTGAACTATGTCATTTTCGACGTATTTTTGTTTTGCTTGTAGTAAGAAGTGTGAACTTTCTCTTCTAGAGGACACTACTGAAGATCAACAATAGTGCACCCTAGTGCGGAGTGAAAGAATTTTTTTGGGGGGGAAATTTTTATTTCAAAAGTTTGTTTCTTGTTAAATTTCTTTCTGTTATTGCTTAAGTTGGCTGTATACCCCTCTCTTTCCCCTTGTTTTGTATTTATCCTATCCCGAATTTCTTTAATTTATTTCTGACCAATTGAATGTAGCTTCCCCCAACTGGAATATGTTGCGGTATCCTACCCAATAAAAGTTTTTGTGGGAGGGTGTTCTCATTCCCCTAACGCCTCGAACCTTCCGCGAGAGGATATAAACTGCTGATTTTTGGGTCTCCGGGCACTTCTGTTCCATCTTTCAGTGTGTAAAGTACATAGCAGGGGGCGGGAAGCGCCTCTTTCTTCGGCGACAGTCAACAACCAGGTAATGGCCGACTAATTACTTCTTTTCTTGCTTGCTCAGCAGTTTAACTCTCGGGGCGGGTCCGAAGTTTTTCCATTATGTAACCTTCCTTAAAATGTAAAGAAACTTCTATCTATTCTATCTTTTAAACTACATATTGGGATAGAGAGTGCTTAACCCTCTCGAGCTCCCACTCATATTTTTTGAGGTGAACTTATATTTTTCTCAACCTATTCTTCTTCGACTTAATGTAAATTATTTCCTTATTAAGTCACCTCTTTAGTATGGGATTAGCCCTTGTATTAACGGCCTAGTGCCAAGTAGGTTTTAAACAAAGCGTATTAGGAGCGCAAGATCGCCTCCTCTCAAATTGTTATTTTAGAGGTCATGTAATTACCCTTTTTCATTTAATAGACCTCAGTAGGTTGGGTATTTTACCCCTGTGTCTATGTCCCGAGAGGACAACTTGAAGGTGGAGTTTGGTGTGGCCTTTGAGAGGCTTAAAGTTGAGAGCGAGTGGCTCTTTTCGAAAATTGAGTGTTGTATGCCTCGAGGAGGCTTTTCTGTGTAATTTGGAGCAAGTGCTCTGGGACATGAATGGGGTTTTCGGCCCCTCTGGTAAAACTTATTTTGGAGTAAGGTTGGGCTAATTGCCCTAGAAATGTGAATTCGGGGCTCGAAGCCCAAATCCTGTAAATATTGTAACTACCTTTTGACTTGCTACTCTGTACCTGCCATGCTTGTTATTTCTTTATTTTGAAAGAAAAATATAACCTTGTTAAATTTTAAATTAATTTTACTTTCGTAGCTTGAGACCTATTCACCACCCCGCACCTTCTTTCACGCATAACTACCGCAAAAACACGGTAACAATTATTATTATTATTATTATTATTATTATTATTATTATTATTATTATACAGATTCTCAAATGCTTGATTTTGAATTTTTTCGGCATGTACACCACAATATCGCTTTGTTATACTGCAGACAATATTCATTTCCTTTTTTAAGCGTGTAGCCTCTGGAATGGCTTGGTGAAGGTCTTTCGAGTTGACGCCGTGCAGGCGAATTGCGTGTCGGTGGGGATGGGGCCCTAGGATGGTGAATTCTAATGCTGAAGACGGGACAATTGCGCAGTCCCTGAGCCATTGGAATTAATTTATAAATAAAAAATTCCAGACCCGACCGGAAATTAAACCCGGCAACTATTGGACCAAATGCCAGCATGCAAACCATTTCAAATAAGTATATAGCAGCAAATCCATACAGTAATAAAGAAATGACCCGGTACAATACGAATACAGAGCCCAAAATGACGAGAGTGTTCGGAACTAATTCTGGAGCAGTAGCCTCGGAAGTAAAGAACTGGGTAACTGTAATTATTAAATGTCCCGAGGCTATGATCACGATATCATTAGTCGCGTAGAACTGTGAGCTTGTTTGCTCGTTCGCTTTTTGTGAGAATATTTTGACAATTTCTTGCGACCATCAGATACTGTATGCGGAATAGTCGAAATCTTTTGCCTGTTTCAGCATTACTGCTGTCGTTTATGGACTAGTACTATTAATCTTTGCGGTTATCAGTTGCATCGTCTTAAACTTCTTTGTTATCCAGCTGACATGCAACATGATAGAACTTGTGGAACATTTCTTATGTTCGGTTGCCTGTCAGATGAGGAGCGTCCTCACCATTTGTGGGACGGTCTATGATTTACGATTATTAATGTTCACATCCCGGAAACGAGTGTGACCCCAAGGGAGCATCGGACCACTGGACTTAGAAACTAGAATTCCATTCAGCCACCCTTCGCATAACTAACTTGATGGATGAATGAAGAAGGGTGGAAAGCCGAATGGAGGGGATGACCACCACATATGCTGTGGAAGAGAACACAGAAACGCTGTGAGATGCCGGGGGAAGTCTGTAATTACCTGTCAATGAATTCCCACAGAACAACTAGCGTGCACAAGTGTGATATTTTGTGTTGTTGTTGTTGTTGTTGTTCTTGCGGGCATAATTGTATATTTTTGGGGATGATTGTCATCTCGATCATCAGACCTATGTACATTCTTCTGTCACTCTAATGTTAAATTTGCTGTAGATTCGAGGGGCAAGACCTAGAAACGTGTTTGGTCATCAGATCTGTGAAAATGGAAGTTTGGTGATCTGTCTAAAGCTCGAGCAACTGTAACTATGAATGTTTACTATCACCCGGTATTCTATGGGCAGTTATGCATCAAATCTACCACGAAGTTAAAAATTGCTGATAGAACAACGATTCAACATGCCTGCTCATGGTGAAGTATCGGTTAATATAACCACTTGACCAGGGTTGTTAAATTAATGTACCGGAAATTAATTGTGGGTGTAATTCTAAGGCCAGCAACTGCTGCCTTGGGAAAGACGCCAGACCAGCGTTTAACTGAAGCACATTTAAAAAAATGTGTGTTAGTTAGAAGAACTAGGAATATTAAAATATGTTTTGCCAATCATACGTAGATCGTTTGATGTCACGGCAAAAATGTTGTATTGTTCAGCCATACAGCAGCAAGGTAAAGCCGGTAGTACTTTGGAGACTTATGGCCCACGATACCACAGATCACTAACATATGGCGTCTGTAGACATCAGTGACTAGGTAACCTTACCTGGAAAACTCATCAATGAAATACCTCGTTAGTTGTTGCAATTCTTCCTATTCCCTTGTTTAGAGATAGGTACAATTACTGCTTTCAAGCAATCACAGGATACCTTACTCACATTTCATACCAATCTCTTTGAAGTCACTATATTCCACTATTTCAGGTCTAAATTCAATAATAATAATAATAATCATAATAATAATAATAATAATAATAATAATAATAATAATAATAATAATAATAATGTTAATTTCCTTACGTCCCACTAACTATTTTTGCGATTTACGGAGACGCCGAGGTACCAGAATTTAGACCCACAGGAGTTCTTTTACGTGGCAGTAAATCTACCGATACGAGGCTGACGTGTTTGAGCACATTCAAACACCACCGGACTGAACCAGGATCGAACCTGTCAAAATTGGGTCAGAAGGCCAGCGCTTCAATCGTCTGAGCCACTCAGCCCGGCAGGTCTAAATTTATTTAGTCCCGCTGCTTTGTGGCAATTTAATTCAATTACCACCCTTTCCACTTCCTCGAGAGTAATATTACTGCCACTAATGTTCTCCTCGCATGAGCACCGTTGTTCGGGACTTCAAAAAGAATGGTTTCATTTTATGTCGAGAAATTATTCTATATAATTCTTCCATATGTCCTCGGGATTTACAGTGAGCTCACCGAATAATTTCCATTTCCCTCTCCCTTTATAATATTCCTTATTACAGTTCAAGAATGTTTCATATCGTCGGTGAAGTAACAGTACCTCGTATGTCACAATGCTTTTCCTATCCATTACAGTATTTCCTTTAAGACTGGTCACGACTTCCAGGCCGCTTCCTTCCCTAATCGTTTCCTGTCCCATCGTCAACATAAAACCTATCCGTGTCGGCACCACGTAAAGCCAATCGTGAAAAAAAGTTTTATATTAAATGCGGCATTGATTAAATGTTCCTAGACTAAAATTTAAAATACTTTATCAATGGACATTCGGGACAGCTGGTAGTGAGACTGTCAAGCGGCTTTCTAGTCGGTCGAACAGAATAAAAACCATGAATGAAAAGTTATTAGGCCTACATAATAGAGCTGAAAAAAACATTATTATAATAATATCACATTACTATGTTATTACAATATTACACTATGATTTGCTATATTGTGGCGGTGGATGAGTTATTTTTTCCTCAGTGTATACTCCCGTATATTATTATACACTATTATAAGTTACATTTATTTCTATTACTTTACCGATTTATATTACCACGGTCAACTTGTCAATATTGAAAGTCGTGATTTCTGACCAATTGGGCAGATATCATAGAATGCAATGCGCACACAGTGGATGCTAACAGGGTCGCCTCTAGCCTGAACATACGTTGCAGCACAGCCCAAGGTGCAACAGTTTTAGATATAGAAAGGTATTGCAAATTTTATGGACCGTATGCCCCGCGTTACTTCTAGATCAAGGCAATTTATCTGAAAAGAGTACTCAGCGTATCTAAATTTACCCCGTCACGGTTGGTATATGAGCTGGTGAGAGAAAGGTTCTTTATAGAGGATCTTCGAGAATGGATGCTTTACATTCTACACCTGTGTATCACAGTGCGTTAAAAGAACTACACGCCAAGAATAAAGAAATATGGAACACGTTTTACACCACGGATGCTATGATGACTCAAGATTGGCAACGTCCAAATTACGACCTGCGATATATCATGACGCGATTCGCTGTGCATGGATTCCATCACAAATTATGCGACAAGACAAGGCATCACGGCCCTACTGATGACTGTACTTGCAAATTGTGCAAGAAACAATGCAATCGGTACCATCTTCGAGAGTGTACGGAAAGATCAACGTCGTTGACCTCATTTTGTAGCGAATGAGCAATGTACGATAATGTATTTATTTCTTGGCCATTGGCTGCATTAAATTCTATTGCTATAATATATTCAATATCAATTTTATTGAAACTGAGTATTGATTATACATTGCAATGATTACATACTCGTTACATAAATTGCTAATTGAAGTGAACATATCTCTTTGCACATGAATTTACTGTGGGGAATTCTATTCCCTATATTTCAATTCAACATCAATGGAATATATTCCGGTATAATTACAAGTCCAGGAGTTATTATATACTTGCAGCGAGAATGTGTGGCTTCTTCTTTCATAACTCCTCTCCTAGGTGAGTCACGATACCTCGCTACTGTTCCGACTCCACGAAATTCAGTTACGTGAATATGGCATAAGCACCCTTTGATCCGTTATTTATTACATAGGGAGGATATAATTCCCGTTAGTAAACAGAGTTCATAGGGAGAGTAATTTCAGCTCAGTTTGTTTAGGCTGTAGTGATCAGAAGGACAATACCGTCATTATATATTTCGTAGATACTCCCGTGCCACTAGCACGAAATAAAGCTGCCTTTCCGCAGGCCACTCGAGTTTTCATCTATACTTTGAGAACGTTTATTCTTCAACAGATTCATGACCAACAGTTTGTTTTATTTCAAGTAACACTATTTCGCATGAACCTTAGTTAATATCGTCCCTGATTTGCCAAAAGGGCCAATGTTACAATGCTCTTCCTATCCATTATTTCCCTTAAGACTGGTCACGCCTTCCAATCACATATTGATATGCAATCCATCAGAACAATTTTCGTTGAGTTCACTTTCCTATGCGCGCGTGTAAAGGAAAATGAACTTTACTGTACCATACTGAAGGAATGTATGTTTGCATGACATTTACCCACTCCTAGAGTGTGATGTGTTTAAGGTTCATTTTCCTTTACACACGCGCATAGGAAGATGAACTCAACGACAATTGTTCTGATGGACTGTATATCAATATGTGGCTGGGAGGCGTGACCAGTCTTAGGGGAAATAATGGATAGGAAGAGCATTGTAAAATTCGCCGTTTTGGAAGAACAGGGACGATATCTCTTTGCACATGAATTTACTCTGGGGAATTCTATTCCCTATATTTCAATTCAACATCAATGGAATATATTCCGGTATAATTACAAGTCCAGGAGTTATTATATACTTGCAGCGAGAATGTGTGACTTCTTCTTTCATAACTCCTCTCCTAGGTGAGTCACGATACCTCGCTACTGTTCCGACTCCACGAAATTCAGTTACGTGAATATGGCATAAGCACCCTTTGATCCGTTATTTATTACATAGGGAGGATATAATTCCCGTTAGTAAACAGAGTTCATACGGAGAGTAATTTCAGCTCAGTTTGTTTAGGCTGTAGTGATCAGAAGGACAATACCGTCATTATATATATTTCGTAGATACTCCAGTGCCACTAGCACGAAATAAAGCTGCCTTTCCGCAGGCCACTCGAGTTTTCATCTATACTTTGAGAACGTTTATTCTTCAACAGATCCATGACCAACAGTTTGTTTTATTTCAAGTAACACTATTTCGCATGAACCTTAGTTAATATCGTCCCTGATTTGCCAAAAGGGCCAATGTTACAATGCTCTTCCTATCCATTATTTCCCTTAAGACTGGTCACGCCTTCCAATCACATATTGATATGCAATCCATCAGAACAATTTTCGTTGAGTTCACTTTCCTATGCGCGTGTGTAAAGGAAAATGAACTTTACTGTACCATACTGAAGGAATGTGTGTTTGCATGACATTTACCCACTCCTAGAGTGTGATGTATTTAAGGTTCATTTTCCTTTACACACGCGCATAGGAAGATGAACTCAACGACAATTGTTCTGATGGACTGTATATCAATATATGGCTGGGAGGCGTGACCAGTCTTAGGGGAAATAATGGATAGGAAGAGCATTGTAACATTCGCCGTTTTTGAAGAACAGGGACGATATGATCTAGGCAGTAATAAATCTGACGAAGAGCATTACGGTTGCGTGCAAATCCTAATATTATTTAATTGGAAATACTTGTTACCTACCGTGCTATGTCTCAAAAGACATGTTAATAATTGTGGTGTTAATTTTATTCTTCAGATTCCAGTTTGCACTCAATATCCTCTAACTGTTACTGCTTTAAGTTGTATTTCATTTCTCATAAGTACTCATGCACCTTACCTTGATCTTCATATCTGTCAATTATGTTACCAGGGTTTCTAAAGTACCTCCTCAGTGGTATTAATGCTGTTTCTGTATCCTACGGCCAACTGAGTGGTAATGGTCTGGTATTTTTGCTCATTTTTCTTGGTGTGTCTAAGTTTCTTCCACGTGGAGGCATAATGCGAAATTATCCTAGTTTGGAAGCATAAATTCTGAAGACCATTCTTTAGCAGCAAATATTGCCTGCTGTTAACCTGATCATAGACATTTCATACTGCTGCTAGATATCTAGAACGTGAATCTGAACGAAGTTCTCTAGTTAGAGGATTGGCTGTCGCTATTCTTATTTTAATTCTCCTTGTATCACAGTGTATGATTACTGGACGGAATTTTTTCAACACCATATGTACTACAGATAAGACGTTATCATGAAATATAGGCCTATCGTGTCGCATGAAATTAGACACCACCATGAATGTGTCAGTCCCAAGTTACATCCGTGCAGAATATAACGAGCATAATGGAATTGAAAAGCAAAGGTCTGTCGTTATTGAAATTTGGATTGTAAACGGCAGTAGACAGATATCCATTCTGGATGCGAGCGGGTTAAAGCGGGATGCCAATTTTCCCAGAATTTGGTTTCCTACTGGAGATTTAAATCGTCCCTGAGCGAGCAATACCGCGTAGGCTATCTGGTAATGCACTTCCCATCATTTAATTTCCTTAAGATTGGCCAAGACTCTCAGCCACAAACAGGTATGCATTCTATCAGAAAATGTTCGTTCTGCTCATTTTCCTATGTTTATGTGTAAAGGTAAATGAAACTTACCGTACAGCACTCTAGGAATGTCTGTTGGCATGACGTATTTTTGTACTCCTACACTATTATGTATTTAAGGTCATGGCAGGGAGGCATGAACATTCTTAATAAAATATTGGATAGGAAGAGCATTGCCAGATACGCGCTATTGCTCGCTCAGAGACAATATGGTCATTACAAGTACGATAACTTTGATGAGACAAAACAGAAAATTCCTTATCAGTTTCTGAAGAAGACGATTCACATTATCTAAATGGAACACGCCAGCCTTTATGATCAACATTAAGAGATCTTCTAATACGACCATCAATGTTCAGAGTGAACGCATTCAAAGGATATCCGTTCGGGACTGTAAAGTATTAAAACATATTAATTTTCTGTATGAGTGATCCAGCTAGTGTAACTATGAGTAACTGGGATTATTATTTTTAAAAAATGTACATTGAGTAGTTCTGTTGGTGTTGGTAGATTGCTGGCTATATGATACGCAGGTTAGGTGTACTTTATTTCGATTATGGGTTGGGTTTTTTTTTTCAATATCTGTAGTCTTGATGGTAGAGTAGTTATAAAGACAGGTTATTATACGGAATTGTACGCTACGCTCGGAAGTCTTGGAAGTAACGAGTCGAACAGCTTTACTAAACGGTATGTTCCGCGCTGTCAGCAGAGAATTTGCGTGGAATGACTTTAGTTGACGAATAAGCTTGACTAAACGGTATGTTCCGCTTTGTCAGCAGAGAGTTCGCGTGGAATGATTTTAGTAGACGAATAAGATTGACTAAACGGTATGTTCCGCACTGTCAGCAGGGAGTTGGCGTGGAATGACTTTAGTAGACGAATAAGATTGACTAAACGGTATGGTCCGCACTGTCAGCAGGGAGTTTACGTGGAATGACTTTGGTAGATGAATAAGCTTGACTAAACGGTATGTTCCGCACTGTCAGCAGGGAGTTGGCGTGGAATGACTTTGGTAGATGAATAAGCTTGACTAAACGGTATGTTCCGCACTGTCAGCGGGGAGTTTGCGTGGAATGACTTTGGTAGATGAATAAGCTTCAACGGAGTTTATAAAACTGTGGAAGTTCATAATATGAAGGTAAAGTTAGTAATCAAGAGCACAAATTGGGGCAAATATTCGTGTATTGGAAAAGGAATTAGAGGCTGGAGTAATTTCCGAGTGCGGGAGAAGTTCCATAAATGTTCAAGTTCTTTGACAACATTTAAGGAAAGTCTAGGTAAAAAGCTGATAAGGAATCAGCCACCTGGGTGACAGCCCTAAAAGCAGATCAGTGGTGATTGATTGATTGATTGATTGATTGATTGATTGATTGATTGATTGATTGATTGATTGATTGATTGATTGATTGATTGATTGATTAATTGATTGATTGATTGATTGACAGTCACACGTTTTAGTTTAGTGGTTCGATCATTGTCTAGGGGAGTTATAGACGATGGTTAGAAACAACGTGAACCGAGTATATGAGCGTTAGTCATACTGATGGGTAATTTGAAAACATTACGTCAATATCTCGCGCCGTTGTCATTCTATCAGCTGCTGAATTTAGCCAATCAGATCGCCTCGCAAGTGAATTTAAATGAGCTTTACGAGGCGGTGTTGCTAAATCTGCACGTGGCTTGGTCGGCCTCGAAAGCCATGCCGAGAAATCAACATCGAACACTGCACTAACAAACCGTTGGTTTCAGCCAATGCCCCCGTAGCGTGCTAGCTATGGGGCGAGCCTATCGGCAGAGAGGCAGAGGGATGTTAATTAATAAATAACGTTACTGCGATCAACAGACGAGAGAAGACACGATCTGCTGCATTCCTTGACTGACAAGTGTGTCTTAATTACAGTGTGTACTTGTACTGTGTGTGCAGTTACGGCTGTTTGATACACGAACTATGCATATTGCCTGTAAGAGACGAGTACAATCCTGTGCAAGTCCAACGAGGAAACTTGTGCATACGCACGGAGCATTAGCTCTGTCTCCATCATACAATTCCCCTCCGTCTCCTTGGCAGCGGCTTGTGCTCTGGCCTAACAAATACGGCGAGTTCTTCAATTTGATTCGTGCCCCCGGAAGTAACAGAGTAACGTCATTTCCTCAAAAAATGTTCTCCAGCAATGCGATGGCACCATCGTTCTTAACGTATCACGAAAGGCATCCCTGATATTTTCATTCTATATGAATGATGTAATGATGCTGGCTTCCGCCGGGGAAAGTATTCCCGAGGTAAACTAGTCCCCAATTCGGATCTCCGGATGGGGACTACGCGAGAGGGGCAATCATCAGGAAGATGGAAACTGACATTCCGCGAGTCTGAGCCTGGCATTTTAGAAGTTTGAATCGTTGAGTTAGGCAAGAGAATCTGAAAAGGGAGATGGATAGATGAAAATTAGATGTAGTTGGAACAAGTGAAGTACGTTTGCAGGAAGAGCAGGATTTTTAGTCTGGCGATCACAGGATTATCAACACAAAATCGAACACGGGAAGTGCTGGAGTTAGTCTAATAATGAATAAGAAAATAGGGCAGCGGGTAAGCTACTACGAAAAGCATACTGAAAAGTTTATTGTTGTCAAGATAGACACCAAGCCAATGCCAACCACAATAGTGCAGGCCTATATGTCCACTAGTTCAGCAGATGATGAAGACAGAGAAAGAATATATGAAGAGATAGAAGATTAAATGCAATATGTAAAAAGTGATGAGAATTTAATTGTGATGGGAGACTGGAATGCAGTGGTAGGCCAAGGAAGAGAAGGTAATACAGTAGGAGAATTCGGATTGGGACAGAGAAATGAAATATGAAGTCGGCTGGTTGGATCGACTATAATTGATCATAATTTGGTCCTTGCTAATACTTGGTTCAAACAACACAAACAACGCCTGTATACGTGGATGAGACCTGGAGACACTGGAAGGTATTAAATAGACTTCATTATAATTAGGCAGAGGTTCAGAAACCAGGTCTTGGAGAGCAAAACTTTCCCAGGAGCAGAAGTGGACTCTGAGCACAACTTGTTTGTCATGAAATGCCATCTGAAGCTGAAGAAATCGAAGAAAGGAAGCAATGCAAGAAGATGGGATCTAGACAAGTTGAAAGAAAAGTGTGTAAGTGACTGATTCAAGGAACATGTTGCACAAGGACTAAGTGAAGCGGCTGAAGGAAATACAATAGTGGAATAATGGACAGTCGTGATGAATGAGGTCTCTAGGGCGGCTGAAGAAATGCTACGATGAAAGGAAAGATCAACTAAGAATCAGTGGGCAACTCAGGATATACTGGACCTGATTGATGAACGACGAAAGTACAAGAGTGTACAACATGAAGAGGGCAGAAGAGAACACAGGCGATTAAAGAATGAAGTGGATAGAAAGTGCAGGACTGATAAGGAATAATGGCTGAAGGAGAAGTGCAAGGATGTTGAAACTTGTATGGTCGTAGGAAAGGTAGATGCTGCATACAGGAAAATCAAGGAAACCTTTGAAGAAAGGAAATCTAGGTGTATGAATATTAAGAGCGCAGATGTGAAACCATTTCTAGGGAAATAAGACAAGGCATAAAAATGGCAGGAACACATCCATCAGTTGTATCAAGGTAATGACCTATATGATATGGCTCTGGAGCAAGAAGAGGCTGTTGATGCTGATGAAATGGGAGACCCAAATTTAAGGTCAGAATTCGACAGAGCTTTAAGGGACTTAAATAGGAACAAGGCACATGGAATTGATAATATTCCCTCTGAATTACTGACTGCCTTGGGAGGAACCAGCATGGCATGGTTATTCCATTTCGTGTGTAAAATATATGAGACAGGAGCAGTGGCATCCGATTTTTGGCAGAATGTGGTTATACCTATTCCCAAGAAAGCTTGTCCTGACAAGTGTGAATACTACCGCACCATTGGTTTAGTATCTCATGCCTGCAAAATTTTAGCACGTATTATTTACACAAGAATGGTAAGCAAGTTGAAACTGAGCTGGGAGAAGATCCAATTTTGATTAAGAAGAAATGTAGGAACACGTGAAGCAATCCTGACTTTACATCTGATCGTAGTGGATCAAATAAAGAAGGACAAGCCCAAGTACATGGCGTTCGTAGATCTAGCAAAGGCATTTGATAATGTTAATTGGACCAAGCTATTTGCGATTCTGAAGGTGATTGGGATCAGATACAGAGAGAAGAAATATCCACAATCTTTAAATTCAGTCTGCAGTGATAGGAATCGAGGGCACTGAGAAAGAAGCAGTAATCAAGAAAGGAGTGAGGCAAGGTTGCAGCTTTTCAATGTTTATATAGAACAGATATTAAAGGAAATTAACGAATGTGGGAAGGGAATCACGATCGTAGGAGAGGAAATCAAAACCCTGAGATATTTGATTATATATATTGTTATTTTAACCGAGACTGCAGACGATCTGGACAAGATGCTGAATGGTATAGATGGAGTCTTGGGAAGGGAGTACAAGAAGAAAATATATAAGTCCAAAACGAAAGTTATGTAGTGCCGTCGAACGAAGTCAGGTGATGCAGGAAATATTAGATTAGGAAATGAAGACTTAAAGGAAGTGGATGAGTATTGTTACTTGGGTAGTAAAATAACTAGCTATGGCAGAAGTAAGGAGGACAAAAAATGCAGACTAGCACAAGCAAGGGAGGCCTTCCTTCGGAGAAGAAACTTGCTCACTTCGAACATTGTTTTTGAAAACTTTCGTCTGGAGTGTGGCATAGTATGGAAGAGAAAAATGGACGATAACTAGCTCAGAAAGAAAGAGGATAGAAGCTTTTGAAATATGGTGATACAGAAGAATGCTGAAGGCGACATGGATAGTTCGAATCACGAATGGGGATATCCTGAATCGATTTGGTGAGAGGAGATCGATTAGGCTAAATTTGGCCAGAAGAAATAGAATGACAGGACATATCTCAAGACACCCAGGATTTTTTTTGCTAGTGGATTAACGTCACCCCGACACAGATAGGTCTTATGGCGACGATGGGATACGAAAGGCCTAGGAATTTGAAGGAAGCGGCCGTGGCCTTAATCAAAATGTGCCTGGTGTGAAAATGGGAAAGTACGGAAAACCATCTTCAGTGCTGCCGACAGTGGGATTCGAACCCACTATCCCCCGGATGCAAGCTCACAGACGCGCGCACCTTACCGCACGGCCAACTCGCCCGGTGCACCAAGGACTTTAGCAGTTGGTTTTTGAGGGAGGTGTAGGCGGTAAGAACGGTTGGGGTAAACCAAGGTATGAATATGACAAGCAGATTAGAGCAGATTAGAGCAGATGTAGTAGTTACGTAGAAATGAAAAGGATAACACAGGATAGGGTGGCATGGAGATCTGCATCGAACCAATCTAAGGACTGATGTCTCAAACAACAACAGTTCTGATACACCAAGTATGTTGCCAACTCACTCGCAAAAATTTTTGAGCAAATTAATTTCAAATGCAGGCGCTACTTCAGATTCAATTGCAACGTAAGTTACTGTACTGATATCCTCAACGGACCAGTTGCCTATTCTTCTCAATATCACAAATTCAGATCCCGATGAAGTCGGTGCCATTTGAGGGTACTGAAATGCGCTAAATCCGTATCCTTGAATTTAAGCGAGATCATAAACTAGTGAGGGATAAAATTTCAACACTATAGCACTTCTAAACATCTGTTAAACATTTAAACAATATTAATAGTATGGTGTCCAGTTTTAACACACAACCAGGAAAATTTAATGAAAACGGTATCTCGAAACTCCTGCATTTAATAATAATAACACCGAGCTCGATAGCTGCAGTCGCTTAATTGCGGCCAGTTTCCAGTAATCGGAAGACAGTGGTGGGTTCGAGGCCCACTGTCGGCATCCCTGAAGATTCTTTTCCATGGTTTGCGATTTTCACACCAGGCAAATGCCGGGGCTGTATCTTAATTAAGGCCACGGTCGCTTCCTTCCAATTCATAGGCCTTTCCTATCCCACCGTCGCTATAAGACTTATCTGTGTCGGTGCGACGGAAAGCAAAATGAAAAAATAATAACAGTCATTTTTGAATTCTAGTGTGTTATTTTATGAGACATAAAAGTTGTTTCCATGGCTCCTCAGTATCCTTAGAGGATGCCGGTGTTTTATAGCAGTGCTATTCAAAATATGGTACGCGGACCACTAGGGGTGCATGAAAGGTGAGAGGTTCGAGTCCAGAGCGAAGATTACAAAGTTTTGAAATATTTGTTTAATACCCGCTTTCATGGAAATTGTGTGTGAATAAATGTGTTTTTGGCTCTAAGAAGGGCCGATTAGTTAGCGGGCCGGACACATACAGACCAGAAATAATAGGAACACAATTGCCCTGACAATGTTTTAACGCAGCAAATGCTCGATGTGATGACCGTTTGGGTTTATCTACATCGGGGCCCGGTATCTGATTGATCGTCTTGCGCACTCAAGCATTCCAGTTGTAATTTGCTCGGTAGGCGTCCGTGATAAGTTGCCGGAGCTGGTCGGGGTTTTCCGGCGCTTGAATGTAAACGACTTTCTTAAAATTTCCCCACAAGGTGAAGTCCATAGGCGTTAAATCCGGTGATCTGGCGGGCCAAGAAACAGGGCCTCCTCGTCCTATCCATTTCCCTGGCGGTCCCTCGTTCAGATGTTTGCAAACGGACAAGGTAGAATGTGATAGAGCTCCGTCCTGTTGCAACCACACTGTGAAACGATCGTGCAAGGGCACACCCTCCAGCAGCAGTGGTAGTTCCTGACAAATAAGTGCAGGTAGCGTGGGCCCGTCCAATAGCGCTCAAAGAAGTAAGGTCCCATCAGGCGATCCCCCAAGATTCCACACCAAACATTCACTCCCCATCGTACTTGATGGACCACCTGTAGCACCCAGTGAAGATTGTTCGGACTCCAATAGTGTATGTTGTGGTGACAGACGTTCCCATAATTGTGGAAGCGCGATTCGTCCGAGAACAGGATAGTAAACTCGCGTCCTCATCCCGAGGTGGTGCAGCTCTTATCAGGCACACCCCCCCCCCCCCCATTGGAGGGGAGTTGCATGTACCATTTCGACCACATACCAGCCCTCGTGCCATTCTTAAATCCTGGCAGTACCGGGAATCGAACCCGGACCCCGAGGACGGCAGCTATTAACACTAACCGTTACGCTACGGACGCGGACCGAGAGCAATATATGCGATACGGATGGTGCATCATTGTCCAGCCTGCCTAATAGCCACCGACAGGACTCCATTCGAACTTCGAAATCCCGCCCACGGAGCTCTTGGTGTAGCTCAAGATGGTATGGGTGAAATTTACGTTCATGCAGAATTCGACAGACGGACGACTGACTGGTGTTCACCTGCCGTTCAATCGCCCTTGTACTGATGTGTGGATTATTACAAGATGCCTCTTCTGTTTCGCCTGATGTAACGGGTCTATCGCGGACTGGTGGCTAGTTGGAAATCACGCCTGTTGTCCTTAGGCGTCTTTCAACACGGCAGGATGTCGTAGCAACTGGGTGTCGCCTGTCGGGATGCCGTTCCTGGTACAAACGTCTTGCCTCGCACTCGTTTTACCTTGCTTCTCCAAAAATGAGGAGCATGTCAACTAATTCCTCTGTGGAAAACATGCCTAATGACAGCAGTGATTACAGTACATTCAGGCCCTAAACAGTGGAGTATGCGCAGGGCACAAGATGAGTAACAGCGTCGTTCTACTGTTTGAATGTGGTAAACGTGGGCCTGTGTTTACGTATTCAATCATCATACCGATGCAAAAATATTTTAACGATGCAGGATTCGAACCGCGGCTGGCACATTTCGTCGGTTGCTAGGCGAACTCCTTACCACACTTCTGGAGAGAGGTTGGTAGTACGACAAGAGTAGAGTACGTACGCCATCCGGTTGGTGTTTAGTCATTAATTACTGCACTGTTACCTAGTTTTATGCCCGGCTCCATGGCTAAATAGTTAGCGTACTGGCCTTTGGTCCAGAGGGTCCCGGGTTCGATTCCGGGCCAGGTCGTGGATTTTAACCTTTATTGGTTAATTCCAAAGGCTCGGGGGCTGGGTGTTTGTGCTGACCCCAATCCTTGAAACACACAGTACGTATAACACTATCCACCACCACAATAACACGCAGTTACCTACACATGGCAGACGCCGCCCACCCTCATCGGAATGGTCTGCCTTACAAGGGCTGCACTTGACTAGAAATAGTCACACGAAATTAAATTAAAGCTAGTTTTATGCATTGATTCCCCTCTTCATTACACCCGGTCACGAGGCACGACACATTAACATAGTTGCATGGTAAAAGGATGTTGCTACATGCTTTCAAGGCGTAATGTTTTGCGAACGGATGATATAACATTTCGCTAGGGTAGAGAATCGTGTGCAAAATGTGCTCACTGAACATTAGTACCATTTAGTACTCCTGCAGGGGAATAGCACCCCAATAACCATGTGCACGTTAGAGGGGCTGCAGCAAACGATATTGGAAGGAGCTGCTGAATCATACTGTGTAGCGTTGCTGGGCAATGAAAATCCCTTAATTCAACTGACGAGAAATCCGCCTTTCTCCATCTGTCTTGTGAAGGCTTGCCGCGTTGCCTCAGAGGGGAACAAAAGACTCCCATTGTCGAATAACTGGGCCATCATTAAGCAATGAAAATTGTCAGGAACAGTTCGCCGACCATTATTGACCGCTCAGTTTTGGACTTCTCTTGTAAACTGAACTCCGAACGAGTGGCGATGTTTACGAAGAAGTAACGAGATTTCCTTTTCACATCGACGATAATAATAATAATTTCGTGTGGCTATTTCTAGCCGGGTGCAGCCCTTGTAAGGCAGACCCTCCGATGGGGGTGGGCGGCATCTGCCATGTGTAGTTAACTGCGTGTTATTGTGGTGGAGGATAGTGTTATGTGTGGTGTGTGAGTTGCAGGGATGTTGGGGACAGCACAAACACCCAGCCCCCGGACCATTGGAATTAACCAATGAAGGTTAAAATCCCCGACCCGGCCGGGAATCGAACCCGGAACCCTCCGAACCGAAGGCCAGTACGCTGACCATTCAGCCAACGAGTCGGACACATCGACGATTAACCAGTGCCTTTGTTTCAAGTGGTGGCCGGCCAGCAAGCCTCTCACTGGGAGGACACCTGGCAGTGAGCAATACTTCTTCTAACCGGTTCTGTCCGCACCGCTTCCCGTACTCCACGTGGTGGTTAGACAGTTGATTGGAGGTGATCGATTGCGAGACAATGTGTTTGTGTTCGCCGACGTGTTATAGGGCCGTTATAAGCCGAACAGTGAGTTTACTTTAGAACATAGAATCTTCATGTATGATTCCTACGTGAGAACAGGTTTTTCTCCGGGTACTCCGGTTTTCTCCGTCATCATTCATCCAGCAACACCCTCCAATATCATTTCATTTCATTCCATTTGTCATTCATGAATCATTGCCCCAGAGGAGTGCGACATGCTTCGGCAGCCGGCACAATTCCTATCCTCATCGCTAGCTGGGGGCTTTATTCATTCCATTCCTGACCCGGTTGAATGACTGGAAACAGGCTGTGGATTTTCAGTGTACTTATTCTGATCATGAACTGATCATTTTTCATCTTTCCTTGGTTCGTTATAAAGAGCCATCTTTTCCTTTGGAGTACCTTCTTAGATTACAGTAGATTCTCCTGGCATATAAATACAAATTTAAACACATATGAAATAAACGATAGGAATGAGATTGACCGTTCAATTGTTCACCTCTATAATAAGATCAATAATGCACGGAATTATGTCATTCGTATCGCCAGAAATCCTGCGCACTTGCCTACGGGCGACAATGGTGCTGGTCACATTGTCAGCAATGACAATGACAGCAGATGTAATTCACCGCCATGTAGCGGTCTTGCATCTTGCTGTGGGTTCCAGACCATCAATAATAATAATAATAATAATAATAATAATAATAATAATAATAATAATAATAATAATAATAATAATAATAATAATAATAATAATAATAATAATAATAATGTTCTGGACCGTCGTCAAAATGTGCGTGCCGCACAGGAAACGGGTCCTGGCCGGGTAATGACTATGATTGCAGCCCGGCCGCGGGTTCAGTACCGCCAAGGCACCCAAGACGACACCACACCCGATCTCCTCAAGTATTTGATCCATATTAAAATGCTTATAGGAAAAGATGGCAAAGATTTAGGGACCCAACTGGTCGGGTGGAATACCTGGACCTAGCCCGGGAAGTACGTGATCGATTGCTGGAAAGGAAGGGGAGGAACTTTGCCGTAATCTCTCAGAAAACGAGTCAGATCACGAATTTTGGCGGATTCTCTCAGAAAACGAGTTAGATCGCGAATTTCGGCGGATTATGTATAAAACGTTAAGCGTTCAGTTATAAATTTCATTATAATACCGTAGCAAAGCACGGGTATCTTGGTAGTACCCTGTAAGACAACTGTCGTTCAGGAACTGCAATCCCGCGATAATGCATGTAGAGTAAATTTCTGCAATTGGGTGTTGGACAAACTTAATGATGGCTCTATTGACCCACATTTAATTTATTTTACTGATGAAGCATGGTTTAATTTAAATGGCCATATATCGATACAAAGCAACAGATACTGGAGTGCCGAAAAACCCGATCTTGTACACCAAATGCCATTGCTTGACCAAAAAATTGGTGTTTGGTCTGCTGTGAATGCGTGTGAATGCGTACAGCTAGGGCCTCTATTCTTTGAAGATATAGTTAATGGGCAGCGGTATACGGAAAACATAATCAAGCCATTCCTGGAAGAATTGTGTGATATTGAATGTAAACAGGCATATTTTTAACGAGATTCTGCTACAGCCCATACAGCTGATCTCTCGTTAAAATTAATTGAGTAAATATTTGAAGATAGAGTTATCTGTAAGGAAATATGGCCAGAGCGATTCCCAGATCTTACCGTATGTGGCTTCTATTTATGGGGGAAGTTAAAAAATAAAGTTTATCGGAAACACCCGCATTCATTGAAAGAACTGAATGACAATATAAGACAGGAAATTGTCGCAATTTCTGAAGAAGAATTAAGGCGTGTTAATGCAAATTTTCTTAAAAGGTGTGAAGGATGTGAGGCGGAACAAGGACCGCATTTCCAACACCTTCTGTGACAAAGGTGTGTGGTTATTGTAATCATATTATAATTTGCATGATAAACCTATGCGCTTGAATGCAAGATCTGTGAATATTCCACTCAGCCGGCAAGCAGCGCGCGGTTGGTCACGAAGCGGTCTCGCTGTAAGTCGGTCGGCCGCCACTTGAAACAAAGGCACCCTATTGGCTACAATTCATTATTGTCATTATTGCGGAACAGGTGTGTAGCCGCTTGGCTGTGTGCCAGTCATCTCGGCGACCGTGGTTCGATTCTCGGCGTTGCTGGTGTGGGATTTTCAGTTGAATATCCTGTTGTGTCAGGAAGGGCATCAAACTGTAAATTCCCGGCGACAAATCTTATGATTCAGAGCGCACAGGGACCCTGAGTAAGCGGGATAACCTGCGGAAGATTATGAAGATTATGATTATGAATGATGATGATGATTATAGGTAATATTATTTGGCATCCAGCAACAATATCTTTTTTTAAATTTCAGGTATAATCGCAATATACTCGTACTTTCGGATTACGAAGGCAAAACAACTTAATTTTGGGGGCACGCCAACCAAAACGTTTGAATACCGCTGCTTTATAGTGATTACAGCTCATTGTTTCCTTGTGTAACTGGTATTGACAAGTTCGACCTTATTTCTCAAGAAACCGATACGTGTAATAAAAAGGCACATCACTACAGATACCGCGATTTCGAAGTACACAAATCAAATTTCACTTGTTTATTTTGCACTTTGTGTAACGTAGCATCAAGAAGGGTAGGTATTCGGTGTGGATGGGATAGACACTTTCAAGGTGTGACATTTGGAAACGACGGAAAAGCAACATCAGGGCTGCCGATGATAGGGCTCGAAAATACCTTCACCCGAATTCTATCTTAAAATTGCACAGCCAATTTGTTTGTTATTTACAACTATTAAGTACATTCGACAACTGACCATTGTGTCTTAAGTCCCTTACTGGCGGAATCATAACCGCTACTCCGACTCGTTGGCTGAATGGCCGTCGGTTCAGTGGGTTCCCGGTTCGATTCCCGGCGGGTCGAAGATTTTAACCGTAATTGGTTAATTCCAATGGCACGGGGGCTGGGTATATGTGTTGTCTTCATCATCATTTCATCCTCATCATGACGCGCAGGTCGCCTACGGGAGTCAAATAGAAAGACATGCACCTGGCGAGCCGAACCCGTCCTGGGATATTCCGGCACTAACAGTCATACGACATTACATTTTTTCATAACCGATATTTGAATATTTTGTAATCAGTCCGTCAGAGAACTTCTTGCTGAATTCCCTGCAATTGGAAGTAGGAGAGCGAACATAGTAGCTAGTTGTAACTTCTCCAGAAGTCTTAGCAGAAAACTGATCTTCAGCGCGTTCGTTAAGACACATTGTTAGTGCCTGTTGTGTAATAATACTACTCCATTGCTATCGAGCCAGGCCGGGGAGAGCATTAACTATTCAGCATAGTGTTCTGCTGTGACCGCACAGTCTCCCACGATTGGCTCTGAAGCCGGAGGTCATGGGCAGTAGTTCTGGAACCATTACGGATGTTAATTCGCGGCATTGTCTCCGTACGTACAGTAGCTTCATTAATATCTCGCGGGAGGGAACGGTGCTTTCCGTGATACAATGCCGTATATTCGCCTACTAGTGTGGGTTAGCATGGGAGGGAGTGGAAACCAACTGATTACTTTGAAACCCCAAGTTTTAAATTATTCAGCCGAGATAAGTTTAAAAGCTAGTAGTGTGATGACGTCTAACGAAGTTCAGAGCTTTCTTTTTCTTGAAATCTTTATCACCAGCATATCCAATATTTAAGTTCCACAAAACTGCAGCACTAAGATATACATAAATAAATTAGAACCTTCAGAGAAACTTGCCGTTCCAAATTCATTAATAGCACTAGAGTTTTGTCATTAGTTCCAGAGTACTTCTTGTAGCTAGATAAATGAGTTTGGTTACGCTCTGTCTCTTTGAGTGAATGAAATGGGAAATTAAATAATTATTCTGAACCAACAGCGATACATTTCTGGGGTAGGATGGGATATGTCAGCCGTTTCAAATGCAGACTTTTCAGTTACTTTCAACGTCTTCAGCTACATTTGAAGTGCAACGTATTTATAGTAATATATATAATACCGGTTTTCTTTTCTTTCTTTCTTTCTTTCTTTCTTTCTTAATCTTCTTACCCTCCAGGGTTGACTTTTCCCTCGGAGCGAGGGATTTGGAAGGGATAGAGAAGGAAGAGGGAAGGAAACGGCCGTGGCCTTAAGTTAGGTCCCATCCCGGCATTTACCTGGAGAAGAAGTGGGAAACCACGGAAAACCACTTCCAGGATGGGTGAGATAGGAATCGAACACTCCTCTACTTAGTTGACCTCACGAGGCTGAGTGGACCCTGTTCCTGCTCTCGTACCACTTTCGTGACAGAGCCGGGAATTGAACCCGGGCTTCCGGGGGTGGCAGCTAATCACACTAACCACTACACCACAGAGGCGGACAATACTGATTTTTAAGTCCCACTGATTACTATTGCGGTACTCGGAGAATCCGAGCTCCCGGAATTTAGTCCCGCAGGTGTTGTTTTACGAGCTAGTAAATACCGACATGGGGCTGATGCTTTTGAGCACATTCAAATGCCACCGTACTGAGCTAAGATTGAACTTGCCAATTGGGGGTCAGAAGGCCAGGGCCTGAACTGTCTGAGTCACTCAGCCTGCAGCAAAATATTTAATTCCCCCACATCGGTACATGCAGTAAGCTCGCCTGGTGGCCATAATCGTTAAGGCGTTGAAGTCTTAACGGTCTAACACCGTGGTTAGCCGGTTGGCTGGCAGGATAGGAAAGGTGGTGGTATACAATTTCTAATCACGCGATTGCGTGCCAAAAGCCTGGATTAAATTCCAAACCTCTTAGCATTACTCATCTATAGTGAGGACATATGACGCTGCTGATGGTGATTCGTTCGTCGGATGGGGACGTTAAGCCTTCAGCAGATCCCTTGGTGCTATTCTACCGGAGCAGGCTATGTGTCGGCACCAGGCTTCTCCCTTTCCCTTCCTACTATCATACACCACGACATTCATTTCATCTCATTAACTCCTCCGATGTGGTTGACCTAAAGAAGTGCATCCGGTCATAAAACCCCGTCACGACAGATTCATCTCACCTCATGCCCGACCCCGTAGAGAGGAGGGACAAGGGTTGGACAAGAAAACAATGAGCACTTGGATTATATTGAGATGCTTGATCTGACAGAAAGAATGCTGTCCAGTGTGTTTACCTACAGATATCGGAGTGCCAAGTGGTTATTGTGACTACGTTCTCAAACGTATTGCTTAGCTTCCATGAACGGATACCTTTCATTCAAATCAGATTGCTTTTCACTTCATCTCACAAGGGTGAGTTCTAGCTCATAGATCAGAATTAAAATCCTTGGATGGGTGGAAATCGAACTCAGCGCGTTTGGGTACACTACCCCTACGCCTCGAGGCAGGCTATACTAGCATTTCGTAAGACAATGACGGGTTGAGTGGCTCATTCGGATGGTATTGGAAGGCGCTCGGTCTCTTGTCTGTAGATTTACTGATAAGTTACATTAAAGAACTCCTGCAGGACAAAATCTGACACCCTGATGGCTCTGAAAACCGTAATAGTTGTTAGCAGGACGTAAATTTATATTATTCTTCTTCTTTCCGATGAGGCCTGCTAAGGACCACGTGCCAATTTCAATTCGGTTCTTCATACTTTGTTGTTTTCTCTTCCGCTCCTTCAAATATTTTATCATCGTTTCACTATGCTGTTTCCTTCTGTCCTCGGTCCACTGAGATTCGAACCTCAGTCCGGGTGGGAAGACAGCTGCCAAGCCATTCAGCTAATCACGCCCCAATAATAATAATAATAATAATAATAATAATAATAATAATAATAATAATAATAATAATAATAATAATAATAATAAATTTACATTATTTATTATCATTTCCGATGAGGCCTGCTAAGGACCTCGTGCCAATTTAATTTCAGTTCTTTCATATTTTGTTTTTTCTCTTTCGCTCCTTCCAATATTCTTTCATCCTTTCACTATGCTGTTTCCTTCTGTCCTCAGACCACTTCGCATCAGGCTCCTTGTTCAATCTTCCTTGGAATCCTTCCATACTTACTAACCTCTTTCTAAAAATTTCTCTGTCCATAGTTTCTTCTTCTCTTATATTGTTTCTTTCTAAATATTTCCTTACTTCTTGAATCCAGCTAGTTGTTGCCTTTTTGTCCCAAAGGTACTTGAAAGTCGTTTTTGTTAATCTGGAATCATCCATTCTGTAAATATGTCCGAAAAATTTCAATCTCCTTTTTCTTATGGTTTCTGCTATATGTTTTCTATGTTCCTATTTATTTCATCATTAGATCTTAATTTCCATACTTCTGTTTTTTTTTTTCACAGGGCCTAAGATTTTTCTCATGATTCCCCTTTCTAGTACCTCAAGTTTATCTAACCTGTAGTTTAGTACCAAGCATTCACTTGCATATAAGCATTCCGATTTCACCACTGTAGTTTACTGCCTTATTTAATATTTTAAGATAGGCACGTTTTGTTATAAGAATTCTTTGTGATACCACATGCTCTTTCCATCTTGTGTACCCTTTCTTCTGCTGCAGATTTGTCTAAACCATTTTCTTGAATTATTTCTCCCAGATATTTGAATTTCGTTACTCTTTCCACTGGACCAATATCTGTTGCCAAAAGTTTTGGAGCATTCTTGATGTTTCTAATAAATTTTGTTTTTTCTACGGAGATTCTCAAACCTGTCTTGTTGGGTATTTCTTCCAAGACATTGATTTGTGTTGTTGCACTTATTATTATTATTATTATTATTATTATTATTATTATTATTATTATTATTATTATTATTATTATTATTATTATTATTATTATTATTTTACTAGTTGGTCGCACCGACACAGGTAGGTCTTATGGCGAAGAAGGTAGAGGAAGGGGATAGGAGTTGGAAGGAAGCGGCCGTGGCCTTAATTAAGGTACAGCCCCAGTATTTGAATGGTGTGAAAATGGGAAACCACGGAATACCATATTCAGGGTTGTCGACAGTGGGGTTCGAACCTACTATCTCCCGAATACTGGATACTGGCCCCACTTAAGCGACTTCGTTTATGATTATTATTATTATTATTATTATTATTATTATTATTATTATTATTATTATTATTATTATTATTATTCGCTTGTCTCTTGCCGTGGCGATTCATCGATCAGGAGACGGAAAACTGCTGTGATTGGAAGGTACTTGTCTTGAGACATGCGTTCAGAATGACCAGGTTCCTGCATTTGTGGAAGTGTATATGTTAGGCGATGTCCAGGTCATTCAAAACTTGTTACAGCTTATTATTCACAAGTCCTGTGGTGGAGGTGACTAACGGCCTCACTGTTGCCAGGACCATTTCCCACAGTTTCCGAACATCTGCTGGGAAGTCAGTGCACTTTTCAGTCTTCTGAACATAGGCCTGATAGACATTGTGATCTGAAGGACCGTCACATCCAGAAGATCGGTTTTCCTGAGATGTTTGTCAATAAGGACAATCTCCGTCCTGTTTGATCTTATGATCCTGTCTGTTTGCAGAGATCAAATCCACTACCATTTGAACATTTCATTTTCGACCATATCGGACGTTCTGTAGTCATAACACGCGGTTTTCTCATCCATAAGCCCCGACTTGATTACCAGCTATTGGTGCACAATTTTCGCTACCTCATCATGCCGAGGGGTATATTCATTACCTGCCATGGCCTTATATGAAACCACAATAATCTCTACCGTCTCAGCTGTTTCTCCGCACCTCCTGCGTGTTATTCTTATTCTTATTCTTATTCTTATTCTTATTCCTACTCTTATTATTTAGTTTGCCAGATACTTGATTTTGAATATTTTTGCGTCGCGTATTACACAATATTACCTGTTATCCAATTGACAACCTTCAAATAAGAACATAGCAGCAAGTACATACAGTAATAAGGAAATATCCTGCTACAATGCGAATAAAGAGCCCAGAATGCCAAGAGTGTCAGTAGCAGTAGCCTAAGAAGCAAAGAACTGTGCAACTGCAAACACAGCTTGTAGAATTGCAATCGGAACTCGTGGTTATGACAAAGAGCTTGAACTCAATATATAATAAGTAATAATAAGAATAACGTCAGTGTTTTATTCCAGATACAAAACTGAAAATATTTCAATTTGATGTGAGATAAGTATTTCCACCATCAAGACTCATTGGCTGAAGGTCAGCGTTGAGGCCTTCGGTTCAGAGGGTCCCGGGTCTGATTCCAGGCCAGGTCGGGGATACTAATCGCCTCTGATTAATTCATCTGGTCCAGGGACTGGGTGTTTGTGTTTGTCCCAACACTTTCCTCTTCGTATTCAGACAACACACTACAACCACCACAGAAACACGCAATAATGATTACATCCCTCCATATAGCGTTGGCGTCAGGAAGGGCATCAGGCAGTAAAACAGGGCCAAATCTACATGTGCGACAGAGTTCGCACCCGCGAGCCCACAGGTGTGGGAAAAGCGGTAGAAAAAGAAGAAGAAGAAGAAGAATAGTTTTCACTGTGTAATTTCACTTTCCATTTCCACTGCCAGATAGTAATACCAAAACTAGTGCTACGTCAGCTCTTCCAGTAGGGAAACCAGAAACATTATGTGGAGAAATTGCATCACTAAGAGAGGAATTTTGCCGCTTTAACTGGAACGCCATGAATCTCAATCGCATTAATCCTAGAGTACTGTTCACAATCTACTATTCTCACATTTAATTCAGTGAACTGCTTCTGTTAATAATCTCATTCTGTTTAAGCAGTAAGTCACAATTTTTGTGTAACATGTCATGTGCAAGATTTAATGGTTTACCTAAGTCTCCCTCACTTTCCTTATTGGTCTTCTTCAACTCCCTCACCTCGTCCATCAACATAAGTAGCAATTTATATATTTCACTTACAGATGGGACGTTATCGGGCCTGTTGCCCATCATTTCGTGCATGCTACGACGTCTAGTATCATCACATGGACGACAATCTCCAGCCTTATGGGGAAGACTTAAAGCATTTCGCATCCTCTTCTTTCAAATTAACACAACTGTTGTGATACCAATGATTACATTTTACGCACTGAATTTTAGCATTAATATCTTGTCTGGATACAGCCTTATTTCATTCATAACACGCACTCATACTGGCGTATAACTGAGCATTAGACGACATACAACAGCTGGATAGCCTACTACCTGCTTGGCCTACGTATTGACCACAATTATATTTACGTTCAGGAAGCAATGGATTGGTGGAACATGTTATTCCATGACCTTAATATAAGTGAACGTTCAAAACTCCATGGAATCCAGGGAATACACTGTTGCACCTATTAAGTAGAGTAAACAAACTTTAAACTGTCAGTTGACCTGAACAGCAATTTTATTATACAAATAGTGCATTTCACGAAGACACTAGTATTAAACGGCAAACATTTACATCATTCAGTAAGTCAATACTGACACTAGGCGTTTACACTCATTTTTAGGCACATTCACGGCCTCAAAACATTAAAAATAACATAAAATTCGGAGCTCAGTTCCACCACTGCACTCATTCAGTCATGATTAGGGCCCGGATGTTTATGCAGTAATAGGTTAGAATGCAAACTTTGTAAAGCGAGTAACATGTAGACGGTACCCGCACGACGGTTATGCTATGAGGTTTGCATAAACATTAGGGGTTCGGCATATTAGAACCCCCTGGAATTTATGTTACTCCCACTACATTACGTTAGAGCGGGCTAGTCGACATTTCCTACTAACAAAGTTATGTTATAACAAAAGTATTTAGTAGGAAATGTCGACTAGCCCGCTCTAACGTAATGTAATGGGAGTAACATAAATTCTAGAGGTTCTAAATGGCCGAATACCTAATGTTTATGCAAACCGCATGGCATTACCGTCGTGCGGGTAGACTCTACTAATGACTCGCTTCAGTAAGTGTGCATTCTAACCTTAGTGCATTAACATCCGGGCCCTAGTCATGATGCTATTATACATTTTCACACCAGACATATTCTGGGACTCTACATTAATTATGCCCATGGCCATTACCTCATCAATCCTAGCTCTGTCCCATCCCTGCGTCGATGTTTTGGTGCGACGTTAAAGCTATGGCAAGAACAAAACTAAAACAATGCCCTTTGCAGTCTATCAACCCGACAGTAATCACGTTAAAAAATTGTGAATGAGTCATGATGTGGGGTTATCAATGAGGTATGCGGTAAATGATAATGTCAGCCGAAGTGGACATGAAACTTCTTTGAAAAGCACTACGTTTCAAAGTCCTTTGAGGTGTGGTCTTGAAGACATCCCGTTGCAATTGTAGTGAAAGTGAGGAGTTGGCAACATTTGGAGCGTGGCATGGACGTAGCTTTTCACGTGTTCGTGGGCTATGGTTGCCCGTTGCGTACAGCAGAGGAGCCGGCAGATTATTCGCATAACATACGTGCACGTTAGTTTTCCCTAGACTGTTTATAAACCTGCGACATGTAGGTAGCGTGGAACGTCGCCAGGTTCAACCAGAACTGTATGACAAAGCTATGTTAACATCCTTTCATTCGCAACATTCCCCTGAGCTTAGCTTCTTCAACTATTTAACGGACACACTGAGTGCGAGTCTTCTGCGCCTATGAATGCAGTTTTAGGCCACACTTCGTACACGCACATTTCATAGACAATCTATAATCATGGGACCATGCCGGTATGCACATACTAGGCATGGTATTGAATACACTCCGTAGAGCCCCGATGGCCTTAGGGCAATGGAATACACAACGGTATTCACCAAGTCGGCAACAGATTCGGCAGCAGATGCGGCGCTCCCTACTTAGATTTAATCCTTTTTATGCCACGCTGTAACGTACTGGTTGCGCTAAGAATGCCGAGACAATTTTAATGAAAATGCACACACTATGGAAAAATAATCTCCTACTCAAATTTTTGGAGATAATGACTGTTCTTTTTTTCAGCATCACACAGGTGAGTAGATAACATGTGATTGTGACTATACGTGCAATAGCTTCATTTTCTTCATTTTAAAATGTGCGGATTTTTTATTCATTTTTGATAAATGAATGCCAAAATTTGACCAATTTTTTACAATTAGAGTGTACTTTTCTCACGGACCTAATACTTTGTGAGAATATTCAGCTAATTTTGAATGTAAAAACTAATTTTTAAGTAATTCTTGATAATATATTTTGAGAAATACGAATTTTTAAAAAAAATTCGGAGGTGAAATACACAATAAACTATTCTTTACTAGAAGCATTTGTCAGTCGATGAATTTTTATCTAATGAATCACTTATTGTTAAAATATTACGTATTGTAATCATCTTTAATATACTTGTCCATCTATGCATTATTTGATGTAAATGAACAAACGTATAAGCACTCGACGTAAGAAGCAAGTGATACGAAGCGGCAAAGAAAAGCTCTACCCCGCAAAGTAAAGCTCTACCGCGTGCGTTACTTAAAATGCGTCGAAAGAAAGCTTTTATAAAACTTCACTGATATCCATATTGCATGTTATCGATCATTAGAGACTAAAAGCTTCATTCTTTCTGGCGTTATTACTTATACTGCCATCGTGCAACAGGAATTGAAGATACAGGCGAAAGAATAACGTCGCCCATAGATCAGCGTCCGGCATTTTTGAGCAGCAGCGCGCATGGACGATTGATTGGCCACCTAGCGCTACAGGAGTTAAATCTGTGAAAACCACACAGTGGCGATACCCATCTCATGGTGCTTGTGCCGACCTTTCTCATCGTACTACCGATGCCCTGCTGTTTTGTTGCTTTTGAATGTAAATCACTCACTGATTAAATAACTGCAATTATTACACTTACGACACGTTGCACCCGCCCACCTCCTGAGTCCCAGACTAGCATTTATCTCAGGGGTGATCAGTTCGAAAACGAATAAAAAAATTTTATATCAAAAAAAAAATTATATATCGGCGCATCAAATGAACACAGGGATGAACGGGGCATGAAAATTTAAGGTTACGGGGGACGACTCATTCATGGATACAAATTTCTGACTCCATAATAGGACTGGGAAGTGACAACTTAAATTCCATGGGCATACTGGACTAACTACAATGAAAAGATATGGAAGCTGTTTCCTATTGAAATTGCAATGAGGAGCAATTTATTCACTTATTTTGCATACTACACATGTTGACAAATTTACATTGGGACACTTTTAATCCTGAAAAATAAATGACATAATACTTGGATTTTACCTCACTACTCTGGTAGTGTAAAACATCTGGTGAATTCGTCCCAATTGGTTACTGGGGATCGAATTCACATCCGTATGATTGGACGTTTCACCGCTGGAGATATTCTTTCGGCGACGAAGGCACGACAGTAACTTTTTACTGTCGTCTCCTCGTTCCGTTTGGACATGAGACACTTCCGGTATGTACATTCTGGTGAGCCGGACACCCACCGTAGAAAATGTTATCGCCTCGAAAAAACGGGAATTTATAATACGGACAAACTCTAGCCTATTATTTCCAGATTCACAAACACACCAGGTAGAGTTCATTAACTCAAAAGCTACTTTAATATTTACACTTGTCAATACGACAAGACGTACGGAAAGGTTCATTACTCTGCTCTGACCCTGCAAACATGTGCCGTCCGTGGGTTATTTACGTATCTACCGCTATCTCCCCGTGAAAACCCAACATGTGGTTCGGAGCAGTTCGACACAGGATGACTGTCCCTAGCATATCCTCCTATTATTATTATATAATATCATTACCATTCTTTATCTGATCATTAGCATAAACTTTGACTACCATCAATTAATTTTATTATATCATTAATTTCGATTATAATCCGGTATCTGATTATTATCATTTGTCATCCGGGATGATTATATGCCAACCCTTGCCGACGTTTCAAACGAAGGTTAGTTCTTCCTCCTAAATTATCCGCACAATATAATGATCAGCTTCCTCATAAATATTTTTATTATTATTATTATTATTATTATTATTATTATTATTATTATTAATAGTGGAAATCGTGATTATCGTAACCCGTAATCATCCTTTCTATAATACTTCAACTTCTCGCTCTTATTATTTTCATCAAAAAAATAAAATAAAAAAAGTACCTTCATTGGTTATTCTTCTTCTCCTTCTTCAAATATTTTATTTATTATTATTATTAGTTAAAAATCTCAAATCTTTCATTTCATCTCCCAACATCATTATTATGTCCAAAATATAAAAAAAATTATTCTTCAAAAAAAAGTACTTTTCTTAATATTTATTATTATTATTATTATTTTTAAAAATGGAAAGATGATATTTTAATTTCCACTCTTTAGAATTTAGTCACATACGTTAAATCCCGTTATGAACCACTAAGATCTGCTTTATATTAGTCGGGACAACATGGTATTCGGGACCGTACCTTCAACTTCGTACTGCCGTTAATTTTATATGGGGACACCTGTCCTCCCAAGACACCTCTCACAACCTATGGCACATCGCGGCTGGGCAAATACCTCCAATGCCGGCGATTGCTAAACTATTCCTTCAAATTTGAAGTCCATTTCCTTTCATCGGAACTCTTCAAACATTTAATTCATAAAATAATCCTCGGTGCGTGGATTCTACCACTAAGAACACCGGCATATGCATTTATATCATCTTAGGCCTTGAGATTCATCTATTTCATCATTACAAACAATACGGCTCAATTTATTTCACGCCGGATATTCGTCCCTCATGACTTCCAACTCTAAATATGGGCTCAAATCATTCTGGGCTTTTAACATATCGTGACCATTCTAATTCACGTGCCTATATCGCTTTTAAACAAAATTTTAATGGTTAAATTAAAGTCCAAAAACGTAAAATCAAAAATTTACGTAAAATCAAACTGATTACGCGAATGAAAGTCTTTAACGCTACATGTCATCTCCACATTGATTATTATATTTGCACTGGCTAACTCACGAAGCACTGTCATTATTATTATTATACTTTAACTTGCACACGCCCAAATATTATTATTATTATTACTTTACTTTCCTTTGTCAACTCACAAACATTATTATTATTAGTATTTTAATGACCTTCCGTACGCAACACAAATCTTCCCTACTCTGGCTTTTTCATAATCTGGCTGTCTAATAGAAATTATTCCTAATTAAAATACAAATGATCACCGCAGTGAATGAAATTCAAATAAATGGGTTAGCACAAAAAAAGAATTTAACACTTGAAATGAACTTAATTCAAAGTATTATAAACAGCATGCATTAATTGAAAGAAATATATCCCATATTTACATTATATACAACAAACAAATGCTCAAATTAATTAATCTAACCCATTATTACGTTAATATAAATTAGTTCGTCCGTCTAACAAAAAAATAAAATCATGGACTCGGGAAGCGGACCATGTTAAGTAACCATAATTAATTTATACCGAACCCCGTTTAGTCGCGATAACATCCCCTAAATATCAAAATTGTGTACTCATTCCTGTGTAGAATTCCATTGTCTCGTAGCGGAGGAGATATAGGCTTTACGGCCCCATAGTGATTTACTCGTTCATCATGTCGCACAATACAAATTTTACACAATAAAACACTTCTGGGTGACTACCCATGATTAATACCTTATTACACTATTTTACAAAAAAATATTAATAACAAAAAAACACTTATAGGTGCTCCTAGACCCATGACACTCGCACAATATACTCTTCATATACGCCCGAAACACACGTCGTGACACATTACGGCGAAATGTCGTTCGTTTGAACCGGCGCGTATCGCGTCTTCAACCGGCACTTCCTGGTTTATTTTCAAGCCGTCTTGATCATCGCCTAGCTCCTATAATTCCCTGCTCGGATAGTTATTCACCGTCTATCTTGAGGTGTTTACTTCAGGCTCCGCACACTGCCTTCCAAAGGTACTATCGGCGTTCCGTTAGTTAGTTATTATTTAAACACATGACATTCATTAATTTCAACATACAATTGTACTGATTATACACACTCGGTACTATGGATAATTTCACTGTTCGTATTCATTCTCCTAATAATTCACGTACTTTCAGCTCTAATTGACTTCGAATACGTCCCGAGGTACTGACTTACAGAGTCAACATGTCAGAGTCTCAACTACTTCATTACGACTGACACGACTGGTGACCGATAACGACTGGTGACTGGTAAGAACTGAGTGATGTGAGGTCCGCTCGGTCACAACTGGTGACTTCAAACGACTGAGTACTGGTAGGAACTGCTGTGATGTGAGGTCCGCTACTGGACTTTTATGGACGATCTGATTTCCCGCCGGGGTCATCCGCGGTCAACTTTTGGAGAGGGGGGTTGGTTTCCTAAATTGGCATATGCAGGTGGATTTGGATCTCTTGCTTTATCCCACTTAATACACTGGCGATACACATTCATGTGTCGTATTCTGAACTCCTATCGTTCGGTGATCATGGAAATATCACTTAATTTCTGTCCTCCACCTTTCGCGCGCTAACTCGGCGTCCCTGATGGCGTGCTCATCTCGACCAATGGCGAGATAGCGTGGGTCATTTCCACGAATTCAATACTTGAATTTATTATGATTACCATTATTCAACATGGGAACGATATCACAAAAATCCCCTCTATTCAATCATGTGGTTGGAATAATTTAATTATTGTTATCGGAGAAGCTAACTGGAGTTCACTCTGAGTTTTTCTTATGTTGGTTCATCTGCGGCCTACGATAAATTTTCTCATTGGTCAACACCGCTTTGGTTAGTTTGAAATCTCTCCCTGTGAAACGTGGCCACACCAAATGCCTCGGGCGTGAAAATACCCGGTACGTCATATTCTCGGTATTGGCGATACACCTGCTCGGCCTTGGTCCGAAATATATACTCTTTCACTTCCTTGTAGTAATTATTCTGTTGTTGTGAGCTCTAGATTTTAATCCTCTTATCTTTTGACCAGGAAACCTTCTTCCCCTTAATGACAAGCTTACCGTGGCGCCGGACTGTCGCGATCATGTTGAAATTCTCCCGTCCACACAAAACTGACACTGTATTTATTTAATATTCCAATATATCTGTATTTCTCATATCAAAATCAAATCATGAAACTAGGGGATATCTCATCAGGGTACATTTTCCTGTTGCTCGGTAAAAAAAAATCTTGTGATAATCATGAGATTTTTTTATATATCCGCATCATACTTTCATCATGATTTGATTACTGCTTTCGTTCCTTTTTGATGGTGACTGATCTCGTCCCGCAGATTCTGGTTATTGAGTCTCAATTCTTCATTCTCTCGTTGAATCAGGTGGATCCTGTTAACGAAATCTTGGACATCACTGTCGATCTCTCCGCATTCTGGGCATGGTCTTGCTTCTATTTGCCTATGGATCAGTTGGACTTCTTCTTCTCTTCCATCTTCTTCTTCATCCTCTCCTTCGTCCTCGTCTTCTTCTTGGTCGTCCTCTGCCTTATTCAAATTCTCTCGTTTTCCTCCTAGCTCCGAGTTGTCGTTCGTCCTCGAATCTAGGGGCGTTTGGATTTAGCTGGCTACTATATTGCGAATGTGACAACGGCGCGTTCCTGTCCCCGTTGCGACCACCATTTGCCTCCTTCTTCCATTTGTCTTCTAAATATTGCTTGGTCTCCTGATGTAGCTCCTCCATAGTTTGTATCGTCGCCTCTATGTATGGTTTCCCATCGTCTCGGTCCCAAACACTACATGGCTTGTCATCCTTTCGGTCATGATTTTGGATTGCCTCCTTCCATTTCCTCTTCTTCAGCTCATCGAGGTACTGCTGGGTTTCTGGGTGTCGATCGTCCCCATTTCTACGGTATTCCTCCCTGTAAGGCCTTCGGTTATTCTGATTTCTTCGGTGGTATGGCTGAGTTTCGCTCCTTCCATTCCGATATCCACGGTATCCCCTTTCGTCATGGAATTTAACATGATTCATTTGCCGGTTGCTTTCCGCAAATCCTCCTCCGTGATTCCATTGTCAAGGTCTCCATCCTGGATCATACATCCTCTTGGGTTCTGGATCGGTACTCGTTCCTTGGCTTCTAGTATTAATGGTTCTAGTTTCCGTCTGCCTCTCGACGTTATTTATCTGTTGCTCTCTAGGCCTGGGTTGCCTCTGGTTAGAGTGATACGTGGTCTGATCTAATTGACGTAAAAGAGCTTCCGCTTGCACTGCAGTCTGAATATTCGACGCAATCATCATCCGCTGGACCTCAAATGGTAACTGCTTCCCGATAGCGCTAATGAGTTCTGTCTCACTGACCGGATTATCTAATTCCCGCATCTTATGAAATTGGGATACGAAATACTCTGAATATTTAGTTGGGGACGATGTTGAATAACGTCTAGAATACAACTCCAACCTAAGATCTTGCTGTTCTTGGATACTCCAGAATTTTTGTAAAAACGCCTGTCGGAATCCCATGAAATCCTCGAATGTATATAAGAAGGCCCTGAACCACATTGCAGGTGCTCCGTCCAAAAACTTTTCTACAGTTCGTAATTGCCGCTCCGCCGGAATTTTATTTTCACTAATATAGTTAGTGATCTCGCGGATGAAGCCTTTAGGGGTTATATGTCCTCGAGCGTCGTATCTAGGTGGTTTGTCGTCTGACATTTTGATGACGTGGACCACCGATGTCGGAAGGGTATTTGATGATGATGACGATCCGTCTCCTACTTCAAACTTAAGTCCGGTCGTATCGGCTTGTGACATGCCTTCCTTTTTATGAAAGCCCTGATTGTCTGGGGTCTCGAAATCTCGGTACTGGAGATGGAAGTCCTGAAGTGACCCTGGCTGTTCTAACCTGGCCTTGACCTGTTCCAGATCCTTTCTAATTTCTTCCAGCCTTTCGGTATTACTGTCGGGCATTTGCTTGGACACTGAATTCTGCCCCGTGTGGACTTTAAATTGTTCCACTATTCTGACCTCTGTGTCAGCGATCGTCTGGCTTTGTTCCGCTAACCCATCAGTCTTTCTGAACAATGCTATATTTGCCTCCTCACACTGTGTGAGTCTACGGCTACGATCTTCCGAATTCGTTTTTATATCCTGAATTTCATTTCTGAGACCGGCTACTAGTACTAGGGTACGAACAGTTTCACCTCGTAACTCATCGATTCCCTTTTCGTGCCTGTCCAAAGTACTTGCAGTATGTGCACCTTTACTTTCCACGTGGCTTCGGATGATATCGTTTTCCTTGCGACATTCACCCCTCACCTCGTCGATGTGCGCCTTTAAATCTTCGCGGTCGACCAACCTCTGAGCTGAAATCTCCTGAATACTGGCCTTTAATTTCTCCTTAATTTCGTTACGTTCTAGTAACGCCTCCTCCCTGAATCGGTCAACCTTTTCATTGACACTAATAATACACGAGTCGATATGCCCTTTCAATTCGTCCTTAGCGAAATGCCACGCCTCTTGGACTTGGGTCATTTGGTCCCGTAATTCCTGTCCTAGTGTTATACTGGCGGCATGAACCTCAGCTATTTGTTCTGTGAGTTTTATTTTATTAAATTCACATGCGGCCTGGACCATATCCACTTTATTTTCCAAAGAAACGCTAGCGGCCTGCACCTTGTCCACTTTAATTTCTAATGAACTATTAGCGGCATTTATTTGTTCCGTCAGTTCCTGTCTATTAGCCTCAATTTTACGCTCTAGTGAACCACTCGCGGCCTGAACTATAGATGTCAGTTCCTGTTTAGTAGAAACACTAGCGGCCTGAACTATAGATGTCAGTTCCTGTTTAGTAGAAACATTAGCGGCCTGAACTATAGATGTCAGTTCCTGTTTAGTAGAAACATTAGCGGCCTGAATTTGTTCCGTAGTTATAGCCAAAACTCGCATTAAATCTTCCAAAGTGAGAGCTTTCACCTCTCCCTGTCCTTCTAACTGTTCACCTTGGGGACGCTCCCCACCTTCGTCTGACATTATATCAAATGAGAAAAGAGGGCCGATCAGCCTCTCATCCTATCGCACACGATTACGACAATTTTGGGTCTAGGCCCTATCATACGGTTATATCCTTGTTAATATTTTCTAGAATTTTTAAATTTCCAAATTCAAAACCAAACAATATTTTTCGCTTTCACATAGCGAATAATTTATATAACGTAATTCAAATTTGCATATTAATTGCCATCACGTGCTCATTATGAGTGAAATTCATATCATTAGTCACTCCAGACTATGACAACAACAACAACAATCGATAATACCATGACGAAAACCTTGAAGTCACCTGTCTTGAAATAATTTAAATTTGACTTACACAGTTCCATTATCTTTTTATTAATACTTGAATCTGGTTCTCAGTCACATTTTTACCAAATACAGTATTCCTAATAAATTTTGCCTATATAAAATTCCTGCCCATGGATATTTACATTTATGTGGAGTCTCACTAAATCACAATAACTTTTAATTTTATAGAATAGGGAATTTTTAATTTAATGAGTCTTTATAGCAATAAAATACTAGTGTATAATTATCAAGTCTAGCCCCGTTCGAAACTAACCTTACTTTAACATGAAATACTACTTGACATATCAAAAACCACTAACTTAACCGTGATGCGGTCAAAATTTAATTAAATATCCCGATTGGGTTTACATTGAAGTTAAACAACTGGGCCTATTTATAATGAAATCGGGCACTGAGCTGCTCGCTAATGATATCGTCGCTAATACAACAAAAAGTTCAGATTTTTTTTTTTGCGTAAAAAATAAAGTCACCCGTTGCTCAAACATGATGCAATAGGCCCTTTTACGTTGGGCGCCATTATGCACCCGCCCACCTCCTGAGTCCCAGACTAGCATTTATCTCAGGGGTGATCAGTTCGAAAACGAATAAAAAAATTTTATATCAAAAAAAAATTTATATATCGGCGCATCAAATGAACACAGGGATGAACGGGGCATGAAAATTTAAGGTTACGGGGGACGACTCATTCATGGATACAAATTTCTGACTCCATAATAGGACTGGGAAGTGACAACTTAAATTCCATGGGCATACTGGACTAACTACAATGAAAAGATATGGAAGCTGTTTCCTATTGAAATTGCAATGAGGAGCAATGTATTCACTTATTTTGCATACTACACATGTTGACAAATTTACATTGGGACACTTTTAATCCTGAAAAATAAATGACATAATACTTGGATTTTACCTCACTACTCTGGTAGTGTAAAACATCTGGTGAATTCGTCCCAATTGGTTACTGGGGATCGAATTCACATCCGTATGATTGGACGTTTCACCGCTGGAGATATTCTTTCGGCGACGAAGGCACGACAGTAACTTTTTACTGTCGTCTCCTCGTTCCGTTTGGACATGAGACACTTCCGGTATGTACATTCTGGTGAGCCGGACACCCACCGTAGAAAATGTTATCGCCTCGAAAAAACGGGAATTTATAATACGGACAAACTCTAGCCTATTATTTCCAGATTCACAAACATTATTATTATTATTATTATTAATAGTGGAAATCGTGATTATCGTAACCCGTAATCATCCTTTCTATAATACTTCAACTTCTCGCTCTTATTATTTTCATCAAAAAAATAAAATAAAAAAAGTACCTTCATTGGTTATTCTTCTTCTCCTTCTTCAAATATTTTATTTATTATTATTATTAGTTAAAAATCTCAAATCTTTCATTTCATCTCCCAACATCATTATTATGTCCAAAATATAAAAAAAATTATTCTTCAAAAAAAAGTACTTTTCTTAATATTTATTATTATTATTATTATTTTTAAAAATGGAAAGATGATATTTTAATTTCCACTCTTTAGAATTTAGTCACATACGTTAAATCCCGTTATGAACCACTAAGATCTGCTTTATATTAGTCGGGACAACATGGTATTCGGGACCGTACCTTCAACTTCGTACTGCCGTTAATTTTATATGGGGACACCTGTCCTCCCAAGACACCTCTCACAACCTATGGCACATCGCGGCTGGGCAAATACCTCCAATGCCGGCGATTGCTAAACTATTCCTTCAAATTTGAAGTCCATTTCCTTTCATCGGAACTCTTCAAACATTTAATTCATAAAATAATCCTCGGTGCGTGGATTCTACCACTAAGAACACCGGCATATGCATTTATATCATCTTAGGCCTTGAGATTCATCTATTTCATCATTACAAACAATACGGCTCAATTTATTTCACGCCGGATATTCGTCCCTCATGACTTCCAACTCTAAATATGGGCTCAAATCATTCTGGGCTTTTAACATATCGTGACCATTCTAATTCACGTGCCTATATCGCTTTTAAACAAAATTTTAATGGTTAAATTAAAGTCCAAAAACGTAAAATCAAAAATTTACGTAAAATCAAACTGATTACGCGAATGAAAGTCTTTAACGCTACATGTCATCTCCACATTGATTATTATATTTGCACTGGCTAACTCACGAAGCACTGTCATTATTATTATTATACTTTAACTTACACACGCCCAAATATTATTATTATTATTACTTTACTTTCCTTTGTCAACTCACAAACATTATTATTATTAGTATTTCAATGACCTTCCGTACGCAACACAAATCTTCCCTACTCTGGCTTTTTCATAATCTGGCTGTCTAATAGAAATTATTCCTAATTAAAATACAAATGATCACCGCAGTGAATGAAATTCAAATAAATGGGTTAGCACAAAAAAAGAATTTAACACTTGAAATGAACTTAATTCAAAGTATTATAAACAGCATGCATTAATTGAAAGAAATATATCCCATATTTACATTATATACAACAAACAAATGCTCAAATTAATTAATCTAACCCATTATTACGTTAATATAAATTAGTTCGTCCGTCTAACAAAAAAATAAAATCATGGACTCGGGAAGCGGACCATGTTAAGTAACCATAATTAATTTATACCGAACCCCGTTTAGTCGCGATAACATCCCCTAAATATCAAAATTGTGTACTCATTCCTGTGTAGAATTCCATTGTCTCGTAGCGGAGGAGATATAGGCTTTACGGCCCCATAGTGATTTACTCGTTCATCATGTCGCACAATACAAATTTTACACAATAAAACACTTCTGGGTGACTACCCATGATTAATACCTTATTACACTATTTTACAAAAAAATATTAATAACAAAAAAAACACTTATAGGTGCTCCTAGACCCATGACACTCGCACAATATACTCTTCATATACGCCCGAAACACACGTCGTGACACATTACGGCGAAATGTCGTTCATTTGAACCGGCGCGTATCGCGTCTTCAACCGGCACTTCCTGGTTTATTTTCAAGCCGTCTTGATCATCGCCTAGCTCCTATAATTCCCTGCTCGGATAGTTATTCACCGTCTATCTTGAGGTGTTTACTTCAGGCTCCGCACACTGCCTTCCAAAGGTACTATCGGCGTTCCGTTAGTTAGTTATTATTTAAACACATGACATTCATTAATTTCAACATACAATTGTACTGATTATACACACTCGGTACTATGGATAATTTCACTGTTCGTATTCATTCTCCTAATAATTCACGTACTTTCAGCTCTAATTGACTTCGAATACGTCCCGAGGTACTGACTTACAGAGTCAACATGTCAGAGTCTCAACTACTTCATTACGACTGACACGACTGGTGACCGATAACGACTGGTGACTGGTAAGAACTGAGTGATGTGAGGTCCGCTCGGTCACAACTGGTGACTTCAAACGACTGAGTACTGGTAGGAACTGCTGTGATGTGAGGTCCGCTACTGGACTTTTATGGACGATCTGATTTCCCGCCGGGGTCATCCGCGGTCAACTTTTGGAGAGGGGGGTTGGTTTCCTAAATTGGCATATGCAGGTGGATTTGGATCTCTTGCTTTATCCCACTTAATACACTGGCGATACACATTCATGTGTCGTATTCTGAACTCCTATCGTTCGGTGATCATGGAAATATCACTTAATTTCTGTCCTCCACCTTTCGCGCGCTAACTCGGCGTCCCTGATGGCGTGCTCATCTCGACCAATGGCGAGATAGCGTGGGTCATTTCCACGAATTCAATACTTGAATTTATTATGATTACCATTATTCAACATGGGAACGATATCACAAAAATCCCCTCTATTCAATCATGTGGTTGGAATAATTTAATTATTGTTATCGGAGAAGCTAACTGGAGTTCACTCTGAGTTTTTCTTATGTTGGTTCATCTGCGGCCTACGATAAATTTTCTCATTGGTCAACACCGCTTTGGTTAGTTTGAAATCTCTCCCTGTGAAACGTGGCCACACCAAATGCCTCGGGCGTGAAAATACCCGGTACGTCATATTCTCGGTATTGGCGATACACCTGCTCGGCCTTGGTCCGAAATATATACTCTTTCACTTCCTTGTAGTAATTATTCTGTTGTTGTGAGCTCTAGATTTTAATCCTCTTATCTTTTGACCAGGAAACCTTCTTCCCCTTAATGACAAGCTTACCGTGGCGCCGGACTGTCGCGATCATGTTGAAATTCTCCCGTCCACACAAAACTGACACTGTATTTATTTAATATTCCAATATATCTGTATTTCTCATATCAAAATCAAATCATGAAACTAGGGGATATCTCATCAGGGTACAGCGTATATAACACATTATGAATACAGAATACTGACTATTGGTGGGCAGATGCCGTCGATAACTGTCAGTCACATCCTCTAATCTCCTCTCGCTTGAGGCACCAGGCATAACCGTCGCTCATCTCCCTTTCCATCCACACCACTTCCGACTCTGGGCCTTCGAAATAAATACACAATGAAGGGTGCTGCTATCTGTCCTAAAGTGGTAGCGAGCAACTAGGTGGCCTAGCCATAGCTAGGCCGGAACATGCTCCCCATCGTTTAATCACCATGATTCAACCGAATTAAATTGCTTGATGTGCCCTCATGAGAGTTCAGTTCAATTCAAGCACCACACACGCCCTGACATACAGAGTTTCTGTTCAGTAACCAAAATAAGTTGATCATTCAACAAAATATACATATAAACAAAACAGAAACACAAGCAATACAATATTTACAACACTGTTAACAGAAAGTACTAAGAAGTTTAGCTATTTCCTCATCCATTATTATGCAGTATTAAATTAAGAAATGGACTATTCGCACACGCTATGGAGTTCTCAGTTCAAGTCAAAAACAGAACACCATAATTATACACTCTGAAATGAACAAAAGAAACAAATATTCACATGAAACCCATTAAGTGTTAGCCACAACGATCCTGTTTAGTGTTCAATTGGTAAAGGATTTGACTTCTTAACAGGTCGTTTAAAAAGACCCCTGTTTGTTCTGATGGTAGCCGCTCGTGCAAGTCCATCCTTCCCAGGATGAACAGTCTCCACCAAAGCCAACTTTCAACAGAGAGGAGGAAGGTTATCCTCCTTCTGAAGAACAACTGTTCCAGTAGCTAGGTTTTTCTTGGGACAGGTCCATTTCCTCCTTTGCTGCAGTGAATTCAGGTAATCGGCAGACAACCTCTTCCACAACTGGTGCTGCATTGCCTGTATACGGTGCCACCGAGACAATCTGTCCATGGGCAGGTCAGTAATGTCAGGCTAAGGAATAATTGTAAGGGGGGCACCAACTACTAAGTGAGCAGGTGATAAATAATTAAGGTCACTGGGGTCATTGGATAAGGCAGATAAGCTGCGAGAATTAAGACGTGTTTCTGTCTGTGCGGTAAGGGTACATAGTTCCTCAAACGTCAGTAACGCATTACCCTCAACTCTTCTCAAATGGGATCTCATGGACTTAACAGCTGCTTCCCAAAGTCCGCCAACGTGTGGAGAGGTGGGAGGTATAAAGTGCCACGTGATGCTTTCCATCGCTAATGAATTCCTTAACTCTTCACAAAAGCTGGTTGAAAGGAATAGTTTTTTTTAATTTAATTTATTGCTTGCTACAGGATTGTTATCCCAATTAGAGCAGCATTCTTTGTGATACACAGAGAACTTACAAATAATTATTACTTAATATTACCTAGACTAACTTAAATCTATTCTAAACTATTTTTAATGTAATCCTTTTTACTGAAAAACTAAAGGACTTTCTAGACATTCTGCATTGCAATAAGGGCCGATGGCAGGCCCCTTTAAACAACAAGCATCATCATCAAGCAGCATTGCCATAAGAACACATTTTAACTACATAAATAAAAGTATCATAATTAATAACAATAACACAGTATACAGTCTACATCATTAACATTTTGAAACACACACAAAAAGAATTATCAAAGAACAATACATTGCTTATTATTACATTAACGGTGTAACATTTGTGAATACCAACTAATAATAATAATAATTAACTATAATCATTTCCCCACCATTGGGTGCCATTTGTAACTTTACTGTTAATAATAATAAATGATCATAAATAAAATTACCCAGAAACTTAATAAGGTAATTGAAATAAATTAAGTTAATAAAAATAAATTGAAATATCCGTAGTATGAGGGCCAGAGTTCACCAGAATGGATCCCTCGAATTTTAATAGAGCATGATAATAATTCCTTTTCTCCCAGGGCTTGTACATGAAAGCTTCGTACTGGTACGTATGCATTAGGCCTTACCTGACCTTCTGAAAACGACCAAATAGGTAGGAATTGCACCTAGGTTCATCAATAACTCCACTGATTCTAAAGTAACTACCTATATTTTCAATAAAATTCGTGCATAAGCACCTCATCAACACACCAAAATATACATATAATACCCACAAAAAGGATTGATGGAAGACTCCATATTTACAACAACAACAACAACAACAACAACAACAAAAACAACAATGAAAACAGTAGGGAAAACGAAATCGAGAACTAAGCCACCATTTGTAGTTAGTCCGTTCAACAATGTACATATATGTAGATAAGTACTCTTCACTGTCTCTGTATCAACACGACTTGCCGATTCTCATAATCGGCACTTATTACATCACACAGATACTGTACCTCATAATACTGTGTTCAATGACTCTAACACTTGTTTTAAAGATATATTCACTTGAACAACACACGCTTGTCGTTCCTGAACATAAATTATGGAATGTCTGAGATAGCTTTCACCGACATACAATACCAGGCCGCCACAAAATGATACAACACCCAGTGCCTAAGCACTGCACAGTTTGTAGGTCAGTCACGTTCCACGAACATATAAAGACTATGTTCGACGTATGTTTGAAGTCCAGTCCAGTATTTTACAACAGTGTCACTCCAGTACCGTATATCCAGATTCACTCCCGTATCGTGTGTGTTAGCACTACTTCCTTCCTGTACAGTGCCGTCCTCACTCTGCGTACAGTGTCATGTATATATAGAGTTCGGCTTCCCTCTTCCTATCAAAAATATACGTCGAGATTGATCCTGGCCATCCAATTATGAGTAGATAGATCCACATGTCAAGACCACGCCCTGAATCTCTTGCAGTGTCACAAGGCGATCACAAGATCAACGGACTCTAGGGTGTTTCACGTGAGTCATAGGATCTTTCCGACTACATCAACAAGTCCATCTCATCAAGCTGGGATGTCCGCATGAGTCATACGAATCTCCTGAGTTATTATAGCAATGATTTTCCCAGCCGTCGTACAAAACAAATTACTCATACCTCACATGGAGACCCCCAGCTTACAAATATTAATGACAAAATATACCACTGAAATACTGATAATAATAACAATAACAATAACAATAATAATAATATTAATAATAATAATAATAATAATAATAATAAATGGAATACTGACAATAATATCTCTCACTTCTAAATACAGTGCGAGGGTGTGATATATGTACTATCACAAAGGGAATATAAATGCTGGCCGGTGTGACCCTCCGTTCTGACTGCGGGATCAATTACGTGGCCTTTCTTGCTGTCATGATTTTTTTTAAAAAATGTTATGTTTGTACTGAAATCAAAAGCATTAATTTTTCCGAGAAGCACTGCTATAAATACTGCATAGTCTGTAAAGTGGTGAATTTTGATGGGCAGACGTTCTAGAATTTCTATTCGAAAATGTTAAATGAAATTTTGAATTTGGGCATGGTGCATGGAAATTCAAGAAGGAAAGGAACTCAGGATTATCAATTTGCGAATTTATTATTTTATATATGAACTTCGCCGCATCTTTCTGCCTTCGATCTTCTGAACTCTCCATTTCTAAATTTAACAAAAGCTCGTTGTACGAAACCATATGAGGATATTGTGATGTTTTTTAAAATGTAAATATTTCAAGTATTTCTTTTGCACCCTTTCAAGTTGATACACATGCATTTTGCACCTGGGGCTCCAAATCACGCTCGCGTATTCCAGTTTTGGCCTGACCAAGGTGTTGTACAAGTTAATACACGTTTTTAGGTTTTTGAATGGTTTCACATTTCTTATCACAAATCCTAAATGAATACATGCTTCAGTGACCACTTTCTGTACCCGAGGAGTGAAGGTCAGCTCCAGGTCTAAAAATACTCTGAGGTTTTTCCATTCTGTTACGGCTGTCAGGTTATCGCACCCTAACTTCTAAGTGTAGAGGGAGGGTGCTTTACTTCGGGTGAACGACATGGACCAGTCCGTTATGTTATTCAGGTCTAACTGGTGATGTACATTGTCGCCGATTTTTGAAATGGTTTTGATCACATTGAAGTCATCAGCATATAGTAGGCAATCAGAATAAATCACTCGATCAGGCAGATCATTTATAAATGCGAGAAATATTAACGGTCCCAAATTGGACCGTTGAATTACTCCTGATTTTACAACGTATTCTTTTGAATTAAATCTTCTATACGACACATATTGTTTCCTTCCACTGAAGTAGAAAGAGAAGAAACATAACAGTGAATGAGAGAACCCTAAATTATGTTATTTATTTAAAAGTATTTTATGATTAATTTTGTCGAAAACTTTGTCAAAATCCGTAAATATCACATCTATTTGTGGATACCGACTGCGTGAAATTAACCAAATTTGTAACTGTAGATCGTTTCTAAAGAAATCCATGGTGTTTTTCTGATATTAAAGGTCTTATGTGACTCCATATTCTAATATATAGTACAAATTCAAAAATTTTCGTTACTGCTGATAGTACGGATACCGGCCTGTTGTTATTAAGCAGCGTTGGGTCTCCTGATTTAAATATTGGACACACTTTCGACACTTTCTGTACGGATGAAAATTTCGACGTTTTGAAATTGAAGTTGCAAATGAAGAGAAGGGGGTACTTAAGATGCTCCATGCAACATGTAATTACATAAGGTGGAATTTGATCTGGCCCCGCGGATGACATTGGTTTATGTTTCATCGTCGCCATTTCAACTTCTTTCATGTTTATAGCGCTGATATTTAAACAGTTTGTATTAACACATGAATTGTTTGGACAAATATATTGCGCCGTGTCTGGATCATATACAGAATAGAAGACATTTGTAAATCCTTCTGCTATATTCTGATCGTTATATATTTTATCCCCGTATTTGAATGCATTGCAATTACCATTATTTTTTACCTTCTTTTTAAAATAAGCCGAAAAATATTTTGTGTTACCTGATATATCTTGTTCTACTGATGCTATGTACTTTTTTAAGCTGATCTTATCGCCGACTTTACTTCCTATCTTAATATTTTAAACTGTCTATTGCAATATTCTGAAGTGTGCTTTCGTTTTCTAAAGTATTCATTTTCTTTTATTGTTTTTATTATATCATCCGTAAACCAAACAGGATACTTCCTAGACTTTGCCTTGCATGTTCGAGGAACCGACACGTTTATTGCCGAGTATACGTTCATGTAAAAGCAGTCTACTGCATTATCGACAACAGTGCATTTGTATAATGCTCCCCAATTTATACTTCCTACCTCAGTGTACAGACATTCAAAGTCAGCTCTCCTGAAACTGAAAGCTGTTCGGAAGACTCTCTACGATCTGAAGTGACCTGGAGTTCTGTTTTCAGGGAGGGGTGGTGAGCGTCCTCAGACAGCATGGGATCAACGCTCTTTATGCATGCTACATTTGTTACCGACCGACTAATTAACACAAAATCCAAAGTTCTATCATTACAATTTGGAACAGTTATACGAAGCCTCATTGTATGCGTTCATGAAATTTCTAAGCTCCTGTGTTTGTCTATTTAAATTTAGGTCTGTTTTTTATTACATATAGAGAGTATATTAAAATCTCCGGCAATTATTATATTACTGTCGCGGATCTCATAATGAGATTCCAACCAGCCAAATACCTCCGAATATACTTCTAACTTTGAAGAAGGTGGCACGTAAATAGCGCAAACATACCATACTTTCCCTTGAACGAGTAATTTTAGAAGCAGTCCTTCGAAACCCCTCGTTACTTGCTCAACTTTCAAGACAGGTAATGCGCTCTTGACTGCTGTGAGGACACCACCTCCCCTCCCCGTCCCACCCCTGGCTGTATCGGCTCTGTACACTCTGTATACTCTGCACTGCCCACTGTCGACCTCCCTGTCATACACACTAGAGTCAAGCCAGCTTTCAGTTAAGATACAAATTACTACTTAATAGGTTTTCATTGAATATATCTAATTTTGTTTTCAGTCAACGTACATAATGCTAATAAATTATCAGTTCCTTCTTATCGTCGCCCTCTAAATCTTTTCTAGATCATCAACATTTTTGATAACAACAAAACGAGAACGCCGATTTTTACACATTGTTCCATTTCTTACCAATAAGAAAGCATAGTCCTTTTCTCTTCTCTTCTGACATGCAGTTACCAGCAATCTTCACCTCTCCGGAGCCAGACTCTCGTTGACATATACCGGGTTGTCTCCAGGTAGTCCGAGGTGTCTTGTGCTGAGATTCCTCTTCACTCTACGACGTTCTATAAAGCTGTCTTTATCAAATCTCCTCACAAACTTCACAATAATTGCACTGTGCTCTTGACTCGGTTGCTTTGGCAGACGGTGGCATGCATCCACCATACTGGGCGTCACTACCATGTTAAGAGCCATTCCTACCTGTTTCACAGTCTCGAGCACATTCTGATTTTTACACTCAGGAACACCTTGTATTTCAAGGGTGTCCCTTCTTGAATACTGTTCTGACTCCGTTACCCGATTCTCTAAAGTCCTCACCCTAGATCGAAGCTGAGCATTCTCTTGTGTTAGAGACTCAGTCTTAGCCAAACATTGAGCTGTGCCATGCTGCTGATTTTTAGTAGACGCACATTGTCAACCAGTGCATTTAGTGAATTCCTTATGTCAGTTTCTCTCTGGCGCTGTTTTAATTTAATGGCTTGTACTTCTTCCCGTAACTTATTTAAAATACGAATGGTTTTTAGAGTAGCAGTCTTTACAGTTCCAGCCACTGTTCTTTCCATCAGTAGCGGCACACTTCCCGTGATACCAGTTTTTACATTCACCACACTGGACTCTTCCCGATTTCTCTTTCTTTCACTCCGCACACGTATTCATGTTGAGCTGAGAGCCCCTGTATTTATTCCGGAAGTTTATTATCAGTTTACCCCGCTTCAGAACTGTCTACATGAATTTTAGAACACACAACTATATTAAAAAACGTTACTGTTTGTTATTACAGCCCAACTTACTTTCACACTAGCTATATACACAAATTATCAAGAGCTCGACTTTCGCGTGCTACCCACTCTGCCGCCATCTTGCCAGCGGTTAGCTGATCTTGCACCATTCTGTTGGCTCCAATGAAGTTAGTGCCATTATCACTATAAAGGATGGAGCATTTCCCACGTCGAGCTTTGAATCTCCTCAGGGCTGCCATAAAGGCATCAGTACAGAGGTCTCTCACCACCTCCAGGTGAAGAACCTTGGTATCCAGGTAGATGAACAATGCATTGTAGGTCTTCGTTGTTTGTTTGCTTCTTACACTTCCCCCACTTGACGAATAAAGGACCAGCATAATCAGTTCTACATTAAGTAAAGGGCGACTCTGTTGCACTCTGGTCACAGGGTGCTGTCCCATCAGCTGTTCAGCTGTTGACGCCTTGAATCTAAAACAGGTCAGGCACTTGTGGATGACTCTTCGAACAGCTGCCTGGCCGTGGGAATCCAGAAATTACTAATTGAGCACCTGCCTCTAAAAGCCTAATGTGTTCTGCCATTACAACACGGTTTGTGGGAGCGTGCTGGGGAAGAAGAATAAGCTGGTGCTTAATGTCATAAGGTAAATTTGAATTTTCACGTCTTCCTCCTACCCTTAGCATTCCCTTATCATCTCAGAAAGAATGTAAATCTGCAATTTTACTCTTCCTTGAGATGCAGCATTTAGAGCTGAGATGGGCTATCTATTGAGCATAATCCACTTGTGCAATTTTGACACCTCTTGTTCTGAGGATTGGCACTATAGTGAATGAATCGCCAACATTATTCAGTAACTCGAGTCAGTTGGGACAGTGACGAGTACTTCAGCCTACATTTATCCCAACTGGAACCTATCAACATGACTACAGGAAGTGTGCATCGTGACTCAGATAGTTCCTCCTCGGCATGGGACGAGATTGTGCCCGGCCATAATTCAGTGGGCTCACTTAATCAAGATGGACCGTGACACCACAGGTTTATACCTCCTAGTTGTCCTGGAGCAATACCCCTTGATATTAAATTTGCTGGATTGCAACTGGTAGGAACATGTCTCCATTCTGCCTTGTGCGAGTATTCTTGAATGGAAGAGACTCGGTTGGTTACAAATGTTTTCCAGCGAGTAGCAGGAGATGCGATCCAGTCTAAGACAATGGTGGAGTCCGTCCCCAGGTACTGCTTGCTGACTGGGAGGTACAAAACTGGAAGGGTCTTGTGGAGTAGTCGGGCAATTAGGAGAGCTCCACACAGTTCAGGTCTTGGTAGTGTCAGTTTCTTCACCTGTGCTACTCTGGATTTAGAACATAATCTGGCACAGGTCTGTCGCCATAAGCTCCATAAGCTCGTTCTGAAACATCAGAAATACCATGAATTTGTACATCAACAGGAGATCCCTTACATGTGACTAACCGCTCAACATAAAATTATCTTGGTGTCTGTGATTGAAAGTGATGTTCTTCCCATTCTCTGACTAGTTGAGATGGGAGTCTGTCATCTCAATTCAGAATGACCAGCCAAAGTTTCTGCATACAAATCTTGTAAGAAATTACCAAAGGACTGACCAACCCAAGTGGATCAAATACTGATGCTATGACAGATAAGACCTCTCATTTAATTACATGTGTATCAGCATCATAGGGACTGTCTGAATATAGATTGCCACAAATGAGGAAATTATCAGTTTCTGGATGCCATAATAGGCCTAAAGATTTCACGCTAGTGCCTTCATTAAGACTTAGAGGGAGCTGGGTTTCCCTGTCCTCTTCTGAAAGTGCTTCCAGTAATGCTGGATGGTTTGCACACCATTCCTAAGGTGAAATCCTCCACTCTCTAGTAAGTTAATAATTTCACACTGCAACTGAAGAGTATCCTGGATATCGTCACAGCCGCTTACTAGATAGTCAATATAATAATCCTTGCGAACAAATTGTGATGCTCTGGGGAACCTCGATTCCTCATCTTCAGTGAGTTTCTGCAGGCATCTGGTAGCTAGGAAGGGTGCTGATGCTGTAACATATGTTACAGTTGTCAGTTCACAGTGAGAGGATGGGTCTCTAGGTGATTCCCTCCAGATAATCTGCTGAAGTTTCCTATCATCTGCATGAACCATGACTTGCCGATACATTTTAGCAATATCTGCAGTGAAGGCAAAAGTATGCATTCTAAATCTTAGAATGATAGAGTGAAGATCCTGTTGTATTGTCGCTCCAACAATGAATATACCATTCAATGAAATATTTTAGAAGTTTTAGAAGTTTTAGAAGATACTTCAAACACAACCCTAGTTTTGGTAGTTGAGCTACTGAGCTTAAAATCTGTATGATGGGGTAGATAATAGCTTCCACCTTCATTCCCTGACTGAGTAGATGTGTCTACCTTAACAATATGCCCCACGGCCCCATGCTCGCGAAGAATGCTTTAGCATTCGTGCTGAAGTGAGGGATGCCCTCCTGAAACGCCGTTCTAGTTGAGTTAGTCTTGCCTTTCTGTGACTCTCTCTTCGCTTGTCATGACTGGGGACGTTAGCTCTTCTATTTCCCATAACCGTTGTAGCTGGATGCCTAACCTGTCCTCTGACTTCAAGAAACATGTAGTTAGAGTAAGACATGTCTCTTCCATCCTAGTTCAGTGTCTTGAAGAATAGGACAATCTAGTGATCGATTTCTGCGACCAGGTTACAGTAATGAAAAGAAATGTTCTGCGCCCATTAACAATTTAATGTCACCTGGCTGGAAGAACTTGAGGTCAGCGAGCTTCAGGTCAGTGGGCAAGTTCCAAAGCTCATGCTGAATGTAACTACTGGGCATGTTACCTGTGATACGTGGAAGGACAGAGCAAGTCATACTCACAGTGAGGTTATCTACAGTGGATTGCAACTCTAATTGAAGACTGCACTTTGACCGAGAAATGTAATAATTTGTTGGTATGGGATTATTCATTTTCTTAAGGCCTAATCACTCTGCTAGACTTTCAGTGCAAAGATTAACCTGGCTGCCACTGTCAAGAAGTGCCCGTTAGATATGCATTTGTTCCCTAGAATCTAATACCTTGACCATGGAGGTGGACAGCAGAACCCATGCAGGGTCTCTTGTATTGCAGTACGTTTGAGAGGAGTTGGATGCAGCTTGATGGGCTGTATCTCCTTCTCTACCTGATGAATTATGTAATGAGGTGTGATGCTTCCTGCTACATAATTTACAGCCACGTTGTTTGGCAGAATGCTCTGCAAGGAAACAGTTAAAACATAAGTCCATATCCTTAACCCTTCTTTGTCTCTCTTCCACAGTGAGAGCTGAAAACCCTTCACATTTAAATACCGGGTCCTTACCATGACAGCAGGGACACTTGATGTGACTGGTAGTGGTGTAAGTGTAGCGTGCTTGAGTATCCTCTTGAGGATTAGGCTTATTCCTATCAGCTTGTGGTCTTTGTGATGGTGCAGTGTGCTGTGAGATAGGGAAGTTTTCCAGAGATTGCCGTTTGTGCTCAAAAAATGACAGCAAGTCATCAAGTGATTGGAACCTGAGTATCTGCCTGTGAAATTTCCCAGTCTCGTCTGGTACAAGCATCAAATCCTTGAGCATACAGCTGAGTCAAAATAACTTCATGCAGTGGAATGTTAAGTTCTGGGGCCTTGAGTGCATTCAAATGACTATTAAAACTGTTAGACTTCTTTAACAATTCTCTAGCTGTTTCACTAGAGACTGATTTTAACGATAAGTGTGCCTTAACATGAGTAGCTGCTGTTAGTTTCTTGTTCTCACATCTGTACTCCAACATTTTCCACGCTACCTCATAATTCGCCTCTGCCATGGGTAAATTTCGAATTAATTGGCTGGCTGGGCCGTTGAGTACAGATGCTAAATAGTGAAATTTTAGGACACCTGGCAGATTCTTGTTATGGATCATAAGTTGAAAACTGTCCCTGATTGAGAGCCAGTTTTCGTATTTTGTATCGAAATGTGGAATGTTAAAAGCTGGCAACTTTAAAATTGCGACTCTGCTGACCTGAGTTCTTCCTGAATCTACCGTGTCGCGTGATGCCTCTTCAAGGTTCGCTATTATTTTACTCATTTCGCCCTTTGCATTGTAGTATTTTGTTTCGAAATCGGCACGCGCCTGATCATGAGATTGTTCGTTTTAAACGTATCCTAATTCTAATTCTGACTGCGCGTCATCAAACTTCGACATTAATGCACTCATGTCTTCGTATCGTAGTTTAATTTCACGCGAATTCGAATGTTGCTGAGCGATGAAATTCTCAACGAAGGTTTCCGAGCGAGTAAGTTGCGCTTTAAATCGCGACCTATGCTTAAGAAGCTTTTGCTTAGTTGAGGATTCCATAATGGCGTGGGTAACACGAAGACAAGGACAGAAGGAGAGACTTCAGTGAATTGTACTGACCTGCCTTCTCAGCTTAGTTTACCTCTGGTGCTGGATCATCGAACACGGGTCTGCCAGATGATGATATTATAGTGAACGTGCAAGTATATCCATGGGACTGTTGAAACTAGCCGTCCATACTACACGCCACGCTGCTTTCACGGGGACCTCGAGGTGTAGATTATCCGGCCCGGTATTTGGACCATGTTTTGAACGTAAATCACGCACTGATCAAATAACAAAATTTATTACATTTACGACACGTATATAACACATTATATATGCAGAATACTGGCTATTGGCAGGCAGAGGCCTTCGATAACAGTCAGTCACATCCTCCTATCTCCTCTCGCTTGAGGCACAGAAGCATAACAGTCGCTCATCCCCCTTTCCATCCACACCACTTCCGCTTGGGGGCCTTCAAAATAAATGCACAGTGAAGGGTGCTGCTATCTGTCCTAAAGTAGTAGCGGGCAACTAGATGGCACAGTATTGTTATATAATTTGTAACTTGTTTATTGATTAAAGTAAATAAAACTACAAATTTGGTTAAAAATACCAGTGCACAAATTAGGTAGCTCCTCGAAATAAGCAATATCCGGATGACATTAAAGCACATTTCTTCATCTCTCGTTGCTTATAAGGGGGCCGATGACCTTCAGTGTTAGGCCCCTTAAAGCAACAAGCATCATCAGCTGCAGCGTTGCTTATAAAGTAATAAATTCGACCTTCTGTTACTCGATCACTCGCAATGGGATCTACCTACATTCGTCGATTCTTTCTTTTATTAATTACTCACCTTCAAGTTAAATGAATCAGTGATAAAATAATTAAAAACGCTTTCTCCAATAAATAGTATCCGTCAGGGCCCACATTACTTCGAGTCAGCAATCATACTGCAGCTTATTCACAGCCATGTGTATTTTGGAAATTTTTGCTGCCGAATATGCTGCTAACTCGGCAGAAACCACGGCGTGTGTATCATCGCCATTGTGCCATGGATTTGGGAACACAGCGGTCCTAAATGTACTCTTTAGCCATTCGCAATTTGGAATGAGACTTTTATACACGTCGAAGAATGCATTAGATGTACATCAAGCGTACTGTATAAAGCGTAATCATCTCGTGACCACTTGGTTTCTCGTTAGCTCACTTACAACCGACAATGTCTTCATAACTGGCCGATAGAGTGGAGCTGGTTCGAATCCAGGGAGATGCCGCTTTCTTCAATTCGCCTTAATTCGCGGGCATGTCGTCTCAATATTAATGTTTTCAATGACTAGATGTTTATGTAGTCCTAAAGAAAGGGTCGTTTGATGATCAGATCTGAACGGGAATAGTATGGATGGTGGAAAGGATTTCAGGTACGAAAACGCAAGGTCGCTAACGCAGCATGTGCACGAATGGTGACCACCTTGATTAATGCACATGTTTGCACGCCGCTGAACTGAGACTCTGACTTGCTGGAGCATGTTAGGCACAACTTACTTCCAGGCCTCCGTAATCACATTTCGAAGGCTCTCAGGATCTCCCGGCTGTTGTGCGTAGACTACTTGTTATACATGGGCCCACAGACAGAAGCCCAGTGATGATATATCTGGTGATCTGGTGGGCCGGGTGGTTGGGAACGACTGCTGTGGAGCTCCATCATGCTGAAACCACATGGTATCACGCTTCTAGCCTTAAAATGCAGTACAGCAGTAATGGGATAATTCCGTCTCTTTCCTTCTCCCATGTTTTGCGGGTAGCGCTGTCCTACTCTGATGCAGCGGGTTTGCCAAATATCCGTAAATCAGAATGTTATCGGTTAAAATGGGTGAATATCGCGTTATGCACATAATTTCAAGGCGCATTTGATGACGTTAACAAAAAAATGTAAAACAAAAATTTCGTGCGAAAATGGTAATATAATGGAAAGTTACGCCAAATGCAAAATCTTCATTGCATAGAACTCATCATGTTATAACTCCTATTTTTTATTCATTATTTTCCTAATTTTTCACTGCTTATAAAGAAACATTTCAGCTCGATATAGATAAGTTTATTTTTAAATTTAAATGATGACAAAATGCAGCATATGCGTTTATTTTCAGTCATGTTCAGGGATTTTTATGGGCAGGCACGAAAAAGTCAGTCTCTGGCCAGCGTCTTTCCTATTGAATTTGCATGGGGGGTCAAAGCGAGGCAAATGGACTTCATACATGGAAGTTATTTTTTAAACAGTCCTGAAGTTCTTATCTCCCTTAGTTCTTAATTTGTGACAGGAAGAATGTGTCCTTGAATTTTAGTTTCGCGCATGACTCGGCTGGCTGTGTGACTGACTGACGTACCGGTAGTGACCTTCCAACCATGCGCTTTTAACATTTCCAGACAGTCGTATGCAGTGCAGTGCTCATTTTGTCAGTAGTGGGTATAATAGTGATTAAATGCATATCAGTGACATATGTACAATTCTTGAAGGCAAGTGTATTTCGTTTGTGCGGTTCGGGAGTTCGTGCTCGTGCTTGGGGATCTTACTTTGAAGAAAAAGTGCAGAAGGATCATGGCGTGGTTAAAGCGAAGCAAACGGTCTTCGGATACAGAAGTTTATTTTTAAATCATACCTCAAGTCCTTAACTCGTTATCTCCTAATTTACGACAGGGAGAACGTCTCGTTTGTTTACGTTTCACGAGTGACTCAGCTGGCTGGCCAGTAATGATCTCCCATACAGTGAGCTTTTAAATATACTGACAGCCGTGTGCAGTGGTGTTCATATAATCAGTATTATAAGATTGATTAAATAAAGGTCAGTGATAAATGTATAGTTCTTGAGGACAAGTGGATTGTGTTTGGTTGTGTTTGTGTAGACTGTGTAATTGTGAGTTCGTGCTCTGCGGGGGGTTCTTAGTTCGAAGAAAAAGTGCAGAAGGATGTACAATGGATCATCACATTTAAAAGAAACGTTCCGTAGGTAAACACAGGGGAAAATAATGCAATATTATAATGAGTGTCCTGGATTATTACATACTATCCACTACATTCCGTATCGATATTGTAATCAAGTTAACTAATGAAAAAGGTTCCACCTGATCGAAACTTTCCTTTTTTATTATTTAGCCTTCGGCTAAATATTTGTCATTAAAAACTTACAGTACATGTGTCGATCACTTAGCAATCATCATCAGCTGTTTCACATAATGCTTAGGTGAAAAACAGCATAATTCCATAATTAAGTTTAAAAATTATGTTAGTAAGGAACAATTAGGTGGTGGAGGGGGGGGGGGAATACGTGAAGAGTGGGGGGGGGGGCAGTTGTTAGTTAAAGATTAAAAACTTGTACAAATTAAAAACGATTATTTGAATTTTAAAAGTCGTTGGTTTCATTCTATGTCACTGCACTGGGTATTTATTAAATTCGACGGTTTTTAGCATGATGCTTTTGCAAACTTGTCTTGGTTGTATAATGTTCCTTCTTTTGCTAGCCCTTTCTTGTTTGTATCTCGTTACTGTCCGGTGGAGAAGCTTATGTTTATTGTTGGTCGAATTATTCAGGTTTTGTTAAGTTGGATAGTTTGGAATACGACCTGTAAACGGCATAAAAAATATATCTGTTAATTAAAATTAACCTGGGGTGTGTTGTTTGCATTTTAAATAACTTGAAACGGTATTTTTTTAAACTTACCCCTATCCAATTGTTCGGTTATACAAATTCTGTTCGGAAATCGTTAAGCTGGGATGGGCAGAAAGGATGCGTTTGTTAATTGAGAATACCTGGGGATGTGTTGTCTAAAGGAATTGTTCGTACTGTAAAAACTTTTAAACTTACCCCTGTCCAATTTGTTCTTGTTCCGATGTTTACGAGTTTGTATCTATCTCTGCCGTCCTCGACCTTGTGTAGTAGCGGCGTGACGAGGACGTTATGCCAGCTTGGTTTGGAGGGGGAAGGGGAAGTGAAGGCGTGTCGTCATTTGTCGTTATGTGCAAGGGGGTGGCTTCTATTTGTGACGTAGCTGCTTTATGATTCCTTCCTACATTTATTAGGTGTATTTGATTGCCTCCTAATAATTCCGTGTATCTCAATACATGGTCAAACAAGGGATTTCTTTGTTCGTTCGTTTCATTTAAATTTTTTTTCCTTATTAAGCAACTTATCCAGAAATACATGTATACTTTCCAAACTATTCGTTAGTCTTCCTATATTTTGGCTATTGATGATTGCAAGGTCCTGATTGATATTTGTAAATTTGTTGCCTGTCTCTTTCATATGTTCACCCATTGCGGAAAACCATCTGTGTTTTTCCTCATTAACGTGTTCTTGGTATCTTATCGCGAAGTTGCGTCCGGATTGCCCTATATATGTGGCCTGGCACTGATTACATGTTAACGTGTAAAGTCCTGAATTTTGAAACTTTCCTTTATTATTCTCATTGACCCTGCTATGATTGAAAAACTTGTGTCGAGTGTTATTGTTTGTTGAAAACGCTATCCTAATATCGTTCTTCCTAAATAAATTAGTGATTGCGTACGTGTTCGGATTATTAAACGTGAACCTCACATAATTTTTTGGTTCGTTCTGTTTGTTTAATTAAACTTGTTAGCTGTTTGTTTTTGCGTTTGGTGATTAGCCCGTTAATCATTTTTAAACTAAAGCCGTTAAGGAGGGCTTGTTGTCGAATAAAAGATAGTTCTTTATTCCTCTCTTTATTGGTTAAGGGAATTTCGAAGGCTCTGCTAACAAAGCTGTAATATGCGGATTTTTTCTGTGAATCAGGATGCAAAGAATTATTATGGATCTTGGTTGGAGTAAATGTTGGTTTTCTGTGTATCCCGAAGTAAAATTGGTTCCTTTTTCTAGTTGTAGTGACATCTAAAGAGTTAACTGAGTTATTTTTCTCTTCTTCAGTAGTTAACTGTATTTTGGGATCTAGAGTGTTCTGGGTGTTCAAAATACTATGTCTATCGTTAAGGTCCTTGTTTATTATAGTATACGTATCATCTACATAGCGTGCCCACAAGCCTAGCCCTTTAAAGTGGTTTACATTGAGAGCATGTTCCAGGTGGTCCAAATATATATTAGCTAGTATGCCCGAGGCTGGAGCCCCCATTGGGAGTTCTTCTTGTTGATATATTTTGTTATTGAATAAAAAATAGTTCTGGTTAAGTACAAATTTCAGTATTGCCATAAACCCTTCTACTTCGGGTATACTTATACGTTTGTTTTCATGTAAATTAATTTTTATGATTTTAATCGTTTTCTCTGTAGGGATATTAGTACACATGTCCCTTATATCAAATTAACACGTGAGGGTTTAATTTTAAATTCCTTGATGATTTTGCTAAAGTCACTAGAATTTCTTACGGTTGTATTAGAATAGAAAACATAATTTTGTGTTAAAAATTTGTGAATATATTGAGAAGTTTTATATGTGGGACTCTTACGGAAATTTATTACTGGCCTAATGGGTATATATGTTTTATGCAACTTAGGCATGGCTCTCGCTGTAGGTAGTCCTGGGTTCATATTTATCATCCTTTGTACTTCTTGATCGTCTAGGAGGAAGGTACCTTGTTTAAGAATTCCTTTCAAGTTTCTTTGAATTCGCGACCTTAAACTTATTCTTATTGAAGAAAGTTTCTGTTTTTCCTATATAATCAGTTTTATTTAAAATAACTATAGTGTCTCCTTTATCTGCTTTAGTTTTGACTACATCGCTTTGTTTGATTTAGCTTTGTAGTTCCTTGTTTATTCTGGTATTTTCTTGGTTTTTTTAACCCGTTTATAACGGAAGGGATTTTTTTCTTTGCTTCATATTTCATATCATTCTGTACCTCGACTGGAAGGGTTCGAATTGATGCTTCTGTTTCGGCCAAGGTCAGGGTTAATTCCTTCTTTTTATTTAGAGTGTGCCAGTTATAGTTCGGGCCCTTACCTAATATTTGCAATTCTTGATCTGTGAAAACTGTCTTCGAAAGTTTGTCAACTGGGGGTGGGTGTCTGTTATGTTCAAGTGTTGGTTTAAACTGTAATCCATTCTCCTTTCTTGGTTTATCCTCTTTCAAATCATATAATTTCGTATTTATTGTAACGTGTTTCTTTTCCATTATATTATCTACTTTATCTCTACTGTGTCTAAGGAAGGAATCCCATTCTAACGGTAAAAGAGTTGCTGCAGCTTTAAGATGAGTTGTATATAATTCTCGGTTGAGAAATTGTTTCTTTTTGTACAAGAATTTTATCTCTCTTTTTATCCAAGTTCGGTTCACCATTTTCTGAGTTACTGAATGAAATTTTGAGTATAATTTCTTCTTTGAGTCCGTTTTATAAATTTGGATATTAAATCGTTCCATAATCATTCCTTAAGAAAAGTTAAATTTTTGCTTGCTGTTGCTACTTTCAGCTTTAGTTTCAGATAGGTGTTCGCTATATTTCCTGCCTGGTTGGCGTTCGTATTACATACTATCTACTTCATTTCGAATCGATATTGTAATCAAGTTAACTAATAAATAGGTTCCACCTGATCGATACCTTCCTTTTTTGTTATTTAGCCTTCGGCTAAATTTTTTGTCATTAAAAACTTACAGTACATGTTTCGATTGTTTAGCAATATAATGCTTAGGTAAAAAATAGCACAAAAGAATTCCATAATTAATATTAAAAATTATGTTAATAAGGAACAATTAGGTTGTGGTTGAGGGGGGAATACGTGAAAGGGGGGGGGGCAGTTGTTAGTTAAAGATTAATAACTTATACAAATTGAAAAACTATTTTTTGAAATAAAAAGTCTGTGGTTTCCTTCTATGTCACTGCACTGGTTACTTTTTTATTTGACGGTTTTTAGCATGATGCTCTTGCAAACTTGACTTGGTTGTATAAAATTCCTTCTTTTGCTAGCCCTTTCTTGTTTTAATCTCGTTACTGTCCGGTGGCGAAGATTATGTTTATTGTTGGTCGAATTATTCAGGTTTCGTTAAGTTGAATGGCTTGGAGTACGACCTATAACCGGCAGAAAAAATGCGTCTGTTAACTAAAATTACCTGGGGGTGTGTTGCTTGCATTTTAAATCAATTGAAATTGTAAACACTTTAGATTATTGTACTCAAAATTATACTCAAAATTTCATTCAGCAACTCATAAAATGGTGAACCGAACTTGGATAAAAAGGGAGATAAAATTCTTGTACAAAAAGAAACAATTTCTCAACCTAGAATTACATACAACTCATCTTAAAGTGCAGCAACTCTTTCACCGTTAGAATGGGATTCCTTCCTTAGACACAGTAGGGATAAAGTAGATAACATAATGGAAAAGAATCACTAATTTATTTAGGAAGCACGATATTACGATGGCGATTTCAAAAAACAATAACACTAGACACAGGTTTTTCAATCATAGCAGGGTCAATGAGAATAATAAAGGAAAGTTTCAAAATTCAGGACTTTACACGTTAACATATAATCAGTGCCAGGCCACATATATAGGGCAATCCGGACACAACTTCGCGATAAGTTACCAAGAACACGTTAATGCGGAAAAGCACAGAAGGTTTTCCGCAATGGGTGAACATATGAAAGAGACAGGCCACAAATTTACTAATATCAATCAGGACCTTGCAATCATCAATAGCCAAAATATAGGAAGACTAACGAATAGTTTGGAAAGTATACATATATTTCTGTATAAGTTGCTTAATAAGGATAAACATTTAGATGAAACGAACGAACAAAGAAATCCCTTGTTTGAACATGTATTGAGATACACGGAATTATTAGGAGGCAATCAAATACGCCTAATATCGGTAGGAAGCAATCACAAAACAGCTGCGTCACAAATAGAAGCCACCCCCCTGCACATAACAAAAAAAGACGACACACCTTCACTTCCCCTTCCCCCTCCAAACCAAGCTGGCATAACGTCCTCGTCACGCCGCTACTACACAAGGTCGAGGACGGCAGAGATAGATACAAACTCGTAAACATCGGAACAAGGAAAAATTGGACAGGGGTAAGTTTAAAAGTTTTTACAGTACGAACAATTCCTTTAGACAACACATCCCCAGGTATTCTCAATTAACAAACGCATCCTTTCTGCCAGTTACAGGTCGTACACCAAACATCCCAGCCTAACGATTTCCGAACAGAATTTGTATAACCGAACAATTGGATAGGGGTAAGTTTAAAAAAATACCGTTTCAAGTTATTTAAAATGCAAACAACACACCCCCAGGTAATTTTAATTAACAGACGCATTTTTTCTGCCGGTTACAGGTCATACTCCAAACCATTCAACTTAACGAAACCTGAATAATTCGACCAACAATAAACATAATCTTCTCCACCGGACAGTAACGAGATGCAAACAAGAAAGCGCTAGCAAAAGAAGGAACATTATACAACCAAGAAAAGTTTGCAAAAGCATCATGCTAAATCCGTCGAATTTAATAAATAACCAGTGCAGTGACATAGAATGAAACCAAAGACTTTTTAATTCAAAAACTAGTTTTTTTACTTGTATAAGTTTTTAATCTTTAACTAACAACTGTCCCCCCCCCCCCCACTCTTCACGTATCCCCCCCGCCTTCCACCACCTAATTGTTGCTTACTAACATAATTTTTAATCTTAATTATGGAAATGTTTTATGCTATATTTTACCTAAGCATTATGTGAAACAGCTGATGATGATTGCTAAGCAATCGAAACATGTACTGTAAGTTTTTAATGACAAATATTTAGCCTTCGGCTAAATAATTAAAAAGGAAAGTATCGATCAGGTGGAACCTTTTTCATTAGTTAACTTGATGTCCTGGATTATTTTTAAAGACTATGAATGTGACTAGCGCAGTCTGCAAAGCAGCTAAAGCTACAGGTTGTTCCGAAGGAACAATGTATGCTATTTAGAAGGAACACACACATGGTCCTTTGCTAACTCCCACATGAAAAAGCAAAAAAAAGAAAAACACAGCAGAAAAATCAAGAAAAATGAAATATGATGAAATTGTGCAAAGTGGAGTGCGTTGGGTGGTTCACTCTCTTTTATTTGCTAACATACCACCGACATTGAACTTGAATTTGAGTCGGGTAAATTGAGAAGATTCTTTACCACGATTTTCCAAAACTACGCTGTATCGTTTCTTACATGATATAGGCTTCCGTTATTTAAGACGGGGTAATAAAGCAGCTTTCAATGAAGCCGATGAAATTATTAATTGGAGGCACAGATTTCTCAGGGATATAAAACGTGTGAGGGCACAAAATAAAGCTATAGTTTGTACAGATGAATCTTGGGTAAATATTGGCCAGACAGTGACAAAAGAATGGAAGGATGCGACAGTGAAAAGTGCACCGCAGGCCGCCATTGAAGATGTGAGTTTGGGACTTAGGCCACCGAAAAGCCGAGGACCGCGATTCGCCTTAGTCCAGGCGGGTAATGGACATGGTTTTGTTCCAAATGCTGAACTAATATTTTTATGCCATAAAAACACGGCGGACGTCCACGAGGTAATGACTGGTGAAATTTATGAGAAGTGGTTTTCCGAACAACGGTTACCGAACACTCCCGAAGGTGCCGTGATCGTGCTGGATAATCATTATCATTCCCGTAAGTTGGAAACTTTGCCGGTGGCTTCTTGGGGAAAAGATGACATCGCACAGGGCTTACGTAAAAAGCAAAATATCTTTTGAGGACTGGATGCTCAAGCGAGAATTGTTGCACATCGCTTTTCAGAACAGGGCTCTGTATGATAAGCAGAGAATAGATGAAGTGGCAAAAGCGGCAGGTCGGCAGATTCTATGTCTCCCGCCTTATCACTGCGAATTAAATCCTATTGAGATGGTGTGGTCCCAGGTGAAAAACTACATCGGGTATCATAACATATCATTCAAGAAAAACTATATGGAAAATTTAATAACCGCTGCGTACTAGAACTTTACGGTGGACACTTGAGAAAATTACGTGAAAAAGTGAAGAAAAATGAAAGATATTTGTGGAAAGCAGACGAATTACAGGACGATGTTGACGATGGACAGTTTTTAATAAGACTTTCTTCATCGTCCGGATCATCCTCAAGTTCATCTTCCGAACCCAATTCATCCAAAGCGGGAACATCAGACCTTGCAGAAATGATAGAAAGTATACGTCCATTGTCTGAGAGCAACGACAGTGATTAAGGTATGTTGTTTATATTTTACCATGCTAGAAATACTAATTTATGAATGAATGAACTTAAAATTACAAAATTACAAACCAAAAAATGTGGAACTGTGTCTCCCTGTTTGAGTCACACTCGAGCGCGATCTTCACGATAGTGTTGGCTACTGAATGCATGATTCGAAGCAGTGTATCGATTCATTTAAGTGTCCGAGTGAATCGATTCACAGGAACGGCGAGCTCACGGCACACGATTCAGCTTACTCCCAGCGGACAGTGCTGAGTGGCGCACTCACTGGACGTTGACGGGGAGCCGAGCTTCCGCTGCAGCGAGACAGTGAATCATGGCACATCGAAAGAATCGTGAACGAGCGCGGCTCAGTGAGACACATGATACACACGGCTCCTTATCGGCTCACTGGACACGCGGCGAGCCGAGCTTCCGCTGCAGCGAGACAGTGAATCATGGCACATCGAAAGAATCGTGAACGAGCGCGGCTCAGTGAGACACGTGATACACACGGCTCCTTATCGGCTCACTGGACACGCGGCGAGCCGAGCTTCCGCTGCAGCGAGACAGTGAATCATGGCACATCTAAAGAATCGTGAACGACCGCGGCTCAGTGTGACACATGATACACCCGGCTCCTTATCGGCTCACTGGACACGCGGAGAGCCGAGCTTCCGCTGCAGCGAGACATACAGTGAGCCATGGCACACGGAAAGAATCGTGAACGAGCCGGCTCAGTGAGACACAAGATACGCACGGCTCCTTATCGGCTCACTGCAGCGAGACATACAGTGAGCCATGTTAGACTGAAAGAATCGTATGCTATAATGAACTCGAGCTCAGTTAATTTGAAAATAATACCCATTTGCATTCACTGTCCTCTTCTTACAAGGAGGTTTAAATAATAGATGGATTTATTTGCAGTGTTAAAAAGGTAGTCACAACATAATTCTGAAGTAGCTAATAAGTAGGCAGGCTATTAGGTTATACTATTTATTAGTTTAATGAATCTTAGTATTAAAACTTAGTTGACATTTGACAATTAAACTCGACTCTAGCCTGCCCTATGACTATGAGTCATGCTCATGACCACTCAAAAGTACTTGTTTTATATTGGGAAGAACGGCTCAGTATTCTCTCAGTTCATATGTCACATCGTTGCACAAGACTTCAATCATATGTGGACAGGCGCAATAACAGTATGTTGAATCAGAAAACCAGCGGGCTACTGTACATCTCGGGTAGCCTATACAAAGTATGACGATTAAAAAATCCTCAGCTGATAGAAAAATACATATTTTCAAAAATGACTGAGCGAGTTGTCGTGCGGTTAATATAGCGTGGCTATGTCCTTGCATTCGGGGGATGGTGGGTTCGAATCCCACCGTCGCCAGCCGTTAAGATGGTTTTCCGTAGTTCCCCATTTTCACACCAGGAAATGCTGGGACTGTACCTTAATTCAGGCCATGGATGCTACCTTCCTAATCCTAACCTTTCCCACCCTGCGTCGCCGGAAACCTTCGATGTATTAGAGTAACTAGCATGTTTTTCTAAGAAAGGAGTTCATAGTACGAAGACCAGATGGCAGCTGCGAGCACTGAATGCTGTTGCTGCTGTCTTACCAGCACATAGTACACAGATGCAGTGGGAGCGGTGACCAATGAGCCGTGAATCGGATCACTGTATCGATTCAGTAACTTGAACGGAATCAAATGAATCGATTCAGTTAAATGAATCGAATGTCCCATCATTACTTCACGAGTCGATTTCGCAACAGCGCGCTCCATCTACTCCGTACTGCAATAAATTTATGGTTGGAACGCTCTACAGAGGTACATACTCATAACAGTAGTGGTAATTGATGGCGGAGAAAATGTAGGTAGGGCTCCTGTCGAATACCCTCAAAGAAATGCTGCCTCACTTATCCAGTGAGGACTATAACGCTAGAATAATGCATTTTGTGGAGATTCACGGTGCAATTATTGTGAAACTAAGATTAGACCGAAAAGAAGATTTTCGAAATTTATACTGTGCCACTTGCTTCAGTACCCTTTCAAAATAGGTGACCCGATTTCATAAATCTACCCCGTAGAGCTCCTGGTGCACTTGCATGTGATAAAGGTTAAAGCGACTGTCATGCATGTTACGTACTGTCCGTTATTAGCATGTTGTGCCACTGCCCGTGTACTCGTGTGCGGGCTGTCCGTAATAGCGTTCAACACAACATCTCAGCTGGATCCAGAAGTCACAGGTGCCTCTCTAACTGGAGGAAGTAGGGAGAGTGACCTTGTTGTACCCAAACGGCGTTCCACATTACTAAACGTAACAGCGGCAGGTTGACTTTTGAGTGGAAAGCTCTAATGGTAAATGCATTGTGCTTATAGTACGTTCGCTCTTGATTCGCCATAAAGTATGAGCACTCGTCCGTTGAATACATGTCGAAAGAATGAACAGCACTACTGAGACAGCATATTAAGATATTTGAGTGGGGACAATCAACATCCATCCGCCTCGTTAACATCCGTCCACCTCTGTGGTGTGGTGGTTAGTGTGATTAGTTACCACCCCCAGAGGCTCGGGTTTCATTCCCGGCTCTGCCACGAAATTTCGAAAGTGGTGCGAGGACTTGAACGTGGTCCACTTAGTCTCGGGAGGTCAGCTGCGTAGAGGTTGGTTCGATTCCCACCTCAGCCATCCCGTAAGTTGTTTTCTGTGGTTTCAGCACCTCTACTCCAGGCAAATGCTGGGATAGTACCTAACTTAAGGTGAGGTCCTCTTCCTTCCCTCTGACTTGTCCATCCCTTCCAATCTTCTCATTCCCCCACAAGGTCCCGCTTGAGCGAGGTATTGGTCTTCTTCACCAGTTGTAACAACGACCCAAAGTATCACGCTCCAGTACACTGCCTTGAGGCAGTAAAGAAGGGATCCCTCGCTGAGTCCGGTCGCCAACCATAGATAGTAAACGGATTAAGAAGGAAACAAGTTAACATCCATGTTATTGTGAGGAGTTGGCGGGGTAATAAGATAGATTAACACTAGACTGGTAGCTTCTATACTAAAATTTATTAACTAAGCACTAAACACTACAGGACTACACATAACTTTCACTCATACATTTACACAGTTCGCTCTCTCTCACTCTCTCTCTCTCTCTCTCTCTCCCTCTCTCTCTCTCCCCTCTCTCTCTCTCCCTCTCCCTCTCTCTCTCTCTCTCTCTCTCTCTCTGTATTGTATTATAAGAAGACGCTATATAAAGGGGCTTTTCAGCCTCAGTGGCATGTAAATCATGATCAATAAATTCAATTCAATTCAATTCATTTCAATTCAATTCAATTCAATTCAATTCAATTCAATTCAATTCAATTCAATTCAATTCAGTTCAATTCAATTCATTTCCCCCTTAGTTTCTCACTTATTTTTACACTGCAGATTATTCTTACAAGCTAAACAGTTATGTCACAAATACACACGTCTCACGGCTACACGTCCTCTCTTTCGCCGTCAGTCCGCACTGTATCACGCTAGTCCGACAATCACGGCACTTCACACACTTCACAGTACTGGCAGTCACTGACTGACTGATGTCACGACTGAACTACACCAACAACCAACCCCGGCAAGTCACTCCTCTCTTATTTATCTGCGCCGGTTGTTCCAGAACAGTCCGGATGCTGGATGTATCGAGGAACCTCGCGAGATGGAAGACTCCAGATTAATCGTCTCGCAATTTCCATAATCCTACGCCGCGCTACCACAGACGGAAGCGAGATGGGGCCGGTGTAGCACTTAAGCATCGTTCGCGATTGGTGCGGTCGAAGCGTAAGTCGGTGCGCCGATGCGGTGACGCCCACAGCCCGTGGCAATTTGGCATGGCGGACGCTATAACCATTACACTGCCCCCTCCTGAAGGCTGCTCGTCCCGAGCTGCTCCACGATAAAGTGCCAGGTGATTCAGGTGAACAACCATCGCCTTCCTTCGGGGAGGCCGCCGAATCCGGTAGACAGGTCGTTGATCTTGGTGACGATTGTATATGGGCTTTCCCATTGTGGCTGCAGTTTCGGTGACTTCCCTTTTGTGCGCACCGGACGGTCCAGTCACATTCTGTCGCACCCCTGGGAACCCGCAGAGTTCGCCAGCATGTCGTAGAGCCTTCATCCGGTCGCTGGCTACACTAGATGATGTCGGGCATGTTCGTGGATGCCAATGAGCCGATCCACCAACTCCCATACATAGTCCGTCGCTGGCTGCTGCTGGTCTGGTGTCGACCTGACAATTAGATAGCATGACAGGCGGAGCTCCCTTCCGAAGACAATTTTGGCAGGTGTCTGGCCCGTCGTTTCATGGATGGACGCTCGATAGGCCATCAAGAAGAATGAGATCCTCTCTTCCCAGGCTCTCTGGTGCACCGAAACCACCTTACTGAGGTGCTCCTCGATGGATTTCACAAAACGCTCCATCATGCAATCTGACTGAGGGTGGAGAGGAATCGTACGTGTCTATACCGCAATCCTAAGTGCTGCAGAACCGCTTGCATCAGCCTCGACTCAATGTTTCTGCCTTGGTCGCCATGAAATTCCCTCGGGACACCGAATCGGCAGAATTTCTTGACCAAGACGTCGGCCAATGTCGATGCCACTTGGTTCGGGATGGCGTACACCTCCGGCCACTTTGCGAAGTAGTCCATGGCCAGGAGTATGTAACGGTTCCCGGCGTCATATTCGGGGAATGGCCCAGCGACATCAATGGCGATACTTGCGAAAGGTGCTCTAACTATGTACTGCATGATCTGGCCCCTACTCCAGGTACGTGGGTCCCGGCTCGCCGCGTAAGTGTCACACAGCTGGCACATCCTCTCAACATCGTTCATCAGGTGCACCCCGTAGTAACGCTGTCGGCAAGATCTAGGGTCTTGTTCACTCCCAAGTGGCCAGCGGTAGTGCGCGCATTCAACTCAGTCATCATTTCTTTTCTCATGTTCCTGGGAATTATCAGCTGGGCAATGTGGTACTTCCAGTCTGTCAATTTCCGCAGGCGGGTAAGTACCCCATCACTAACCATGAGAGACGCCCACTGGGCCCATTACGCCTTATAGGTTGGACTGCGTTCGGCGAAGTATCTCCATTCCAACCTCTGCCATGGCTCTATTTCTCGTAAGATCAGCCCGATGTCGTCATCCTTCAGCTGCCCCCACCCTGAGGACTTCCCAGTCCTATTCTTCAGCGGTGGTGGCCCTCACGGCCCGGGCGTATACGATGCCAGCCTGTCTCTCCACTTTCTGGCAGTGTGCACAGTTCTCAAGGCACAGTCTTCTGGATAGAGCGTCGGCGTTGCAGTGCTTCCTTCCTTGTCGGTACTCGGTGGTGAAGTCGTACTCCTGAAGGCGTTGTGCCCAGTGAGATGTCTGTTCTTCTAGGTTTCTGAAGCTTAGGAGCCAGGAAATTGCGGAGTGGTCGGTGCGCAAACGGAAAGTTTGCTCATACAGATAATTGTGGAAGTGCTCCAAGGTCTTCACGATGGCCAGCAATTCCCGACGCGTCACGCAGTAATTTCTCTCAACTTTTGACGTCTTGTTGAAATAGGCGATCACCTTTACCTAGCAGTCTTGCACTTGCGACAGCATCCCACCAATTCCCACGTCGCTGGCGCCGGTGTCTACGATGAACTTCTCCCCAGGCTCGGGGTATCTTAGGATGGGTGCCGTACACAGGGACTCCTTCAGCTTCCGGAGGGCAGACTCTACCTCACTTGGCCATAGGGAAGGCCTCCTCTCCTCAGTAGGCCATGTAAGGGGCTTTGCGATGTCTGTATAGCCATCTATAAATCTGCGGTAATACGTGCAAAGTCCAAGGAAACTCCTCAGTTCTCGCTTGTCCTTCGGCATCGGCCAGTCTCTGACAGCTCCTAACTTCTCCGGATCCGTGGCTACTACCTCCGATGACACGATGTGGCCCAGGTAGCGCACCTCCTTCTGGAACAGTTGGCATTTTACGGGATTTAACTTTAGGTGAGCTCCACGTAACCTCTGGAACACTCTCCGTAAGTTCTCAATGTACTCTCTGAACGTGCGTCCCACAATAATTATATCGTCCAGATAAACGAGGCAGGCGTCATTAGTTATACCTCTCAGTACAGACTCCATTAGTCGTTCTAGGCCTAGGATGACTTCGTCCGACTCTTCATGATGGCGGCGACGAAGGCCCAGATTCGCGGGCGTCGTTTTTCCAGCATCTGTTGAAGTAGCGTCTCCTTCAGAACAGGGATTGTGTCTCCAGAGGCCGTTCGCGGCACGTAGGGGAGGTTGAGTTAACTCTCTGGCTGTTCCTCAGCGATGTCAGGCCTGGCGATGGTTAAAGTCGCCCCTACGTCTATCGTGACCGGCACGGCCAGTCTCGGAGCCACCCATTGGCGATCAAGCTATCTTCGCTCCACTCGGTGACCACATTTAGCGTGAAACGAGGGGACAGTAATTACTGTGCCGACGAGCTACTCTCCTTGTCGGCCCTTACTCGTTTCCCTGATCAGTGGCCGCCTCCATATGGCAGTTCCTCCTCAGGTGGCCACGCTCGCCGCAGTTCCAACAGGCGATCTAGTTGGTGCCTCGGCGTCTCAGTGGTGGCGTGCCTCTTGCTCCTGTAGCGGAGCGGGTCTCCGACGCGTCCTCTCTTCTCACGGCTCTTATTCTTGGTGACGGTACCACTGTTCCCTTCACTGCCTCCATCCTCAGGGCTAAAGTCAGGGGCTCCCTGAGGTTATGCTCCCCGCTGAGCAACAGCTTCTGAAGGATCTGAGCGCCACGGAGCCCATCAGTGAATGTATAGACTGCCTCCCGCTGAATGTAGTCCTGAGGTGGCCCATCCGGAGCCTTGTGGGCTAACTGATCCAGATCTTGCATGAATTCCTGCAGCGTCTCATTAGTGGGCTGAGTCCTCTTCCTCAGCTGGACTCGGTAGGCGGCTGCCAGCTGGTGGTCATCGTATCGACTGTAGAGCGCTCTAACAATCTCCTCATATGTGGCACCCGGCTGGAGACTGTGTAGCACTTCAGCTGCTGGGCTTTGCAGTCCGGCGATGATGTGCACGGCCCAATCCATCGATGCCCAACCGTTATGTCCGCACACGATCTCGAATTGGGCCCGAAGGTCCTCGAAGATGTAGTCCCGTAGAAGCGCGGGGTTTTACTTTCGCGACACTGGAGCCGCTGTGGCGGCTGGTGGTCCTAGCACGAGTCTCCATGGCTGTCACTCTCGTACGAAGGGCACTTATTTCTTCCTTCAGGTCTCGAAACCCTAACTCACAAACTGCGGTATTTCTTTGATCTGTTTTTCAACCAGTTCCTGTACGTCCTGCATAATTTTACTCTTTAATTTCCTTCTAATTTACTCTGTCCACCCTTAAGTTAATTTAATGCCAGTTTCAGTTCGCTCTTGATTTCGTACTGTTTGGATGAGAGTTCGGTGAACTTATTGAGGACAGCCTGCAACTGTTCGCTATCCATTTTACTATTCACTGGAAATCGCTAGTTACGAAATTACTGCTACCAGTCGATCCCGATTCTGACACCAGTTGTAAAGAATTGGCGGGGTAGTAAGGTAAATTAACACTAGACTGGTAGCTTCTATACTAAAATTTATTAACCAAGCATTAATCTACACAGGACCACACATAACTTTCGCTCATAACACACACTTACACAGTTCGTGCTCTCTCTGTCTCTCTCTCTCTCTCCTAGTCTCCCACTTGTTCTCACACTACAGATTATTCTTACAAGCTAAACAGTCATGTCACAAAGTCACACATCACACGGCTACACGTTCTCTCTTTCGCAGTCAGTCCGCTCAGTAGCACGCTAGTCCGACAATCACGGCACTTCACACACTTCAGAGTACTGGCAGTCACTGACTGACTGAGTTCATGACTGAACTGCACCGATAACCATCCCAGGCAATTCACTCCTCTCTTATATATCTGCACAGGTCCATCCAGAACAGTCCGGATGCTGGATGTATCCAGGAACCTCGCGAGATGGAAGACTCCAGATTAATCGTCTCGTAATTTCCATAGTCCTATGCCACGCTACCACGGACGGAAGCGAGAGGCGGCCAGTCTAGCACTTAAGCCTTGTTCGTGATTAGCGCGATCGAAGCCCAAGCGAGTGGGCCGGTACGGTGACGCACCCAGACTGTAGCAATTTGGCATGGTGGACTCTATAACCATTACATAATAATAACACAGTGTCCTATTGGTCTAATGTGGCACGAACAAGCGTGTATTTGATAGTCGAAACTCCTATTGGAAAACTCGAACCATTAGCCAACTGAGACACTCCGACACCTGACCGCCGAAGACGAATAGTTCTTAATGTGTTTTCACTTATCTTTTACCATGTCGAAAACTTTAGTACCTCTGTATGATTGTTTTCCGCATTCTCCTCATACTTCACAGTGTCAGATCATTTGACACGATCCGTTAACATTATTGTTTGACAGAGAGATGCAATTTGTAACCACTGGGTGCATACATGTTTTCGCAACGATCTTGGTATGATGACGTCATCTGACGTCATCTAACATTAGAGCAGGGCAACTCATGGTGCATGCAGCAGCGTATTTCTCGGCGCAAGGTGCAAAAGACGACTTCGCTAGGTTGACCAGAGTGCAGACATCCACTCCTGAATTGTGAGCAATGGCACTGTCTCGCTCGCTCCATCTGTCTCCTCCTACCTCACTTAACGTGCGCTCCACCAGCCGAACAGAGTTGAGCCGAGCTTAGCTGAGCTTAACTGAGTCTCCCCGAGACAAAATACTGGTCCGAACACAGCCGAGTCTGGCCGATGCACGGTGCGCAGAACCTATGCGTCTCGGTTTGCACGCGTGAGATTTTGGGCGTTTGAGAGTCCCTGACTTAGAGACTGGTTCCCTTTATAAGTGCTACTCTGTGTCATGGTGCATTGACACAGGTAGGTAAAAGAATTTATAACTTCCGTGTCCTTGACGTTCGAACTGTGGTCAAGAACTAAAACTGAAGGGCGCAGAATACTCACACTATATATGTAGTATGTTGCCCGTGACATAACGTTGGCGAAGTAACAGTGCCTCGTAGATCAAAATGCAGTTCCTATCCATTATTTTACTTAAGATTTGTCACGCCTCCCAGCCATATACAGTCGCTGCTATGCCAAAACCGCGAATGCAAAAATGCTCTTCCTATCCATTATTTCCCGTATGACTGGTCACGCTCCCAGGCACATATTAAAATGCAATCCATTAGACAAATTTTCTTGAGTTCTTTTCCATATGCGCATCTGTAAGGGGAAATGCCGTACCGTATTCTAGGAAAGTATGTTTGCATGACATGTTTTACCCACTCCAATAGGATGATGTATTTATGGTTAATTTTCCTTTAGAGTACACCATAGGAAAATGAACACAACGAATATATTCTGATGGTCTGCGTATCAACATGTGATTGGGAGGCGCGACCAGCCTTAAGGGAAATAATTGATAGGAAGAACATTGTCACATTCACGGTTTTGGCATATCAGTGACGGTGTGGATATGCAGTCCACCAGAACAAATGTTCATTGTGTTTATATTCCAATGTAGAGGTGTAAAGGAAAATGAATCTTAAATACAGTATACTCAAGGAGTGAGTAAATACGCCGTGCAAACATACATTCACACAGTACAGTACGGTATGGTAAAGTTCATTTTCCTTTACACACATATGTACGAAAATGAACAATATGGGAGTGTTCGCCATCCGAGCTCAAATTGGTGGGCTCGATCCGAATCTGCCCAGTGGTACTTCAAAGTTTTATGTGTGTCAGCCTCGTGTCGCTACCTCCCGCGGGAAAAAAACAGGCATCTTGATGTCTCTGAAAACTATAAAATCAATTAAATCATTATTGATATAGCAGTGACGGTGACAATTCAGATATCAGGTTGAATTTTCATATTCTTCTCGGTGTGTCTCTCAACTACATCAGTCCGTAAGTAACATACTTATCACTCTATATGTGGTTGTGTTTGCTTACAATAATACAATACAAGGAAGAAAACGTCGCTCTTCGGGCAAAGGGTCATATCCCCCAATGTGCAACCTATCCATTGTTTTCCTTAAGACGGCCATGCCTCCCAGCCACATATAAATATTCAGTCCATCAGGCCTACGTGTAAAGGAAAATGATCCTTACCGTTTTGCACACTAGGAATGTATGTGTGCATGACTTATTTACAGTATAATGTTCTTAACGTCTATATTCCTTTACACGTCAGCATACGAAAATGAACACAGCAAAAATTATTCTGTTGGACTGCATATCCATATGTGGCTGGGAGGCGTGACCAGTCTTAAGGAAAGTAATGGATAAAGTAATGGATAAGAAGATCATATTGTGAGGTATGACCGTTTGCCCGAACAGCGACGAAATAATAATGGTAGGAAAATTAACTCGGAGTACTGATGTAGCATATGTGGTAGCAAAATATAAAGCAAAGTCATCACCATACAGGCCATGAAAGCCCTTGTACGGGTGGAAGGTAAATGCTTCAAATATCCGTAACCTTGGGACTTGATGTGGTCCCGGGTAAGATTCCCGGCCGGGTCGAGGAAGTTAACCTTCACTGGTTAATTCCAGTTGCTCAGGGGCTGGGTGTTTGTGCTGTCCCCAACATCCCTGCAACTCACACACCACACATAACACTATCCTCCACCACAATAACACGCAGTTACCTACACATGTCCGACTCGTTGGCTGAATGGTCAGCGTACTGGCCTTCGGTTCAGAGGGTCACGGGTTCGATTCCCGGTCGGGTCGGGGATTTTAGCCTTCATTGGTTAATTCCAATGGCTTGGGGGCTGGATGTTTGTGCTGTCTCCATCATCCCTGCAACTCACACACCACACACAGACTATACTCCACCACAATAACACGCAGTTACCTACACACGGCAGATGCCGCCCACCCTCATCGGAGGGTCTGCCTTAGAAGGGCTGCACTCGGTTAGAAATAGCCACACGAAATTATTATACCTACACATGGCAGATGCTGCCCACCCTCATCGTGGGTGTCCTATACAGGCTGAACTCCGCTAGAAATAGCCACACGAAATTATTATACCTACACATGGCAGATGCCGCCCACCCTCATCGTGGGTGTCTTATAAAGGCTGAACTCCACTAGAAATAGCCACACGAAATTATTATTACCCCCAGTGATTAAACTCTTTCCCCCAAAGTACGTAAATATTTTTATTAACGTCGCACATACACTGAAAGAATCTTTCTTTATTCTTGGCTACAATGAGATAAGAAACGCTAGGACAGGTAAGGAAGAGGCCGTGTCCTCCATTAGGGTACAACTCTAGCATTTCCTTGGAGCCACAATGAAGATAAAACCATGGAAAACCAATTTTCGATCCGCCGATGATGGGTTTCGAGTCCACCTACACAGTGAGATTTGACATTTTGCCTAGAATACTATTGATAGCATTACCTTAGTATTGATCTGTGTCGGTGCGACTAAAAGCAAATTGTAGGGGAGAACCCTTAGTACTAATGCTTGTATAGAATGCTGTGATTACTGACTTTGCCCAGTCAGAAGGTACCTTACTTTTTACTTCCCAAACAATACATGAACTTGTAGTAATCGTTATTAAAGACATGTTCCAGACGTGGAAGCGCTGGGTCGGGAGGCTAATCCCGAGCCGCCAGTAGAGCGAGACATCTTCACGCTACACGCAGCTGTCACCAGAGATAAGTCGCAGCTTTAGCCTTCAGTGAAAAGGGGATTATTTGACGTACACAGGAAGGCAGGCTGCTTGTGACGCACCTCCTTCACCTACCAGAGTCTTCCACTCTATTTACTTTAGCGCGAGTCATTTAAGCAGAACAGATCATACTGAAACGTGGAAGCTGTCACTATCAAAATGAGAGTGGCGTGGCGTCTATGTTGCCACCAGCAACATGCAGCAAAACAGAAATTTTTGCTATATTCTTTATTATATAATTAGTATTTTCTATCTTTCTTAATTCTTCCTTTCTTAATCTGTTTACCCTCCAGGGTTGGTTATTTCCTCGGACTCAGCTATGGATCCAACCTCTACCGCCTCAAGGGCAGAGTCCTTGAGCGTGAGACATTTGGTCGGGGGATAAAACGGGGGTGGAGGACCAAAACTCCCTCAGGCTACCTCACCTGGTGTGCAGAACAGGAGCCTTGTGGGGATGGGCAAGGAACGGGGAAGGAAGCGGCGTAACCTTAAGTTAGGTACCATCCAAGAATTTGCCTAGAGGAGAAGTGGTAAACCATGGAAAACCACTTCGAGAATGGCTGAAGTGGGAATCGAACCCTCCTCTACTCAGCTGACCGCACGAGGCTGAGTGGACCCCGTTCCAGCCCTCGAACCACTTTACAAATTTCGTGGCAGAGTCTAGAATTGAACCCAGGCCTCCGGGGATGGCAGCTAATCACACTAACCACTACACCCCGAGGCGGACAGTATCTTCTGTCAATAATTTAAATCTACCAGATATCCGTAACACATATTAAAAAACCCACAAGAAACATGATGACAGCCTAGCGCCGAAGAACTAAACTGACACAAAGTGCGTACCGTGTCTGCGGGAACAGTACTGCGTACCTGACATTGCACTTTCTATCATTATCTTCCTTAAGACTGGTCACGCTTCCCAACAACTTATGGATATGCAGTCCATCAGAACAATTTTCGTTGTGTTGATTTTTCTATGTCGGCCCCGCGGTGTAGGGGTGCCTGCCTCTTACCCGGAGGCCCCGGGTTCGATTCCCGACCAAGCCAGGGATGTTTAACTGGATCTGAAGGTTGGTTCGAGGTCAACTCAGCCTACGTGATTACAATTGAGTAGCCAAGAATAACGGCCGAGAGAATTCATTGTGCTGACCATAGGGCACCTCATAATCTGCAGGCCTTCTGGCTGAGCAGTGGTCGCTTGGTAGACCATGGTCCTTCGGGACTTTTGCGCCATGGGGTTTGGTTTTGGTTTGGTTTGGTTTGGTTCATTTTCCTATGCGCATGTGTAAAGGAAACTGAACCTTAACGTACCGTACTGTACGGATGTATATTTGCATGACGTATTTATGCACTCCCACAGTACAATATACTGTATTTTACACATACTCATAAGAAAATTGTTCTGATAGACTGCATATCCGTATGTGGCTGTGAGGTGTGACGTGTCCTAAGGAAAATACTTGACAGGAAGTGCATTGTGCGGTATGCGGTATTCTTTCTTAACCCGCAATATGCATTCCATCAGGACAATTTAGGGTCTTCGTTGAGTTCTTTTTGCTACACTTACGTGTAAAGGAAAATGAACTTTAAATATATTATACTGTAGGGATCGTAAATACGACATGCAAGCATGCATTCTTATAGTGTGGTATGGTAAGTTTCAGTTTCTTTTACAGGTCAGCATAGGAAAATGAACACATCGAAAATTGTTCTGATGGACTACATATCCAAATGCAGCTACGAGGCCTGACAATTCTAAGGAAACTGAGGTAGAGGAAAGGCTTTGTCATATATGCGGTATCAAATGATTTCGATTTACTCCACATGTTACTTGCAGCGCTCACATGGCAAACTCACTCAGGCTGGGTGTCAGTGACCTTCAGTGCCATAGTGAGAGATATTCGCGCCTGGTAACGTGCATTATTTGCCGGTTAAACACAAAGGCAAACGGTGTTCTTCCTCTACCAACACTTCACAAACATGGCTTCTAATTTGATTAGTGAAGTACTCTGCTATGATTGCGACTGTGTTATAAAGAACTTTTTAAACCTTTCCTTGGTATAACGTACATTGAGTGAGAAAAGTAATTTTATCCTGAATTACTGTATAAGACTTCAAGAGTAAATCACATGCAGGTTTCGAAACACATTTTAATGTATCATGGTTACACGCTGGTGAAAAGTTATCAAGGCTTGTTTGTTTGATTCTTGCAGGCGCTGGTGGACGGTCAGCTATTGGAAGTGCTCTCTCTAATCATAGTGATAAAGCAGTTAATACCTATTAAAAGTTGGTTAGACCTTTTGTGTGTGTGTGTGATCCATTTAGTGGAATAAATATTAATGTTTTAGTGTTTGCTTGTAGTAATCAAGATTAGAGATATTTATTTTAAGTTTACACTGAGTAGTTCCATTGCTGTGTAGTAGATTACGTATTGCAGGCTACGTAGACGTTGTTGTTAGAATACTTATGGTAGGCTATTTATTACTTTTTTGCTAGTGGCTTTAGGTCGCACCGACACAGATAGGTCTTATGGCGACGATGCGATAGGAAAGGCCTACGAGTTGGAAGGAAGCGCCCGTGGCCTTAATTAAGGTACAGCCACTGCATTTGTCTCGTGTGAAAATGGGAATCCACGAAAAACCATCTTCAGGGCTGCCGACAGTGGGATTCGAACCCACTATCTCCCTAATGCAAGCTCACTGCCGCGCGCCTCTAACCGCACGGCCAACTCGCTCGGTAGACTGTTTATTACAGGGAGTTGTAATTTCCGCTGTTTTTATATTTGTATAGACCTAGGTACAAGATACATTGTTTCTTACTGTAAACAGCAGGCCTACTGAACACTTTCGAGATCCGTAGAACCTATAATTATTTCTTGATATAAATAGTGTGATAGCCTTTTTAATGTTATTAATAAGGAGTTCAAGAGAATACACGGTATTTCACTGACAATATAGTTAACTGTCTATGTATTGTTGGTGATTATTGCTGCACTTGGAATTTTAATATACCACTGTTAGCAGACGGTCGAGTAAAAAATAGTGACCCAATACCTGTATGCCGATAATTGCATTTCAAATCTCCTGCGTAGTTTTGAGAGAAGTTATTGAGATATTAAAGTAGCTATCCCCGTTTATTTTTCAACATTATAGAGCAGTTTTAATTTCCGTCCAGCGTAGTAGGATAAATAATAAAGTAATAGTAAACTACCAGCCGTATTTACTGTCTAAGTAGGCCCACTGTACATACTTTTAACTACATTTCTATTATTTCCGTTGAACCTTAAAATACATTATAGTGTGCGTAAATGTGACATGCATACGTGTGAAAATGGGAAACCACGGAAAATCATCTTCAGGGCTGCCGACAGTGGGATTCGAACCCACTATCTCCCTTTACTATCTCTTCCTTTACACTTTAGCATAGGAAAGTGAACATAACAATTTTTTTCTGATGGGCTGGATATCCGTATATGGTTGGGAGGCGTGACCAGTCTTAAAGAAAATAATACATGAGAAGAGCATTGTGACATACGAGGTATCGTTTCATCAACAACGATAATTATTATAATGTAGTTATTTTATTAGTTAGTATATTGCTTACTTTATTGCTGTGTGATCCTTGTTTAATATACTGGACAATATTTATTCCCTTTGACGTTTCAATTCAGAGAAAAGTTATGTTTGCTAATTTTCCATTTATTCCGTAAAAGAGTAAAGTATTACTAAGGAATGCAGGTGTAGGGACTGCGGGAGTGACCGGGCATTAGGGGGTATGAGGGAGAAGTAGGATAGTTTGAAGGAAATAATTACGGTTCACAGGGATGGCAGGAAGGAAGGAAGTTAGATCGCATCACTATGTACAGATTTCGGTAGGTCTGCAATATGGGTGGGAAGGAAAAGGAGAAGTTGTAGAAGACATGTGGGCTGAAGTTTTAAGGGGAAGCAAATTGTGATTATATTCAGAGGCAGAATAGGTCTTACGGCGACGATGTGATAGGAAACACCTAGGAATGGGAAGGATGCGGCCTTAGCCTTAATTGAGGCACAGTCCCAGCATTTGCCTGGTGTGAAAATGGGAAACCACGGAAAACCATCTTCAGGCCTGCCGATATTGGGGTTCGAACCCACTATCTCCCGGATGCAAGCTCACAGCTGCGCGCCCCCAACCGCGCGGCCAATTCGCCCGTTAAATGTACGTTCATGGGAGGTTGAAAAGAGAGGGAGAAGTAGGATTTGCAGCCGTCGGGAGAATAAGAAGACCTGGAGGGGAGGGTATCAAATGACGTTCATAGGTTTAGTGGGTCAGGTCATAGGAGATTCCACTGTTAGGGATATAGGAAAAGTGTGTGAAGGAAAGAGATCCAGGGTAGAGTATTATCCAGGAATTAGATTAAAGCATATTGAGGACAGTAGGAGAGAAGGGGAGAGGGGAAGATGGTAGTATTTTACGTTGGCACTTACGATGTAAGACGAGCAGGAATAGGTACCAACATAGCTGGGGACGTGTTAGATCTGGTTAATGCAAGATGGTAGAAGTTTAAAGAAGCGGAGAGTGTTAATTGTGGAATACTGTGTAGGAGGGATATTGTCTGGAAGGTGATCAGGGATTTAAATGAGACATTGGAGCGGGTATGTGGGAAACTGGCAACGAGATTTCTAGATCCTGAAGGGTGAGTATGTGATAGGGATTTGCGCTCAGATGACATTCACTTGAACCGCAGTGGTACGTATAAGTTAGGAGGATTGATTATAAAGGTTATAGGGACGTACAGTGTGACCCATAAGTCCATTAACATTTGACGAGGCAATACTCCACGGAATACTGAAGGTAGAGAGGTAATGATTGACACACATGATGGGCATGACATGGGGTTTTATAGACAACAAAATAAAGTACGCAACATGACGAACAGATGGCGCTTCATACGACTCACAAGCAATAATTAGCATAACAATCTAGGTTTAGCAAAGACGACGTTCTGTATAATACATGCTCAACATATAGGCCGTCATTCATCAACAATACCTCTAGTCGAGGAACAATGTTGTGAACAGCACTGTACAGCATATCCGTAAGTATGGTGAGAAATTGTCTTCGGATGTTGTCTTTTAGCATCCCTATTAACGTCGGACGATCGCGGTAGACTTGCGACTTCAGGTAACCCCAAAACCAATAATCACATGCATTAACGTCGGGAGACCGTGGAGGCCAAGCAGGAAATGCCTTGATTGCAGGCGCATCTGACGCCCTCTCTCACGGCAGCTCCTTTTATACCATACACGGATCTCATGCGCCATCAGTGACGTGTTGCTGTCTATCGGCATCTGTTGGCCTGTTTATGTACTCGTTGTTCGTGTCAATAAAACCCCATATCACGTCAAGCATGTGTGGCCATTTTGTACCTGACGTGTTGCTGTCCAGCGACATCCGTCGCTCATTTTGTGTACTTTGTTTTGGTGTCAATAAAACCCCATGTCAAGCCAACAATTTGTGTCAATAATTACCTCTCTACCTCCAATATTCCGTGAAGTACTGCCTCGTTAGATGTTAACAAACTTTTGGGTCATCCCGTACCTTCAGAGAAACGGGGTGGACATGGGAGCGGTGATAAGACTACAGGAATCTGGAAGTCAAGAAAAGATGGCATAAGAATGTTAGAGTTGAAATGTAGAAGTGTTTTAAAAGAAATAATTGATTGAAGTAGTTTAATTGATATATATTTACCAGATTTTCTTAAATAAGTTGAAAAATGGCTGAGAAGTGATAAAATGGGTGCGGAAACATTTTTCTCGGAACTGAAGTGTTTATCGCAGGGAAAAAATAGGAAATGTGGTAGTATTCATTCTGCCGAAAGGCGAATTTGTAAGCTAAGAAAGCGTTAAGGATGAGAAACATAATATTCTAGGTGTATGACACATCTCTGAAGATAATAGGCAACTTGGTGTTTCTCGCCACGACCTACGTAGTCTGATTGTTATTTTAATCCGTGTGCGGATTTCAGAGTGGGGCGTATCCTTCTTACGTTGGACAATGCTTGATCCCCCCAGTGGAAGTCTCTGCAGCTCTAACGATAGCGGAAGGAATCTGCTTCGCTAGGCTGTCAATTTCGACCGCGCGTTTCACACTGGAATTGCCATCAAGTTGTGAAGATATCGTGGAACGGCAGGAAGTCCAATTTATCTTGCTATTGTAGGTGGGAAAATGAGTGGGGGTAAATTGAATGGGATATGCTACCTGCGCCTTTGCTTTTATATACTTTAACAACGCAAGACACGCCAACAAAGTTTTCCAAGAAATTATCCCAAGTCAAGCTTTGCTGGACCACAACATTATTACGAAATCAAGCTATGTCAGGCACACACTTACCCAACAATCCCTGGCTGGCTCTTTACTACATTTCAAGTTACAGTACATCAGTCTCAATACCTGTGGTAGTGCAATACGAATGTTACAAATAACGTATAGAGGGTAATCGGAAACAACGTGAACCGGGTATATGAAAGTTACAGTGTTAGTCATACTGATAAATAAATTGAAAAATATACGTTATTGGGCTCCGTTGTCATTTTATCATCTGCAGAAGCTAGACAATCAGATTACTTCGTGGGTGTATTCAAACGGACTGACACCAGCTGAAACCAGCGGTATGTTTGTGGTTTAAGGAAGAATCTAGGCATATCTTTCAAGGCGTTCTTAAACCACATGTGGATTAAGCATTATCACCTCGGTATCAATAAAGGGCGAGTAACCTAATATTACCACCGCAATATTGCTCGAAAAACAGGACATTTTGAAAAACACCTTTCACAGACAGAACGTTCGGTGTGTTAATATTGCTATGCTATTGTGTAAAGGAAAATGAACCTTAGGTACATTATACTGTGGAAGTTCGTAAATTCACCATGCAAACAACATCCTTACAATGCGGTTAGGTAAGGTCCATTTTCCCTTATACATAGGAAAGTAAACACAACAAAAAATATTCTGATGGACTCCATATAAATATGTAGCTGGGACGCATGACCAGTCTTAAGGAAGAGAAAATGTTTAGGAAGAGCACTGAGACACACCAGGGTTTAAAAGAAAGTCATCGAAATGTGATATTCAAATCAGACTTTATCTTTAGATTAACGTGGATCCAAAACTTCCGTTTTACAGTAAGACTTACCGAAATGTCAGAAATGAAACACATGTTTAATAGAGTTAATAATAAGGAACGGTTAGAAATTTAACCATTTGCCTTAATTAACGTAACAAATTCCATCCAGTAATGCATTACATAAAACCGATTTATCCACGAATGGCACATTTTTTATAAAACCAGGTGAAGTAATTCTGTATCTATGTAAATTATTTATTGTAAATGCCCGCAGTTATGGGCTGAGAAACTAAAATATATCATGTCATAGACCTTCAGTTCCCTATTTTTTATTTTCAGTTAAATTTCAATTTTCATTTCATTATTCCCAAGAGTAAATTTAATGACAATTTTAATTTGATTAAAACCTTTTTTGCTTTACGTCGCACCGACACAGATAGGTGTTATGGTGACAATGGGATAGGGAAGGCCTAGGAATGGGAAGGAAGCGGCCGTGGCCTTAATTAAGGTACAGCCCCAGCCCCAGCTGCCGACAGTGTGGTTCGAACCCACTATCTCCCGAATAGTGGATACTGGCCGCACTTAAGCGACTGCAGCTATCGAGCTAGGTTAAAAACTTTTAATTAAAATGTGCAGTCCTTTCTATATGGTGGAAGTATGCTCATTCATACGTTGTTTCATCATTTAACTACTTAATGTATTTATCAAAAGAATTACGCACTGAAGAAATTTTTAAAATCTTGTGTGTTTAAATAAATAATAAATATTAAATGGTACTGGTTAGCTGTAAGAAGACTGAATTTATTTAAGATTAATTGGTCACTACCGTTGAACATGACGTTTGAAAATCGAAACGCTAATACGTCGAAATATTTAAATCATTCATGAAAATGTCCGAATTGATATTTTTTACTTGTGTAGATTAAACTCACGATAGCTTGAAGAAATCAGTGTCCGCCGCACTATACACTTCCCTTGTTAATGACAACAATGTTTTCTTGAGCAACAAATATTTTTTTGGATATCCCCTTTGAATGGTCCATATTGCGTTCAAAGAATTTTTCCTTCTGGATATCATCCTAAGTGTTTTGGAGGCATATGTATTTTACCAACACTTTTATCAGCGTACCTCAATTTATAAATATGTGAAAGCTATAAATTAATACACCTAACATAGTTTAACATATTTGTGTCAGAGATCACATTACTCCTGATGAAGCTAATAGTAAAAAATATACCAGGCACCTAAAATTAATCAATTACAACATTACAGCTATATTTAGAAACTGACGTTGCTCGTCTTGCATGTACTCATGTATTCAGAACGCGTGTGTTAATACTCAACTTTTTTTATCTAGTTTACCATTTCTCCTTCTAACAAATCCTTGGATTATAGTACTCCAGTCAATCAATCAATCAATCAATCAATCAATCAATCAATCAATCAATCAATCAATCAATCAATCAATCAATCAATCAATCACAACTATTATTCCTACACCCGTGGTTGCCTCCTTCTAGTTTGTGCCGCTCAACACAAGCAAATGTATTAATAAAAGCATTCAAGATAACAAAACAAAACCCCATGGCGCAACACTCCCGAAGGGCCATGGCCTACCAAGCGACCACTGCTTAGCCCGAAGGCCTGCAGATTATGAAATGTCGTATGGTCAGCAGAACGAATCCTCTCGGCCGTTATTCTTAGCTTCCTAGACCGGGGCCGCCATCTGAACCTCACATAGCTCCTCAATTCTAATCACGTAGGCTGAGTGGACTTCGAACCAGCCCTCAGACCAAGGTAAAAATCCCGAACCTGGCCGGGAATCGAACCCGGGACCTCGGGTAAGAGGCAGGCACGCTACCCCTACACCGCGGGGTCGGCTCAGTAAAAGCATTCACTAGTGTAAGAATGTTCAGCAGACAGAGTAAAAGGGGAGGAAGTGTGTTTAAAGTTTTACTTGATTTTTGATATCGTGATAATTACCACGGAACCTCTAGAATTACATGGAATTCAAACAGCAAGGATCTGACTTTTACTTTCAAAAATCCCATACACACTGCCTGGAATTCGAACCACATCCGCCTTTGTGAGAAACCAGTAACTAAGCCAGTCGGTTGTCATGTCCCCAGGTTGATTTGAACCTAGAAATATAGTTATTAAAAATGTTATTGATTTCAAGTCACACTAACTAATTTCAATATTTTCGGAGACGCTGAGGTGCCGGAATTTTGTCCCACACGTTTTCTTCGATGTACCAGTAAATGTACGGTAACGAGGGTGACGTATTTGAGCACATAATATACCACCGGACTGAGACAAGTTGGAGTCAGAACGCAAGCGCTCTACCGTCGGAGCGAATCAACTCGGCAGACAGTTACTTAGGTTTGTTGATCAGGATGAATGGAGGCTTAATAAATGAAACAACTGCAGCTATAAATTGCGTCGCTTTGAAAAATTGCTATTAATAATAAACATAGAACCAGTGTTCTATTAAAGGGTTCTGAAACCTGTGACATTATAAATTGTACGATATATACTTTGATGAAATGTTATTTTTCTATAATGTTCGTTTGCGTGTTAAATTAGGATATAAGAACTTGACACTTTAAATGTTATGAATTAACAGGAAAGTACTATTCAGTGCTAAATATTAAAAAATGTAAGTTTTAATTCCGCAGGGCTTTAAATTGTAACAAGGTGTGATCTCACTGGAATCAACGGTGGCTATAATAATAATAATAAAACATTATTAATAATAATAAAATTATTAATAATAATAATAATAATAATAATAATTGTTTCATGACTTTTATCGATCTTCAACGTTGTGATGGTGGTGATTGAAGCTGTTGTTAGTATTGTTAAAGGAAACAATCAGGTTTTGGACAACATACTTTAGTCATTGTTGCCGTACAAGAGATGGTAATGGAGTTGTCGACGAAAATCACAACATGGTCTTCAATACAGAATGTATTCCAAAGCAATAGCACGATTCCCGATTATTTTTATTTTTTGGTGCTATACTTTAAATGTTGCACGTGGCACTAATTAAGGTACAGTTTCAGCATTTCCCTGGTGTGAAAATGGGAATCCTCGAAACGTTACATTCAAGGCTGCCAGTGTTGGGATTCAAATTGACAGGTATAAGATCCAAACCGCATAACCAATTCGTGATTCCCGATTCTGCCCGACTCCTTGGCTGAACAGTAAGCAAGGAGGCCTTCGGTTCAGAGGGTTCTGGGTTCGGTTGTCGGTCGGGTCAATGATTTTAGCAGCGAGTGATTAGTTTGTGTTCGTCTTAATATACACCATTCCCTGCTTACACAACAAACGACGCTACGAAACAAAGAAATGGAACAATGAATAGGCTATATCCCCCAAGTTGAATCGACGTAGCGAAGGACATCCGATCATAAAACAAGTAGTGCCAAACCCAGTAAATTGTGAGGTTCAATAAGAAACATAACAAAAAGAAATAGTTTCGATTTCTTATTTTGTCATGAATTAAAGAGGGACTGAAAGAGAGGACCGTGAGCCCTAACTTCGCCACAAATATAAATCAATAATAAATAAATAATTAATTTTAAAATGGTGTACACTCAACCTCTGATAATGCAATTGTGAAATGGGTTAAAAAATTTACTCTCGGCCAACCTTCAAGTACTTTCATTCGATTTCTTCCCTTCATTTCCAGGTGAATAGCACGAAGATGCCCTAGCCCTATTTTATTTTAAATCACACATCCGTGGGGAAATAATTGAATTCACGCATGCTATCAGTAAACTCGTCTGCCGGCCAGAGTGACTCCATAAACTGCAATATGAAAAACAACAGTTGGTGTAAAGCTGCTCCAGAAATAAAATTCGTATCAGAATATAGTCGTGGCTGAAACAGAGACATACTGACTCATTAAATGGACACCCGTAGAAGGTCCCAAGAGACTAGTCAACGAGAAGGAAGTATGAATCTTATTCACTTGATTTTGTTTTGTTTTATATTATGTAGAGTGCACGGCGGTAGGAAGACGGAAAGTCCAGTATCCAACCGGCCATCATCAACAATAGCGACAAACTACTGGAGCCCAGCGATTAGAATGAAACACTGATTATAAATATAGGAAGGAAAACTGAATAGTTTCAATTGGAACTGCAGTGTATTTACTCAGTTAGCATTCGAAATTCTAGAATCTCAAAAGTGGCAAAAGAAAGTCCTACAAGCAAACAATGTGCATGGATCAGACGCTGGTAACAATGCAACTGCATGTGATATTTTAAGTATATATCACCTGACAATCAGAAAATAGCAACAAATGAAACAAGAAAATAAGTTGATATTTTGTGTAATTTACCATAATGTTTATTAACTTTAAGCCTTCTTTTAGATGAAGGAGAAATAATGCAAGTAAGGGTTTTGAGAGACACTGAGCTGCCGGAATATTGTCCGGTAGCAGTTCTTCTACGTGCTATCGACAGGAGGCTGGCTTATTCGAGCACCTTGAGATATCACTAGCGTAAGACAAGACCGAAACCACGAAGATGGCCTCTCAATATTAGTGCTTCAATCGTCTGAGCCACTCGGCCCGGATGGTTTAAAATGAATTTGTCAGAAATTGAGTTACACTGTATGCTTCACATGCCCATGAATACTAACCCCCTGAGATAGGTACAACACCAAACACTTTTCAGGACGTGAGATAAGATATTCCATCCAGCTCCTCGATCAGAGTACCGGCCTTCGGTTCATAGGGCTCCAGATTCGATTCCGCCAGGTCTGTCTTTTTATTTAAGGTGTATTTGTTGTATATAATGTTTTATTGAATCGTTTTTATAGCGTATAAAACCTGTTGATGAAAAATAAATTTATTTATCGGTGATTCTAACTTTGTCTGGTTAATTCCTCTAGCTCGTGGGCTGAGTATTTGTGTTCGACTTAATACACATCTTAATTTGCATACAACGCATCACATTACAAACCACCACAGAAACATGCAACAGCGAATACATTTCTCCACATAGGTTTGGCTTCAGGAAAGGCACCTGGCCGCAAAATTCGGCTAAGTCGATTTTAAGTTCAATCCTCAGGTAATTGGAAAAAGGTCAGGAAGAAGAAGAAGAAGAAGAAGAAGAAGAAGAAGAAGAAGAATTGGCATGAGACGTTCCACACAATGTCTGACCTACGACACGTAAATAGGCCTTGCTATACAGCTCGACATGTTATAAAATGATTGAATGTTATCAGGTGCATTTACTTTAATAACATTTTCCGTCGTATCATATATTTCTGAATCTGAAAACGCTATATATCGTCGTTTTATAAAGAAATTGTCACAATTTGAAAACAAGCTACTGAATTTACAACACACCTGGGACATGCGTAACTTGCGCGTATCTCTAATTAATTCATTTGGAATAAGAAGGAAGGTTCACTTAGAATCTGACTCAGAACAAACGTCGGAGGTAACCTTGCTCCAAAGCCACACAATTCAGCCTTCGTAGTCTTCCTTTACATGTTCTCTGTCTCTTTTTTTTTCGCTTTTGATTGTGGTTGAATGTTCCACAGTCACATGGAAAGTTTTCTGCAACGCATTGTTGGTAAAATGCTATGATTGTAAGGGAGCCACCCTATTAGTAATTAAGGTACAGCTTCACAATTTTCCTGGGGTGAAAACGTGAAACCACGGACAACCATCTCCGTGGATGTTGGAGTTTGAACCCCGAATAGAAGCTCAGAGTTACGTGACCCAAACCACGTAGTCAACTCGCTCAGCCCCGGTTTCCGCTTGACACTATGCAATGGCTCGATGTTTTATTTGAGACATCATAACGTATTCTGGGTTTGTATGTTTGTGTGCTTATAGGCCTACCTGTAAGTTTGGGTCGAGGTTATAAAACTGAGTCCTCGGGATTTTATCATTTCAGAATGTTGATTATATTCTATTTAACTGCAGTTTCAGTAACCACAATAACGCATTAGAATCGTTTTGACATCCTGCTCACGACCAGTTCTAATACCTCGGCAACATTGAATGCTTAAGAATCGGACTGTTTAATTGTATGAAATTAAATCTTTGGTGCACAGAGGCCAACTCAGATATTGGAATAAGTGACCAGTATCCTCAAAATCGCATTGACAGGCGTGGGTGAACTTAGGTTCATCATTCCAATTGGATTTCCAGATATCGTGAATTAAGTTTAGTTGTGATTTATTCATATCAATTTCTGAATAGGCTATGTCTTTGATGTTTTGGAAATCAATCATTGCACCTATTTCTATGCAAGGAAACTGGAAGGATTGCCACAACTATCGAAGCATTTCTCTGGCCACTGTACCAGGCAAAGTATTCACAGGTATTTAAGGAATGGACTCGATGGATGATTTACGAAAAAAGAGTAGTGTTACGAAATTATTGCAAATTTGTGGGCTGGGAAGATGTGGGAATAAGGAGAAGAACTGCTCGGCTAAGCGGTATGTTACGAGCCTTCAGGGGAGAAATGGCGTGAAACGACATTAGTACATGAATAAATTTTAATTGGAGTTGTTAAAAGTGGGAAGATCATAATAAGAAGATAAAGTTGGAATTCAAAAGGACAAATTGGGTCCGGGTTTTAGAACCGACTTCGATGATGGGGTCATGTGAGGTGAATTAATACGATTGGGGATTTTTTAAGAGGAAGTACAACAAGGTAATCATATAAAGGAGGATAGGGGAGAGGCTACCTGTGAAATATAATTAACTCGGTCATAGAGGGAAGTGAAGTAGATGGAGATCAAGGTGAAGATGATTTAATGTTTTAATCATAACAAATATGTGGAACTAAACGAGGCCAAAGAACCGATTGAAAATTGAGGATTGTGTAGACGAAAAATTAATTCACAGAAGCTTGCAGACTGAACCCTGAAGGGCACACACACATGCATACATACGTTATCATTATAGGATGTTATGCCTTTCAGCGTTCAGTCTGCAAGCCTCTGTGAATTTAATCAACGTCGCCACAATCCTCTATCTGCAACTGGTGCTCTGGCCTAATTTAGTTCTGTACCTCGTATCTTTAAGTCGTTAGAAAATAAGTCTAACCATCGTCGTCTTGATCTCCCCCTACTTCTCTTACCCTGCATAACAGAGTCCATTATACTCCTAGATAACCTATCCTCCTCCATTCGCCTCACGTGACCCCACCACCGAACCCTGTTTATGCATACAGATTCATCCATCGAGTTCATTCCTAACTTAGCCTTTATCTCCTCATTCCGAGTACCCTCCTGCCATTGTTCCCACCTGTTTGTACCAGCAATCATTCCCGCTACTTTCATGTCTGTTATTTCTAACTTATGAATAAGATATCCTGAGTCCACCCAGCTTTCGCTCCCGTAAAGCAAAGTTGGTCTCAAAACAGACCGGTGTAAAGACAGTTTCGTCTGGGAGCTGATTTCCTTCTTACAGAATACTGTTGATCGCAACTGTGAGCTCACTGCATTCGCTTTACTACACCGTGATTCAATCTCATTTACCGTATTATCATCCTGGGAGAAGTCCGACTCGTTGGCTGAATGGTCAGCGTACTGGCCTTCGGTTCAGAGGGTCCCGGCTTCGATTCCCGGCTGGGTCGGGGATTCTAACCTTCATTGGTTAATTCCAATGGCACGGGGGCTGGGCTTTGTGCTGTCCCCAACATCCCTGCAACTCACAGACCACAAACAACACTATCCTCCACCACAATAACACCTACGAATGGCAGATGCCGCCCACCCTCATCGGAGGGCCTGCCTTACAAAGGCTGCACTCGGCTAGAAAAAGCCACACGAAATTAAATTAAAATCCTGGGAGAACACACAACCTAAGGATATAACAGTCTATGATTCTTGTGTATGTATTTGCCATTTCCTATGGAAAGGATTCTAAAGGAATTGTTTGTATAATACTTATAAACAGCATTCGGTTTCAAATTTTCAATTTAATTAAAACTCATATTGTCGGTTTATAGTCGTTCATCGTCTTGGAAGAAATACCTCTATTCCAACAATAAGGAAACATATAAGAAAATCCGTATGATTCTTTCTGGGTGTTTCCGTCAAAAGAGTAGCGTTACGAAATTGTTGCAAATTTTGAGCTGGGAGGACTTGGGTTAAGGAGACGAGCTGCTCGACTAAGCGGTATGTATGAGCTGTCAATGGAGAGATGGTGTGGAACGTCATTACTGGACAAATTTCAGTGGAGAAATTGGAGCAAATATTCGTTACTAGAAGAGGAATTAGAGACTGGAATCATTTATCAAAGGAGATGATCAATAGGTGTCCAACTCCTTTAGAAAAATTAAGGAAAAATTTAGGCAAACCTTCGGTAGGGAAACAACCACCTGGGTGACAGTACTAAATTCAGATCATTGCCGACTGATTAAGAACCTGGAAGTCTAACCTGTTATTAACGTCAGGCAGGCTGGAATTACATTCTCTTCTCCATTCTCCTGAACAGGTTCATAACAGATGGGTTCAGAACCGTAGTGGCAAGTCTATCGGATAAGATTTGAAGAAATGAAGCCTTGAAATTTTTAATAGATAATAAGTTCCAATGAAGAGGTGAAGTGCTGTAGATATAAATACGGCAGTGCAGTAGAAACTATTGATTCCTTACGGTCTTACATTTGCATATCACAGGTAAAATGTATTATTAATTAATTAAAAAGAATACCGCTTACCTTGATTAACTTAATCTAAGTAATCAGTTGATGAACGAGGAAAAAATTCCTGACAAGGAGATTCAAAATATCTTTGCCTTCGTTTAACAAGGGCCCGACACCATTGCGCCATAAGCACTGCAGCCTATGGTTTTATTGCACTATCTGTTTGGAATTAGCACCATGTGGAGTAGTGATACAAAATTGTTACAAGCGTTGGGCTGTGAGTAAGGTGGTGAGCTACTCGACTAAGAAGTATGTTTTGTTCCAAGCTGTCACTGTATTGTTTGATTGCAATTATTTTTATATACCACTAGTACACTTCTTAGGACGCCCTCTCATAAAATAGGGTTCACTCTACAGTCTGAGGGAGCCGTTCATCATACAAGAACAAAAAGAAGTGCCATGAGCCACCTTGGTTAATATTAAAGCAGGCGTTATATCGCTACCCTCGCGTGGCTCCACAAGTAATTACAATGTGTGCACATTCTTGAAATATTTCACCTTCTCTCGGTCATCTTACCCTCAGGATTCTCCTCCCACTCTGATGGAATGTTGAGAGCCCGGGATGAAACTCTGAAATAGGGTACTGCTATTACCACTGCCGGTTTCAAGGAAATATATTAGGTGGAGGAATGCCGGCCAGTTTCCAAGCCTGGTCTCGTGATGCGAACCTTGATGGACCTCGAGCAGGAATCCCTGAAATAAGACGTCATTAACTGATATACAGTGAGCTGAATACCGCCCTGTGCCTGAGAACTATTATTGACATATATCCTGATAACTTAATACTAACATATTAGGATAAATGAAAAAGGAAGGCCGATTGGATATTGCGGTTGATCGAACACTCACCTATTCTTCTTAAAAACTCTCTCAATCTGTTGTCATTTAAGGACAGATTGCTACTGCACATGTTATACTCGTTTTGACATGAGAATAATAAAAATAATACTTCTTCTTAATTTCTTAACCCTCCATGGCTGGTTTTTCTCTCGGACTCAGCGAGGGATACCCCCTCTACGGCCTCGAGGGCAGTGTCCTTGAGCGTGAGACTTTGGCTCGGGGATACAACTGTGGTGAATGACCAGTACCTCGTCCAGGCGGCCTCACCTGCTATGCTGAACAGGGGCCTTGTGGGGGATGAGAAGATTTAAGGGATAGACAAGGAAGAGAGAAGGAAGCGGCCGTGGCCTTAAGTTAGGTACCAACCCGGTATTTGTCTGGGAAAGTGAGAAACCATGGAAAACTAATTCCATAATGGCTGAGGTGGGAGTCGAACCCACCTCTACTCATTTGACCTCCCGAGGCTGAGTGGACCCCGTCCCAGCCCTCGTACCACTTTTCAAATTTCGTGGCAGAGCCGGGAATCTAACGCGGGCCTCCTGCGGTGCCAGCTAATCACACTAACCACTACACCTCAGAGGCGGACGACAATAATACTGCCCGTCTATGAAAGCCAAAAATACTCACTAAACCAGCAGAAATGAGCAAAACACTGGAAAATTTCCCTTTACCATAGTTTTTTTTCTATTTGCTTTACGTCGCTTCGACACAGATAAGTCTTACGGCGACGATAAACCATAGCTCGAGGAGATATATATTATACAGGATAGTCGGAAACAATGTGAACCGAGTATATAAGCGTTAGAGGGTTGCTCTTACCGATAATATAAAAAAGATAGCTCAATTCTTGCTTAGTTGTAATTTAATCAGCTGCTGAATTTAGCGTATCAGGTCACTTTGTGGGCGAATTCAAATGGGTTTTACGAGGCGGTATGCTAAATCAGCACGTGACTTAATACCGGCTTGAAAGCATACCGAGAAGTCATCATCAAACACAATGACCCCGTGGTCACCGTAGAGTGCTTGTTATGGGCTGAGCCTATCAGCAGGAAGGTTCGTGTTCAAATACCTCCCCTGGAGAAGCTTATTGGTGTTCTCAAGCCGGTCGTAAGTCAAGTACACATTTAGAAATACCACCTCGTAAAGCCCACTTGAAGTAGCCCCCGAAGCGATCTGATTGGCTAACTTCATCAGCTGATAAAATGACAACCGCGCGAGGTATAGAATTATTTATCATTATGACCACCCTGTACAATGATTGAACCTGAATCTTCCATACAACAGTCCATTCATTTGTGTGCCATGACGTACACAATTTAATGTGTGTTTTAGCCTGCTGATTTCGTGTTTCGCCAGTGACTTTACCTCTTGCCTGTAGGTTGAGATCAAGAGAGAAGCTTTCTGATGTAAAGGACAGTGGGCCCGGTCAGGTGGACCAACCAACACAGCTGAATATTTAGCTACACTGACCACGTGATATTCCAGTACCTTCAGGCTCTCTACCTGGGCAGCACTTGTCTTCGTAGCCCAATTGTGTTATTAAGCTGTAATAATAATATTTGCTTTACGTCGCAATAACTACTTTTAAGGTTTTCCGAGACGCCGAGGGGCCGGAATTAAGTCCCTTAGGAGTTCCTTTACGTGCCAGTAAATCTACCGACACGAGGCTGACGTATTTCAGCACCTTCAAATACCACCGGACTAGCCAGCATCGAACCTGCCAAGTTTGTGGTCCGGGAGATCGTGGGTTCGAATCCCACTGTCGGCAGCCCTGAAAATGGTTTTCCGTGGTTTCCCATTTTCACATCAGGCAAATGCTGGGGCTGTACCTTAATTAAGGCCACGACCGCTTTCTTCCAACTCCTAGGCCTTTCCTATCCCATCGTCGCCAAAAGACCTATCTGTGTCGGTGCGACGTAAAGCCCCTAGCAAAAAATAAGTTTGAGGTCAGAAGACGAGCGCGTCAACCGTCTGGGACACTCAGCCCGGCTTATTAAGCTGTTTATGCTAGGCTAGATGTCGATATATCTGGATGCTGAAAATCTATCGATAATACGTTCTTTGTCGTTGTTTCATTTGTGAGGCCTTACAGCGTCTTGATTAACAGTCCCATTTATATGATGTACTTTATATATATTTTTTGGTACCTTACATGATTGTAAGCCGACCCCGCGCTGTATAGGTAGCATGCCTGCCTCTTAGCCGGAGGCCCCGGGTTCGATTCCCGGCCATGTAAGGGATTTTGACCTGGATCTGACGGCTGGTTCGGGGTCCACTCAGCCTACGTGACAACAATTAAGGTGAGAAGGCGGCTACGGTCCAGGCTACTAAGAATAACGGCCATGCGGATTCGTCGTGCTGACCACACGACACCTTGTAATCTGCAGGCCTTCGGGCTGAGCAGCGGTCGCTTGGCAGGTCATCGCCATTCGGGGCTGTTGCGCCATTGGGTTTGGTCTGGCTTTTTATGAGACTGTGGAGTATGCTCTGGTGTATGAATTAATATTTATTTGGGAAGAACGTATTCATGGTCTGGATTGTCATCCTGCAGCTCGCTGTGTTGTTCTCTGGGTCATGCAGCTCTCTATACCACCCTCACCTGTGCTAACCTGCACGTGACTTCAGACCGGCTTGACAGGCATGCCGAGAAGTCATCAGTAAACACAAAGACCCGGTGGGTTTTAGCTGGTATCACCGTAGCGTACTTGCTATGGACGATCCTTTCAGGATGGAGGTCCGTGTTCATATCCCTCTACGCAACTACTATATCCCACATCTGCTCTCATCTGCTTGTCATATTCATACCTTGGTCGACCCCTACCGTTATTACCATCTACACTTCCCTCAAACACCATCTGATAAAGTCCTAGGTGTCTTAAGATGTGTCCAATCGTTCTATCTCTTCTTCTGGTCAAATTTTGACAGAACGTTCTCTCTCACCAATTCGATTCAATATATCTTCATTCGTGATTCGACCTACCCAGCTCATCTTCAACATTCGTCTGTAACACCACATTTCAAATGCTTCTATTGTCTTTTTTGATCTAGTTGTCTTCCATCCATCCCTTCCTAACAATTTCACGCTCCAGACGAAAGCCTTCAAATATATATTTGTAATTTCTATATCAATGTTTGAAATAAGCAAATTTCTGTGCTGTCCGACTCGTTGGCTGAACGGTCAGCGTACTGGCCTTCGATTCAGAGGGTCCCGGGTTCGATTCCCGGCCGGGTTGGGGATTTTAACCTTAATTGGTTAATTCCAATGGCACGGGGGCTGGGTGTATGTGTTGTCTTCATCATCATTTCATCCTCATCACGACGCGCAGGTCACCTATGGGTGTCCAATAGAAAGACCTGAACCTGGCGAGCCGAACCCGTCCTGGGATATCCCGGCACTAAAAGCCATACGACATTCCATTTCATTTCTGTGCTAGTATGCATTTTATGTCCTCCTTACTTCTGCCATTGTTAGTTATGTTACTACCCGCTACTTTCTTTTCCAAATCTGCTTTGCTTCACACCGACACAGATAGGTCGTATGGCAACGATGAGATCCGGAATTCTTATACAGATGAACTAGCAAACCACAGAAATATCGCCTAAAGATGGTCTCTTCTCAGTCGTATTGCCAAGGATCACTACACCTTATTCTAGAACTTCAGTCGATACATGACCGAACTGTGAACTGAACTAAAGGAATCTACGTAGGAAACTGCTGAAATCCTTGGTTGAATTTTCAGGGTAGTGGCCTCCTGTGTAGAGTTCCCCACTTTCGATTTCCAGCCGGGTTTAAGATATTATCCGTGTGTTAGCCCGGTAGCTAGGTACTTGTGTTCGTCTTAATGCACATCTCCATGTACGTAAAACACATCACACTACCTACCAACACAGAAACATGCCATAGTGATCACATTCATCCGCAAATGGTTAACTGAGAAAAGGACAGAAAGAATAATAATTTTATTTATTTATTTATTTATTTATTTATTTATTTATTTATTATTTATTATTTATTTATTTATTTATTTATTTATTTATTTATTTATTTATTTATTTATTTATTTATATCGTATCTAGAATACATTAGCAAAAGTTAACTAGGATACCATGCATTATTTTTGTAATTATTTAAACCTGCAAAGCACTTAATGTGCTTATCTGCTGGTAAAAAAGTGGCATATGGCTTTTAGTGCCGGGAGGCGTCCGAAGACTTCGGCTCGCCAGGTGCAGGTCTTTTGATTTGACCCCTGTAGGCGACCTGCGCGTCGTTGTGAGGATGAAATGATGATGAAGACGACACATACACATGGCCCCCAGGCCAGCGGAATTAACCAATGATAGTTAAAATTCCCGACCCTGCCGGAAATCGAACCCTAGTTTCACATGAATATTTAGTTGATATTTTTTTCCTCAAGTGTGCCGTTTCAGAGGAAAACTTGTTCAAGAATTTAGGAAATACAGCTTCTAGAGTTCTGGAGCCATATTTGTTGTAGTACCTGATGATCTGAAAATAACTTCTATACCTCAGTCTTCTTCTATTTGTATGTTCATTTAAAATATTCTATATTGTGGCCTCCAATAATTGTCTTTAATCTTGTTGTATATATAAACCTGCTTAATTCACAAGAACCTTTCCTTTGGGTACATCCTTGTTAACATGCCTTCACTTAAGCTAAACATTCCACTGTTTTCGTATCAAAAGAATGGCTTGACAATACGATTTCGTAACATATGTACGTATGTATATTTATGTCTGTATACGGAAGCCAATCCCCACACACGTACAACCTCACACACATACACCATATCGTCCCTGATTTGCCAAAAGGGCCAATGTTACAATGCTCTTCCTATCCATTATTTCCCTTAAGACTGGTCACGCCTTCCAATCACATATTGATATGCAATCCATCAGAATAATTTTCGTTGAGTTCACTTTCCTATGCGCGTGTGTAAAGGAAAATGAACTTTACTGTACCATACTGAAGGAATGTATGTTTGCATGACATTTACCCACTCCTAGAGTGTGATGTATTTAAGGTTCATTTTCCTTTACACACGCGCATAGGAAGATGAACACAACGACAATTGTTCTGATGGACTGTATATCAATATGTGGCTGGGAGGCGTGACCAGTCTTAGGGGAAATAATGGATAGGAAGAGCATTGTAACATTCGCCGTTTTGGAAGAACAGGGACGATATGATATGAATGACTCAATAAAAGAATGATAAATTATTTTCAAAATGAGGTACTGGTACTTTACTATTTGTATATTGTGAACAAGCTTAGCCTCAGTCTTTGACATAACTTACTAATTTGTTACTTCCATGAAAAAATTATATCTATTATTATACCTGGAAATTTTAATGTTATCAACTTCCTCCATTACATAATCACAATTACATGGTATTTGTTCACCATCTTGAATGCACTGAACCGAATGGCCTGATATTCTAATGTTTTCTCTCTGCATTTTTGGGGTATTTGAAGTGTTAATTATTAGATCGTTATCATGGCACTATTCTTGAAAATAATTGTACTCCACTTGCAACTACTTCTGTGCCACGTTTGGGTTTTCATGTAGTGATACAATTAGTTTATCATCTGCATACATGAAATATTTTCAGTTTTTCAGTTTTTAAAACATAAGCTTATAGCATTCTCAAAAATAATATACAAAATGGGTCCTAGGATACTTCCTTGTGGAATACCTCTTTTAGTAGTAGTTATTTCTCCATATACCCCGTGTATATTATCAGTTCTTAATCTATACGTTCAATTAATAATAATAAGAAGAAGAAGAAGAATTTTACCGGGAGGTACACCTCAACTCCGCACTTTCAAAAGAAGCGTCTTAATGAAAACCTCTATCGACCAAAATGTGAAATTGTTACTATATAAAGTTGAGACCTTAATCAGAAGATGTCACTACTGAAACATTCAGTAATTGTGTTATTGTGAAGTTTCCTAAACTGATTGGATTTCTATTGGTTTTGTTTTTGCTGTACCTTAAAAAGTTTGGACGTTTTTCGACAGATGTTACTACCAAAAAACTATGGTAATGCACTCTGGTGCAAGGTAAAGGAAGTTGTTTTTGAAAAAAAATTGTGTTTATAGGTTTTCAATACTTTCATTTGTTTTCTTTATGTAATTCTAGGTTTGCAACACTTCTGTCTCATTCCGCCAGTTTTGAATATGGCCAATGAAATTTTTCTGTAATTAATTTTCAGCCTATCACAGGCTTCTTGTTCGGTTTTAAGTGTAACTTTTGGGTTCAGCCAATAAAAATGAGAGGCTGTGTCCGGATTAGCCCAGAGTCCTCTCGAACCTTCCCTGAGGGTATATAAGTTGCGGCTTTTCAAGTTTCCTTGCCTATTGATCGTCGTCTTTCTGAGTGTGTGTGTTAAGGCAGGAGGCGCGGCGCCTCTTTCTTCGGCCGGCAGAACATCTACCAGGTAATGGCCACATAAATTCAATCTTTCTTGCTGTTTCCGCATACTTATCCGAGGGGAAGGTCAGAATTTCTAACTATGTAACCATTTTAATCTAACTTCTTCCTCTTCATGTAAAATTTCATAAAGTCTTTAACTGTAAATCGGGGATAGAGAGTGAGTTACCCTCTCGAGCTCCCCTTCATCTTGGTTTGAGGTGACTACGTTTACGTAACGGTTTTCTTCCTGTAATGTATGAAAGTTATTTCCATGCGAGCCACGTCAGTAGTTTGGGACTAGCCCCAGTTTCATCGGCCGAGAGCCGTGTAGGTTTTTAATATTTCATTGTCTGGGAGCGCAGTGGACGCCGCCATTCAGTTTGTGTTCGGGCTACTTATTTAACCTGTTCTTTTCCGCAAAGGCCCGGTAGGTTGGGTACTAGATACCCATGTGTAAAACTATTTCCATTTAAAATTCGTGCATTGTGAGGCCAGACAGTGTAATATTTTGATGTAATGTTGTCTTGAGTGGGCTGTAAGAAATCGAGAGCATGTAAGCTCTTTTAAAAGTTTTGTTATATTGTGAGGTGCCTATGGAAGGCTAAAAACTGTAAATTTTGGAGCAAGTGCTCTTCAGTTGGGGGATTTCTGCCCTTGACTAAATTATTCCTCATTTTGAATTGTAAATTTTGTAAACCTGATCTTGTAGCTCGGATCTTGTAAATCGAGGGCTTGAAGAACAAAATTGTGAAATGCCCTATTCAGGGATTCTCTATTTTAATCCACAAATTTGTTATTGTTCACTCAGTGAAGAAAATGTTTAAGTTGGAAATTCTAAAAGAAATATAACCTTTAGTTAAACTTTTAATTCAGTTATGATATTTTAGTTAGACCCATTCAAGCCCACACCTTCTTTCACCTCTCTGCGTTCCACAGATACCCCGGAATAATAATAATAATAATAATAATAATAATAATAATAATAATAATAATAATAATAATAATAATAATAATAATAATAAAATCTAGTTTGGAAACTACTTTGTTAACGTGAGACGTCGCCGGAGCCATCGTGAAGATATACACGATAATAGTGAAATACTAATTCTGGATTGTAATGTGCTATTAGAATAACAGGGATACAAAAGTGCTAAGCATATCTGAAAGAGGAAGTGTAACAAGGGCGTTCTCTCCTTAACAAAGTCGATATGGAAATAGGATGCTTAGCATCGTATGTCCGGAGGTAGCCTTCAAGAGAACTGGGAATTGGATTTCCATAATGGCACAACATGGAATTAGCATTTAGCTACTAAATGCCATTTAGAGTGATTGCGATGGCGCATTGTTTAACGGTAATAGGCTGGCGCGCATTCTCTTCGCTCAAACACGTAAATTACTCAAGAAGAAAGAACGGAGGCTAAGGGGCATTAGACGGGTCCTTTATGGGCCGTAAAGCCGGGAAAGGTCAAGGGACTGTATATTGTACAGTATACAAATGACAGGCCACAGAAAGAACCTTGTTAGCTTTCCAGTCGGAAATGTTCAGTTGGTTTCACAGTTTATATCCCAATTTGCAACGAATGAAGTCAACTAAATAGGAAATAAACTCCTTAAAGAGGAATCTAGAGAAAAAAATATATGGAAGTGAAACAAGGGGTTTAAGTTATATTACACTTTTCGTCGAAGTTTGCGGCCAATTTTTGTCATCAGTACAGATTTCAGTGAAACTGAAGAGTGGTTGTTAAATGTGTCTGCTTAGCATCTGCTTCGGATTTTCGGAAATAATGTTCGTTATTTTACAACTGTTAGGTTCATAAATGTGCAGAAACTAAATCGTATATATAAATATGCGAATAAGCCAATTAAGACTACGCAAAGTACTAATAATAAAAATTTTATGTGGCTATTTCTAGCCGAGTGCAGCCCTTGTAAGGCAGACCCTCCGATGAGGGTGGGCGGCATCTGCCAGGGCTTGGTAACTGCGAGTTGTTGTGGTGGAGGATAGTGTTATGTGTGGTGTGTGAGTTACGGGCATGTTGGGGACAGCATAAACACCCAGCTCCCGGGCCATTGGAATTAACCAATGAAGGTTAAAATCCCCGACCCGGCTGGGAATCGAACCCGGCACCCTCTGAACCGAAGGCCAGTGCGCTGGCCATTCAGCCAACGAGTCGGACCACGTAAAGTACTTAGAGGCGTGCATTTGCCATCCTCTGTGCCCATTTATTTCATTCCTTTACTGTGAGCTTCCTTTCCGTCTTCAAACCAGGTTGTTACAGTTTACTTCTCTGGTCTTCCTTCTTGGTCAAAATGCCATTTTGTGAATTTTGGATGTTAAGATTACCCTGTTTTTGGACATATGCTGGTGTAATTCCTGCCTGTTTCAAATCAGTTTCGATTTCGCCAACCCATTTCATTGTGTTTGTTTTACCTTTACTCCTGTTTTCTTAGTATTCCACTATTTGTTTGGCAAGTCTATCCGGGTGCATTTTCCTACTATGCTCATAGAATTTTAGCCTGCGTTTTCTAATGTCACCGTGAATATTTGTGTATTGTTTGATTTCCTGTTTGCCTCTAAGTTGGAATTCTACGTTGGTGAGTTTTGGGCCTAGATTTTTCTTACGATTTTGCGTTCTTTTCTCTCAGTGTTTTCAATGTCCCTCTTCATCATCATCATCATCATCTGTTTACCCTCCAGGTTCGGTTTATCCCGCGGACTCAGCGAGGGATCCCACCTCTACCGCCTCAAGGGCAGTGTCCTGGAGCTTCAGACTCTTGGTCGGGGGATACAACTGGGGAGAATGACCAGTACCTCGCCCAGGCGGCCTCACCTGCTATGCTGAACAGGGGCCTTGTAGAGGGATGAGAAGTTCGGATGGGATAGGCAAGGAAGAGGGAAGGAAGCGGCCGTGGCCTTAAGTTAGGTACCATCCCGGCATTCGCCTGGAGGAGAAGTGGGAAACCACGGAAAACCACTTCGAGGATGGCTGAGGTGGGAATCGAACCCACCTCTACTCAGTTGACCTCCCGAGGCTGAGTGGACCCCGTTCCAGCCCTCGTACCACTTTTCAAATTTTGTGGCAGAGCCGGGAATCGAACCCGGACCTCCGGGGGTGGCAGCTAATCACGCCAACCACTACACCACAGAGGCGGACCAATGTCCCTCTTCCTGTTCAAAATTAGCGTCTCTGGTCCATAAAGACATTCTGGTTTAATGACTGTATTGTAATATCTTGTGTACATTGAGATACATTTTTGTCCGTCTTTTGGCATCAAATTTTATTGGCTTTTGTTTAGAGTCCATTTTCCGGAAAGCGTGACAATCGTTTTCCATATTTTGTCTCCATGAATTTTGGTGGATGTTTGTTATAGGTGATGTATTCTGTCTTTTCAAAAGATATATGAAGGCCAACTTTTCCCGCAATTTCTACCAGGAGTTCAATCTGATTTTGGTCTGTTGAAATGTCTCGGGTTAATATTGCTAGGTCGTCCGTAAATCCTAGACAATCTATCGTTAGTTTTCCTCTGCTTATAGTAATTAGGTTGTGAATCTTGAGGACCAATTCCTGTTTGCACCACTCTTGTATTATTATTATTTAATCCTTTGACACCCCCCAGGGTTGATCTTCCTAGGACACAGCGAAGGATCCTGCCCCTATCGCATGCAGGGCAGCATCCTGGAGCGTATGGCATTTCGCCGGGGATACAAATGAGGTGCAGGACCAGTACATCGCCCAGGTGGCCTTACCTGCTCTGCTGAAGAGTGGCCTTGTGCGGGATGGCAAGTTTAGAAAGGATAGACGAGGAAGTGGGAAGGAAGCGGCCTTGGCCTTAAGTTAGGTACTATCGTGGCATTTGCCTGGAGAAGAAGTGGAAAACTAAGGAAAAACACTTCGAGGATGGCTGAGGTGGGAATCGAACCTCCTCTACTCAGTTGACCTCCCGAAGTTGAGAGGCCTCCGTTCAATTCCTCGTATCAATTTTCAAATTTAGTGGCAGAGCCGGGAATCGAACCTGGACCTCCGAGGGTGGCAGCTAATCACACTATCCACTACACCACAGAGGCGTACATATAACGTTTTTACCGTTTTTAATTGAATTGTCTCCCCATTCATTCCTACCCATGATATCGTTTGAACCGTCCACGCCCGGGGAAAGAGTCATCGGGCTTCGGATCCGGACTGGAGTCAAACACTTGAAGATCCCTGTCCTAGATCATTATGTTGAGCGTAAAGTACGTAGGCTAAATAAGCTCACTTCGTCACAGTGGCATGTATGCGTGTGTGTCGCCATAACATGAAGAGGCGTTCGATCTTCAGTGCTTAAGGCAACAACATTCAGGTTTCCTCATGGTGTTTCAGACGAAGTGAAAACTTATATAGCCATTTCTAACTTTAGATAATTTAGTCAGATCATGAAAAGACTACTGTAGCACGATGATATTTCCACAGGAAAATACCTTCTTGTTGATGACGCTTGTTGTTTAAAGGGACCTAACATCTATGGTCATCAGCCCCCAGGAAAATACCGGCTAACGGGGAAAATCCCATGTATTTTATGAATGGCAATAACAAAAATTGGGATGATGGTAAAATGTTGTGTTTTGTGTGAGAAATTAATAATGTTATTGTTTTTACATCCCACTATTAACTCTTTCGGTTTCGGAGACACCCGCATGCCGGAATTTTTCCTCGCATGAGTTCTGTTACGTGCCAATAAATTGTCCGACTCCACGCTGACGTATTTTAGTGTGTGTGTGTGTGTTAATACCTCCATGAAGGTTAACTTTACGTAAGTTATCCCAAATCTTCATGAGCCACTCATGTTCAAAATGTGACATATTTGGTGAATGTGAGGGCTAAGGCAGAAGTGGAACATGGTAGCCACCCAGGAAATTTCACATGTGCATTATGGCTCTGTGCAATCTTGCACTCTCCTCTTTTTCTTCAGGGGCGTGGTAGCTGTGCGGGATCGAACTGGCTTATCGCTTATCGCTAAGGTGGTAGCGGTTCGAATCACGGCCAACAAAAGTGAGATTTTAGAAATGAACTGCCATGTCCCTGTGGTTCGAATTACACGTAAAGACGAAGGTCGCGTGGCTACAAACACGATATTAATTGTAACGTAAAATTAAAGACATCTTCCCTTAGATGTGCTTCTTCAGAAGTGACAATCTCACTCCTAAATTTCACGTATTCCAGATGTGGAATGGATAAAAGTTTAGGCCTACAATGTTTGCCTATATTATTGTGATGTTTGGGACATCACTGTATATTTTTAATTATTGAACTATATATTTAATTGATAAGATGTATATATTTAATCACTGATAGGTCATTTTTAAATTAATATGTATATATATATATATATATATATATATATATAGGGTTGTTATCATCCATTTCAATCATCATTTCATTTCTTTGTATCGCGGCTATAACGTATTCTGAACGAACAAATTATTGGGTAAAGTATTTCAACATCACGCATATTTATAACTTGCAGTAAATTTTCCAATAGCCGTTGTGAGGTGACCAGAGTCAGCAGGCTAATTTCAGCCCAGTTCCAGGAAAAGTACGTCATCGAGGTTACGAGAGATATTACCCTCTCCACCTCATGAAGAGACAGTTGATACATTATTAACACCCACTTTTCAAACTCGGCTTCGAGACGCTTTATTTCAGCGGGAAAGTTCAGCCTATGTGAATGAACGTAATGAAGCAACTTGATGGATCCACAGCAATACATTGGAGAAGGGATGAGACCTCGAATCTTACTGGACCATGTGATATGGCTGATGGAAGGAGACTTTTGAACCGATAAATACCACCGACAAGTTCTGGAGAGGACATTCGGACATTCGGACTTTCACATTTATATTCTTATTCATACTCTTACTACGATTCTACGTCTACACATCGGAGAAGATTTTAACTTAGTTCACTTCGCATCTGAGTATATTCTACTCAAAAGTTACTCTCATTGGGACTTGTTATCTCAATGACGAGAGGTAGTCAACGGGAGACCGGCTTTGACTAGTATAGGGCAGGAGAGCTCTTATTATGAATTTAGCTACGCTACTGTTCCGTAATACGGAAGAATACGAATGTATTCTCTCCATGAACATAACCCATGGTGGTTTTGCACTTTAAATTAGGACTCATTACGACTTTATGTAAGGAGTACAGTAGGAAGTGTTAAGGACAGGAAATGTAGAAGTAGGACTGGAATCCAACAACAGAGAAGGCAGCCGGTACGAGATCCACATATCATCAGCTTCAAGACAACAGAGTCTACATATGGTGAGCTTATGGCATAAGTTACTGCAAGTCTTCGCGCAACAGTTCATTTTTAAAATTAATTTCATTCAATTTTTCTTTTGCTTCCGTAAGTTCAGATGTCGTTAAAACGCCGTTACGTCACGTTTTTCGTCTTAATAAATAGCTGTTCTAATTTGTATTTTATGAAATGATTATTAATGATCCTTAAATTCCAAGTTAGTGTACTTAATGATTTGTGTTCCGTTCAGCTCACCCCTGGGAGTTTTTTGCGTCTCATTACGTATTATTATTATTATTATTATTAATTATCTACTTTTGTTTTCAAGCCATAAGCTTGAAGACTGGCGCCCTTGGGATTCTGCTTATGGAGAAACAATGACTTATCATTTATTTATTTTAATATTAAAGTGACCCGCCACGTTATAAATTTGTCATGCATCTGTGGGCCAAGTGGGTACGTCACATATTGTCGCCACAACTGAGGGGCTCGTAAATCATTAAGTACTGGTATAGAAGGATAAAATCAGTAGTTTGGGGGTAACTGTTGTGTATCCACAGTATATTTTTCTTGTGTGTTTGATTTTGGGGGTAACATGGCTGAGCAAGAGGAGAAAGACATGACGCTGCGTAGTGGACACGTGCTGAAGGGTAGTACTTTAAGTAATTCTAAGGAAGAGTTAGATAAATGTGTAGAGGAGGAAACTGATATTAGGAGCGAAGATAGCGAAGGGAATAAGGGTAGGAATGACGAAGTTACGTTAGATTCAGACGATAGTACGATGGGGGGCGAGGCGGAGGTTAGTCCTAACAGTGAGGGTAATAATAATCAGTTACTTGAAATGATGCAGTTAATGTTAAGTAAGATAGAGGATAGTAAATCTGAAATAAAATATGAAATGGAACAAAATAAATCTGAAATAAAAATGAATTGGAACAAATTAAAACAGATGTAGAACAAACTAAATCAGAAATTAAAAATGAAGTAGAACAAACTAAACGAGAATTAAGTAAGGCATTGTATGAACACATGGTCGAAGCTAATAAAAGGATGGACGAACATAGCAAACAGTTACAAGAATTATTTAAGCAACATGAACAATTTAACAAGCAGATAGAGGAACAGAAAGAGACAACTAAGCAAAACAAACAAGAGGTAGAAAAGAAATTTGTAGAGCAGAGGAGTGAGTTGTTGGGATTAATGGAAAAAGAAAGCAACAACACTAGAAAGGAGTTAGAGACACAGGTGACAATTATTAATAATAAAGTTGAGATCCAAAAGGAAGAAATAAAAGAATTTAAAGATCAGGTACAAAGCAATATCGATACCGTTAAGTGTATAATAGAAGACAACACTAGGGAACAAAGAGAAAAGTTTGCGATAGTAGAAGGCAATACAGTGAAAATTAAGACATTGAAAGAAAAACAGAACACTGTAGTGAATGAAATTGAAAGAAGAGATAAAGATGTAGATAACCGCATAGCGATGGCAGAAGCACGCATAAGACGAGAAGTAAGAGAAAGGCAAGGTAACAGTGAGAGGCAAAGTCATGGAGGGATTTACAGTAAGGAAATCGAATTACCGAAGTTCAATGGGAAACAAACTAACCCATTAGAATTTCTTAAAATAGTAGAAAAACGGTTTGGGAAACGGATTGAGGAAGGGTTTATGGACCGGGAAGAGGCGATCGACATTATTGATCATGCTTTTGTGGGAGAGACGCGTTCCTGGTTTTCAGTCTATAAAAGTAACATGAAAAGTCTGAAGGAATTTAAGACGAAGTTCACAGACAAATACTGGAACGAAAACTTTCAAAGCCGTGAAAGAGAAAGGGTAGTATTTGGGAAATTCAAACATGATGAATGCGTCTCTATGACTGAGTATTTTTTGTCACATGTTATGATTTGCCAGAATTTAGACGGAATCACGGCTGATTCAGATGTAGTCAGATTACTGTTACGACATTTTCCAGACAGGGTACGCGAAGCAGCGTGTATGCAAAGTATTAAAACTATTCAGGAAATGGAGCAGTTATTAGGGATTTTTGATGCACTAGGAAACATTGGGCATAGAACAGGAAACTCACATAATTGTGTTCCTCATAGTGAACCAAGGGACAATAGGAGACAGCCAAACTACGAAAATCGTAATCAGTTTCAGCCAAGGCATAACGGTAGGGGTGGCGCACCTGAAAATAGAACGGGAAATACCCAACAAGTCAGAGGACAAGGTACTGACGAGCCAAGTGTAGGTACACGATCGCAACCTTTAAACTAAATGCAGGCTGTAATGATGGGTCAGAATTCCAGCCTTACCAGGAAGTAGTTAGGAACTGTGTTATGAAACTATTGCCATATGACCTAGATGTTAAGGAAGACCTTATGTGTGAACCAGATAATAATTATTTAGATTCGGGTGATGAAGTGATGAATCCTGTGGTTCAATTAGAAGTTTGGGGGGCGTATGTTCACGCGTTAATTGATACTGGAAGTCAGCAATCATGTATTAGTTCAGAATGGTATGACTCTTTAGTTAAACAGGGTGTTATGATAGAAGAGATGCCTGTTAAGTCTACATTCATTATTACAGCTGTTGGTAAAAAGTCGAAACAAATATGCAAGCAGGTTGCAGTGCCGATTTGTATAGAGGGTTTTATTTCAGTACAGCTATGTTTGGTTATTCCTCACCTTGTATTTGATCTCATCTTGGGATGTGACTGGCTGACTTTCAAATCGGCTCAGCTAGATTACGATGATGCAACGGTAAATCTGAAGTGGGATAATAAGTATGTCAAACTCGAACTGAAAAATGAAATTCAGAGGAAAACGAATGTTTGTTCTATGTGGAGTGTTATTGAGGTTTCTAGATATAAGAAGAAACCCAGTGAGGGGTTTAATTTATGCCAGTTGTGGTTGAAAGAGGATCAGAAGGATGCCTTATTTGAAGCTGCGAGTAACAGTAAATTAGAGGAAGTCCAGAGGGACGAATTGTTGGCAGTGTTATGTGAACACGCTGAGATTTTTTCTAAGAAACCCGGTAAAACACATGTTTATGAACATTGTTTTTCAGTGCTGGATGACAGTCCTTTCAGCGGGCCACGGTATGCTATCCCACACAAATATGCCAAGGCAGTTGACGATCAGATTCAAGCTATGTTAGCTGATGGGATAATTGAAGTGTCTAATAGCCAGTATGTAAATTCTTTAATCGTTGTGCCTAAGAGTGATGGGAGCGTCAGACTTTGCATTGATGGGAGAGATATGAATAGACGTATTTGTGCTGACCAGTTAAAATCACAGACTATTGAAGAGTTAATTCAGGGCTTTGAGGGTAAAAAATGGTTTTCATCTGTTGATTTAAGAAGTATTTTTTGGCAGATTCCTTTGAGAGTAGAGGACAGGCCTCTGACAGCATTTAGTCATAAGTACAGCTTGTATCAGTTTCAGCGCGTTCCCTACGGGACGAAGACTAGTTCTGCAGCCTTAATTAGAGCATTAAATATTGCATTAGGTGATGATACAGGTGATTTCGCCACGATTATTATTGATGATATGGCTGGAGTTTTAAATCGGGGACCTTATCGTATACATAAGAAACTAGGACCTTGTGCTTATCAATTATCTGATGGTGATTGCATTTTATTGGGTTCATTCAACATTCGGAGTTTACGTAAATATATTACGAGTCCGGTGGATTTTCCATAGTGCTGGAATATAGGTCAGTGAGCCAGGCCACGCTTATCTCTTACATAACATACACCTGTCGCAGCGTGGAGTGACTGCTCTCTGGTAGGTGGAGTTTCCCAAGTTTTGTTTTGCTTGCTACACGATGTGTGTGTATACGATTGACACGAGTTCATTACCAAGATTACGTCTGTTCTCTTTACGTAGCGCCATGTATGGGTAATCTAGTATTTGATTTTATATAACGAGGATCATTAATATTGCAGTTTAAAATTTGTAAATTCCCCGTAGACTATAAGAAGTCATCATAAAGACTTGCAATAATTTTACCCTAGGCTAAAACCCACGTGAATATGTTAGCGTGTGTGAAGTGATAGTCATACAGCAAGAACGTATAAACACTTGAAAGATTAATACGATATATTTTGATTGTGTAAATTTTGTACAGATATAAATGGAATTGTCAAGTGTTGCATACACTGGATTCATGAAATCAGCAAGAGATGACGAACATTTGAGAAAGTGAGACATCAGAAACTCGCTAAGTTGTAATATTGTGCTTTAATGGAAATTTTGAAGTGTTATATATTATTTGTTATTAAGTTGTAGGTACCGGGCGAGTTGGCCGTGCGCGTAGAGGCGCGCGGCTGTGAGCTTGCATCCGGGAGATAGTAGGTTCGAATCCCCCTATCGGCAGCCCTGAAAATGGTTTTCCGTGGTTTCCCATTTTCACACCAGGCAAATGCTGGGGCTGTACCTTAATTAAGGCCACGGCCGCTTCCTTCCAACTCCCAGGCCTTTCCTATCCCATCGTCGCCGTAAGACCTATCTGTGCCGGTGCGACGTAAAGCCCCTAGCAAAAAAAAATTAAGTTGTAGGTGGAATCATCAAGTTGTAATTTTGTAAAATAGTGTTATGTTGTATACATTAATGAATGAATGTACAGTGGTTTTGAAAACAAGTGAAACGTAAGTGGCAAAGTGTAAGTGTGAGCGCTCAACGGAAGTACTACTTGTTTCAGGCTCAGAGGGGCGAATGTGATGTTTGGGACATCACTGTATATTTTTAATTATTGAACTATATATTTAATTGATAAGATGTATATATTTAATCACTGCTAGGTCATTTTTAAATTAATATATATATATATATATATAGGGTTGTTATCATCCATTTCAATCATCATTTCAGTTCTTTGTATCGCGGCTATAACGTATTCTGAACGAACAAATTATTGGGTAAAGTATTTCAACATCACGCATATTTATAACTTGCAGTAAATTTTCCAATAGCCGTTGTGAGGTGACCAGAGTCAGCAGGCTAATTTCAGCCCAGTTCCAGAAAAAGTACGTCATCGAGGTTACGAGAGATATTACCCTCTCCACCTCATGAAGAGACAGTTGATACATTATTAACACCCACTTTTCAAACTCGGCTTCGAGACGCTTTATTTCAGCGGGAAAGTTCAGCCTATGTGAATGAACGTAATGAAACAACGTGATGGATCCACAGCAATACATTGGAGAAGGGATGAGACCTCGAATCTTACTGGACCATGTGATATGGCTGATGGAAGGAGACTTTTGAACCGATAAATACCACCGACAAGTTCTGGAGAGGACATTCGGACATTCGGACTTTCACATTTATATTCTTATTCATACTCTTACTACGATTCTACGTCTACACATCGGAGAAGATTTTAACTTAGTTCACTTCGCATCTGAGTATATTCTACTCAAAAGTTACTCTCATTGGGACTTGTTATCTCAATGACGAGAGGTAGTCAACGGGAGACCGGCTTTGACTAGTATAGGGCAGGATAGCTCTTATTATGAATTTAGCTACGCTACTGTTCCGTAATACGGAAGAATACGAATGTATTCTCTCCATGAACATAACCCATGGTGGTTTTGCACTTTAAATTAGGACTCATTACGACTTTATGTAAGGAGTACAGTAGGAAGTGTTAAGGACAGGAAATGTAGAAGTAGGACTGGAATCCAACAACAGAGAAGGCAGCCGGTACGAGATCCACATATCATCAGCTTCAAGACAACAGAGTCTACATATGGTGAGCGTATGTCATAAGTTACTGCAAGTCTTCGCGCAACAGTTCAGTTTTAAAATTAATTTCATTCAATTTTTCTTTTGCTTCCGTAAGTTCAGATGTCGTTAAAACGCCGTTACGTCACGTTTTTCATCTTAATAAATAGCTGTTCTAATTTGTATTTTATGAAATGATTATTAATGATCCTTAAATTCCAAGTTAGTGTACTTAATGATTTGTGTTCCGTTCACCTCACCCCTGGGAGTTTTTTGCGTCTCATTACGCATTATTATTATTATTAATTATCTACTTTTGTTTTCAAGCCATAAGCTTGAAGACTGGTGCCCTTGGGATACTGCTTATGGAGAAACAATGACATATCATTTATTTATTTTAATATTAAAGTGACCCGCCACGTTATAAATTTGTCATACATCTGTGGGCCAAGTGGGTACGGCACATTATTATTATTATTATTATTATTATTATTATTATTATTATTATTATTATTATTATTATTATTATTCTTTCTTTCTTTCTTTCTTTCTTTCTTTCTTTCTTTCTTTCTTTCTTTCTTTCTTTCTTTCTTAATCTGCTTACACTCCAGGGTTGGCTTTTCCCTCGGACTCAGCGAGAGATCCCAAATCTACCGCCTTAAGGGCAGTGTCCTTGAGGGTGACACAATGGGTCGGGGATACAACTTGAGAGGATAACCAGTACCTCGCCCAGGCGGTCTCACCTGCTATGCTGAACAGGGGTCTTCAAGGGCGATGGGATGATTGGAAGGGAGAGACAAGGAAGATGAAAGGAAGCGGCCGTGGCCTTAAGTTAGGTACCATCCCGGCATTTGCCTGGAGGAGAAGTGGGAAACCACGGAAAACCACTTCGAGGATGGCTGAGGTGGGATTCGAACCCATCTCTACTCAGTTGACCTCCCGAGGCTGAGCGGACCCCGTTCCAGCCCTCGTACCACTTTTCAAATTTAGTAGCAGAGCCGGGAATCGAACCCGGGCCTCCGGGGGTGGCAGCTAATCACACTAACCACTACATCACAGAGGCGGATTCTTCTTCTTCTTCTTATTATTATTATTGAAAACCCACAGGCTGTTTCCAATTATTCGACCGGGTCAGGAATGGAATGAAATGAATCCCCCATCCAGTGGCGAGGATACGAAATGTCCCCGCTGCCGAAGAATGTCACACACCTCTGGGGCAATGATTAATCACTGACTGATGAAATGAAATTATATTGGAGAGTGCTGATGGGATTAAAAATGAGAGGGAAAATCGGTGTACCCGGAGAATAAAAAGTCCCTCTTCCGCTTTGTCCAGTACAAAAATCACGTGGAGTTATCGGAATTTGAACCAAGGAACTAAGCAGTGAGAGGCCGGTACTCTGCCTCCTGAACCAAGCAGGATCTTTGCTTCTATTTAATTTTTGCTACCGGTTTAACGTCTCACTAACACCAGCCAGTACAAGAATTGAAGGTTTTTGGCGATACAAGGACGAGAAAAGGCTAGGATTGGCAAGGAAGCAGCCGCGGTACTGCGTCAGGATATGCGTGGTGTGAATACGGAGATAAGTAATGCGGGACGCCCCGCACTTAAATTTTGTTTTCAAATGTCCCACTTGGGACGTTATTTGTCCCGCAATTGTCTCGTCTTCTATCAGAAGGAATTTTCGTATTATTATCGTCGGTACGAATGTTCACAATACTGCAGTGACTGTATTGTTGGGAGATCAGAAGAATGCACAGGCCCGGTGAGGCACGAGGCGAAGGGGTTTTCACAAGCAGAGCCAGTGACTCAATTGTTACCATAGCAACTCCGCTACTACCCAGGCGACTTTATATTATCTTCTACTGGCAGTTCTTTGCTCTTACAAAGTGTGAGTCAATGTTTTCGTGTACCAGATAAGAGCCGATCTGTCTGGGCAGAATAGAAAGTTCGTGCTTGCAAGTTACGTTCCTCATTCTTGCATTCTTCTCATCTCTACAGAGTTACATGGGCGCCCGCAAGGGGGGGGCAAGGGGGGGGGCAAGTGCCCCCCCGTGGAATTCTAAAGATGTCGATGTTCAATTGTTTAATATCATACCAGATTATTTCATAAACTGAAATTACTGACAGTCATCTAGCATATGTTATAACTGGAAGTTTCTGTAAACAATTTAATGTAGCTGACGTTATATTGGTTTTTATATTCAAGAAAATTGTTAATGTGCCCCCCCCCCCCCTGGAATAGATCCTGTGGGCGCCCATGACAGAGTACATGCGTATAGTCTCAATACATGATACACAACGGTCCTGCCAACTGGCTTCAACCAAACATAGCCTAACTGACGCCAACACTATGTTCTTTGAAAGTGTAATGAAGCAGATGGTGGTGTAGCGGTTAGCTTGATTAGCAGCCACCTGCGGAGGCCTGGGTTCGATTCCCGGCTCTACCACGAAATTTGAAAAGTGGTGCGCGGTCTGAAACGGGTCCACTCAGCTTCGGGAGTTCAACTGAATAGAACGTGTTTGATTCCCAATTCAGTCAGTCTCGAGGTGGTTTTCCGTGGTTCTAACTTCTCCCTCAGGCAAATGCTGGGATGGTACCTAACTTAAGGCCACGGCCACTTTCTTCCCTCTTCCTCGTCTATTCCTTCCAAACTTCCCATAACAGGTGAGGCCACCTGTGCAAGGTACTGGTCCTCTTTTCCAGTAGTATCCCGTCCACCCAAAGTCTCACGCTCTAGGACACTGCCCTTGAGGCGGCAGAGGTGGGATCACTCTGAGTCCGAGGGACAAACCAACCCTGGAAGTTTAAGGAATTAAGAAAGAAAGAAAGAAAGAAAGAAAGAAAGAAAGAAAGAAGATAAACGCAAATTATAACATATATAGAGAAGCGTTCCGGATGTATTGAATAATGCGATAAATGCAGTTTCAAGGAAAATAAATTATGCAATAGTTTTACTTATATTGAGGTTTTCCGTATTATTTTCTATTCTTAGTAGTTATAACTAGAGGTTGAAATGCAGAACAAGTCCTGTTAGAAAGTTTTTAATTTAACTGATAAAACTAAGAAATGCCACAAATGTCCGCCTTTGTGGTGTAGTGGTTAGTGTGATTATCTGCAACCCCCGGGTTCGATTCCCGGCTCTGCCACGAAATTTGAAAAGTGGTACGAGGGCTAGAACGGGGTCCACTCAGCCTCGGGAGATCAACTGAGTAGAGATGGGTTCGATTCCCACCTCAGCCATCCTGGAAGTGGTTTTCCGTGGTTTCCCACTTCTCCTCAAGGCAAATGCCGGGATGGTACCTAACTTAAGGCCACGGCCGCTTCCTTCCCTGTTCCTGGTCAATCCCATCTCCCCCAAGGCCCCTGTTCAGTTTAGCAGGTGAGGCCTCAGGGCGAGGTACTGGTCATCCTCCCTAGTTGTATCCCCTGACCCAGAGTCTGAAGCTCCAGGACACTGCCCTTGAGGTAGTAGGGGATTCCGAGGGAGAAACCGACCCTGAAGGGTAAACAGATAAAGAAGGGGAAAAATGCCACAAATATGTATTTTTTTCTACTTCCCATTTTATTAAAACTCGTGATGATATTTTTTCTATACAGTGTTCACTTTTATTTTATTATTTCAGAATTTGTTGACTTTCGAACCTTTTCATTCAGATGAAAGGTTTACAACCCACAGAGTGGAAAATAAATTCTACAATAAAGATGAGTGAAATGTATTTTATATGTTTTTACTTATGTAACAGTAATCTTGGTAAAAAAAAAGAGGGAAACTGCTTACACGATGCTTCTGAAAATGTTAAAATTTTGTCGTTTTAAATAAATATCTAAAAATGTGTAATGTCCCCTTTTTTGACTGTCTTGTCTCTCATTCCTTCCTTCAACAGTTGGTCAACCAAATGGGACGTTAAATTAAACGAACTTCAGGGCTGCCTATAGTGGGATTCGAACTCGCCATCTCCCACATGTACGCTTACAGATACGTGACCCTAACTGCGTGGCCAACCAGCTCGGTCTACTACCTTTTTTTACAAATTTCTTTACGTCGCACCGACAAAGGTGTTATGGCGACACTGGGACAGGAAATGCCTAGGAGTAGAAATGATGCGTCCGTGGCCTTAATTAAGGTACAGCCCCAGCAATTGCCTGGTGTGAAAATGGGAACCATGGGCTGCCGACAGTGGGGTTCGAACTCACTATCTCCCGAATACTGGATACTGGCTGCAATTAAGTGACTGAAGCTATCGAGCTCGGTCGATCTACTACTACTACCACCACCATTACTAATACTACTGCTAATAATACGATAGATTTACTATTATTTTAATTAATTTTAAAGCTGACCAGCTGCCCGGCCCTTTGGGTGAATAGTCACTGTTGCAACCTTTTGATCAGAGGGTCCGGCATTCGATTACCGGCCGGGCCAAAGATTTTAACTATCTACGGTTAATTCCTCCAGCTCGGGGACGGAAGGCTTCTCTTCGTCATAACATACCTATTTTCACCTACGTACAGCACATCACTCAACCAACCAGCACAAAAATGCGCTATGGTGAATTCGTCCCATCATGTAGGGTTGCAGTTGGTCATTCGGCCCTAAAACTGGACAAAGTTCTGAGAAAATGCCGACCTCGAGTGATAGGAAAGATAAAATGAAGAAGGGTAAGAAGAAGAGTCCTTGAAGGTGATCTGCAATTGCGGAATTTTGTTATGGGAATCTTTGTCAGGGAAAATGAGTGTCTTACCAGTCTCGTCTCACAAAGCGCGCATATAAATTATTTGAAGACTTCAAAAATGACTTTACCGAAGGAAAGTATCATAATTTGAAACAGTATCTCTATTAACGACTAAAGGAGGCTTTGAGTCCAAAATGAGCCAACATTTAGTAATTTAACGGAAGATTTAATGAGGATGAAAACCGCTTAAACCAAGAGAGGCCATAGGTGGGGCTAAGTACCATAGAAAATTGATCGCTGGCTTTCTGAATCTACGTTTGTGGTTTCGATCCCGCCTCAGTCCGCTTGTATTTGATGGTGCTCAAGTACACAGTCCTCTGGTAACTGCAGATTCAATATTTCTATCCTGCAGAAGGCGGAGGATTTCTTATGCAAATGCTTAGTAAATACATAACGGATGATGTTGATTGGTGCTTTAAGGGGCCAAGCAGAGAGAACGTTGATCCCAGGTAGATAATAGTGTATGCAAGTAGATAAAAGACAAATTTAAGTCCGAATCACTATATGAATGCTCAGCGTTTAGGCCTTCGGTTCAGAGGGTACCGGGCTCGATTCCGGGGCAGGTTGGGGATTTTAATTTTCTCTGATTAATTCTTTTGGCGCGGGGACTCGGTGTTTGTGTTTGTTCCAACACTTTCCTCTTCATATTCAGACAACACACTACACTACCAACCACCACAGGAGCACGCAATAGTGATTACATCCCTCTATACATGGCTGGCGTCAGGAAGGGCAACCGGCCGTAAAACAGGGCCAAATCCACATGTGCGACACAGTTCGCACCCCTTCACCCGAAAGTTGTGGAGAAAGCGGTAGAAAAAGGAGAAAGAAAAGAAGAAAAGTAAAATTTGACCTAGAAAGGTTATGGACCTTTCGCAGAGATCACATAACTTTTATATATTTTGAGCTGCTATTATATTACATTATGGAGGTAACTTCCTGTTACGGAAATATGAAGTGCTTTTGGACATATCAGTCAATAGTGCCGTGCACTTAGAGTATAATATGTGTATTCTAATAATCTGTCAGTGGACTGGCGTGTGCACATGTGAATACTGTAATATTGAAACTAACCTTGCGTAAAGTAAGCAGACGTGGACTATTCTATAGATACCATACCGTTATTTGAATTGGGTTCTGTGAGCATCTACGGAAACTTATCCATTGTGTTCTTCCTCATTGTTGCAGATTCAAGTATCGAACCCAGGCTAGTCGAGTAGGAAGCATCTAAGCTAAATCTTGGATCAGGGCCAAAATGCTACGATGGGGGATCCAAAATTTTAGGTGCTGGCGAGAGGAAAGCGGGATGGAAGAATTAGCTGAAATTGGCAGTATCCTGCATGGTGGCAACCCCAGCACGTTACAGCACGGTGAGTAAATCACATGTAATGAGACGTAGGACACATCGCTAAACTCAAGGTCGTGCACATTCCGGAGGAATTGCTCATCCTGGTAGCGTAATAGCACCACGCGGGTGGGGTATCGCATGGTGCTATGAAGATGATAATTATAAAAATAATACGCGAGGAATTTAAGAAGTAATTTTAACCTCACGTCGCAGAAGAATTATTTTTACGTTAAAAACGATAAGCAAAATTGTAAACAATAAATTTAATTCCATAGGAGTGTTGAAATCTCTTTTCATATAGCACAGGAACACAATATTTCACGTTCAAAATTTCAGAACACCTCATCTCTTGAATTCACCGAATATTAAAATGCTACGTTTTTACAACACGTATGCTGCAAGAATAGATTTGCTTTTAGAATCACACACAACCATTAATAAACATTTAAAGGCCTTAATGTACGTCTAATTGTAGTCACTTATTACTTTAGTTACATCTTTGTTTTAATTCCTGTATTTTCGAAGTATAGAAATATCCTTGATGTACCGTACTTAAAATCTTTATTTTCTCTGTATATGTATTTTCTTATTTTCATTCTTTTTACTTTATCTTTATTATCATTACTTTCATTTTTTATTTATCTTTACTTACATAACTATTAGTATTAGAGTGTTAAGAAGGTGCTGTATTAGGCCTACTGCCTGTGTGTTTTCAAAGAGACATATAAATAAAGGAATAATAATAACAATGATAATAAAAAGTACTTTCATACATAGATTTACTTTGTACAATTTTTATGTCTTCCATTCCTATTAATTTAAAGGTTTTCTGGATGTTGAATATCGTTTTGTAGTTCTTGAAACTGACGGAATCCCATGACACAGAGCTGCCACATTTCAACACACACAAACGCACCGACCCCCTGCTCACTCGTTGAATGTTCAGCGTAGTGGCCATGGGTATGGAGGGCTCGGGTTGGATTTCTGGCTGGAGCAGCTGATAAGACTGGTCTGGTTCATTCCTATTGCTCGGAGCCTGAGTTTTCGTGCTCATCGTAATACATATTCTTACTGCCAACCACCACAATAACATCAATAATGAACAAATTCCTCCACACAGGGTGGGAGTTCGAAAAGGCATCTGGCCGTAAAATTGGTGTTAATCCATTTGTACCTCGACTCCAGGTAGTAGGGCAAAAGAAGAAGAAGAAGAAGAAGAAGAAGAAGAAGAAGAAGAAGAAGAAGAAGAAGAAGAAGAAGAAGAAGTTTCATCGAGCTGAGCTGGATTCCTCATAATTTAATCACTATAGATCCACATTTAGGGCAGTCGCCCAGATAGCAGATTGCCTGTCTGTTGTTTTCCTAGCCTTTTCTTGAATGAATTCAAAGAAATATGATTTTTATTGCAAGTTGCTTTACGTCGCACTGACACAGACAGGCGTTATGGCGACGATGGGGCAGGGAATGGATAGGAATGGGAAGGAGGCGGCCGTAGACTTAATTAAGGTAGAGCTCTAGCATTTGCCTGGTGTAAAATGGGAAACCATGGAAAACAATCTTCAGGGCTGCCGACAGTGAGATTAGAACCAAATATCTCCCGAATACTGGATAGTAGCCGCACTTAAGCGACTGCAGATGTCGAGCTCGGTAATTGGTAATAACATCTCCCTTAGTAAGTTATTCCAATCACTAACTCCCCTTCCTATAAACGAATATTTGCCCCAATTTGTCCTATTGAATTCCAACTTTATCTGTGATCTTTCTTACTTTTAAAACCACCACTCAAACTTATTCGTCTACTAATGTCATTCCACGCCATCACTCCCATGACAGCTTGGAACATGCCACTTATTCGTGCAGCTCGTCTCCTTTCTCCCAAGTCTTCCTGGCCCGAACTTTCTAATATTTTTGTAACGCTACTCTTTTGTCCGAAATCATCCTGAACAAATCGAGCTGCTTTTCTTTTAATTATTTCCAGTCTTGGATCAAGTAAACCTGGTGAGGGTCCCATACACTGGAATCACACTCTATTTGGGGCCCTACCAGAGACTTTTATACCGAGCTCGACAGCTGCAGTCGATTAAGTGCGGCCAGTATCCACTATTCGGGAGATAGTAGGTTCGAACCCCACTGTCGGCAGCCCTGAAAATGGTTTTCCGTGGTTTCCCATTTTCACACCAGGCAAATGCTGAGGCTGTACCTTAATTAAGGCCACGGCCGCTTCCTTCCCGCTCCTAGCCCTTTCCTGTCCCATCGTCGCCATAAGACCTATCTGTGTCGGTGCGACGTAAAGCAAGTAGCAAAAACAAAAAGAGACTTTTATTTCCTCTCCTTTACATTCTTACTACAACCCCTAAACACCCTCATAACTATGTGCAGATATCTGTACGCTTTATTTACAATTCCATTTATGTGATTACCCCAAAGAAGATCTTTCCTTATATTAACACCCAGGTACTTACAGTGATCCTCATCAGGAACTTTCACCCCATAAACTTAATAATTAAAACTGAGAGAACTTTTCCCATTTGTGAAACTCACAACCTGACTTTTAACCCCGTTTATCACCATACCATTGCCTGCTGTCATTCTCACAACATTATCGAGGTCATCTTGTAGTTGCTCACAATCTTGTTATTTATTACTGGGGCAAGGCATATGATGATTTTGTATCTGTTTTTATGAAGGCCGAAAGATAGCTCGAGAGTATATATACATGTGTTTCATGAATTGACATTAAATAACGGCAATTTGTTAGGGCAATTTTTTTTTTTTTGCATTTTTGCCGTTTACAAGATGTATGTCATTTTTGGAGCAATTTTAGGTCGTTTCTGGCATTTTTAATTGTTTTCTGGTTTCGTTATATTTGGATATTTAATTAATATTATTCATGTTTACAATACTTGTCTGTTATGTTTAACTTAGACAAATAACTTGCTCAAGAAAGAAAGTAGACTTGCAACCTAACCTGCTGCCACTAGTTTTCAAGGAAAGAGTACTTTCAACTCGATTGCACTTCCAAGAAAACATTCTATAAGCTGTAGCTGCTTCCCCTATATGTAAGACGCATAATGAACTCGCCCAAGCTGGGCATTGCTTCTTATCTTCAGCTAGATGAAAAGGAAGTCAGTCGCCCGCGCGCTGAGAGTCGAGTGAGTTCTTTGTTGACAAGTACTGTAAGATGCCCAAAGTTAAAGGAAGTACAATTGTTAAATTAAAACACTTTATTACAAAGCATGGGAAAATATTATTTTTTAAAGTGTGTGATGCGACTTTCAACAGAAAAGAAGTTCACAGTCGAACAACAGTTGGAAACATGAACATAAACATAAACGTGGTGTGCAGCAACTTGAAGAAAAAAGAAACCGTGGCTTACACTAGACACTACTGGGTGAATCTTCAACATTTTCTCCGTTTTGTGAGAAACTGTGTACAGGATTTTTATCCGCCGATAATGCACTGAACAAATTGAACATCCAAAGCTGCGTACATTCTTAGAAGAGGAGACGGGAAAACCTATACCAGACCCCAGAACGTTAAGAAGAACCTATGTTGGAAGGTACTATGACAAAACGTGACAAGAAATAAAGATAAGGGTAAGAGACGGAATCATATGGGTATGCATAGACAGACAGACAGTATGGGGCGATATATAGCCAACGTTATTGTAGGCGTCCTGGAAGCAGGGAATACTGGAGAACCATTTCTACTACATTGTGAGCAATTGGACAAGGCTACCTGGTCAACAATTAGCAAACTGTTTGACCAGTCTTTGAGGCTATTGTGGTTCGATGGCATTCGGAACGACAATGTGCTACTTTTAATAACAGATGCAGCACCCTGCATGGTGAAGGCTGCAAATTCGTTACGTGCGTTCTTCTCGAAAATGGTGCATGTCACATGCCTAGCCCATGCGTTACATCGGACCGCGGATGAGGTACGACATAATTTTCCTGAATTTGACAAGTTAATTGAGTGCATAAAGAAAGTGTTTTTAAAAGCCCTATCTAGAGTTCTAGCATTCAAAACAGAAGCTCCTGAAATTCCCTTGCCCTTTTCACCTGTTTTGACTAGATGGGGAACGTGGAGTGAGGCTTGTTATTATTACTGAGAGAACTTCGAAACTGAAAAGAAAGTGGTCGATTCGTTCGACAAAACTGAGGCTGGATCAATAAAAACAGCGCACGAACTCTTGGCTGACAAACAAATTGCAGGTAAACTTTCCTACATAAAATCAAATTTGGGATCCCTTCCTAATGCAATAAGTGCTCTAGAAAAATCCCAAGTGCCACTAGTGGAGCACCTACAAATTGTGTATAAAGTTGTAAATGATCTAAATCGTGTGTGTGGTAAAGTGGGTGAAGTTGTATCCGTGAAACTGAATAAGGTGTTGCAAAAGAACAGTGGGTATAAAACTTTGTGTTCCATTGGCAAAGGATTGTCCGGTGAAAATTTTTCTCTTACCGACTGTGAATTGAATCCTGGAGATATTGCTTGTTTTCAGTATGCAGCAATTGTTTCAGTTGAGGTAGAGAAAAGCTTCTCCATGTACAAATGGTTACTTGCAGACAATAGGCAATCGTTTTCATTTGAGAACCTACGCAAAATTTTCATTTCATTTGGAATTGATAGTAAACAGCCACTGAAGTTTGTTTTCTTAAATATTCTTTGTTAATTAAAAGACACCTATTTCCTAGGAGAGTATTTGAAGAATATGCCAGTTCTAAAATATTTCATGTTTTCACCCGGGGTGGCAAAGTGGTATTTACTTTGTTAGTAACAAAAATAATTTAAACTTAATGCATTGACATCTATTAAATTTTTCTCTCAAATCAGCTAATTGTTTCTTAAATGATTAATAAATAAGTGGTTTACGAATAATTTATTGGTAATGTTTTCAAATTTTGGGTCATTTTTAACCATTTTAGGTCATAAATGCATTTTTATTTTGCATTTTCTTGCTGTTTTTGGTCATATAATGCCTTGCCCTATTTATTACTGTATATAGAATAACATCATATTCAAAAGCCTTATCTCTGATTCCACTTCTTTACTCATATCATTTATGTATATACTAGCAAGAAACCCGTGCTTCGCTACGGTATTATACTGAAATTTGTAATTGAATGCTTATTGGTTTAGATATATAATCCGCCGAAATTCGCGACCTGATTCCTTTTCTGCGAGAATCCGCCAAAATTCGCTATCTGTCTCGTTTTCTAATAGGTTACGGCAAGTTTCCTCCCATTTTTCAATCTTTCTTTCCAGCAATCGATTTCGTACTTCCCGTGCTAGGTCCACGTATTCCACCCAGTTAGTTGGGTCCCTAAATCTTTGCCATCTTTTCTATCAGCATTTTTAATATGGATCAAATCCTTCAGGGGATCTGTCGTGGCGTCGTCTTGAGTGCCTTGGCGGTAGCCTACTGAACCCGCGGCCGTACTGCATTCTTAGTCAGTAGCCGTCCAGGACCCGTTTCCAGCGTGGGCGGCACATGTGACGACGGTCCAGAATATTATTATTATTATTATTATTATTATTATTATTATTATTATTATTATTATTATTATTATTATTATTATTATTATTATTATTATTATTATTATATGTTCTGGACCCCACAGCAATATGCAAGACCGCTACTTGGCGGTAAATTACATCTGCTGCCATTGTCATTGTTGACAATGTGACCAGCACCATTGTCGCGCGTAGGCAAGTGTGCGGGATTTCTGGCGATACGAATGACATACCTCCGTGTATTATTGACCTTATTATAGAGGTGAACAATTTGACGGCCAATCTCATTCCTACCGTTTATTTCAAATGTGTTTAAATTTTTATTTATATGCCAGGAGAATCTACTGTAATCTAAGAACGTTCTCCGAAGGAAAAGGTGGCTGTTGAAAAAGAACCCAGGAAAGATTAAAAATGATCGGTTTATGATCAGAATAAGTACATCCAAAGTCTACAGCCTGTTTCCTATCATTCGACAGGATCAGAGATGGAATGAATAAAGCCCAATCTAGCGGCGACAATAGGAATTGTGCCGGCTCCCGAAGCTCCCCTCTGGGGCAATGATCGATGAGTGACAAATGAAATGAAATATTGTACAGTGTTGCTGGAATGAATGATGACAGGGAAAGCCGGAGTATCTGGAGAAAAACCTGTCCCGCCTCCATTTTCTCCAGCAAGAATGTCACATGGAGTGACCGGGATTTGAAACACGGAACCCAGCTGTGAGAGGCCGGCGCGCTGCCGCCTGAGCAACGGAGGCTCCTTATAAGTACATTATGAACAGAAAAATCAATTGGTCTCACCTTCTTTTACACCCCACCGACGTTAAGTTTATTTACATCCCCCCCCCCAAAAAAAAAGAAAACTAAAAGAAAGCGTGTTTCTTTATGTTTAATGGAGATTCCAAATACCAATGTTCACGTTTATTACCTTCAGTTTTGAGATATAAGTATCCCCTTAAAAATAATTCACTTTTTTAACTTCCTTTCACACTACCCCCCCTTCACAAAGTGATATTAAGGCAAAAATACTTGTTCGTTTAATAGGATTGGATCTTCTAAATACCAGTTATCACCACTCTAACCTCTTCAGTTTTTGATTTATGTGTCCTCATGAAAGGAATTCAACTCCTTTTCACTCCCGCTCCCCCCCCCCAAGATTGTTTCCCCCCAAACGCGCTTTTCATTGTTTTTAAAGGAGATCAAAATACCAATTTTCACGCCTGTAACAACTTTAGTTTTTATTAGATGTATGTATTCTCATACAATTAAGTCAATTAATTTTTTCAATCCTTTAACCCCCAAACCCCCTTCATTGGATTTTCCGAGAATACGTGTTTGTTTACTTTTAAAGCAGATTCCAGAAATAAATTTTCACGTGTGTAACATCTTCATTTATGAGATATCAGTAGCCTAATTAAAATAATTCAACACCATTTTCAGTCACTTTTACCCCCCCCCCCACTACCCAAGTGGTATTTCCGAAAACTAAAAATACACGTTTCTTTATTTTAATAGAATAAAAAAATTACCATTTTTCACTTGTGTAACATGTTAAGTTTTTGAGATATACTGTAGAAATTCTCATTTTAAAATTTCACCCCTTTTTAGTTCCCCTTAATTGGAGTTTCCAAAGACAAATCACCTATGTTTCTTTACACTTACAGGAGATTCCAAATACCCATTTTTTACGTCTGTAACATTTTACGCTTCTCAGATATTCTGTAGATATAGTCTTTCAAAAAATTCACCCCAATTTGCCACTCCTGTTTAACCGCCATTAATTGAATTTTCCAAAAGCAAAAATATACGTGTTTCTTTATTTTTAAAGGAGATCCCATTTACAAATTTTCAGTTCTGTAATATCTTCAGTTTCTGAGATATATATATATCCTCGTTAAAGGCATTCAACCCATTATTCACCCTTTTACACCCCTCCTATTGGGATTTAGAGAAAACAAAGAAATACGTGTTCCTTTATTTTTAAGGGAGATTCTAAACACCAATTTTTACATCTGTAAACGTTTAAAGTTTTAAGATGTGGACACACTCATTTTAAAAATTCAACCCCCCCCCTTTTCAGCCCCCATTATTTGGATTCTCGAAAAACGACAAAATACCTGTTTCTTTATTTTTAAAGTAGATCCCAAATACCAATTTTCAGGTCTGTAATATCTTCAGGTTCTGAAATATAAGTAGCCTCATTAAAGGCATTCAACCTCTTTTTCACCCTTTTCCACCCTTCCTATTAGGATTTTCCGAAAACAATGAAATACGTGTTTCTTTATTTTGAAAGGAGATTCTAAATACCAAATTTTACATCTAAAAACTTTAAAATTTTTGAGATATAGATACACTCATTTTAAAAATTTCATCCCCCTTTTTACCCCACATTATTTGGATTTTCCCAAAACGAAAAATACCTGTTTCTTTATTTTTAAAGTAGATCCCAAATACCGATTTTCAGGTCTGTAATGTATTCAGTTTCTAAGATATAAGTATTCTCTTTAAAGGCATTCAACCCATTTTTCACCCCTTTTCACCCCTCCTATTGGGATTTTCCGAAAACAAAAAATACGTGTACCTTTATTTTTAATGAAGATTCTAAATACCAATTTTTACATCTCTGAACTATAGAACTTTTGAGATATAGATGCACTTATTTTAAAAATTAACCCCCTTTTCGCCCTCGCATTAATAGGATTTTCCAAAAACAAAAAAATATGTGTTTCTTTATTTTTGAAAGCGATCAAAAGTACCAATTATGAGGTCTGTAATATCTTCGGATTCTGAGATATAAGTATTCTCTTTAAAGGCATTCAACCCATTTTTCACCCCTTTTCATCCCTCCTATTGGGATTTTCGGAAAACAAAAATATACGTGTTCCTTTATTTTTAATGAAGATTCTAAATACCAATTTTTACATCTCTAAACTTTAAAACGTTTGAGATATAGATGCACTCATTTTAAAATTTCACCCCCCCTTTCACCCTCGCATTAATTGGATTTTCCAAAAACAAAAAAGTATGTGTTTCTTTATTTTTGACAGCGATCAAAATTACCAATTTTGAGGTCTGTAATATCTTCAGTTTCTGAGAAATAAGTAGCGGTATCCTGATTAAAGGAATTCAACCCCTTTTTCACCCTTTTTCACCACTCCTATTGGGATTGTCTGAAAACAAAAAATACGAATTTCCTTATTTTTAAAGAAGATTCTAAATACCAATTTTCATATCTGTAAACTTTTAAAGTTTTGAGATATAGACACACTCATTTTTAAATTTCACCCCCTTTTTCACCCCCTTAGCGACGGAATATCCAAAAATCCTCTCTTAGCGAGCACCTACATCTTAATGTGAATATATCCCCAAACTTTCATTTCTTTATGTCCAGTAGTTTTGGCTCGGCGATGATGAATCAGTCAGTCAGTCAGTCAGTCAGTCAGTCAGTCAGTCAGTCAGGACAAGCTACTTTATATATATAGATGAAAACATACAGGTCCAACAATACTACCTTGAGGAAATCCCCCTCTTAATTATTACAGGGTCAGATAAACCATTCAGGAAGTCTGTTGTCTAGTCCAATTGCACTCATTTTTGCCAAGAAGTCTCCCATGATCTGCCCTATCAAATGCCTTAGACAGGTCAATCGCGATACAGTCCATTTGACCTCCTAAATCCAAGATATCTGCTATACCTTGCTGGAATCCTACACATTTATCTTCAGTGGAATAACCTCTCCTAAACCCAAACTGCCATCTGTCGAACCAGCTATTAATTTCACAAAAATGTCTAATTTAATCAGAAATAATGTTTTCCCAAATCTTACATGAAATGCATGTCAAACTATCTGGTCTGTAATTTTCAGCTTTATGCCTATCACCCCTTCCGTTTTACACAGGGACTTCTATAACAAATCTCCATTCATTTGGTATAGCTCCTTCATGCAAACAATAATCAAATAAGTACTTCAGATATGGTAATATATCCCAACCCATTGTCTTTAGTATATCCCCAGAAATCTTATCAATTCCAGCTCTTTTTCTAGATTTCAACTTTTGTGTCTTATTGTAAATGTTGTTGTTATGTCCGGCTCTACGGCTAAATGGTTAGAGTGCTGGCCTTTGGTCACAGGTGTCCGGTTTCGATTCCCGGCAGGGTCGGGAATTTTAACCATCATTGGTTAATTTCCCTGGCTCGGGGACTGGGTTAATATGTTGTCTTCATCATCATTTCATCCTCATCACGAAGCGCAGGTCGCCTACAGGTGTCAAATCAAAATACCTTCACCTGGCCATCCGAACCCGTCCTGGGATCTCCCGGAACTAAAACCCTTATGCCATTTCATTTTCATTTGTTGTTGTTATCATAGATAAATTTGAATACGTCTTTAGTATTAGTCACCTCCCTTGTCTGGACATTATCCTTGTAACCAATAATCTTTAAATACTGTTGACTGAATACTTCTGCCTTTTGAAGATCCTCGCAGACACACTCCCCTTGTTCATTAATGATTCCTGGAATATCCTTCTTGGAACCTGTTTCTGCCTTAAAATAAATATACATACCTTTCCATTTTTCACTAAAATTTGTATGACTACCTATTATGCTTGCCATCATGTTATCCTTAGCTGATTTCTTTGCTAGGTTCAATTTCCTAGTAAGTTCCTTCAATTTATCCTTACTTCCACTCTATTTCATTCCAGTCTGAACCTCCTTCTTAGTCTCTTTATCTATCTGTTATAATAAAGATGGCCTTTGCCATTCCTTACCACCTTTAAAGGTACAAATCTTTTTTCACATTCCTCAACAATTGATTTGAACCCATCCGAGAGTCTTCACATTTTTATTTATCGTTTACCACCGATCATAGCTACTTTAAAAAAATTCTCTCATGTCTGCTTTATCAGCCTTATGATACAGCCTAACAGTTCTACTTTTCAGATCTTTCTTTCCATCACATTTTTATTTCAACTAACACAAAAACAGTTTCATGATAACTAATAACATCTATTATTTCGGTTTCCCTATATGGGTCATCTGGTTTTACCAGCACCATGTCCAGTATAGGGAAGTGGGGCCAATATCCGGACAGCTCCTATTTCTGGATACTCAGTCAATCACTACTGATCTGCATTTAGGGCAGCCCCAGGTGGCAGATTCCCTATCTGTTGCTTTTCCTAGCCTTTTCTTAAATGATTGCAAAAAAATAGGAAATTTATTGAACATCTCCTTCGGTAAGTTATTCGAATCCCTAACTCCCCTTCCTATAAACGAATATTTGCCCCAATTTGTCCTCTTGAATTCCAAATTTATGTTCATAATGTGATCTTTCCTACTTTTAAAGACACCATCCAAACTTATTCGTCTACTGATGTCCTCCCACGCCATCTCTCCACTGACAGCTCATTTATAACACTTAGTCAAGCAGCTCGCCTCCTTTCTCCCAAGTCTTCCCAGCTCAAACTTTACAAATTTATTCTAACGCTACTCTTTTGTCGGAAATCGCCCAGAACAAATCGAGCTGCTTTTCTTTGGATTTTTCCAGTTCCTGAATCAAGTAATCCTGGTGAGATTCCCATACACTGGAAACATACTCTAGTTGGGGTCTTACCAGAGACTTATATGCTCTCTCTTTACATCCTTACTACAACCCCTAAATACCCTCATAACCATGCGCAGAGATCTGTACCCTTCATTTACAATCATATTTATGTGATTACCCAATTAAGATCTTTCCTTATATTAATACAATTATTTACAATGATCCCCAATCCCAAAGGGAACTATCAACCCATCAACGCAGTAATTAAAACTGACAGGACTTTTCCTATTTGTGAAACTCACAACCTGACTTTTATCCCCGTTTATCATCATATCACTGCCTACTGTCCATCTCACAACATTATCCAGGTCATTTTGCAGTTGCTCACAATCTTCTAACTTATTTATTACTCTGTACAGAATAACATAATTTGCGAAAAGCCTTATTTCTGATTCCACTTCTTTACACATATCATTGATATACCTATGTAAGAAAACGTAAAGGTCAAATAATACTGCCTTGAGGAATTCCCCTCTCAATTATTACAGGGGCAGATAAAGCTTCACCTACTCTAACTCTCTGCGTTCTGTTTTCTAGAAACAGAGCCACCAATTCAGTCACTCTTTTGTCAAGTCCAATTGCACTCATTTTTGCCAGTAGTCTCCCATGATCTACCCTATCAAATGCCTTAGACAGGTCAATCGCGATACAACCAATCGACCTCCTGAATCCAGGATATCTGCTATACCTTGCTGGAATCCTACACCTTTATCTTCAGTGGAATGACCTCTCCTAAACCCGAACTCCCTTCTATCAAACCAGTTATTAATTTCGCAAACATGTCTTATATAATCCGAAAGAATGCTTTCCCAAAGCTTACATACAATGCATGTCAACCTGACTGGCCTGTAATTTTCAGCTTTATGTCTATCACCCTTTCCCTCATATACAGGGGCTACTATAGCAACTCTCCATTCATTTGGTAAAGTTACATCATGCAAACAATAATCAAACAAATACTTCAGATATGGTACCATATCCCAACCCATTGTCTTTAGTACATCCCCCGAAACCTTATCAATTCCAGCTGCTTTTCTAGTTTTCAACTCTTGTATCTTACTGTAAATGTAATTGGTGTCATAGGTAAATTTTAATACTTCTTTAGTATTAGTCACCTCCTCTATCTGGACATTATCTTTGCAACCAACAATCTTTACATACTGCTGACTGAATACTTCTGCCTTTTGAAGATCCTCGCATACACACTCCCCTTGTTCATTAATGATTCCTGGAATGTCCTTCTTGGAACCTGTTTCTGCCTTAAAGTACTTATACATACTGTTCCATTTTTAACTAAAATTTGTATGACCACCAATTATGCTTGCCATCATGTTATCCTTAGCTGGCTTCTTTGCTAGATTCAATTTCCAAGTAAGTTCCTTCAATTTCTCCTTACTTCCACAGCCATTTCTAACTCTGTTTCTTTCCAACCTGCACCTTCATCTTAGTCTCTTTACTTCCCTGTTATAATATAGTTGATCTTTACCATTCCTTACCACCTTTAAAGGTACAAACCTATTTTAACATTCCTCAACAATTGCTTTAAACCCATCCCAGAGTCTGTTTACATCATTATTTATCGTTTTCCACCGATCATTGTTACTTATTAAAAACTCCCTCATGCCTGTTTTGTCAGCCATATGGTACTGTCTAACAGTCCTAATTTTAATATCTTCCTTTCTTTCACATTTATTTTTAATTACCACGAAAACAGCTTCGTCATCACTAATACCATCTATTACTTCGGTTTCTCCATAGAGCGCATCTGGTTTTACCAGCACCACATCCAGAATATTCTTCCCTCTACTTGGTTCCATCACTTTCTGAATCAGGTGCCCTTCCCATATTAACTCATTTGCCATTTGTTGGTCATGCTTCCTGTCATTCTCATTTCCTTCCCAATTGACATTTGGTAAATAGAGATCACCCGCTACAATCACGTTCCTTTCCTTATCGTTTCCAACATTGCTGATTATCTTATCAAATAATTCTGAATCAGCATCTGCGCTACCCTTTCCTGGTCTGTACACTCCAAAGGCATCAAGTTGCCTATTTTCCTTAGAGATGAGCCTTGCCCCTAAAATTTCGTGTTTGTAAACTTTAACTTTTTGTGGCTTACAAATTCTTCTTTCACGAGAATGAATACTCCCCCTCCTACCATTCCTGTCCTATCTCTACGATACATCCTCCAGTTCCGTGAGAAAATTTCTGCATCCATTATATCACCTTTCAGCAATGATTCAACTCCCATTACAATATCTGGTAAGTATATATCTATGAAATTACTTAATTCTATTCCTTTCTTTACAATACATCTAAAGTTGAGCACTAACAGTTTTATGTCATCCCTACTTGATTTCCAGTTCCCTGTTCCCTTAAAACCGCACCCCAGGCCACCCTGTTTCCCTGAATTCACCTCCCTATAACCCTTCTAAACAAATTTCCTAACTTATATGTACCACTGCGGTTTTAGTGAAGGCCATCTGAGCGCAGATCCCTATCTCCTACCCACCCATTAGGATTTAGAAATCTCACTCCCCGTTTCCAACATACCCACTCCATAGTCTGATTTAAATCCCCAATCACCTCCCAGTCAGTATCCCTCCTACACAGTATTCCACTGATAACAATCTCCGCTTCCTTAAACTTCACCCGTGCTGCATTTACCAGATCCCACACATGTTGGTACTTATACCTGCTTGTCTTACGTTGTTAGTACCATCGGGAAACACTACCACCTTCTACTTTCCCTTGTCCTTCTCTTCTACTTTCCTCAACATCTGCCTTAACCTAATTTCTGGATAACACTCTACCCTGGTACCCTTTTCTCCACATACTTTCCCGACATGTCTAAAGATAGAATCCCTCATGACCAGAGCCTTATTTGATCCCCTCCCCTCCTGGTCAGTCCTATCTTTCCTGACAGCTGCAGAAGCTACTTCCTCCTCCCTTTTCTCCATCCCGTGACCCTGTTCTACCTGTCTTTTCCTATCCACTACTCCACATTTCCCTTTCCTACCTCTTCCCTTTCTCCTACTTCCACACTTCTCGGCAACTGTTCCTTGTTCCTCATCTTCCCTCGGTTGTTCTACATGCAGCGACTCGTACCGATTTCTCACCGACACCTGTCCTGAATTTTGATCCTGAATGGAGCCCTTAGCCTGCAGTCTCCTTCCCCTTAAAACATTAGACCACCACCTGTCTTCTACATTTCTCCCCTTTCCTTTCCATCCCTCTATTACACCTACTGTATCCTGTACATCGTTTGGAGGCCTACTCTCATTCCTGTCCTCTGAGAGAATCCTAATTATCTCCCTCAAGCTCTCCAACTCCTCCCTCATACTACTTAACGTCTGGCCACACCCACAGTTCCTACACTCGCACTCCTTAGCCATTGTTTACTAAATAATGAAAAGAAATTGAGAAATAAGATACCGGTAACTTATTCTGTGCAAAATAAAAATGAAAGGAAAGAAATATTGTCTAGGTTAGTTCACAAAGATCACACGACAGTAAGTTAATTAATATAGGCTACTACTACACTAAAATACTACTTAATTGTACGATTTTTTATTCCTACAACACGCTAACAGGATAAAAATTGCTGTTAATTACTGGAAACAGAGAATAATACACAAGAATTACACAATTCTTAACTGCAGTTAAGTCTACCCTAATTACAACAAAATAATTTTAGTAAGAGAGTTACTACAGATACCACAGAAACGCTACTATACTACACAAATTTTTCACAGTAATAGAATAAACACACTACTTTCTAATAAGATGTTATAATACACTACAATAATTTTAAACTACGTTCAGACTAAGTACAGATACTACAATACACTACAATAATTTTAAACTACATTCAGACGTATTCTAATTACAACAGGTTATTAGCAAGCACAAAGAGAAAAGAAAATTTCCATTAAAGTTCGAAATTCGCAAAACTACACAAAATTATAGAATAGGCACTCTAATTTCTAATAAGTTACTATACTACATTACAATAATGTTAAAACTATGTTCAGACGTATCCTAGCTTCTTACTAAGCACAAATAGAAATGAAAATTCCAGTTAGGCCTAAATTTAGATATTCGCAAGAACTGCTAGCAGGTACTCAAAGATTACCAACAAAGTTAAACATGTATACAGAATAACATTAGTACTACTTTATGCTACTATGCTGTAATAGAAATGAAACCTGCCGTTTGCACAAAAATACACACGAATATAACAGGCAAGATACCATCTAATACACCGTATCTACACTACAATTCTCAACTGAAAACGGTTATGTGATCTTTACAGATGGTGGATTACTATTATTTTCCCTACTCCGCGGCACGGAGAATAAAAGTGTCCTTAGATGCTGAAAAATATGAGGTTGTTTACAATAATTTCTCATAAGTATTGCTGTCTAAACTGCGCCAGGGACTTAAATTGCAATTATTGGAATGTCGGAACTTGATTATTAGCTAACCGCTCATAAATACTGAAATGTCAGGGGTGTGAAATAAAAATTACGGATACTTTAACTGCCTACTCAGAACTACAAATGATCGGAATACAAGAATCATCTGATTTTTATTTATATTTTCTTGATACGACTTGATACGACTGTAGCCAACAATGCCAATATTTCAATACGAAGAGCGACAATAATCAATAAAAGTTACGACTGTTAACTATTTCGCCAGTGAAATACTGTCTATTCTGTTGAAATCCTTTCTTTAAACAAAATTTACAACAGTATCGCGTTATTGAAAGAAGTTATTACCTCCGTGATAGGTGGGAGCGTTGAACCCTGCCAAATGCCTGCACTAATAGATATAACCGTCGCCGACGTTACGACTCTTTTTAATATCCCGTCTTTGTAAGTATTTTATCAACAAACCTATTGATATTTTAATAATACTATTAAAAAGAAAGATATATTTCTTCTTTCACGCAGACCTAAATTACAAGTTGTAATCTAGCGAGCACCTACGGAACTACTCAGTGTGAAAACTGTGAACAAATGCCACTAATCGCAGATTACTACAAACAAACACTAAACACTATTATTTGTGGAGCTAAATGCATCATACACACACAAAATTTGGTAAATTTCTACAATTATTAATTACTTTATCACTGAGATAACACAGACCTCTTGGAACAGTCAACCACTCGCTAGCGCATCCAACAATCCAACTCGTAACGTCTATGTGGTTTACATTTGAAATAAGCGTCAGATGTGTTTTCGAAACAGATAACTAGATGACAGCACCTTCTTGCAGTAGAGTGCAGTGTTAGTGAATGGCAGCAGTCGCGCGGTTCTTGCTCCAGACAATATATTTATTTTGATCTTTCGTTTCACTTAAATTGAGAAAATGTACAACCTGAGAGTAAGAAAATCTGTAATACTAAAGATGAAACGTTTAACCAGGTAATGTGTGGGTGGTAATATGTATGTTACGGCAATGGTGATCATGGCGTGAAATTTGAATGATGGACAGAATTGTTCCTATTTTCGGACGTTCGATTGTTCCCAATTCCGGACACCAATACATACCAACGATATATTCAAAGCTGGTTAATTGTACTGGTTAAGGAGATAACCGGCATGTATAAAGAAAAATATTAAATACCATTACTGTTTCACGTTTAATAACTTTGGTTCTCAAACTATCAGTTCAAGTTAGAAGGATGCCCAAGATAAAGGTGTATGAATTTTTCTTCACATATCAGTACAGTAGCGCTGTAGATACATTCTGAGATGATGAACTTACACAGTAAACACAAGACATTATCTACGTCTGACGAGAAGTCGTGGCACCTTGTAGGTAGAGCAAGAGTAACAGATACTGTACTCATTACAAACATTAGACGTGAGAGAAAAATCTGATCCATGTTCGTTATTAAGCTGTACATTATGCAGTGCTTATTGTAAATGTGTAACTAAGGCACAATTTTACTACCACTTTAAAACTTCACAACAACACCTCAGTTCGCAAGTCACCACCGATGGAACACATGTTTATTGCCAGGCCTTGAGATTTGAGATACACATATGCTTACCTCTCGCATCCCTTACCAGGCAACCATACACCATCGCTCACTTGCTTCTTATTCCAATGCTAGGTGGAACACGGGAGATATAGTCACAGGGAAAACGCACCCTCTAAAAGCTATGTCTCCGAGCCCATTGGGTATTGAGTTCATGGCGACTGTACCATTGTCAGGCAATTTTGCACATTTAAAAGGACAGACTTTATATGACTCTCAGGGCTGAACAGCTTCGGTTATACAGGGGTGTCCAAGATAAATAGGAAATGAGGCTCTACCTCAACCTACTTGTCCTGAAAAATTAAAAAATGATAAGGGCAATATATGTTTATGTATTTTTGTGGTATGAACTATTTCAGTGACGTTCCTGCAGGAATGTGATCATGGATTCAGTGCGGCCTGCGCCAGATATGGTTTCACGAAATTTGTGTGGGAACAGCATGGAAACGTGACTTTTTTTTTGCTAGTGGTTTCACGTCGCACCGATGCAGATAGCTCTTATGGCGACGATGGGATCGGAAAGGCCTAGGAGTTTGAAGGAAGCGGCCGTGGCCTTAAGTAAGGCACAGCCCCAGCACTTGCCTGGTGTAAAAATAGGAAACCACGGAAAGCGTGATTTTGTGTGCGGCAAACGTGTTGTAGAAGAAAATAAAATGTAAATAGTAATGTACCGTGCATGAGTTAAGTTAAAAAGTGGGGAACGAAACCGTCGTAACTGGTAAAAATACGATGTCCGGAAAATGGTACACTGTGTTCAGTGATGTCCGGTTTTAAGAGCATCTGTTCCTATTATCGGACGTTTCAATACATACATACATACATACATACATACATACATACATACATACATACATACATACATACATTATCATTATAGACTGTTATGCCTTTCAGCGTTCAGTCTGCAAGCCTCTGAGAATTTACTAAACGTCGCCACAATCCTCGATTTGCAACTAGTGTTGTGGCCTCATTTAGTTCTATACCTCTTATCTTCAAATCGTTAGAAACCGAGTCTAACCATCGTCGTCTTGGTCTACCTCTACTTCTCTTACCCTCAATAGCAGAGTCCATTATTCTCCTAGGTAACCTATCCTCCTCCATTCGCCTCACATGACCCCACCACCGAAGCCGGTTTATGCGTACAGCTTCATCCATCGAGTTTATTCCTAAATTAGCCTTTATCTCCTCATTCCGAGTACCATCCTGCCATTGTTCCCAGCTGTTTGTACCAGCAATCATTCTTGCTACTTTCATGTCTGTTACTTCTAACTTATGAATACGATATCCTGAGTCCACCCAGCTTTCGCTCCCGTAAAGCAAAGTTGGTCTGAAAACAGACCGATGTAACGATAGTTTCGTCTGGGAGCTGACTTCCTTCTTACAGAATACTGTTGATCGCAACTGCGAGCTCACTGCATTAGCTTTACGACACCTTGATTCAATCTCACTTACTATATTACCATCCTGGGAGAATACACAACCTAAATACTTTAAATTATCGACCTATTCTAGCTTTGTATCACCAATCTGACATTCAATTCTGTTGAATTTCTTACCTACGGACATCAATTTGGTTTTCGAGAGGCTAATTTTCATACCATACTCATTGCACCTATTTTTAAGTTCCAAGATATTACACTGCAGGCTTTCGGCACAATCTGCCATTAAGACCAAGTCGTCAGCATAGGTCAGACTGCTTATTACATTTCCACCTAACTGAATCCCTCCCTGCCATTTTATACCTTTCAGCAGATGATCCATGTAAACTACGAACAGCAAAGGTGAAAGATTACATCCTTGTCTAACCCCTGTAAGTACCCTGAACCAAGAACTCATTCTACCATCAATTCTCACTGAAGCCCACTTGTCAACATAAATACCTTTGATTGATTTTAATAATGTACCTTTAATTCCATAGTCCCCCAGTATAGCGAACATCTTCTCCCTCGGTACCCTGTCGTATGCTTTCTCTAGATCTACGAAACATAAATACAACTGCCTATTCCTCTCGTCGCATTTTTCAATTACCTGGCGCATACTGAAAATCTGATCCTGACAGCCTCTCTGTGGTCTGAAACCACACTGGTTTTCATCCAACTTCCTCTCAACGACTGATCGCACCCTCCCTTCCAAGATGCCAGTGAATACTTTGCCTGGTATACTAATCAATGAGATACCTCGATAGTTGTTGCAATCCTTCCTGTTCCCTTGCTTATAGATAGGTGCAATTACTGCTTTTGCCCAATCTAAAGGTACCTTACCAACACTCCATGCTAATTTTACTACTCTATGAAGCCATTTCATCCCTGTCTTCCCACTATACTTCACCATTTCAGGTCTAATTTCATCTATTCCTGCTGCTCTATGACAATGGAGTTTATTGACCATCCTTTCCACTTCCTCTAGCATAATTTCACCAACATCATTTTCTCCTCCTCATGAGCTTGGCTGTTCGCAACACCGCCAGGATGATTTCCTTTTACATTGAGAAGATGTTCAAGATATTCCCTCCACCTCTCCAGTGATTCCCTGGGATCTATTATGAGTTCACCTGGATTACTCAAAACACTGTTCATTTCCTTTTTCCCTCCCTTCCTAAGATTCTTTATTACTGTCCAGAAAGGTTTCCCTGCTGCTTGACCTAGCCTTTCCAGGTTGTTACCAAAATCATCCCATGACTTCTTTTTGGATTCAACAACTATTTGTTTCGCTCTGTTTCTTTCATCTACGTACAAATCCCTGTCTGCCTCGGCCCTTGTTTGGAGCCATTTCTGATAAGCCTTCTTTTTACGTTTACAAGCTGCTCTCACTTCATCATTCCACCAACATGTTCGCCTTTTCCCATCTTTACACACCGTTGTTCCTAGGCATTCCCTTGCTGTATCTACTACAGCATTCCTGTATGCCACCCATTCACTTTCTATATCCTGAACCTGCTTACTGTCTACTGTTTGAATCTTCTCACTAATCATATCCATGTACTTCTGTCTAATTTCCTCGTCCTGGAGATTTTCTACCCTTATTCGTTTGCAGACAGATTTCACTTTCTCTACCCTAGGCCTAGAGATACTTAGTTCACTACAGATCAGATAGTGGTCTGTATCATCGAAAAATCCGCGGAAAACTCGTACATTCCTAACAGATTTCCTGAATTCGAAGTCTGTTAAGATATAGTCTATTGTGGGTCTGGTACCCCCTAGCCTCCCATGAGGAGCGGTGAATAGCTTTATGCTTGAAAAATTTATTCGTAACAGCTAAACCCATAGTAGCACAGAAGTCCAGCAAACGCTTCCCATTCCCATTAGCTTCCATATCTTCCCCACATTTACCAATCACCCTTTCGTATCCTTCAGTTCTATTCCCAACTCTCGCATTGAAATCGCCCATTAGCACTATTCTATCCTTGCTGTTGACCCTGACCACGATGTCACTCAATGCTTCATAAAACATGTCCACTTCATCCTCCTCTGCACCCTCACACGGTGAATACACGGACACAATTCTAGTCGTAATTCCTGCAACTGACATATCTACCCACATCATTCGCTCATTTACGTGCCTAACAGAAAATATGTTGCGTGCAATGGTATTCCTGATAAAGAGTCCTACCCCAGACTCTGACCTTCCCTTTGTAACACCCGTCAACTACACTTTATAATCTCCTATCTCTTCCTCGTTATCTCCCCTTGCCCGAATATCACTTACTCCTAGCACATCCAAATGCATCCTCTTTGCTGACTCAGCCAGTTCTACTTTCTTTCTTCCATAAGCCCCATTAATATTGATAGCTCCCCATCGAATTCCATTTCGTTCGCCAAGTTGTTTCCAAGGAGTCCCTCGCCTGTCAAATGGGAGTGGGACTCCGATACTCCCATAGGTCCGAGGATTGCTTAAAGTGTTCTGAGCTCGGTAAATTCATGAAGCAGGATGCTACCCTACTTGCACATAGTCCATGTGAGGATCTCTCCTCTAACGGGTTATGGACCACCGGTGAATTGTATAGTCCTATCCGCCTGAGCACAAGGAGGGCCACGACTCAGAATATGTCCGAGATGCCCACTCCCATTCCATAGCAACTGGTATCCCGACTCTCAGGACCACTTACTTGGCCACTCAGCCGTTGCCCATGGTTCACGAACTAGGACGTGACTACAGTAATTCACAAACATGAACGTTTCAATAAATTTTAAAATATTTGTTTGTGTATGTAATATTATCTAAATGTTATTAATCCCACTGGTATCATTAAAACATATTATATGAAACTGTATACATTTCAGTACTAGAAATATTTACTGCCATGTGCTATATCCAAAAACATCTGAGTCGTCCGGATATAGGGCTCCCTACTACTTCTCACAGTTGCGATCAACAGTATTCTGTAAGAAGGAAGTCAGCTCCCGGACGAAACTATCTTTACATCGGTCTGTTTTCAGACCAACTTTGCTTTATGGGAGCGAAAGCAGGGTGGACTCAGGATATCTGATTCATAAATTAGAAGTAACAGACTTGAAAGTAGCGAGAATGATTGCTGATACACACAGGTTGGAACAATGGTAGCAGGTTACTTGGAATGAGGAGATAAAGGCTAAGTTAGGAATAAACTCGATGGATGAAGCTGTACGCATAAACCGGCTTCGGTGGTGGGGTCATGTGAGGCGAAATAAAGAGTATAGGTTAGCTAGGAGAATAATGGATTCTGTTATAGAGGCTAAGGGAAGTAGAGGGAGACCAAGACGGCGATGGTTAGACTCAGTTTCTAAAGATGAGAGGTATGGAACTAAATGAGGCAACAGCACTAGTTGCAAATAAAAGAACGTGGCGACATTAGTAAATTCACAGAGGCTTGCAGACTGAACTCTGAAAGGCATAATGATGATGTATGTTTGTATGTATGCATGCATGGCTAAGCAATGACAGATCCTTTCATGGATATCAATATTCACCAATACTGACGTTATGTTCAAAACTTCGTAAAATTCACAACTTAGAGTCAGTTAAAGAACTCATGCAGATCGCAACAGTATTATTATTCCTATTATCTAATTTTACGAATTTTCAAAGTTAGTTATTGTTAAATACGTCGTCAAAAACATCATGACAATTATTATTATTATCTTTGAAACTCATCACTACGAAATTATAATTCGCAACACAACATATTATTATTATTTTACTTCTTATTATTATTCTCATATGACTTAGAAATTAGGAACACGGTAAATGTTATTTTAGATTATTAAACTACACAGTAGGTATCCCAAAATCTTGAACATAATTAAATCATACACGTTCTGTAGATTATGATTTAATGTCAGTCTCTCAACATTAATTCACGGCATGCCCGTATTTTATGGTACGTGACCTACTACTTTACATTTAAAGCGATATTAGCTGTCCTTTCTAAAATATAAGACAAAGAAAAGTTGGCATAATTAAATCTATCCGATGACAGCTTGGTCACGGATATGTTAATTATTTACATATTACTTAAAGCAACATTTCAATGATGTGGTAATTAAATTCTTCAAGCTGCGTTCGTCGGGCTACCCACACTGTTCTTGGCACCTTCCTTGGTATCGGCCATGTTAAATATTAGCGTTGTCATGATGAAGATTGGTGTATATCAAAATTTGCACATTTATACACTGACAGCACACGCCTTATTTTATTTACACTTATAACACTCGTCTTCAACTTAGTTCTATGCTCTAATACTAATAGTTATCCTATCACACTCGCGGTGATAATTTCTCTCAGTCATCGTAATTTGTGACACAGTCCTATATTTATATATTTTCCTATTAGCTGGACTGGTCTGCGGGAATAGAAATGGCCTCTTAAAATCTCGGTCACTGGAATAACTGTTCTAGACGGCTGGCTAACGATTTCTTAATCTTCACGTTCTCGTTCATTGTCCCCTGCTTGTTGGCTTAAATGAATGTCCGTAATGAGCTGAAGGACGGGCTGTCGAACTTCGAGACTGGTAACCACACAAGAGATTGTTATTTACCAAAATGTTCCCTTCTCTTTCTGCTCAGATTGTTCCGTTAATCTCTGCTTAATTTAGCTTAGCTCCACTGTTTTTTAAAACAAACCGGCTACATTTCTCTCGATTTTATACTTGCCCCTGGTCTCATGAAATCGTACATTTTGTTAGTCATCTACTTAGAGCCTATTTTATCCACGGGAAGAGAATAAATATAGTTTATGAATATTTACTTACATTTCCGAATTACACTGATTCAAGCTCTGAATAGTCGGTCATTTGGCGTTCACTCGAAGTCGGTTGAACATGCACACGTACTGAGACAGAAGTAGACTGACTGACTGACTGACTGCTCCCTGACTGATTGCACATTGACTGATTGCACACTGACTGATTGCCCACTGACTGACTGCTCACTGACTGACTGCTCCCTGACTGGTTACACACTGACTGATTGCACACTGACTGACTGCACACTGACTGATTGCGCACTGACTGACTGTTCCCTCATTGATTGCACACTGACTGATTGCACACTGACTTACTGCTCACTGACTGACTGCACACTGACTGATTGCACACTGACTGACTACAGACTGACTGATTGCACACTGACTGACTGCACACTGACTGACTACAGACTGACTGATTGCACACTGACTGACTGCACACTGACTGATTGCGCACTGACTGACTGTTCCCTCATTGATTGCACACTGACTGACTGCACACTGACTGATTGCACATTGACTGACTACAGACTGACTGATTGCACAATGACTGACTGCACACTGACTGATTGCACACTGACTGACTGCACACTGACTGACTGCTCCCTGTCTGCCTCATGGTTCAGTTCATGTGTGTGTAAACTCTCGGTCCGACTACGTGATTCTAACTCAACTTCCGGTGTTAACACAGAGCGTCACAAATTAATCCAGTGACTTCGACTAGTCCGTTGTTCCTTATTTTTGTATCACGCTACGGAGCTAAACGTATGAGTACGATCGTACCGTTTTGTATAATTCACTTGGCGTGGGTTCGATTAAACTAACGTCAGCCATTTGCTTGATGGCGCCACAATTTCTACTTCCGCTTGCATCCACGCCTTCCACACGTGATCAGTTGCACAGAACGATTGTATTCCACCTACGTTGTAGACGGAGGCTAGGTTACGTAGGGAAATGATGAACAAGATCGTGGAGGGTATAAGAAGTGGAGTGAGATCATGCCGAAAGTTTTAGATTCAGTTTCTATACCTTAACATGTCCGCCTCTGTGGTGTAGTGGTTAGTGTGATTAGCTGCAACCTCCGGAAGCCCGGGTTCGATTTCCGGCTCTGCCGTGAAATTTTAAAAGTGGTACGAGGGCTGAAACGAAGTCCACTGAGCCTAAAGAGGTTAGCTGAGTGAATATGGGTTCGTTTCCCACCTCAGCCATCCTGGAAGTGGTTTTCTGTGGTTTCCCACTTCTCCTCCGGGCAAATGCCGGGATGGTACCTAACTTAAGGCCAAGGCCGCTTCTTTCCCTCTTCCTCGTCTATCCCTTCCAATCTTCCGTTCCTCCCGCAAGGTCCCTGTTCAGCATAGCAGGTGAGGCAGCCTGGGCGAGGTCCTGGTCATCCTCCCCAGTTGTATCCCCTGACTAAGAGTCTGAAGCTCCAGGACACTGTCCTTGTGGCGGTAGAGGTGGAATCCCTCGCTGAGTCCGAGGGAAAACCGACCCTGGACGGTAAGCAGATAAAGAAGGAGAATAACTTAACATACGATGTGTGGAATTAAACAAGGCCACGAAGCTAGTTGCAAATATATGACTGTGGAAGTGTTCAGTTAATTCACAGTGGCATGTAGGCTGAACGTTGCAAGGCAAAGGCTAACAGGTTCTTCTTCTTTTTCATCCGCTTCCATGTTTCACAAATTTGTTAGGTCACGGGTGCGAAATGTGTCGTACATGTTGATTTGGCCGTGTTTTACAGCCGGTTACCCTTCCTGATACCTACGCTATATGGAGGGACGTAATCACTATTTCATGTTTCTATGGTGGTTTGTAGTGTGGTGTTTTGCCTGAATATGAAAAGTAAGGCGCTGGAGCATTCACACACAGCCAGTCCCCGAGGCAGAAGAATTAATCAGACGTGATTAATATCCCCGACTCAGCCGGGAATCGAACCCGGGACCCTCTGAATTGAAGGCTGAGTGTGTTTACGTCCCACTAAGTACTTATGACTGTTTTTGGAGACGCCGAGGTGCCAGAATTTTGTCCCAAAGGAGTTAGTGCCAGTAAATCTACCGACACGAGGCTGACGTATTTGAGCACCTTCAAATAACACCGGACTGCGCCGGGATCGAACCCGCCATGTTGGGTTCAGAAGGCCAGCGCATCAACACTCTGAGCCATTCAGCGAGGCTGTTATTATTATTCTTGCTATTATTATTATTATTATTATTATTATTATTATTATTATTATTATTATTATTATTATTATTATTATTGTTATTATTATTATTATTATTATTATTATTATTATTATTATTATTATTATTATTATTATTATTATTATTATTATTATTATTATTTTCAGTGGTTTGCGGACTGAACGGTGAAAGGAATACGTCTATAATAAAGATATACGTATGTATGCCTACGTATTCTTCTTCTATTTATACTTCTTCTTCTTCTTCTTCTTATTATTATTATTAACGCTGGAAAAATAGAAAAATCATAACTTACCATTATCATAGCTGTTTACTGAGGTACTCAGTGTCGTTAATTAATCCCATCATATGAAACGAAAAGGGAATCTTTAAACATGCATTTCTGCTCATATCTACCCCGTGCAAGAGAGGGAAGGGAATCCATATTTGAGACCGGACTTAGTTTTGCGTGGGCAAGACAATAGCACTCTTTGCTAAAAGTTTTCTCATATCTTGTGTCATCAGCCACGATTTATACAGCAGCCATGTTCGAGTCTTCGAGCTTTCCTTCAACGGATTTACTGCGGAGGACTAATTCAGATATATGACTGTCAACTATGTCTGCTTCTCCAGACTGCAGGACACTCCATCTTCATAACGTCGTCCTGTGTATCCACCTAAAAGAAGATACCTTTTAATTACGGCCATGGAGTTTCTGAAATTCGTAACGCCTGTATGTTACGAGGGTACTACAATGAATAAAGCAACATGATATTTAATAGTGTAAATATCTGCAACTCTTACTCACAAGGATAATGTTTAACACAGAAATCAGCAAATCATTATTTTTTTTACGTGCAAGTGTAAACTATTTTAACGGGTTTATCAAGGCATGTAAAGAAGGAATCAAAGCAAAATATGATTATTACTATTAACAAATACATAGCAAATGGGAAATATCCCGGTGCCAATGGTCACTTACAGTAGTGTAATAATGAAGTAAAGCTAACATAATTACCCAAACAAACAAACAAACAAACAAACAAACAAACAAACAAACAAACAAACAAACAAACAGACAAACAAACAAACAAACATACAAACAAACAACAAGAGTAAAACAAGCATTTCCATGGATGAAAATATTACAAGAAATACTACTGGTTTTTAGCCTCCGTGGCTCAGGCGGCAGCGCGTCGGCCTCTCACCGCAGTGTTCCGTGGTTCAAATCCCGGTCACTCCACGTGAGATTTGTGCTGGGCAAAGCGGAGGCGGGGAAGTTTTCTCCGGGCACTCCTCTTTTCCCTGTCATCTTTCATTCCAGCAACACTCTCCACTATCACTTCATTTCATGTGTCAGTCATTAATCATTACCCCAGAGGAGAGCGACAGGCTTCGGCAGCCGGCACAATTCCTATCCTCGCTTCATTCATTCCATCCCTGACCCGGTCACTGACTGGAAAACAGGTTGTAAGTTTTCATTTTCACTACTAGTTCAGCTTACTAAATCCACCATCATCATATACAAATTCACACACAACTTAAATATTCCCAGTACCGGGCGAGTTGGCCGTGCGCGTAGAGGCGTGCGAATGTGAGGTTGCATCCGGGAGATAGTAGGTTCGAATCCCACTATCGGCAGCCCTGAAAATGGTTTTCCGTGGTTTCCCATTTTCACACCAGGCAAATGCTGGGGCTGTACCTTAATTAAGGCCACGGCCGCTTCCTTCCAACTCCTAGGCCTTTCCTATCCCATCGTCGCCATAAGACCTATCTGTGTCGGTGCGACGTAAAGCCCCTAGCAAAAAAAAAAAGTATTCCCAGTGCTTCACACTACGGCTTACAATACTAGGTATAGGTTGAGCTTACTACTAGCTTAACATTATAACTTATAATAAAGTGAAGTTAAATCATAATTACCCTACAAGAACAACAACAGCAACAAGAGTACAACAAGCAATTCCATGGAAACAAAATTACAAGAAGTACTACTAGTTTAACATTCTAAATCCAGCATCATCATATACAGTTTCATACACAACTTTATTATTTCCAGAACTTAACACTATGGCTTACAAAACTATAGGTTGGGCTTACTACTAGCTTAATATTACAAGTTATAATAAAGTAAGGTTATAATATAATTACCCAACAACAACAACAACAACAACAACTACTGCTACTGCTACAACAACAACAAGAGTACTAGTTTAACTTTATAAATCCGGCATCATCATATACAAATTAACACACAACTTACGTACTTACAACTTAAAGATGGTTCACTAAGCGACACGATCAGTTCCCAGTTATTTTCCTTGTGATAACATTGATGCTTTCAAGGTCCGTACTAGCTTTGAGATAAAAACAGGAGTGAGACAAAGGGATGGACTTTCCACACTCTGTCCTTTAAAAGGTTCAATCAATCAATCAATCAATCAATCAATCAATCAATCAATCAATCAATCAATCAATCAATCAATCAATCAATCAATCAATCAATCAATCAATCAATCAATCAATCAATCAATCAATCAATCAATCAATCAATCAAACAATCAATCAATCAATCAATCAATCAATCAATCAATCAATCAATCAATACTGATCTGCACTTAGGGCAGTCGCCCAGGTGGCAGATTCCCTATCTGTTGTTTTCCTAGCCTTTTCCTAAATGATTTCAGAGAAATTGGAAATTTATTAAACGTCTCCCTTGGTAAGTTATTCCAATCCCTAACTCCCCTTCCTATAAATGAATATTTGCCCCAGTTTGTCCTCTTGAATTCCAACTTTATCTTCATATTGTGATCTTTCCTACTTTTATAAACGCCACTCAAACTTATTCGTCTACTCATGTCATTCCACGCCATCTCTCCGCTGACAGCTCGGAACATACCACTTAGTCGAGCAGCTCTTCTTCTTTCTGTCATTTCTTCCCAATCCAAACATTGCAACATTTTTGTAACGCTACTCTTTTGTCGGAAATCACCCAGAACAAATCGAGCTGCTTTTCTTTGGATTTTTTCCAATTCTTGAATCAGGTAATCCTGGTGAGGGTCCCATACACTGGAACCATACTCTAGTTGGAGTCTTACCAGAGACTAATATGCCCTCTCCTTTACATCCTTACTACAACCCCTAAACACCCTCATAACCATGTGCAGAGATCTGTACCCTTTATTTACAACCCCATTTATGTGATTACCCCAATGAAGGTCTTTCCTTATATTAACACCTAGATATTTACAATGATCCCCAACAGGAATTTTCACCCCATCAACGCAGTAATTAAAACTGAGAGGACTTTTTTCTATTTGTGAAACACACAACCTGACTTTTAACCCCGTCTATCAACATACCATTGCCTGCTGTCCATCTCACAATATTATCGAGGTCACGTTGCAGTTGCTCACAATCTTGTAAATTATTTATTACTCTATACAGAATAACATCATCCGCAAAAAGCCTTACCTCCTATTCCACTCCTTTACTCATATCATTTATATATATAAGAAAACATAAAGGTCCGATAATACTGCCTTGAGGAATTCCTATCTTAATTACACTGACTGACAGAGCAAATGCAACACCAAGAAGGAGTGGTCAGAACTTTATGCCAATTGCAGGGTAGACTGACGTCACTGAGGTATGCTCATGATGTGAAATGTGCCGCTGTGCTGCGCACGTAGCGAACGATAAATGGGACACGGCGTTGGCGAATGGCCCACTTCGTACCGTGATTTCTCAGCCGACAGTCATTGTAGAACGTGTTGTCGTGTGCCACAGGACACGTGTATAGCTAAGAATGCCAGGCCGCCGTCAACGGAGGCATTTCCAGCAGACAGACGACTTTACGAGGGGTATGGTGATAGGGCTGAGAAGGGCAGGTTGGTCGCTTCGTCAAATCGCAGCTGATACCCATAGGGATGTGTCCACGGTGCAGCGCCTGTGGCGAAGATGGTTGGCGCAGGGACATGTGGCACGTGCGAGGGGTCCAGGCGCAGCCCGAGTGACGTCAGCACGCGAGGATCGGCGCATCCGCCGCCAAGCGGTGGCAGTCCCGCACGCCACGTCAACCGCCATTCTTCAGCATGTGCAAGACACCCTTTCTGTTCCAATATCGACCAGAACAATTTCCCGTCGATTGGTTGAAGGAGGCCTGCACTCCCGGCGTCCGCTCAGAAGACTACCATTGACTCCACAGCATAGACGTGCACGCCTGGCATGGTGCCGGGCTAGAGCGACATGGATGAGGGAATGGCGGAACGTCGTTCACGCTTCTGTTCTGTCAGTGATAGTCACCGCAGACGAGTGTGGCGTCGGCGTGGAGAAAGGTCAAATCCGGCAGTAACTGTGGAGCGCCCTACCGCTAGACAACGCGCCATCATGGTTTGGGGCGCTATTGCATATGATTCCACGTCACCTCTAGTGCGTATTCAAGGCACGTTAAATGCCCACCGCTACGTGCAGCATGTGCTGCGGCCGGTGGCACTCCCGTACCTTCAGGGGCTGCCCAATGCTCTGTTTCAGCAGGATAATGCCCGCCCACACACTGCTCGCATCTCCCAACAGGCTCTACGAGGTGTACAGATGCTTCCGTGGCCAGCGTACTCTCCGGATCTCTCACCAATCGAACACGTGTGGGATCTCATTGGACGCCGTTTGCAAACTCTGCCCCAGCCTCGTACGGACGACCAACTGTGGCAAATGGTTGACAGAGAATGGAGAACCATCCCTCAGGACACCATCCGCACTCTTATTGACTCTGTACCTCGACGTGTTTCTGCGTGCATCGCCGCTCGCGGTGGTCCTACATCCTACTGAGTCGATGCCGTGCGCATTGTGTAACCTGCATATCGGTTTGAAATAAACATCAATTGGACGCCGTTATGCATCAGTAGACTAAGCGCCATTTGATGAAAATTGAGATTTTAGCGCCATCTTGTAGAGGAAGGCTTGAACTATTTATAAAAAATTCCCCACTGCATTACAAGAGGCCGTTAGTTGTTAGTAAACAGAAAACCTAAGCGACAAAGCGGAAATCAGTAAAAACGTAAATTGCATCAGTAGACTATGCGACTTTCCAGTCTGCATCATTGGATCAAGCGCCACATTCCTCACACTGCGCGCGGATGACAGCGTGGGAGCCCGCATTTTCGATAGTGCTGACATTTTTACGTGGTGATACATTGAGTGGTTTATCAAGTGACGAAATTCAGCGATGTATCAAGTACTTCCAAAAGTAAGGAGAAGGACAATGTTATTAATGCAGCTTGCTAAGAAGGTTGCGTCTGAGAATCATTCTCTAGAATTTGATGGTGAATCTCAGGAAGTAAATCTAAATAAGTCAAGACACGGACGACCACGGGAAAGTAGAGTTCCATTTCACCAGGCATTAATACCTCTGTGGCCAAAAGGAAACCCTATCTCTGAAGCCAAACTAAGAGACTTTGGTTCGCTGATGCACCTAATACCTACAGATGCCAAACAATTTTACCAGAATCTTCAAGCAGATTCTCAGATCGTGGATGACGTAGATGAATTTAATGGAGATCCTGATTTCGAGATTGAATGAACTGAGAGCAACAATCTTATTACCTGTCCAGTGATTTGTGTGTATTTATGGGAGAAAATATCTTTAATCACATTTTCTGTCTCAAGCAGAACAAAACTTATCCATAGGCTTAAAAATATCACGTCAATACTGTACTCTCAGAATATAATAGGCCTATCGTGAAGGAAAATCCATTAAAAATTGTATAGACTAGAATGGCTCATGTCTTACCATTTGTATTTGACTCAAATAAGTTGAAATTCCTAAAATCAGTAAGTCGTTATAGCAACGACTTTAGAGAATAGCTTCCCTTCTAGAATTTCTCCATTTAAAACTTGAATAATGTACCGGAGTTGTGGCGCGGCTCGTGGTGGTTCAAGCACTTAGCGGGCCTTTTCAGACAGTAGGAGATTCAGTTTTTAATCATGGCTGCCACCACGTTGTATTTTTTTGAAGTTTTACTCAGTAGATACTCAACAGTTAGGGGTTATTGGTGTAGCATCGTGATACATTATTCGCACTTGAGAAAAACCTTAAATTGCATCAGTAGACTAAGCGCCATTTCTTGAAGAAAATCTATGTAGTGCGATTATAAAAATGTTGAAATTTGGTGAGAAGGTACAATCCATTATCCTACAACACCAGTAATACCATATTTAGTAAAATTATGTTCGCCCGAATTTACACATAGAACCAAATTTAAACGCGATTATCTCGCAACCAACTTTTGGCGCTTGGTCTAGTGTTGCATAACGGCATCCAATTATTCGTCCGTGCCGTCTCTGTTTTTTCTCCAACTTTCATCCCTTTCGAACCACTCCTTCTTGGTGTTGCATTTGCTCTGTCAGTCAGTGTATTACAGGGTCAGATAAAGCTGCACCTACTCTAACTCTCTGAGATCTATTTTCTAGAAATATAGCAGCCCATTCAGTCACTCTTTTGTCTAGTCCAATTGCACTCATTTTGCCAGTAGTCTCCCATAATCCACCCTATCAAATGCTTTAGACTGGTCAATCGCGATACAGGTTGTGAGAGAATGGCGCAAAGAAATGACCAACATGGGTGTCCAGAGTGGGATATACCTGCGTCATAAGAAGGGCTGGTTACAGATGGCCTGGCCTTTGCTGACGACGTTACACTGATTGCCGTTTCACTGGATACAGCAACAATACAAGTCAATTGCTCCAGAAGACAGGCAGCCAAAATGTGTGTCTTCATGTGTGGTTGGAGAAACAGAGTTTGTCACCAACATCAAATAAGCTAGCAGAGAGATACTTCTAGAAGGGGGGAAAAGTCAAGAGGGCTGAGAAATTTAAGTATCTCAGCGAATGGATTGAATCCAACTTATTAGAGGAAGCATCATTATCCATGAGAGTCAACAAGTTGGAATTGGCCTATCGACTAACAAATAACACTTATAGCAAAAATGCCTTTCAAGCAATCTGAAACTGAAGCACTAGACGTCAGTCATACGACAAGAAGCTCTGCGTGCCATGGAGTGTCTTTCATTGAACCCGAGAGGTCTGATGGAGAAACTGGAAGACAGACAGAGGAGATTTCTCAGTAAGATCTTAAGTAATGTAAAGGAAGATGAAGAATTCCTTAGACGGCACAATTCCGAGCTCTACGCAGAGAGGCTCTCTGATTGTTCTAGGGAAAGGAGCCTAGCTTTCTATGGCCATATATTAAGACTTCCTCCAACAAGACTGACCATTCACCTGTTCATCTTCTGACAGAACAAGAAGATTCGTACCATTTGGCGGACAGAAACTGAGAAGGACATTAAAGAACTGGGAATATCAGATCTTCCTTCAAGTTAGAAGGTGTGCAGGACATATCATGAAAGGAGTCCATGGATATCATGAGAAACCCCGGAAGAAATGTAACCCCCCCCCCCCCCCGACAGGTGAAAGAAAGAAGTTACACCGGAGAAAATGGGCCAATACTGGATAAAGATCAAAGTCCAAAAGGTGAACAAGCGTAGTCAAATGTGGGCCCATTCGAACGAAGAAAAAGTAGAAAGAGACACTATTTAAATGTAGACGTATTATTCTGGTTAATTTATTCTGTCGACATGGTATTGTACCTTTCCTTGTGCCTGCTTGGCCCAGCTCAGCGGAGACGCTGCGTGGTGCGTCCAAAAAAAGGGTTGAAAAATATATGTCTGAATAAATTATCATAAAATACTGGGACAGGTTCCAGGATACATGTTACGTGAATGAGAACTCAACAAGATAAGGGGGGTAAAAACAACTTACCGGTATTTATTAACTATAAACATAAAGATCAAATCAAAATAAAAGCACGTACATATACCTTACAAGGCTCAAATTGAATTTACAGGTGTAAGGAATATTACAAAACTTGACTCCATCGGTCGCTAAAATACACCGACTTACGTTGCCTGAGAAAAGAGTTCTAAATAACATGGAACATAATCGTCGTCGAGCGGAGATCCAGATAAATTTGACTGAAACATTAGCCCGCAGGCTTCGATTTGATACCGTCTTTAGACAAATGAAATATAAAGATGATCAACTCGAATTATAAGGGCCTTATTACTTTAATTTCCGAGTTAATCGGATACACACATACATAATAATAGTCTTGTCTGGGACTGGTCTCCAAAAATACCTTTCCAAAATAACGCTGATTCTGATCACGGTATTTGAACTATTGGCACAAGACAGAAGTTGAAACCTCACAATCCAACTATAGCCAGCGGGCTTTAACTCCCTCTAACAACACAACAGCATGACAAAAATACAATACATTGGATATAAAATAACAATGAACCCAACTAAACCATTCCTAAAAAAATGAAATACACAAATATTTACACTAAATGAACTGGAGTGAGCGGTCATCGCTCTCGCGGTCAGGCAGGCTCCAGCAGTGTCAGGCTGTGTCTGAACACACATGTCTATCCAGGTTACATGTTACCAAGGCATTCTCTGGCATCGTCCCCAGTGGAGACCCAACTAACCTCGCTTTATACCTGGTAACTAATCTTGCCGAGCGGAAAGGAATCCCGACTTCTTGACCGTCAAATGTCATTACAGCATATGGTCTGGAGAACACACTCTCGCAGACAATGTACAACTCATTAAGTCAGCCACAATATAATCATCAATCCTAGACTTACACACAATAATGATGGCTGATCCCGGCCTCGTATTAAATAGTTCCCGGTTCGAATTCTGCGCACTCTCTTTGGATGATCCTACTAAATTCAACGTTGAAAGCAACCTCTCTGCATTTGACCTGACAACTGTAATATACAGGATGAAGTGTAATTCGCGCACTCGGGCGTCGCAGCGCGACTCCTCACATGCCAGCAATAAAAAAATGTCTCTTACAAAATTTCGTCTTGCGAATATATCCGGTAGAAAACGGACGTTAAAGAGTATCAATCTGGCAACACTGTAACCATATGTAGGGTAACTACCGCTGTCAGCACATTCACGACGTGTTGTACAGTTGGTGCAGTGGGTAGAGTTTTTGGTTGGCATGCAGGAGGTCGATGGTTCGATCCTAGGTTGAGGCGCATTTTTTATTTGCTAATTTCCATCTGGTCCGCCTCTGTGGTGTAGTGGTTAGCGTGATTAGCTGCCACCCCCGGAGGTCCGGGTTCGATTCCAGGCTCTGCCACGAAATTTGAAAAGTGGTACGAGGGCTGGAACGGGGTCCTCTCAGCCTCAGGAGGTCAACTGAGTAGAGGTGGGTTCGATTCCCACCTCAGCCATCCTGGAAGTGGCTTTCCGTGGTTTCCCACTTCACCTCCAGGCGAATGCCGGGATGGTACCTAACTTAAGGCCACGGCCGCTTCCTTTCCTCTTCCTTGTCTATCCCTTCCAATCTTCCCATCCCTCCACAAGGCCCCTGTTCAGCAGAGCAGGTGAGGCCGCCTGGGCGAGGTACTGGTCTTTCTCCCCAGTTGTATCCTCCGACCAAGAGTCTGAAGCTCCAGGACACTGCCCTTGAGGCGGTAGAGGTAGGATCCCTCGCTGAGTCCGAGGGAAAAGCCGAACCTGGAGGGTAAACAGATGATGATGATGAATTTCCATCTGACATTACCTACCGTGATACAGTAAGACACCGTTTCTGAGGTCACATGTATCCTACATTTACAACATAATAATAATAATAATAATAATAATAATAATAATAATAATAGTCCGCCTCTGTGGTGTAGTGGTTAGCGTGATTAGCTGCCACCCCCGGAGGCCCGGGTTCGATTCCCGGCTCTGCCACGAAATTTGAAAAGTGGTACGAGGGCTGGAACGGGGTCCACTCAGCCTCGGGAGGTCAACTGAGTAGAGGTGGGTTCGATTCCCATCTCAGCCATCCTGGAAGTGGTTTTCCGTGGTTTCCCACTTCTCCTCCAGGCGAATGCCGGGATGGTACCTAACTTAAGGCCACGGCCGCTTCCTTCCCTCTTCCTTGCCTATCCCTTCCAATCTTCCCATCCCTCCACAAGGCCCCTGTTCAGCATAGCAGGTGAGGCCGCCTGGGCGAGGTACTGGTCATACTCCCCAGTTGTATCCCCGACCAAGAGTCTGAAGCTCCAGGACACTGCCCTTGAGGCGGTAGAGGTGGGATCCCTCGCTAAGTCCGAGGGAAAAATCGAACCTGGAGGGTAAACAGATGATGATGATGATGATGTTAATAATAATAATAATAATAATAATAATAATAATACATTGAGATACGTACTAAACAGCATGCGGTTACCAGACGCAACACGCAATGTTGAAAGGCAGAATTATTGGGACCATGGTGATAACACATACAAATTGTAACCGAGTTTGGACATTATTCGCAGATTGCTTGGCCTACTGGTAACGTAAGGCCCTAACGAAATGTAATGGACCTGAACGAGGCAAGAATAATAGTTGGTACTAATCTATGGGACCATTGGAGGAGGGTACAAAGAAAACAGGTTTCACATCTAGTAGATGAAGTGGTGCAAATAAATTCACGCCCACGACGTGGAAAGGACGTCTTTCAAAGCTGACCAATGAAAACGATTGTTCGTCCATTTCTAGGATCGTAGTATGTAAGTGCAAATGGTTTCTAGAGGACCCACTGCAATTGCTGTTGACGATTAAGATGCCAGATACCATACCATCTGGACTACATTTACGAAATAAAAAACATACGCCTCAACCCAGGATCGACCACTCGACCTCCTGCATGCTAACACAAAACTCTATCCATTGCACCAACTGTACAATACGAGTAATGACTGCTGACAGAGGTAGTTACCCTACATGTGGTTACAGTGTTGCCAGATTGCTAATCTTCAACGTCGTTTTTCTGCCGGATATACTCGCAAGATGAAATTTTGTAAGAGACATTTTTTTTATTGCTGGCATGTGAGGAGTCGCGCTGCGACGCCCGAGTGCGCGAATTACGCTTCATTCTGTATACAACAACTCCACTCATGCATATCCTAATTCTAAGTCCGATCTACCATTTTCTCTAGATGTACCTACGATTCTCGTGAGGCGCAATGCCCTCCAATTTACTGTGGTGATCTTCACAATGCACAAATCTGAATGTCCGAAATTCACTTTTGAAATACTCTGAAACTCACGTAACAAAAGAAATCCTAATGCAATCCTCTCACCCAATCTAACCTACCACTAATAACATAAGGTAAAAGAAATTTTACTCAGTCCCACACGTATATATTGGATACAATGAGCAAAATTCAAATGCCTGTCTGGCTTACATTTACAGCTAATATCTACCTATTCACACTGGCCCTAATCCGAATCTAATCACTACATTTCGTGCCAATCTGAATCAGTCAAACTTGTCTATCACTCCAGAAGCCACCTGCGATGCCCTGTTAGCAGCTACATATTTGCATCCAGTACCGTCAACTGGTATAGAAGTCATCGGGTCGACTCCTCTTCAGGCCATGACGCGTTGTATTTCTTCTCGTGCCGTTGATGTTGACAGCTACCTGGAACCTCGTAACACAGGTTAATATCGAAATTCTTCACTGCTTAGCTTGTATCCGAAATACACTTTCGGGACCTAGGTTAGGATACATTTTACGATATCATTTATCGCGACATTAGTCCAGTCAACAAATAGCAACCTAATTATGTAATATCTCCCGGTTTCGTTTCACTCCTTCTCAGCAGAATCTCCCATTACAGCATTCGAATTTGAATTACGCTACGCTTCTGAATAATGTACAGCATTTAGTACAGTTAACACTGTTCGGATGAGCTGAAATAAAAAAGCAAGACTCTCTTGTATCACTGCCTGAAGAAAACCATCGTCTATCTCGCGGACGATACGCAAAGTACGATTATTTATGACAAATTGGATAGGGGTTGCACTCACACTTTCCCTCTTTCCCTTTTATAATCTGAGGAGACAGACGCGCCAATAGTGATTCCCCGTCTAACAAGAAGCTCCCTTTGTGTTCAGCCAGCTACCTGGCAACGGATATTTCAAATAAGTTGGGAATAAACAAAACAGGCACAGTTACATTGTTTTAATGGTTCATTCTACTCCCAAAAGTTCAACAGGAATTGTCATGGTTGTATAATTTCAGGAACTGACTCCACGGCTTAAATCAGGGGCCATATGCAGCTGATTCCACGCCTGGGTTTCTCATGTTTGGGGCCATCCTGACGTTATTCGGTGGTTCCCCGATTTCAAATCCCTTGCTCTCTTTGTCGGCTGTCAGCGTGCAGATGACGAGGTCTACAAAAGTAAAATTAACTCATCCCCCTTTGGTTCAGCTGAGGGAAGACGCGCACCCTGCTTGCTACGGGTTCGACATGTTTATACTCACGGCCACCCAGCGTTCCTAAGCTCGTTTCTTAGCGCTAAGTTAGTCCACAGTGTTAAATCAATTGAATTGGACCGTGATAAGATACCGTTCATTATATGTTACCGGTAGAGGCGTGCATTGAGCCTGAATGGGTCGCAGAACCTGAATGGGCTGGAGAATGGGACTCATTCCAACAAATCGGCCCATAAATGCCTACGTGGGCTTGAGTAATTTTGAGCCTGTTTGAGGCGTATCTGACAATGGGACGTTTCCTATAGATGAGCAGTTATTGGTAATCAGTGCGTACAGCAGCATACGGCTGCGACAGTGTATTAGAACGATATTCTGTCCGACTCTAAAGTAGCTCACTTTTGTTAGTGAATACTGTGATCTCTAATTAGTGAATTCTTGGAATTATGCATTTATATTTGTATCTTCACAATTATAGTTGACGCAAATAACGTGTTAGAGGTTTTACACCAGACTGAACTACCGTTTTCATCGTGTGAATTACATGAGGAAGACAAAACTTTCCAAGCACTATTTTTAGTACGGTGCAGAAACTTTAAGACTGGTGCAAATGCCTTCCGAGGAAACTACTGTTGTCTTCCCTGTTTATGAGTCTTTCAATGATGATGTAGCTGAAGACTATTCTCCTTTCGATTATGTCAGTAAGTTGAAGCTATAAAACAAACGATGGTCATTGAATGCTTAAGGACAGCAGCTGTTTATTCAGGTATCAGAGGTATTATGAAAAGGGAAGAAAACGCGAGAAACTCAACGTCAAATCGGAGTACGTGTGGACTACTTTTAAGAAGAAAGGGATAATCTAATGGCTGCGTATGATATTGATAGAAGTTGGTGGCTGCGCACGTATGCTAGAGGACTGACTGATTTCAAAGCGCGATAGACCTGGGTTTGGAATATCAAGAGAGTTCACAAGATTGTTAGACGCAAAATGACGCACTTGTTAGCTTGCAAACAAGCTCAGTCGCAAGAAGAGATTGATCAATGTGCAGTTGCATTTGGTGTGGATTTCACTGACAAGATCATTCCTAATTCTTTACGAGCTGGATTTCTCAATACCGACCAATCTGTATTTAATCATAAATTTAAGAGGCTATACACTATCCAGTATCGGTGGAAGAGACACGATTTTCGGAGTGACATCAGCGTCAGAAATATCAAATTCATATACAATTCCATCCATTGTATCCATGGAAGGTGAACTTCCCTCTACCCTTCGGATTGTTTTACGAAACCAATTGGCAAATTTGGTCCCCTTGTGCAACCGATTATCACCCGACCTCCTAACCTACTGTATGAAGAGGCACTCTTTTAAGTACACTGACTGACAGAGCAAATGCAACACCAAGAAGGAGTGGTTCGAAAGGGATGAAAGTTGGGGAAAAAACAGAGACGGCACGGACGAATAATTGATGTTTATTTCAAACCTATATGCAGGTTACACAATGCGCACGGCATCGACTCAGTAGGATGTAGGACCACCGCGAGCGGCGATGCACGCAGAAACACGTCGAGGTACAGAGTCAATAAGAGTGCGGATGGTGTCCTGAGGGATGGTTCTCCATTCTCTGTCAACCATTTGCCACAGTTGGTCGTCCGTACGAGGCTCGGGCAGAGTTTGCAAACGGCGTCCAATGAGATCCCACACGTGTTCGATTGGTGAGAGATCCGGAGAGTACGCTGGCCACGGAAGCATCTGTACACCTCGTAGAGCCTGTTGGGAGATGCCAGCAGTGTGTGGGCGGGCATTATCCTGCTGAAACAGAGCATTGGGCAGCCCCTGAAGGTACGGGAGTGCCACCGGCCGCAGCACATGCTGCACGTAGCGGTGGGCATTTAACGTGCCTTGAATACGCACTAGAGGTGACGTGGAATCATACGCAATAGCGCCCCAAACCATGACGCCGCGTTGTCTAGCGGTAGGGCGCTCCACAGTTACTGCCGGATTTGACCTTTCTCCACGCCGACGCCACACTCGTCTGCGGTGACTATCACTGACAGAACAGAAGCGTGACTCATCGGAGAACACGACGTTCCGCCATTCCCTCATCCAAGTCGCTCTAGTCCGGCACCATGCCAGGCGTGCACGTCTATGCTGTGGAGTCAATGGTAGTCATCTGAGCGGACGCCGGGAGTGCAGGCCTCCTTCAACCAATCGACGGGAAATTGTTCTGGTCGATATTGGAACAGCCAGGGTGTCTTGCACATGCTGAAGAATGGCGGTTGACGTGGCGTGCGGGGCTGCCACCGCTTGGCGGCGGATGCGCCGATCCTCGCTTGCTGACGTCACTCGGGCTGCGCCTGGACCCCTCGCACGTACCACATGTCCCTGCGCCAACCATCTTTGCCACAGGCGCTGCACCGTGGACACATCCCTATGGGTATCGGCTGCGATTTGACGAAGCGACCAACCTGCCCTTCTCAGCCCGATCACCATACTCCTCGTAAAGTCGTCTGTCTGCTGGAAATGCCTCCGTTGACGGCGGCCTGGCATTCTTAGCTATACACGTGTCCTGTGGCACACGACAACACGTTCTACAATGACTGTCGGCTGAGAAATCACGGTACGAAGTGGGCCATTCGCCACCGCCGTGTCCCATTTATCGTTCGCTACGTGCGCAGCACAGCGGCGCATTTCACATCATGAGCATATCTCAGTGACGTCAGTCTACCCTGCAATTGGCATAAAGTTCTGACCACTCCTTCTTGGTGTTGCATTTGCTCTGTCAGTCAGTGTAAGTACAAATATTCTATTTGCAAAGAAACACAACATTATTTTGAAAATAGTTACTTTTCTTTGGATTCTACACATCTTTAACTATTTATCCACACAGGCGCCACATCACTCCAACATTAAGACGACACCCAGAACACACTCGAAACTCCAACACAACAATCACTCCTCCTAGTGAACTTGCTCTTATACCTAGCCTATCCCCAATGATGAAGTATTGGATTTTCTGGATGAGGCCAGAAAAAGAATATTGTATTCTCGTTTCATCTTCAAGAAAGCCCACGGGGAAACTAGACGAAAGCACAATAGAACGAGAGGCCATGACTAGTCCTCGGGGCGGCAGGGAGGTCCCCGGCCTGGTTTACTCATCCCTTCCAGGGAATACCTATCTGAGCTTCCAGAGGGCTGCCAGTCGTCTGAACACATAATAATAATAATAATCATAATAATAATAATAATAATAATAATAATAATAATAATAATAATAATAATAATAATAATTATAATAATAATAATAATAATAATGATGATGAGGTGTCATGTGGTCAGCACGACGAATCCTCTCGGCCGTTATTCTTGGATTTCTAGACTGGGTAATAATAATAATAATAATAATAATAATAATAATAATAATAATAATAATAATAATAATAATAATAATAATAATAATAATAATAATAATAATAATAATAATATACATATTTCCGTCCCGGTGTTTACTTTTACGGTTTTCGGACACGTGTGCCTATGGGAGCTTCTACCGCAGGATATCATCTAAGTGCCGGTAAATTTACCGACACTAGGCTGGAGTATTTCAGCATCTTCATTTACCAGCGGATTGAGTCGGAATCGAACGCTCCTACCTGGTCTTAGAAGAACAGCACTTCCACCATCTGAGTCACTCAGCCAAGCCGACGTAATGGCATTAGTAAGGATAGTCTTTATTACTCGAGAGGATCTAATGACTCTGGCCACATGAGAAGCAAAGTGATCAGTCCTTCTCTCAGTTTCACTTTGTCAGTGGTCAAACTGTGAAAATTTGCAAATTACGTGAGTGTGGGTGGTTGTACTCAATTTCACAAGCGAGGTCATAGTAAAATATAAGCCCCTTCTACGTTTCATGGTTTAGTTTTCAGGCCTCCCTGAATGTTAAATTAAAGTGGTTTTATTTCATTCCAATAGACCCGAGTCTTCGATGAATGTCTGTGGAACTGTGCACTGGCTTCAGCAAACATGACACTAATAAGACTTCAACGGATGGATATTTGGGACCAACCTGAACACGGAACAAAACGAGAACTTCAGGACCACCTAACTGTAATGGGTGATGGACTAATACTCGACAAGAGGAACACACGTCAAAAATCGCTTTGCACAGGCAAATTATTCGTAAGTGAAATAATTCTTGTTTAAGATTTGCTAAACCTGATAAAGCAAAAATTATTCATCACCATCGCCTTTCTCCCTACCTATCGGGGTCGGTACTTGATGTATATTTTGCGCCGTCTTACTACCGGATGCCTTTCCTGGCGTCAATCCGCAATGGAGGATATATTCACAACTAGCAAGTTACCCGTGCTTCGCTACGGTATTATACTGAAATTTATAATTGAATGCTTATTGTTTTAGATATATAATCCGCCGAAAGTCACGATCTGACTCGTTTTCGGCGAGAATCCACCAAAATTCCCGATCTGACTCGTTTTCTATTAGATTACGGCATGTTTCCTCCCATTTTTCAATCTTCCTTTCCAGCAATCGATTTCGTACTTCCCGGGCTAGGCTCAGGTATTCCTCCCGGTCAGTTGGGTCCCTAAATCTTTGCCATATTTTCCTATAATCGTTTTTAATATGGATAAAATCCTTCAGGAGAACCGGCGTGGTGTCATATTGGGTGCCTTGGCGGCACTAAACCCGCGGCCGGACTGCATTCTTAGTCATTACCAGTCCAGGAGCCGTTTCCAGTGCAGTCCGCACAACTGACGATAGTACGGAACATTATTATTATTATTATTAATATTATTATTATTGTTACTATTATGTGTTGCTGTAATGGCTGATGACAGGGAAACCGGAGTATCCGGAGAAAAACCTGTCCCGCCTCCGTTTTGTCCAGCACGAATGACACATGTAGTGACCGGGATTTGAACCACGGAACCCAGCTGTGAGAGGCCGGCGCGCTGCCGCCTGAGCAACGGAGGATCCTTATAAGTACATTAGGAACAGTAAAATCTATTGGTCTCACCTCCTTCTACACCCCACCACCGTTAAGTTTATTTACCGCCACCCACTCCCCCCCGCCCCCCGAAAAAAATTAAAAGAAGGCTTGTTTCTTTATGTTTAAAGGAGATTCCAAACACCAATGTTCACGTCTATTACCTTCAGTTTTGAGATATAAGTATCCCCATAAGAATAATTTATTTTTTCATGTCATTTCACACTACTCCCCCCCCCCCCACTAAGTGAATATTCCCGCAAAAATTACTTGTTTCTTTAATAGTAAAGGATCTTCTAAATACCAATTATCACGACTCTAACTTCTTCAGTTTTTGATTTATGTGTCCTCATGAAAGGAATTCAACTCCTTTACACTCCCGCCCTCCAAGATGGTTTCCTCCCAAAAACGCGTTTTTCTTTGTTATTAAAGGAGATCCAAATACGAATTTTCACCTCTGTAACAGCTTTAGTTTTTATTAGATGTATGTATTCTCATACAATTAAGTCAACTAAATTGTCAATTATTTCACCACCACAACCCCCCCCCCCTTTTCATTGGATTTTCCGAGAATACGTGTGCCTTTACTTTTAAAGCAGATTGCAAATATCAAATTTCACGTCTGTAACATCTTCATTTTTGAGATATCAGTAGCCTAATTAAAAGAATTCAACACCATTTTCAGTCACATTTACCCCCTCCACCCAAGTGGCATTTTCGAAAACTCAAAATACACGTTTCTTTATGTTTAATAGAGATAAAAAATACCATTTTTAACTTCTGTAACATGCTAAGTTTTTTTAGATATACTGTAAAAATTCTCATTTTAAAATTTCTCCCCTTTTAGGTTCCCCTTAAGTGGAGTTTCCAAAAACAAATCACCTATGTTTCTTTACATTTACAGGAGATTCCAAACACCCACTTTTTACGTCTGTAACATTTTACGTTTCCAAGATATTCTGTAGATATAGTCTTTTAAAAAATTCACCCCAATTTGTCACTCCTGTTTAACCGCCATTAATTGGATTTTCCATGAACTAAACAATACGTGTTTCATTATTTATAAAGTTGATCCCATATACAAATTTTCAGTTCTGTAATATCTTTCGTTTCTGAGATATATGTATCCTCATTAAAGGCATTCAACCCATTTTTCACCCTTTTACACCCCACCTATTGCGATTTACAGCAAACAAAAAATACGTGTTCCTTTATTTTTAGAGGAGATTCTAACTACCAATTTTTTACATCTGTAAATTTTAAAGTTCTAAGATGTAGACACACTCATTTTAAAAAATTCATCCCCCCTTTTCACCCTCCAATATTTGGAATTTTCAAAAACGAAAAAATACGTGTTTCTTTACTTTTAAAGTAGATCCCAAATACCAATTTTCAGGTCTGTAATATCTTCAGGTTCTGAAATATAAGTATCCTCATTTAAGGCATTCAACCCATTATTCACCCTTTTACACCCTTCCTATTGGGAGTTTCCGAAAACAAAAGAATACGTGTTTCTTTATTTTAAAAGAGATTCTAAATACCAATTTTTACATCTATAAACTTTAAAAGCTTTGAGATATAGATACACTCATTTTAAAAAATCACCCTCTTTTCACCCCCCCATTAATTGGATTTTCCAAAAACAAAAAATACTTGTTTCTTTATTTTAAAAGAGATCCCAAACACCAATTTTCAGGTCTGTAATATATTCAGGTTCTGAAATATAAGTAGACTCATGAAAGGCACTGGACAAATTTTTCAAACATGTCCACCCTTCCTATTAGCATTTTCCGATAACAAAATATACATGTTTCTTTATTTTAAAAGAGATTCTAAATACCAATTTTCACATCTATAACCTTTAAAAGTTTTGAGATATAGATACGCTCATTTTAAAATATTACCCCCTTTTTACCCCCCCTTAATTGGATTTTCCAGAAACAAAAAAATACGTGTTTATTTTTAAAGGAGATCCCAAACACCAATTTTCAGGTCTGTAATATCTTCAGTTTCTGAGATATTAGTAGTCTCATTAAAGGCATTTAACCCTTTTTTCACCCCTTTTCACTCCTCCTATTGCGATTTTCCGAAAACGAAAAAATACGTGTTTCTTTATTTTTAATGAAGATTCTAAATGCCAATTTTTACATCTGAAAACTTTAAAAGTTTGGAGATATAGATTCACTCATTTTAAAAATTCACCCCCTTTTCACCCTCCCATTAATTGGATTTTCCAAAAACAAAAAAATACGTGTTTCTTTATTTTTAAAAGAGAATAAAAGTACCAATTTTCAGGTCTGTAATATCTTCAGTTTCTGAGATAAAAGTACCGGTATCCTGATTAAAGGCATTCAACCCCTTTTTCACCCTTTTTCATCCCTCCTATTGGGATTTTCTGAAAACAAAAAATACGTGTTTCCTTATTTTCAAAGAAGATTCTAAATACCAATTTTTACATTTGTAAACTTTTAAAGTTTTGAGATATAAGTGCACTTATTTTAAAACTTCACCCCCCCCTTTCACCCCCTTAGCAACGGAATATCCAAAAATCCTCTCTTAGCGAGCACCTACATCTTAATATGAATGTATCCCCAAAATTTCATTTCATTATGTCCAGCAGTATTGGGTCGGCGATGATGAATCAGTCAGTCAGTCAGGACAAGCTATTTTATATATATAGACTAGCAAGATACCCGTGCTTCGCTACGGTAATATACTGAAATTTATAATTGAATGCTTATCGTTTTATATACAACCCGCCGATATTCGTGATCTGACTCGTTTACTGAGATATTACGGCAACGTTCCTCCCATTTTTCAATCTTTCTTTCCAGCAATCGATTTCGTATTTCCCGGGCTAGGTCCAGGTATTCCACCCGAGTTGGCCGTGCGCGTAGAGGCGCGCGGCTGTGAGCTTGCATCCGGGAGATAGTAGGGTTCGAATCCCACTATCGGCAGCCCTGAAGATGGTTTTCCGTGGTTTCCCATTTTCACACCAGGCAAATGCTGGGGCTGTACCTTAATTAAGGCCACGGCCGCTTCCTTCCAACTCCTAGGCATTTCCTATCCCATCGTCGCCATAAGACCTATCTGTGTCGGTGCGACGTAAAGCCCCTAGCAAAAAAAAAAAAAAAGGTATTCCACCCGGTCAGTTGGGTTCCTAAATCTTAGCCATGCTTTCCTATAAGCATTTTTAATGTGGATCAAATCCTTGAGGAGATCCGGCGTGGTGTCCTCTTAGGTGCCTTGGCGGTAATAAACCGGCGGCCGGACTACAATCGTAGTCATTACCCGTCCAGGACCCGTTTCCAGCACGGTCCGCACATGTTGACGACGGTCCAGGATATTATTATTATTATTATTATTATTATTATTATTATTATTATTATTATTATTATTGTTGTTGTTGTTGTTGTTATTAGGGTGGTTGAAATTAATTGGATTTAGGTATTATTATTATTATTATTATTATTATTATTATTGTTATTATTATTATTATTATTATTATTATTATTATTATTATTATTATTATTATTATTATTATTATTATTATTATTATTGATGTTCTGGACCACACAGCAATATGCAAGACCGCTACTTGGCGGTAAAATACATCTGCTGCCATTGTCATTGCTAACAATGTGACCAGCACCATTGTTGCGCGTAGGCAAGTGTGCGGAATTTCTGGCGATACGAATGACATACCTCCGTGTATTATTGACCTTATTATAGAGGTGAACAATTTCACGGCCAATCTCATTCCTATCGTTTATTTCAAATATGTTTAAATTTTTATTTATATGCCAGGAGAATCTACTCTAATCTAAGAACGTTCTCCGAAGGAAAATATGGCTGTTGAAAAAGAACCCAGGAAAGATTAAAAATGATCGGTTTATGATCAGAATAAGTACATCGCAAGTCTACAGCCTGTTTCCTGTCATTCGACAGGATCAGTGATGGAATGAATAAAGCCCCATCTAGCGGCGACAATAGGAATTGTGCCGGCTGCCGAAGCTCCCCTCTGGGGCAATGATCGATGAGTGACAAATGAAATGAAATATTGGACAGTGTTGCTGGAATGAATGATGACAGGGAAAGCCGGAGTATCCGGAGAAAAACCTCTCCCGCCTCCATTTTGTCCAGCACGAATGTCACATGGAGTGACCGGGATTTGAAACACGGAACCCAGCTGTGAGAGGCCGGCGCGCTGCCGCCTGAGCAATGGAGGCTCCTTATAAGTACATTATGAACAGTGAAATCAATTGGTCTCACCTCCTTTTACACCCCACCGCCGTTAAGTTAATTAAAAGAAGGCGTGTTTCTTTATGTTTAATGGAGATTCCAAATACCAATGTTCACGTTTATTACCTTCAGGTTTGAGATATAAGTATCCCCTTAAAAATAATTCACGTTTTTAACTTCCTTCCACACTCCACCCCCCTCCCTCACAAAGTGATATATTGCAAAAAATACTTGTTCCTTTAATAGTAAAGGATCTTCTAAATACCAATAATCACCACTCTAACCTCTTCAGTTTTTGATTTATGTGTCCCCATGAAAGGAATTCAACTCCGTTTCACTCCCGCCCTCCCCCCCCCCCAAGGTTGTTTCCCCCCAAAACGCGCTTTTCTTTGTTTTTAAAGGACATCAAAATACCAATTTTCACGTCTGTAACAACTTTAGTTTTTATTAGATGTATGTATTCTCATACAATTAAGTCAATTAATTTTTTCTATCCTTTAACACTCCAAATCCCCTTCATTGGATTTTCCGAGAATACGTGTTTGTTTACTTTTAAAGCAGATTCCAAAAATAAAATTTCACGTGTGTAACATCTTCATTTTTGAGATATCAGTAGCCTAATTAAAAGAATTCAACACCATTTTCAGTCACTTTTACCCCCCCCCCCACCAGCCACTACCCAAGTTGTATTTCCGAAAACTAAAAATACACTTTTCCTTATTTTTAATAGGATAAAAAATGACCATTTTTCACTTCTGTACATGTTAAGTTTTTTGAGATATACTGTAGAAATTCTCATTTTAAAATTTCAGCCCATTTTAGTTCCCCTTAAGTGGAGTTTCCAAAGACAAATCACCTATGTTTCTTTACACTTACAGGAGATTCCAAATACCCACTATTTACGTCTGTAACATTTTACGCTTCTCAGATATTCTGTAGATATAGTCTTTCAAAAATTTCACCCCAATTTGCCACTCCTGTTTAACCGCCATTAATTGAATTTTCCAAAAGCAAAAATATACGTGTTTCTATATTTTTAAAGGAGATCCCATTTACAAATTTTCAGTTCTGTAATATCTTCAGTTTCTGGGATATATGTATCCTCAATAAAGGCATTCAACCCATTATTCACCCTTTTACACCCGTCCTATTGGGATTTAGAGAAAACAAAGAAATACGTGTTCCTTTATTTTTAAGGGAGATTCTAAACACCAATTTTTACATCTGTAAACGTTTAAAGTTTTAAGATGTAGACACACTCATTTTAAAAATTCACCCCCCTTTTCACCCCCCCATTATTTGGATTTTCCAAAAACGAAAAAATACTTGTTTCTTTATTTTTAAAGTAGATCCCAAATACCAATTCTCAGGTCTGTAATATCTTCAGGTTCTGAAATATAAGTAGCCTCATTAAAGGCATTCAACCTATTTTTCACCCTTTTTCACCCTTCCCATTAGGATTTTCCGAAAACAAAAAAGTACGTGTATCTTTATTTTTAAAGGAGATTTCTAAATACCAAATTTTACGTCTATAAACTTTTAAAGTTTTGAGATATAGATACACTCATTTTTAAAATTTCATCCCCATTTTCACCCCCCATTATTTGGATTTTCCCAAAACGAAAAAATACCTGTTTCTTTATTTTTAAAGTAGATCCCAAATACCAATTTTCAGGTCTGTAATATATTCAGTTTCTAAGATATAAGTATTCTCTTTAAAGGCATCCGAACCCATTTTTCACCCCTTTTCACCCCTCCTATTGGGATTTTCCGAAAACAAACAAATACGTGTTCCTTTATTTTTAATGAAGATTCTAAATACCAATTTTTACATCTCTAAACTTTAAAACTTTTGAGATATAGATGCACTAATTTTAAAAATTCACCCCCTTTTTCACCCTCGCATTAATTGGATTTTCCAAAAACAAAAAAATATGTGTTTCTTTATTTTTGAAAGCGATCAAAAGTACCAATTTTGAGGTCTGTAATATATTCAGTTTCTGAGATATATGTATTCTCTTTAAAGGCATTCAACACATTTTTCACCCTCCTATTGGGATTTTCCGAAAACAAAAAAATACGTGTTCCTTTACTTTTAATGAAGATTCTAAATACTAATTTTTACATCTCTAAACTTTAAAACTTTTGAGATATAGATGCACTCATTTTAAAAATTCACCCCCCCTTTCACCCTCGCATTAATTGGATTTTCCAAAAACAAAAAATATGTGTTTCTTTATTTTTCACAGCGATCAAAAGTACCAATTTTGAGGTCTGTAATATCTTCAGTTTCTGAGATATAAGTAGCGTATCCGGATTAAAGGCATTCAACCCCTTTTTCACCCTTTTTCACCCCTCCTATTGGGATTGTCTGAAAACAAAAAAATACGTGTTTCCTTATTTTTAAAGAAGATTCTAAATACCAATTTTTACATCTGTAAACTTTTAAAGTTTTGAGATATAGACACACTCATTTTAAAATTTCACCCCCCTTTTCACCCCCTTAGCGACGGAATATCCAAAAATCCTCTCTTAGCGAGCACCTACATCTTAATATGAATCTATGCCCAAAATTTCATTTCTTTATGTCCAGTAGTTTTGGCTCGGCGATGATGAATCAGTCAGTCAGTCAGTCAGTCAGTCAGGACAAGCTACTTTATATATATAGATTACGTGTTTCTATGGTGGTTAGTAGTGTGGCGTATTGTGTGTTTATAAAGAGGAGTGTATTAAGACCGAACAAATACTAAGTCCCTGGACCAGAAGATATGATCATATGCATTTAAAAACCTTCGGCCCGGCTTGGAATCGAACCCGGGGCTTTCTGAACCGAAGACCAATAAGCTGACCATTCGGCCGAAGAGATAGACAATTAAGGGTTAATAATAAATATACCTTTTCCTAAGATGTTACAAGTTTGTGTGAAAGTAAACAGACATCAAAGAATCTTCACATGCGTACTTGACAACCGAAATGTGTTTAAAACAATTCAATGTCAGCTGCTGAGGTAACATACATTTTACCAAGTGAGTTAGCCGTGTAGTTATGACCACGCAACTGTGAACCTGCATCAGGGAGATAGTGGTTTCGAACTCCAAGTCGGCAGCCCTAAATATAGTTTTCCATATTTACCCATTTTCACACCTTAGTTAACGCCACGGTCGCTTTTTCCTACTCCTAACACATCGTCGCCATAAGACCTATCTGTGTCGGTGCGACGTAAAGGAGCCAGTAAAAAACCACAAAACAGGAGGCTCTGGATTCACATATTAATTCTGCAGAGTGTAGCGTAAGAGGGAGGCCATTTGTTTGAATGTTAATACTTCCACGGCCGACTTGATCAGCGTAGATTTGGTTGGCCGTGGTACGACATTACGTATCTTAAACTACTATAGTGTTCTATATTTCAACGCACTCTATGCACACAAATCTACAGCCCATGCAGCTTTCAAGGTCACTGTTGCAGGTAAAATATTCTGTGACGTCACGTCTGTTATATGTTCTGTCGCGCACGCCACGTCACGTCACGCCACGTCACGTCACGTCACGTCACGTCACGTCACGTCACGCAAATTTCGAATGATCCCCAACCCTAAGACATATTTGTGTACATAAAATAAAACGTAAAGTTTAAGAGAATAAAACTATCATCATTGGTTTTGAACTCTGTAAACTGCAATGTCGTCTAAAAGCAACTCAATACACACATTATATTAGGAACTCTATTGATAAATAAGAAAAGAGGGTGTAATTCGTGGATGCTAATTACTGGTTATGTAATGTTTCTGAAGTAGACTGTAAAAGGATAATTTTATTTTGATTAGAGTGATCTGGAATAACAATGCACCGTTTCATAGCATTCCTCGTGAAACAGCAAGTGGAACGACGATAATAAGAAATGAAACAATCACAGTTTCTGTCTGGCTTATTTTAAAAACTGGTTCACTGTAGTAGTACAATTTGTGTGTTAAACCACTGCATTGGTATGCTCCCTTTATTCTAGGAAAAAGTTCATCTTTCATTAGCGAAGTTGTTGCTCTAATCTCATTCCTGAATATACGCCAAATTACCACAGTTAAATAACTAACTGCCGACCAACTTTGGAAAACTAATGCGATTGCAGTTTATCGCAGATACAATGCTCTAGGTTGCTGGCATTACTAAACTCATTAATGATTCCATTTAATTAAACACTGGATGTAAGTTACAAAACCAATGAAACCATACAGCAACAAATAGTACTGTAATTACAATATTTTGCGTATTATTTCAATAGCTTTGTACATACAATGGTGGCAGTTTTGTGGCTGCCCTATTTAGCTGTTACGTGCATTTCTATCCACTTGGAGGAAACCACTAGCAGCTGACACATTGTATCCCTAATGGAAAGTTCAAAATCGCCTGCAAATTTAACTAACATAGGCTTAGTATGTTATCATGCGTAGTGTAGACAAAGAGAATTATAAATTTAACGTCAAGACGTATTTTTTTTGTTATTTCTTTACCTCTTTCCCACGTGAATTTGACATCGCCTACACCTTGAGTTTCTCTGTCTTCTACCTCGATTATTTTGTAATCATCAACATCATAATAAAGACACGTAATAAAATAATCGTTATATTTTATGTAAATGAAGTCCTCAGCGATCAGGCTACTTGGATCTTCTACAGATTCACCACCAGTTGCAATAGATAGCCTAGGCATCACTGACGAGGCACAGAAATTGACATTAAAGAAGTGAAAGTCGACTCAATGATTTGGCTTTTTTGAATATTCATAGAGACATAATTATAAACCCAACAGATCTCTTGACTCCAAATTCGGACATGATGATGCAGCACTTGGAAGGTTAAACTAATAGTATTTCCTGTAATATTTTCTCTCCATGGAATTACTTGTTGTACTATTGTTGTTGTAGTTTTGTTGTTGTTGTCATTTTTGGGTAATGATGTCTAAACTTTACTTATTATCACACTACTGTAAGTGTCTATTGCCACCGGGATATTGACCAATTGCGATGTATTTGTTAATAATAATAATAATAATAATAATAACAATAATAATAATAATAATAATAATAATAATAATTGTACTGGAGGTAAACCCTCTCCGTGCATTTAAATTGAGCGCCTTCTAGAAGGCCATCTGTATAATGTACTTCATACTGTGTATTGGAAGAAGTTTGAACATTTATCGTCAGATGTCTCTACTGTCTACTTATGTGCCCCCTCTGGTGGGAAGATGAACAATTAATTTCCAAAGAAAATGTCTAAGTTTTCAGAACTGAAATGTTGTAAATTCTTTTTTGTGTTCTTAGGTCACTAGCTCTGATATCCCTTCCGTCTTCTTCTAAATTTTCGACCAATAAGGAATTTTCTGCATTTATTAAATCAACCAGTGGAATTTTTGGGTGCGTACCGAACTTCAGCCCAGAGAATTCTGGGCCATGTTTTCTTTCGATCGCTCCATTCAAGAAGTTTATAGTGTGTTCGTAGAGGAGGCAGGGGGCTAGCCTTGCCCATCACCGGAAGGTCCACCAGCTCAAGGTAATGGCAGACATCTTTTAATCATGTAATAGCCTCAGAAAGCTAACTTGAGTGGAAGGTTTCAAAATACTTTATTAATGTAAATTTAAATCTTTCAATGTAAATTTTCGAATAATTCTAAGGTCTTTATTCGAGCTTAGAGAACAAAGAGTGTGGTCCCTCTTTTAATTCCTATTCAACTTGGGACTGGGATGACTGAAAAATGAAAATGAAAACCTACAACCTGTTTTCCAGTCATTGACCGGGTCAGGGATGTAATGAAATGATCATATATAGGCTATTAGTACGATGGGGTCGCCACTCCCAATGTGATTTATTAATGGCTGATAGATGATATGAAATGAGAATGGAGAGTGTTGCTGGAATGAAAGGGAATGGCAGGGAAAACAAGACTACCCGAATAAAAACCTGTCCCGCCTCCGCTTTGTCCAACACAAATCTCACATGGAGTGACCGGGATTTGAATATTGGGATGACTATGATTTCGTAAACTTTAAAATGTTTCTCTTCCTTTTGTAATTTAAAATGTTCTCTCCATCTAGTCACCTCCGTAGTATAGGCTTAGCCTCTGTAATTTCGGGCCATGAGCCAACATAGGGTTTTAGAATTTTCAAGTGAACTTCAAAGGAGTGCAAGTGTTCGTTCGCCTTCTAACATTTTGTTTTACGGTCGACATATTGAATATTTTCTTTTTTCACTAAGCCCATGCAGAATGGGCACTTATTGCCTCTGTTAATGTTTAACTATTATTACTTACATGTAACTTAGACTGTCGAGCGAGTAAGACAGCGGAAAACTTCTTACCTAATGTGCAAGTTAGATTGCGCCTTGGAAAGTCTTGAATCTTGCAAATTTCCGAGAGCAGTCTCCTAGTTAATTGTGCGGAACAAAGACGCTCTTTTAAATGTGGTAAATTTTGGAGCCACGTCTCCTTACTTGTAGTTGATTGGAACAGTAGTGCTCTTGGTAATGGTGTAACGTTTGAGCTGCCTAATTCATCACTTTATTGTACGTCATTACTCTTAGGTTTCAAATAACTACTGATTCTAGAACTGTAGAACTCTCCTTACGTATATCCCACTGTTGTTTGTTATTGTTTAACAAAGTTTAAAATTTGAAAAGAAATAAAGGAAAGGTATAAAATTACAAATTTTAGAGTTACCCATTCATGCCTGCACTTTCTTACACCTCTTTGCTCCACGGTATTTCCGTATCAATAATAATAATAATAATAATAATAATAATAATAATAATAATAATAATAATAATAATAATAATAATAATAATATAAGGAGCCTCGAAAGTTGGATTTTACGTTGTAATCGGATCACACCATTCGCTGTAATACTGTTTACCTTGATCATATTGTTCTTGTTCTGTGTTTTGATGCAGGAATTTGTGGTGTTACCGGCACAGTAATTCGAATATCAACATTATTTACTTGTATCAGTGCCACTCCCCCCCCCCCCCCCAATCGGTTGATCCTGGCTACGCTATTGGCTGCTAGTGCTAGTGTGACTGTGCTCCTAGAAAAAACGTTATTTGTGTAGCAGAACGCCAAGTGCGTATTTCCTTAAAACAAGGCAGCCTTCTTCATTAAAGTGTGTGCTCCTCTTCATGTCAACTCTGATATGATGTATGGTTTGTATTTGAATGATGGGAAAAGCCAAGAAGACTGCAGCCCTGACAGAGGTAGGAGTTGGAATGTTGAACGAGGCGTCTTTGGCAGATACCATTGTCCAGCAAGTAAAGGCAGCCCTTCAATCCATGGACCTTCTCTCGGCTATTTCGGAGGCAATAGTAGAATGTTACGAGAGCCGTGGATGAACAGCTTAAGGCTACTGTGAACTTCAACATGAAGTCGTAAATGGCTTAAAGGCGGAAATACGACAGCGCGAGATTGAACAGAGAAGTCTTAAACTGAGGGAAGAACCTACGCTCTTGAACGATATCAACGGAGGGGGAGTATTCGTGTGTTCCGTATTCCTGAATCTCTGACAGAGAACGCAGGTGAATTAGCAATCCGTCTGTTTAAGGACAACTAGGCCCGGACATTTCTGTGCAAGATATTGAAAGATCTCTCCGTGAGGGGAAGAGGGAATCGGTAATGAAGCGCTCTATCATAGTGACATTTGTCAGATACCTACAAGAAGAGAGAGAGGAAGGTTAGGTTGGCGGTCAGTGGTGTCACTATCAGAGAAGACTTGACTGTTGTAGGAGTAGACATTCTAAAATCATCTATAAATAGGTTCGGTGTTATGAACGTCTGTTTTAACAATGTCAGCAACTTTATGATTTACTCTGTTGTGTTTGTTTTGTGTGTAACGTGCAGTGATGTAACTCAGTTTTTTGGCGGGCCTTAGCGCTACATTAATTTTCTGTCAAGTCATAACATCGCTTCGCAGTGAACTTCTCGTCTGATCAGTCATTTTAAATTACTGCCGCCCTTATGACGTCCTGTGTTAAAGAAAATAGTAGATAAATAGTATAATATTTACTGTTCATGAATGATTTCACTTTGACAAAAATGATGAGCCGACGTCAAATTTCTCACGTGAATTATTAGAAGTATTGGGTGCCGTCCCTTTTCCATATTTTCTAAGCCATCCCTCACCTTCCCACTTCCACAACAAATCCCCACTGGGTATTAATGTCTAAATAGATCTACAGTCGCCCCACTCCATAGCTTAGTCCTTCATGTTCTTCACATAAAATATCCGTCTGTCATACGTCATTATAGCGAAGTATGTCCTGTCTGCAGTAAAGGCTGGTATTCTTCTCATCAGTAAATCATGGTTACGCCCTACACTTTCTGATAGCTTAATAGACCTGTCCGGGTACAGACAGGGTTTCATGAACAGGTGGGTGTGTAGCGGCTTACGTTTTGGGGGATTTAGGATGTAGAATGATTTTTGCTAGTCCTGATAATCATATCCCTGTCCTCAATGCATGTTTATAGACATTGAAACCTGCCAGAAGAAATGTTTGGTTGTTGTAATCTGCCATCCACTTAAAGTATCTTTTCTTAATAAATTGCAAAACTTCCTTCATGATCACTTAAGCAAGTACGAGAATGCGATTATAGTGGGTGATTTCAACCGCAATCTTCTTTTAAATAAAAGGGAGAGTCAACAATTCGGTGACATGCTTTAAACTTACATTTTCTACCCTTGATAGCTACTTACTTCAGTCTTAAATCTCAGTCTCTGTTGGAATTTATGATTAAAAACTGTCCACATAAAGTCTTGCAGCATGGACAGTTTTCAGTATCAGGTATATCAAAACATGACTTAATATACATGAAATATTCTCTATGTTGTATTAGGCGTTAATCAACATTGATTTCCTTTAAGGACCTGTAGAACATCAATACTGAAGCACTTAAAATTTGAAGCTATAAGTGATCCGTGCCAACATATTTATGAATTGAATTCAATTGATGACAATGTCGAGTTCTTAAACTCTTGATAGCAGAAATTTACGACAGACGTGCTCCAGTGCGCCAGCCCCATGGTGTGGGAGTAGCATGCCTACCTGTCACACGGAGGTCCGGGGTTCGATTCCGGGCCAGTTCATGAATTCTTACCTGGATCTGAGGGCTACATTATTAGAATTGAGCAGCTATCTGACGGTGAGATAGCGGCTCGGATCTACAAAGCCAAAAATAAAAGCAGACCATTCGACACCTCGTAATTTGCAGGACTTCGGGCTGAGCAGCGGTCGCTTGGTAGGCCAAGGCCCTTCAGGGATGTAGTACCATGGAGGGGAGTTATGTTCCACTGCGAGGGATTCAAATAAAACGTCAAGAGCTGAAATCGAAGACCTCATGGTACGATGTGACTGTGCTTTCCGGTACTTCAAAAAACACAAAACTTACGAGTCCTTCGAAGGATACAGAATTCTAAGAATTAAGGCTACGCATTCTATCATAGATGTTAAGGTACATCATACGCGCAAACTACTGAACACAGATAATTCATCAAAACGTTGGCAGAGCATATAGAACCTTGGGGTATCTAGGAGAATATGCAGTGTTTATACTGACGCAGCATTAACTCTAGGCTCTCTAAAAAAGTTTAATCCCGCTCCATCTCCATTCAGATAGAACCAGAGACTAAAACAGCTATCGTTTCCAAACTAAGTACACAAAACCTGACTGAGAGTAATTTGTAGTGAGCACAGTTTCTATGAATTAAGTCAAATTGGCGTTGCGCAATATTAAGATAAAAGTAAAGAAGATGATGGTATTAGTTCCGAAATGCTTGATATAATTTTGGATAAAATTCTTACCGTAATAACGCATATTTTAAATTACCCGTTGACAACTAACGCACTTCAATCATAATAAAACTGTTCATCCCACTCGTAAAGTCACAACTCCCATCACGTTCTCGGATTATCGACCCATTAATATCATATCAGCCATCCCCAAAAGTTGTGAACGATTCATGCATGCTCAAATGTCAGAATTACTTCTCAAGCATAATCTATTAGACCCTCTGCAGTCGGGTTTTATACCCAGTCATAGTACTTTTGCAACCCTTCTTAAAGTGACAGAAGACATTAGAAGTGCTATGGATAAGAGGAGGGTAACTCTAATATCTTTAATCGATTTCAGTCGAGCATTTGACAGCGCAGATCATAATATCTCCATTTCAAAGCTCGCAAACATGAACGTAGTCAATGGCGTGGTGCAGTGGTTCAGTTCTTACCTCAGAAATAGACATCAGAGGGTACATTTTGGCAATAGGTCGTCTTCCTGGTGTTAGGTCACCTGGGCGTTCATCAAGGTACTGTGCTAGGCTCATTATTATTTTCAATCTTTATCAGTGGCATTTATGTTAATTTTTCCGGGAATACCCGTGGAGCTGAAAGAGGTTATGGAAGAAGGTGCGGGGTTGAATGGGTCTAACTACAATATCAAAATTAATTAAAAACTGAAACTGAAGGTTACATTTTCAGAACTTCAAACTTAACATTTTTTAATGACAATATTACAGGTACAAGTATCAAACATTAAACAAAATTGGGAAAAATCCAAGATTCAGAACCTTAACACTTTTGGGCTTTAAGCCCCTAGTTTTACATTTTTACAAATGGAAGAACAATTATTTCGTTAAGGGCAGAAATCCCTTAATTCATAGAGCACGTGCTCCCAAAATACAATATCTAGCCTTCCAGAGGCACTCGTTACAATTACAAACTAGGAAAAGAGCTAACCGGCTCTCAGTTTCTTACTGCCTACTCAAGGCAACATTACATCGATCTCGGGCCTTTCTTGGCACAATTTACAATTTGAAACAGGGGTATCTCGTACCCAACCCATAGGGCCTTTGCGGAAAAGAACAGGTTAAGTAAATGGCCCGAAAGAGAAACTGAATGCAGGCGTATACTTGCACACCTAGATATGAACACAAAACAACCTAAGGGGCTCTAGGCAGGGGCTATTTCCAAACTACTGAGGTGACTCGTATAGAATTACTTTACCACATTACAGAATAAAAAAACAGTTATAAAAACGTAGTCACCTCAAACCAAGATGAAGGGGAGCTCGAGAGGGTAATTCACTCTCTATCCCCGATTTACAGTTAAAGATTTTATGAAATTTTATGTTAGCCGGAAGAAGTTACATTTTAGAAAAGCTAGTTACATAACAAAAGAGTCGGACCTTTCCCTCGGGTTAAACTGCGGAGGTAGCAAGAAAGAAAGAAGTTATGTGGCCATTACCGTGTAGATGTTCTGCTGACCGGTGAAAGAGGCCGCCCGCCTCCTGCTTTGACATACACACACAGTAAGATGACTATCAATTGGCCAAAAAACGTGAAAAGCCGCAGTTTATAAACCCTCAGGGACGGTTCGAGATAAATCAAGGTGAATCAGGGCACGCCCTCTTAACTTTTATTGGCAAATACAAAGTGAAGAAAAAATACGGGATTGGTTGGAAATTCATTACAAAATTAGGTATTGTTTAGGTTCAAAACTGGCCGAAAGAAAAGGAAGAATTGCCAACCCAAAAATAAATGAACATCAATCAGTTACAAAAACCAAGAAATACAAAATTTCTTTAAATTACTAGTTCTTTCACTTCGCACCAGATTGCATGATCACAGTTTTTAGCGGTGTCATCTGTGGAAAAAATGTCCAAACTTCTTGATGAATGGCAAACGAAACAAGGAGAAATTTACTCAGGTTAGGCAACTGCACAATAACAAAATTACATAATATTTCGGTGGTGACATCTTCTGGTTAAAGTTCTAACACTCTCCGACCCCACCTTCCCTAAGAACTATAGTACTATTTCCCTCCTATCCATCCTGTCCAAACTCTTCGAATCCATCTTACTCATCGGTCTCCAGTCTATCATCGATGACAAGCATACCCTACACAACGAGCAGTTAGGATTCAGAAGTGATCATTCTACCGCACACATATTAATGAGGATCACTGAAGAAATCACTAAGAATTATAACCACAGGAGGCACACAGGAAACTGGTTTCTAGACATCTCACGCGCGTTCGAGAGGGTATGGCACCAAGGTCTCTTATATTAACTCAAAATTCTTGGCCTTCCCAAACACATGTTCCATCTCATCCACAGTTATCTTTCAAACATGACATTCCAGGTTTAAGTTAATAACTCCCTGTCGGACCCCTGCAATATTAGTGCTGAGGTCCCGCAGAGTGGGATTATCTCTCCTGTACTTCTTAACTTATATATATCAGACATAACCCGTGCAAATCTTACAAACATTTACTGCCTCCCGCTTCAGAGCTAAGAAATTTGACGTCAATTCCCGGAACCAGGCACATCCGCGCTGTCTTTATGTTGAAAACTCCCCATCTCTATTGTTAATGGCAATTGGCAAGTGATTTTTCCCTCGAAACATTTTAAGCAAGTCTCGGACCTATGGGAGTAACGGAGTCCCACTCCCATTTGACAGGCGAGGGAATCCTTGGAAACAACATGGCGAACGAAATGGAATTCGATGGGGAGCTATAAACATTAATGGGGCTTATGGAAGAATGTAGTACTGGCTGAGTCAGCAAAGAGGATGCATCTGGATGTGCTAGGAGTAAGTGATATGCGGGTAAGGGCAGATAACGAGGAAGAAATAGGAGATTATGGAGTGTACTTAACGGATGTTAGAAAGAGAAGGGGGAAAGGATGGGGAACGGCTGTTTATCAGGAATACCCTTGCACGCAACATAGTTTCCGTTAGGCACGTAAATTAGCGAATGATGTGGGTAGATTGGGCAGTTGGACGATTTAGGACGAGAATTGTCTCAGTGTATTCACCATGTGAGGGTGCAGATGAGGATGAAATTGAAAAGTTTTATGAAGCACTAGCGAATGTACCCCTGCTTCGCTACGGTATTCTACATTGTATTCGGTTATCGAAGTAAATAGTGTACATGCAGTAAATAAGATTGTTTTAAAATTGCATGTCTCTTAGCGTTATCCGAGAAAGAGCATGGGGAGTTCCCCGTACGTTGTTTTCAATGTAAAGTGTTTGTTACGGATTTGTGATATAGCGGCAGACTCACTTGCCTACTGCCATTCACAATCGAGTTGGGATGATTACGTAATAATTGCAGGCCCCATTGCCTACTACGCGGACAGAATCGATTTGGGGAGTTTCCGTTAATATGGCAGCCCCCTTCCTACTTCCAGACAGATTTCAGGTGAGGAGTTTTTATTATAATGGCAGGCAATTACCCTACTATCACTCGAAATTGAATTGTGCAGTTATCATTATAATGCCAGGCCCATTTTCCTACTGCCAGCCAGCTTACTGCCAGTCACACCAAGTTGGTGAGTTTCCATCAAAATAGCAGGCCACTATGCCTAATGCCAGTCACATTTTAGATGAGGACATTTCTTTATAATGATAGGCACCCTTGCCTACTGCTAAACACAATCGGGTAGGGGAGTTTTAAACAAAACTGCATGCTCACTTGCCTTCTGCAAGTCAAATCGAGAAGGGAACTATTCATTATAATTGTAGGCTTTCCTTACTAATGACAGTTACACAGGAGTTGGAGAAGGAACCCTTTCCTACTGCCAGTCAAAGTCGGTGTGGGGAGTACTTATTACAATAGCAGACCCACCCTTTCTCGATCGCCAAAAATCGACATCAGTGAATATATATAGATCGGCATACGAAAGTATATGCGTATTTACAATATTGAAGACCTTCATTTACAGATTAACTGCTACTAAACGTACGTCATATCGACAAAGGATTATACCATAAGACACGCCGGATTTAGTGGCCTAAATGGCTGGTCCTATGATATGTCATCTATTCTTCGGTCAGATTGAGTTAGAAACGTGGAACAGGGTAAAGGTTTTGTAAGATTATCTCACATTACATTACTTTTCGGATACATACATAGCATTTGGCTCACATATGGCTACTGGGTGGGCCAATTTTCGTGAAGAGTTTATTCTGTATTTCATATAAGTAATTGAAAGTATGATTTATGCATGTGAAAATTCCAAATTGACTTAACATCGATTAAAGAGAAAAATCAAACGTAAAAGGGATACAGATACGGCAAAAAGTCATAAGACCACGGTTGTAGATCATTCCAAATTGAACGGAGATTGTGCAATCCGTTATAGAATAGGAATTTCCGAAGGTCTGCACCGTCATTAAAATTGCCTGCGTATTTCGATATTCTTCGGGGATTCAAAGTGAAAAATTTAATGATCTAGGAAGTTTTCCGTTTGTTACAGGCTTAAACGTATAATTTTGTCAAATTTCAATTATCTTCTTTTTCTTCTGGCAGATTATGGCGCAATTTGGATTTTGGGCGAGGCGGGTAAAAATTAGTACTTTCAGGAAACTAAACCAAAAATTATGGAGATGGTCATTATTACCCCTTAAACGGAAAGCTGTACGAAAATTTCGCCAAAATAGTCAGTGTAGAGGCACACAGTCGTTACGATTTGATTTATATAGATAAGGAATCTGCTCCATGTAAAACACCTTTTGGGCTATGTCCGCTGGACTTAACCTGCAAAAGTGACCATTCATGATATCTCCCTTAGTAATCCTCCTGACGAAAGAATGCACATGAAAAAAAGGTTTAGAGGTGGAATTCCATCACGTTTGGTCGATTTCCAGTCAGGTTGGTCTTGTTCTGTATATGTTGTGGAAGAGTAAAATCACCATTTCGGTTCCCTATAAACCGCCAGTCCATTCCGGAACATGAAATGTTATTTACGTTTAAAACCTACCTTTGGACAGGTGGATGCTAAATATAAATTTTGGTTCGAATGTCTTCAGTAGTTTTCAAATTGTAAGGAGTACGCTTTACACGCACCCGCTCGGGAGTTAAGTCCGATGGTACTTGTACAGAAGAACGGTCCGTTAATGATATCTCCCTTATTAATCCTCGTATCGAAATGATGCACATGAGAAAAAAGGTTTAGAAATTATTATCTACCAAGGTAGGTAGATTTCCATTAAGTTTGGTTGTGTATATTTTGTGGAAGTGCAAAATCACTGTTTCGGTTTCGTATAAACCCCCAGTCAGTTCAGGGATTTAGAAACAATATTTGCCCAAAACCTATCAAGGACAGGTGTATTCTAAATATGAGTCTTGGTGGAAATACATCCAGTAGTTTGTAGCACTCGCGTACATACGGCGTAATTAAGGAAGAAATAATACAGTTAAGAAAGTTGAAAGTAATAGAAAATGGATTATAACTGCGGACAGCCGGATAACGACAAATATGTAAATGCCAAGTGAATGTATTGGAAAATCAAATGCCCCTCAATAAATTATGCTAGTGTGAGTAATGGATATAATAAAGCGGTAACAGAGGAGAAATTTAGGTCAGTGATTCTTAGGTAAACAAATAATAAGAAGATGACTAATGGTGTTATTACTTAATCTATTCGAGGGCGGTTATAATATCCAACGATATTCCGCCAATATCCCGCAGATAGGCCGATTGACGCCTCTCTTGCCTTCTACCCAAGGAACAACCACGAATTTAAAAGCATGATGAGGAAAATGGCAATACGTTACTTCCCTGCTGGCATGCAGTCAGAGACGTTGCCATGGTAACCTGTAGTTTCGTTGTCGGTCTGTCGGTCACTCAATGCAGAGCATGATACCAGCGGAAAATTGTAAATTTCTCCGTCATGTGAAGAGTAAGGTAAATTATGAACATAACGAAAGTTGTTTATAATGAAGAGACGTTTCACGTACGGTAAACGAAGTTTACAGAAAATCAATAGTATAAGAGAAAATGGAGGAAACCCATTCTGGATTTCCTATAAACCACCCGTCTATTCGACGATTGTAAAATAATATGTATATAGAAACCTTCCCCGAGATGAGTATTCTCCAAATATGAAGTTTGGTTGAGATCTATCCAGCCGTTTCGAAGTGATGGTGGAAAAACCATTCAGGTTTTCCTATAAACCCCCGTCTATTGAAAGATTTTGAAATGATATGCATATCGAAACCTTCCCCGGGATGAGTATACTCTAAATATGAAGTTTGGTTGAGATCTATCCAGCCGTTTTGAAGTGATGGTGGAAAAACCATTCTGGTTTTCCTATAAACCCCCGGTCTATTCAAAGATTTTAAAATAATATGCGTATCGAAACCTTCCCCGAGATGAGTATACTCTAGATATGAAGTTTAGTTGAGATCTATCCAGCCGTTTCAACGTGATGGTGGAAAAACCATTCTGGTTTTCCTATAAACCCCCCGAGTATTGAAAGATTTTAAAATGATATGCATATCGAAACCATCCCCGGGATGAGTTTACTCTAAATATGAAGTTTGGTTGAGATCTATCCAGCCGTTTCGACGTGATGGTGGAACAGACAAACAAACAAACAGACAGACAAACAGACAAACAGACAAACAGACAAACAGACACGAAACGTAAAAACCACCGATTCGGTCTTGAGTTGACCTAAAACGGATAAATATCTGAAAAATTGGCAAAACAAAAGAAATTACAGACAGCGGACCCCCTACAATTTTATTTATATAGATTGAGTGACATCGTAGTCAGTGTCAACGGCAAGGGTAGCATAGTACTAATAGGCGATTTTAATGCGAGAGTTGAAAATAGAACTGAAGGATACGAAAGTGTGATTGGTAAATGTGGGGAAGATATGGAAGCTAAAGGGAATGGGAAGCGTTTGCTGGACTTCTGTGCTAGTATGGGATTAGAAGTTATGTATATATTCTTCAAGCTAAAGGCTATTCACCGCTATACATGGGAGGCTAGGGGGTACCAGTCCCATAATCTATATATATAAAATAGCTTGTCCTGACTGACTGACTGATTTATCATCGCCGAGCCAAAACTGCTGGACATAATGAAATGAAATTTTGGGGATACATTCATATTAAGATGTAGGTGCTCGCTAAGAGAGGATTTTTGGATATTCCGTTGCTAAGGGGGTGAAAGGGGGGGGGGTGAAGTTTTAAAATAAGTGCATTTATATCTCAAAACTTTAAAAGTTTACAAATGTAAAAATTGGTATTTAGAATCTTCTTTGAAAATAAGGAAACACGTATTTTTTGGTTTTCAGAAAATACCAATAGGAGGGATGAAAAAGGGTGAAAAAGGGTGAAAAATGGGTTGAATGCCTTTAATGAGGATACATATATCTCAGAAACGAAAGATATTACAGAACTGAAAATTTGTATATGGGATCAACTTTATAAATAATGAAACACGTATTGTTTAGTTCATGGAAAATCCAATTAATAGCGGTTAAACAGGAGTGACAAATTGGGGTGAATTTTTTAAAAGACTATATCTACAGAATATCTTGGAAACGTAAAATGTTACAGACGTAAAAAGTGGGTGTTTGGAATCTCCTGTAAATGTAAAGAAACATAGGTGATTTGTTTTTGGAAACTCCACTTAAGGGGAACCTAAAAGGGGAGAAATTTTAAAATGAGAATTTTTACAGTATATCTAAAAAAACTTAGCATGTTACAGAAGTTAAAAATGGTATTTTTTATCTCTATTAAACATAAAGAAACGTGTATTTTGAGTTTTCGAAAATGCCACTTGGGTGGAGGGGGTAAATGTGACTGAAAATGGTGTTGAATTCTTTTAATTAGGCTACTGATATCTCAAAAATGAAGATGTTACAGACGTGAAATTTGATATTTGCAATCTGCTTTAAAAGTAAAGGCACACGTATTCTCGGAAAATCCAATGAAAGGGGGGGGGGGGGTTTGTGGTGGTGAAATAATTGACAATTTAGTTGACTTAATTGTATGAGAATACATACATCTAATAAAAACTAAAGCTGTTACAGAGGTGAAAATTCGTATTTGGATCTCCTTTAATAACAAAGAAAAACGCGTTTTTGGGAGGAAACCATCTTGGAGGGCGGGAGTGTAAAGGAGTTGAATTCCTTTCATGAGGACACATAAATCAAAAACTGAAGAAGTTAGAGTCGTGATAATTGGTATTTAGAAGATCCTTTACTATTAAAGAAACAAGTAATTTTTGCGGGAATATTCACTTAGTGGGGGGGGGGGAGTAGTGTGAAATGACATGAAAAAATAAATTATTCTTATGGGGATACTTATATCTCAAAACTGAAGGTAATAGACGTGAACATTGGTGTTTGGAATCTCCTTTAAACACAAAGAAACAAGCCTTCTTTTAATTTTTTTCGGGGGGGGGGGAGTGGGTGGCGGTAAATAAACTTAACGGTGGTGGGGTGTAGAAGGAGGTGAGACCAATTGATTTTACTGTTCTTAATGTACTTATAAGGATCCTCCGTTGCTCAGGCGGCAGCGCGCCGGCCTCTCACAGCTGGGTTCCGTGGTTCAAATCCCGGTCACTACATGTGTCATTCGTGCTGGACAAAACGGAGGCGGGACAGGTTTTTCTCCGGATACTCCGGTTTCCCTGTCATCAGCCATTACAGCAACACATAATAGTAACAATAATAATAATATTAATAATAATAATAATGTTCCGGACTATCGTCAGTTGTGCGGTGTGCGCTGGAAACGGCTCCTGGACTGGTAATGACTAAGAATGCAGTCCGGCCGCGGGTTTAGTGCCGCCAAGGCACCCAATATGACACCACGCCGGTTCTCCTGAAGGATTTTATCCATATTAAAAACGATTATAGGAAAATATGGCAAAGATTTAGGGACCCAACTGACCGGGAGGAATACCTGAGCCTAGCCCGGGAAGTACGAAATCGATTGCTGGAAAGGAAGATTGAAAAATGGGAGGAAACATGCCGTAATCTAATAGAAAACGAGTCAGATCGGGAATTTTGGTGGATTCTCGCCGAAAACGAGTCAGATCGCGACTTTCGGCGGATTATATATCTAAAACAATAAGCATTCAATTATAAATTTCAGTATAATACCGTAGCGAAGCACGGGTAACTTGCTAGTAGACTATATATTAACCGACTTCGAATTCAGGAAGTGTGTTATGAATGTACGGGTTTTCCGGGGATTTTTCGTTAATAGAGACCACTATTTGATCTGTAGTGAACTAAGTATCTCTAGGCCTAAGGTAGAGAAAGCGAAGTACATGGATATGATTAGTGAGAAGTTTGGAACAGTGGACAGTAAGCAGGTTTAGGATATTGAAAGAGAATGGGTGGCATAGACGGATGCCGTAGTAGAAACGGCAATGGAATGCCTAGGTACAATTGTGTGTAAAGATGAGTGAAAAGCGAACATCTTGGTGGAATGATGAAGTGAGAGCAGGTTGTAAACGTAAAAGGAATGTTTATCAGAAATGGCTCCAAACAAGGGCCTATGCGGACAGGGAATTGTACGTAAATGAAAGAAAAAGAGATAAATGCTTCGTAAATAGTTGTTGAATCAAGAAAGAAGTCGTGGGATTATTTTGGTAATGCAGTAACTTGGAAAGGCTAAGTCAAGCAGCATGGAGACTTTCTGGACAGTGATAAAGAATCTTAGAGGGGAGGGATAAACGAAATGAACAGTGTTTTGGGAAATTCATATGAACTCGTAATAGATCCCAGGGAATCACTGGAGACGTAGACGGAATATTTTGAACATATTCTCAACACAGAAGGAAATCTTCCTGATGGTGTCGTGAACAACCAGGCTCATGGGGACCAGGAAAATTATGTTAGTAAAATTACGCTTGTGGAAGTGGAATGGATGGTAAATAAACTCCATTGTCATAAAGCAGCAGGAATAGAAGGAATAAGACTTAAAATGGTGAAGTATAGTGGGAAGACAGGAATGAAATGGCATCATCTACTGTATTGTGACCGTGAGGTCACAGCTGACTGGACAGGTGTTGGTGTGTGGCTTGTGTTCGCTTGTCGGCGAGATGGGGTGTGCGCGACCTTGGACGAGGACGAGAACAAGTTTTTTTTACGTGAAGAAGGCGGCCGGTCGGCTAACAAAATAAAAAAAATGAAGGTTGGCGAGAGAAAAAGATGCTAGCGCGTGTCACTGGTAATTGCGAGGAACGATATGAATGAAATATTTCTAATATCTTTGGCGGCGTGACATGCATAATTACGGAAGGCTCAAGGATTAAATTAAAATAAACTGGATAAATAATAGCACATTTAGAGGATATAAATTACAAACTAAAATTTTGAACTAATTTACACGACCTTTTGGCTAAAATGGTGATAAAATTATACATTCATACGGTAGAAGAATTTAGTATCTAAATTGACTTTACTTCCGTGCACGAGCACCAGACACGATATTTAAGTCATGTGATAAGAGTACTCACTCTCACAGACTAACGTGTTCCCGGACTATCATCTTCAGTCGCTCAGAGCCCTTGACAGCAAGATTTTCAACATAGAACATCGTGAATACTGTCGTCAGGAACAGTGGCTTCACTCCTGTGCTCTACACTTCTGATAATTGTATACAACTTAGAACAGTGCTGTGATCAGACGTCGAATGTGCAGATATTAATCCCTTAAGTACGTGTCATTTCCAAAATACAGTTACGTGTGTGTTTGGAGTTTATTCTAAAGCACTTTGTGTAAGTTTCAGCTTTCTCACGAGTGAACGCGGAAGACTTGGACGTGATCATTTCCAGAAGAGGACGGAACTTCGCATTATGGAATACCAGCGCTTCACCATGAAGTTCTAAACCATCGACCACCGTCGGCGGCGTCGGGATGCAGATTCTTTCATCCTAGCATGGCTGATTGAGAATCCAGACTTCCAGACGTGAAGATTTCTCCTTAAGTTAAGTCGATTACGTCTCATTTATATCTGTTCTATGTAGTTGTTCTATTCTTTCTTCCTTCTTAGTAATCTATTTTGACACATTTTATGGTTGTATATTTTCTCGAATATGTCGTAAAACAGACACATGTGATTGCTTAATGACCATGTGGCCATGAATTTGACAGCGAGGGTTCTGATAGAGTTATCCATGTGTTATCGACACCATCTTTGCTTATTGAGTGAATTTCGTCACGAATACGAGTTAATTTATGCCCGATGGATTTAATGATAGGATATTTTGTCAATATTTTTAATATTTTCCTTGTAATGGAACTTCTACTTGTACCTCGTGTCTGAGATAACGTGTCATCGGGATATTAAGTCTGAATTCTATGTACGAATTTAATGAGAATATGTGCATTGGGGCATGTGATAATTAATTGGCGTAATTAATCATCGAGACACATTTAAGTGGATATTATGTATTTGTAGGACGATGGTAGGTCCTGATATTTCGTGGCTACACATATTTGAGATTAGGATGCGACAAGTTAGAGTCGTCATTGTGGTACACTGTACGTGTAAAGTATATGGAATAATTGCGCATGATATGAATCTTCGTGAAACTGAGCTTTTCACATGTTAATGTCGTGATATTATTAAGCCTGATGTTGATTAGGTTGTAAGGTGAATATGGATTATTCGAGATGAATGCAGTGTAGTCTTATATTAGTGTCTTCAGATGAAGAAAATGAAAGTCCATGTTAATCGATGTACTTCTTAATTCGTGGGAATATCCCAATTTTTCTCAAGTAATTCAATAATTTCAAGTTGAAGGTACAGGTGAATGTTCGCGAAGGCCTTAGGTCTGAAGAACAGATCTTCGACGAAATATCTCAATAATATTTGATTCGTGACTATGCAAGTTCATTCGTTGATGCAATTTTTCGCTCTCATGAGGTAACTCAATCTTGCTGGAACGTAATAAATCTGTTAACAGGAGAGTAATATAGTTGATCGACACTCGTCGACATGTAAATAGTGTAGATATTTTCTTCTTGGTAATCACAGTCTTCTTGACAATTTCCGTAGTTAGCTGTAGATGTAGTAATTTGCTAGTAGTTAGAGAATTATTTTCTATGTGTTTTGTTCGGATAATGTGTGACACTTTGATATTAGCGATGGATAGTGGACGGGGTTTCCACATGGATGATATTCTCCCCATTTACTTATGTTCGTAAGCTCAGAAGGCGTTTATTTTGTTTAATTATCGATCAGATGCTTTAAGTTCAGTATTAATTCTCACGAAAAGAGGTGTGAGACGACGTGAACAGGTATATCCGACGTCTCGGATTAACTTAGAGAAAACCAAGGCAAATTCAACTTTCCATTTTATAACAACAAAATTGTTAATATAACGAATGTAAATTTTATTTTGCTATAATTGTTAACTTATTGAACCTTAGAGATTTCTTTATTATACTCGTTCTTACAATTACTGCATTTTTTCCAGATTGTCGATGAAGGCTTGGCCCAGACCTCATTTTTCTGAATGACAATCTTTGATTCAACTTTAAATAAATAATTTAATGACTTTAAAGACGATAAAGAAAATTAACAATGTAAAATACTCTGTTAGAATATTAGGGGAAACAACTGCCGTGTACCATCCCATTTGTTTGCACTTAGGTTTGTTACATCAAGAGCCATATTAAATTACATAAAGTAGAGATCATAGTCATAATCACAGACTTCAGGATGGTTAATATTTCATTTAATTAAATAAAAGTGTCATATCTGTTCTATACCTGGAACATGCTTATTCGATGAACCCTATGTTAATCCTGCCACATTCATTTATTTTATAAGCCTACAGCCATCGAAATGAGCACCCCTGGGGTGTCTCGTGTTCGCTGACTGACTACGTCGGGGACAGTATATATATATAAAATAAGAGTTTTGTCTGTACATTGCTCAGAATATGAAGAGAATGGTATTTCTGTATCGGTAATGTCCATAGTAACAAGGAAATGCACTTTTTACTTTTCCGTAATTTCTGTCTGTATGCATGTATGTACGCGCATCACGAGAAAACGTCCGAAGAGAATTCAATAAAAATCGGTATGTGAAGTCAGGGGATGAGCCACTACAATCTATGCTATAAATAATTTTACTCACGCTGAGTGAAATGGTAGTTTAGGGGAAGGTCTAAAATGTAATTCCCAAATATTTATATTATTAGTTGTCCTATCGATAAATACTACATAACTAAAGTTATATAGAATTACATTTCCGATCATTTATGTCATACATTGATACCGTACCGGCTTTGATAACACAGATATTCAGGAATTTGTATTTTTATTGCTAAGTCCCATGTCAACATCGAGCCACGAGAAAATGAAAAAAACAGAATTTAATGAAAATTGGTATATAGAGTCGGGGAATAAGAAACTACAGTCTAAGTTCTGAACAAATTTATCCACCCTGAATGAAATTGTAGTTTAGGGGAAGGCGGTTAAACTTTATTTTTTAAATACCTATGTTAATATTGGTCCAATCGAAAAGTACTATATAACAAAAGTTATAGAGAATACAATTTTCGACCATTTATGTTTTATTCACTTTAACCTCCCGACTATGATAAGAGGGGTATTTCAGAGTCGGATGAAAACTAAATGTGAAGCCCTACACTATCGAAAGCACATAACATTGATCAAAAATAACATAATATTGACCATTGTTTGTTGTGATGTTCTTTGTCTCTTATGTTGCCGCTCAGCTCCGATAGATGGGATTACTGCTGCGTACCGAGTATTACAACCTGACTGAAAATTGGCGGCAAATAGGGGAGCTAGGAAACTTTCTTCTTTAGCATGTCATTCCTCTGGTTCATACATTTTCTGATACAGTACTGCTGGTACGTAACACACTGGTTCATCATAGTATTCCAGCTATTCGATCTCTACTCTGGCGTGCTGCTTTGAATGAGTTGTGTGCACTCTTAAGGCAGAGGCTCACTTAGTGGTAGTAGTATGACCTGGTCTAGAATTACAATTTAGGCATATTCTAAATTATAGCACCACAATTCACTAAATAACTCAAAATACAACCCATAAAAGAGCCATTTCTTGAAAAGAGCTTCTCCCTCTTCGCTGTTATTAAATTCTACATTCATTTTATTCCAAATTAGCAGTGAAGGGGGTGTTTTTTCTCTGGCTTGGAGGAAAAATTTGCCTCCAAGTCAGACAGATTTTTCCGCCGCCAGTGTAGTGAATTGAAATTTTCCGACTCATCGGGTACTCCTAGGAAACAGATTAGTAAAAGGACATAGTTTTTGCCCTGAGACTCTCCAATATTCGACGCCCCCACCACCACCACCACCCCCCGGCCTCGAAAAAAAAAAAACGAAGAGTGTTCACGTACCATGTCTGTCTGCGGCCTGGTCATTCTAGCTCTGGAACTTTGGACTGTTAGATCGGCAGCGTAGTACTGTTCGTTAAAAGTGAGAAAGTGTGTGTTTTTTGACTTGTGAAAGCGTTCCTTCTACTCGCGCCATTCCTACTGACGTCATTGTAATGACCTACGTTAATTTCAGTTGGGAAAGCCACTAAGACATTGAACAGGCAGGTGGAGAGTGAGTGTCTGTCATTATAATGAAATTCCCCAACCTGATTGTGATTGATGGTATGCAAGCGGGCCTACCATTACAATGAAAGTTCCCTAACCCAGTCTTCATATGAGAAAAGACGTTTTGGTGATTACTCCGTCACGTTTCTAGGGTAACGTTAATAGCTATGCAATTTATTACAGTCTTGCTCACAATGTGTACTCTACCTAACCTTCAATTCAGTGTAAGCCTACAATGTAGAATTTCGTAGCGAAGCACGAGTACATCAGATAGTACAATATAAGGTTATCATGGTGTGTTGGTAAGTTACCTGCAGATTGGACAAAAGCAGTAATTGCACCTTAGGTAACTAGAATATAAGGTAGGCTACTCCGGCGGTTGAAGCTTCCATTGGCTGGAGTGCTCTGAAGTCACGCGGTATGAACGATAACGAGTAAGGTACACAGTCGCAGTACAGCAAGCCTGTGAAACATCTTCACAATCTTTCATCAAATAATAGTCTGGTGTAGTCCGATTCGATAAGTAATGGCACTTCCAATAGATTTACAAAAGTGAAAATGCGTTAAATTTCGTACATGCTGAGCAGGTGGAACATCAGCTATCAAATACATGACATATAATACGATAAGAAATAAAATATTGCCATGCAACTCAAAATAATTAATTTATTTCCTGATGAAGTAAATATTTAGATCAAATGGCATAGGAAAATATGCATCATATCGACATCTTTATGGAATTATATTAAATTATTAAAACGTACGTGTTAGGAGACTTAATGATTTGATGAACCAGCCCAAAGCTTAGCCTTCTTATTGGCATATTTTCTCAGTGCTAGCTCCTTACTCTTTGCATTAAAATGTCATATACTAATAAATGTCCTGGTCCTTACATAGAGACAAATTATTTTGTCATGGAATACTGGAAATTTGGACTTAATAATAGAAATAAGAGTTTTCACGTTTTTGCATCTGGATACAGTCTTACCGTGAAACACACCAAATGAAATTTCGAACTGGGCTATATTTTTTAACCGCTCATGACTGGGATGTGTGAGGCCCCCTTTTGAAATAACCGAAATCCAGTAACAGGTCTCTTCTCGCACGACATTTTTGTCCCTTTCTTCGTATTTACTGTATATCGGATCACGGATACTGTATTATTTCACGAGCTTCGATATATATTCAGAAATATAAGTTATTAGCACATAATAATGTTAATGTTATTGGATTTTACTATGTTTTTGAGCACCCTCACCACCGGACTGAGACAGGATCGAACCTGCCAAGTTGTGATAAGAAGGCCAGCGATCTACCATTTGAGTTGCTACTCAGCCCGGCTATTAGCACATAACAATAATTATAGAAAATATGATTTTCATTCAGTCATTTATATCTGACACCTTTTTACCGTACGAGCTGTAATAATGGAGATATTCAAGAGTTTATTACAAAGTGTTTCAATAAGGAAGCATTGCTAACGAGGAAGTATTGTTATGCCAACACAGTAGCAAACTAACTGGCTATGATTGTTGTTGTCGTTATTGTCTTTATAATATGCGAAATAATAATAATGTTATTTGTGTTACGTCTCACTAACAACATTTACCGTTCTCTGTCCCATGCGAGTTCTTTTGCGTGCCGACAATTTATAGCGCCACACACATTTCCATAATATGTTGACTGCATTTTAATCAGTACAGTGGTTCTATTTCAGATACTGACAACACGAACAACGTTCACGTAGTGAACCACTACAAAATTATTATGTACCCGTGATCCGATATACAGTAAATACGTCGAGAGGGACAAAAATATCAGTCGGTCGGTCGGTCGGTCACTTGCTTTCTTGGCTTACGCTGCGTGAACCATCAACGATAGACCCCAAGTGTAAGCGTACGAAATGTAGAGCATAGAATACTCTACAAAAAAGTCCGGGATGGCACATACCTATTTCCAACCGGCTGCCCTCTAGAAGCGATTTTATGCTACAGTCCGCGGTAAAAAACTAACTCCTTAAAATTATATAAATGTTTCGATATTATCCTCGAGCTCCTCATCAAAATAATTTGTTTGACATCCTCCCGCATTTTATAAGGATTACAATAACCTTGTCAGGAGATTATTTGCATGAATGGTTCAGAAGTTATGACCATTTTAGACTGTAGTGGTAATACGTGTCAGCAGGACGGAAGAGCGCTGTCTCATATCACATGACGTCACGCAGAGGGCGGACAGGTAGAGAAACAAGTGAGCACGATGCGGGAAGAGCCCCCTCTGAATTGCACCTTTCTATAACCAAGGGAACAGGAAGGATTGCAACAACTCATTGATTGGTGTATCAGGCAAAGTATTCACTGGCATCTTGGAAGGGAGGGTGCGATCAGTCGTTGAGAGGAAGTTGGATGAAAACCAGTGTGGTTTCAGACGACAGAGTAGCCGTCAGGATCAGATTTTCAGTAGGCGCCAGATAATTGAAAAATGCTACGAGAGGAATAGACAGTTATGTTTATGTTTCGTAGATCTGGGGAAAGCATATGACAGGGTACCGAGGGAAAAGGTGTTCGCCATGCTGGGGGAGAATGGAATTAAAGAGTAGATTATTAAAATCAATCAAAGGAATTTATGCTGACAATTGGGCTGCAGTGAGAATCGATGGTAGAATGAGTTCTTGGTTCAGGCTACTTACAGCGATTAGACAAGACTGTAATCGTTCACCTTTGCTGTTCGCAGTTTACACGGATAATCTGCTGTAAGGAGTAAGGTGGCAGGGAGGGATTCAGTTAGGTTGAAATGTAGTAAACAGTCTGGCCTATGCTGACGACTTGGTCTCAATGGCAGATTGTGCTGAAAGCCTGCAGTCTAATATCTTCGAACTTGAAAATAGCTGCAATGAGTTTGGTATGAAAATGAGCCTTTCGAAGACTAAATTGAGTCATTAGGTAGGAAATTCAACAGAACTGAATGTCAGATTAGGTTGTACTGTATGTTCTTTCTGGATGATAATATAGTAAGTGAGATTGAATCAAGTTGTAGTAAAGCTAAAGCAATGAGCTCGCAGTTGCGATCAACAGTGTTCTGTAAGAAGGAAGTCAGCTCCCAGAAAGTCTGTTTTCAGACAAAGTTTGCTTTACGGGAGCGAAAGGTGTGTGGACTCAGGGTATCTCATTCATATGTTAGAAGTAACAGACATGGTAAGGTAAGGGTTATTCTGCCCGAAGGCAGGTCCAAACCTCCGCAGAGGTGTTCCTGAGCCAGAGTTTACGTGCGGTAGGGTGGCCAGTTCCTTTCCGCTCCTCCAGTCCTTTACCCCCACCAACAGCGCGTGACAACCCATCCAACTCCTGACCACGCCCAATGTTGCTTATCTTCGGAGATCTCACGGGATCCGGTATTTCAACACGCCTACGGCCGTTGGATAACAGACATGAAAGTCACGAGAATGATTGCTGGTACAAACAGGTGGGAACCATGGTAGGAGGGTACTCGGAATGAGGAGATAAAGGCTAACTTAGGAATGAACTTCATGGATGAAGCTATACGCATAAACCGGCTTCGTTGGTGGGGTCATGTGAGGCGACTGGAGGAGTATAGGTTACCTAGGAGAATAATTGACTCTGTTATGGAGGGTAAGAGAAGTAGAGGGAGACCAGAATGACGATGGTGAGACTCAGTTTCTAACGATTTAATGATAAGAGGTATAGAACTAAATGAGGCCACAGCAGTAGTTGCAAATAGAGGATTGTGGCGACGTTTAGTATATTCACAGAGTGTTACAGACTGAACGCTGAAAGGTATAAAGGTCCATAATGAAAATGTATGTATGTTTAATAATAATAATAATAATAATAATAATAATAATAATAATAATAATAATAATAATAATAATAATAATTTCATGCCTAGTCAGCTTGCGTGAGTGTTTAGCTCTGAATTGTGTACCAGCTAAGCATAACCCTGCATGAGGCACTGGGGTAACATAACCATGGCACAACGCGACACCACCCCCTCGCCGAATTGTCGGCAGGGCACAGTGTGGCAGTAACATCCCTCCCGACATCACATCACAGTGCGACCATCTGTGAGTCCAGTTAGTAGGGGATCGTCAATAATGTGGTTGTGTCTTCACGTTCCTTGAAGAATTTATATGCTTACTCTCACAAGCACACCTTCATATGTTTTGCCCTGACGGAATTCATTGAAACCTGGCTGATAGCTCGGCTTTAGCTGTTAAAACCTCGCTGATATAAAGTGGCTTTAATCCAAAAATAATAATATTTTCATTAATTTCATTTATATATCTCATATTGCTCCGTTCATTTATGTTGTACTGTACTCGAAATACTGCTCATGATGCAGTTTCTATACATGGCAGTGTATTGATATAAATGAGTTCAAATCAACGACAGTATTCCTCCGGCGGCAGTTGTGAGTAGTATAATTGGACAGTTCGGGCGCCGCCACCGCCACCGGGCTCCCAGAGGCCACCTCCACCACCACCACAGCCAGAGGCCTCCCAGATGCCTCCTCCACCACCACCACAGCCAGAGGCCTCCCAGAGGCCTCCTCCACCACCCGCGGGAAATTTGAATTTGTAAACAAAGCCACGTGCTTTTTGACAGCTGTCATCGACAACAACGCATCGCTAACCTCAGTACTGCCATCTTGACGGGCCTAAACCTCAGTAGTGCCAACTTAACCTAACTAGCGGGAGGTAAACAAATCCACGTGTTTTTTGACAGCCACGTGCTTTTTGACAGACAACAACGCATCGCTAACCTCAGTACTGCCATCTTGACGGGCCTAAACCTCAGTAGTACCAACTTAACCTAAGTAGCGCGTGGTAAACAAAGCCACGTGCTTTTTTGACAGCTGTCATCCGCCATCTTTAAACCACAGAGCACTGTGCTGCCCTCTTTATCGTAGTAGATGTAAAATTCGTCACCTGTCATCGGCAGTGCTGCCATCTTGGTGGGCCTAAACCTTAGTGCTACCAACTTAACCTAACTAGCGCGTGGTAAACAAAGCCACGTGCTTTTTGACAGCCACGTGCTTTTTGGACAGCTGTCATCCGCCATCTTTAAACCACAGAGCACTGTGCTGCCCTCTTTATCGTAGTAGATGTAAAATTCGTCACCTGTCATCGGCAGTGCTGCCATCTTGGCGGGCCTAAACCTTAGTGCTACCAACTTAACCTCACTAGCGTGAGATAAACAAATCTACGTGCTTTTTTGACAGCTGTCATCCGCCATCTTTAATCTATAGAGCACAGTGCTGCCCTCTTTAGCTACTTACCTTTGAAATGTGGTGGCGGATAATTTGAAAAATGCTTTTTGACAGCAGCCATCTTTAATCTAGAGAGCACCGTGCTGCCCTCTTTAGCTAGATACCTTTGAAATGTGGTGGCAGGCAATTCCACATGACAGCAGCCATCTTTAATCAAGAGAGCACCGTGCTGCCCTCTATGTGGTGGCGGCAAATTCTACATGCTCCTGTTTGGAAACAAACTCACGCGCTTTTTTGACAGCCGTCATCCGCCATCTTTAATCAACAGAGCACAGTGCTGCACTCTTTAGCTAGATACCTTTGAAATGTGGTGGCGGCTATTTGAAAAATTCTATGTGCTCTTGTTTGGAAACAAAGCCACGTGCTCTTTTGACAGCTGTCATCCGCCATCTTTAATCAATAGAGCACTGTGCTGCTATCATGCGGACAATTTCATCAGCTGTCATCCGCCATCTTTAATCCACAGAACACCGTGCTGCCCTCTTTATGACATGTAGTAGCGGGCAATTTGAAAAGTTCTGTTAGCTGTCATCCGCCATCTTTAATCAAGAGTGCACCGTGCTGCCATCTTTAGCTAGATACCTTTGAAATGTGGTGGCGGCAAATTGAAAAATTCCACGTGCTCCTGTTTAGTAAACAAACTCACGCGCTTTTTTTGTCAGCTGTCATCCGCCATCTTACATCGCAAACCTCAGTGCTACACTCTTTAGGTACATACCTTTGAAATATGGTGGCGGATAATTTAAAAAAGAAAAATTCTACAGCAGCCATCTCTCGACGCTAATTGCACAAGATGGTGGCTATACATGACTCCTTAAAGGTGCTTATGCAAGATGGCCGCTATACATAGGTTCTTATGAGACACCCTTGGGATGCTTGCGCAAGATGGAGGTTATACATGCCTCCTTATGAGATGCCCTAGGGATGCTTGCGCAAGATGGCGGTTGCTCTTACGAGGCGGCTTAAGGGTCCTTGCACAAGATGGCTAGAGACGCCCTACGGATGCTTGCGCAAGGTGGCGGACACACAAGATGGCGGCTATACACGTCTCCTTATGAGACTCCTTAAGGGTGCTTGCGCAAGATGGCCGCTGCTCTTATGAAGAAAGCTAGCTTAGAGGCTAACGCGTCGTGCTAGTTCGATTCATTAAATTTGGGGCTTAAATGCAAAATGTTAAATATCTCGAAAGCGGTGCATCGTAGAGCAAAACGGACAAAATTTTTTCTGTTCAGTACCTCGGTTCGCAGTACGAGGAACAAGAAAAACATAGTCTAATGATGAGATCAACGGTTCGGTTCCTACTTAGGCCCTTTGGCATTCGCTCTGTTTTAGCTTGTATTGAAGCAAGTCTTCGTAACATGATCAGGTTTAGCTATGGTAGAGAGTATAACGTGCCGTGCAGGTTCGATTCATTAAATTTGGGGCTTAAATGCAGAATGTTTAATATCTCGAAAACGGTGCATCGTAGAGCAAAACCTGATACCTAGGTTCGCAGTATCAGGAACAAAAAAAATAGTCTAATGATGAGATCGACGGTTCGATCCCTACTTAGGCCCTTTGGCATTTGCAGCTATCTAATTCTACAAGATGGCGGCTATACATAGCTTCTTATGTGACAGCTTAAGAGCGCTTGCACAAGATGGCTGCTGCTCTTATGAGATTCCCTAGGGGTGCTTGCGCAAGGTAGCAGCGACAAGACGGTGACTATACACAGCTCCTTATGATAGGTCTAGAGGTGCTCACACAAGATGGTGGCTGCTCTGATGAAGAAAGCTAGGTTTGCATCGTGCAGGTATCTTTACAGTACTAAACCTCATACCTTTGAAATGTGGAGGCGGGTAATTTGAAAAATTCTACGTGCTTTTTCTTAACAGCAGCTATCTTTAAACAATAGCGGCTATACATAAGCTGTTAAGGCCTCCTCTTATGTCAAGGCATAGCTCTATCGAACAAGTTTAAACCTGCATCGGGATAGCTAGAGTAAGCACGTGCTGCAGTGATGACGTCATTATGCATGTTTAGACTTGCAAATCACTAAAGAAACATAACAAGACTAGAATCGAACACTGCACTCTATGCCGTTAACTTTATCATGTGATCGGAACATTGATTGAAGTGTTTAGAACACTAAATAAGTAGAACCGAACACTGTACTCGATACAACTTGTGTTTAGAACATGTCAGGGGATACCGTTGTACTAAGAAGATTAGGATACTGCACATTCCTTGTAGGCTAAAGGGCTAATGGGCAAAAGGGCAAAAGGGCTAAAGGGCTAATGGGCTAAAGGGCTAAAGGGCTAGGGTGCCTCTCCTCTCTTTATCCGGGCTTGAGACCGGCTCTACAACTAGAGGTGGAGTTAACACCCTAAGGAAGGGTGAATGTTGGGAAATAATCTATACGAATATAGCTACTCGATCGACTATATACTACAGATGGATGACTTAGGTGCGGGTAAGCGCTTACTTAATAATACCTACACGACGTAATTCATACTCTATTTCAAAAATATCTTCTTTGTACTGTGTGTAACCAGCATCATGATAGCCTCTTAGCAGTTGTAAACGTTTTACGAGTACGTTGGGGTCTTTACAGTAGCTTATATCTACATAGGGTAACAGAGGCTTGTTGTGAACTTTGAGTCTATATGCAGACAGTTGATGTGCAGGGACTTGTTTTGATGTAATACGTGCTTCAGCAGTAGCGTTTCTAGGTACAAACTTAACTTGCTTCGATAGCGATGAAGCGTTGAAATTTCCTTCTTCTTTACCTTGCATCTCTTCTTGAGATGTTTGCACTTCGACAGAACGTGTAGTAGGCTTAGGAAATGAAGTAAAATCATCAAGCTGTAATGGCAATGAAACATTCAGATTTTCTTCTTCTACTTTCCCTTTACTACTGTTTTGATCAACATCATTATCCTTATTATCATAATCATGATCTTGCCTCTCTTTATCTTGAAGTTTGTGCTTAGTAACAGAACTCGCAGCAGGTCTAGACAACAAGGGAGAATTAAAAATCTCTCGCAGAGGTGTACTTTTTAAACATAAATCAGTGTACCCTTGAATATGGTTGAGCTCTTTGTATTTTGTTCCCGATGAAGCTACATTACACGCGGCTTCATGACGTTGAGCGTTGTATGCGTTCTTGAACTCTCTTCTACAATGTTTGCATTGAAAAATTGTCCTACATGATATCTCATGACGTCTCCTGTGATAGCTTCGGGAAAATGCTTTTCCACACTCTTCGCAAATATACCGTTTTTCCATGACGGACTTTTATCTTCTACTAACAGATTCTTCTTTAAATCTACATGACATTTGTTACTCTCTACTTCGATGATGCGAACAGCTTAGCGATTAACAGTAAACTAACACAAAAGCGTATAACCAAGGTAGCAACAGTAAGGTTTAAGCCCATCAAGATGGCAAGAGTGTGGTTAGCGACGTTCTGTTGTTGGAATTTAAATTCCGCGCTATAACATGCATAAGGTGGCAGCCTTGAGGTTTACCGCCGTAAAGATGGCAGCAGTGAGGTTATTGTCCTTCAAAGTGAGGTTAGGGTTCGTCAAGAAGACAGCTGTCAAAAAAGCACGTAGCTATGTTTACCAAACAAGAGCACGTGGCAGTGACGTCACGGTCACGCAATCAATCCTCAGCTCTACGTCGTTAAGAGTAGCATTAGGATTCGCTATGTTTAGAAATCTTGGGAACAGAGCAGCAGTATGAATTGCCATGTTTCAAAGCGTGTACACATTACCTATCGATTTTGGATGCATCGACTCTCGTACTAAACGTCTTCCGCTAGATTGTGCTGCTATCTTAGCATAACCTATACGCATGACCTTAAAGTACAAAGAATAGTCATGTTTCAAAGCGTGTACACATCACCTATCGATTTTACATGCATCGACCGTCGTACTAAACTTCTTCCGCTAGATCGTGCTGCTATCTTAGCATAACCTATAAGCATGACCTTAAAGTACTAAGAATAGCAATGTTTCAAAGCGTGTACACATTACCTATCAATTTTGCATGCATCGACTCTCGTACTAAACATTTTCCGCTAGATTGTGCTGCTATCTTAGCATAATTTTATACACATGAACTTACAGTACAAAGAATATCCATGTTTCGAAGCATGTACACATTACCTATCGATTTCACAGGCATCAAATATCGCACTAAACTTCATCCGCTATCTTCTGCTGCTATCTTAGCATAACTTATACGCATGAACTTAAAGTACAAAGAATAGCCATGTTTCAAAGCGTGTACACATTACCTTTAAGGAGTCATGTATAGCCACCATCTTGTGCAATTAGCGTCGAGAGATGGCTGCTGTAGAATTTTTCTTTTTTAAATTATCCGCCACCATATTTCAAAGGTATGTACCTAAAGAGTGTAGCACTGAGGTTTGCGATGTAAGATGGCGGATGACAGCTGACAAAAAAAGCGCGTGAATTTGTTTACTAAACAGGAGCACCTGGAATTTTTCAATTTGCCGCCACCACATTTCAAATGTATCTAGCTAAAGATGGCAGCACGGTGCACTCTTGATTAAAGATGGCGGATGACAGCTAACAGAACTTTTCAAATTGCCCGCTACTACATGTCATAAAGAGGGCAGCACGGTGTTCTGTGGATTAAAGATGGCGGATGACAGCTGATGAAATTGTCCGCATGATAGCAGCACAGTGCTCTATTGATTAAAGATGGCGGATGACGGCTGTCAAAAAAGCGCGTGAGTTTGTTTCCAAACAAGAGCATGTAGAATTTGCCGCCACCACATAGAGGGCAGCACGGTGCTCCCTTGATTAAAGATGGCTGCTGTCATGTGGAATTGCCTGCCACCACATTTCAAAGGTATCTAGCTAAAGAGGGCAGCACGGTGCTCTCTAGATTAAAGATGGCTGCTGTCAAAAAGCATTTTTCAAATTATCCGCCACCACATTTCAAAGGTAAGTAGCTAAAGAGGGCAGCACTGTGCTCTATAGATTAAAGATGGCGGATGACAGATGTCAAAAAAGCACGTGGATTTGTTTATCTCACGCTAGTGAGGTTAAGTTGGTAGCACTAAGGTTTAGGCCCGCCAAGATGGCAGCACTGCCGATGACAGGTGACGAATTTTACATCTACTACGATAAAGAGGGCAGCACAGTGCTCTGTGGTTTAAAGATGGCGGATGACAGCTGTCCAAAAAGCACGTGGCTGTCAAAAAGCACGTGGCTTTGTTTACCACGCGCTAGTTAGGTTAAGTTGGTAGCACTAAGGTTTAGGCCCACCAAGATGGCAGCACTGCTGATGACAGGTGACGAATTTTACATCTACTACGATAAAGAGGGCAGCACAGTGCTCTGTGGTTTAAAGATGGCGGATGACAGCTGTCAAAAAAGCACGTGGCTTTGTTTACCACGCGCTACTTAGGTTAAGTTGGTACTACTGAGGTTTAGGCCCGTCAAGATGGCAGTACTGAGGTTAGCGATGCGTTGTTGTTTGTCAAAAAGCACGTGGTGTCAAAAAACACGTGGATTTGTTTACCTCCCGCTAGTTAGGTTAAGTTGGCACTACTGAGGTTTAGGCCCGTCAAGATGGCAGTACTGAGGTTAGCGATGCGTTGTTCTCGATGACAGCTGTCAAAAAGCACGTGGCTTTGTTTACAAATTCAAATTTCCCGCGGGTGGTGGAGGAGGTCTCTGGGAGGCCTCTGGCTGTGGTGGTGGTGGAGGAGGCATCTGGGAGGCCTCTGGCTGTGGTGGTGGTGGAGGTGGCCTCTGGGAGCCCGGTGGCGGTGGCGGCGCCCGAACTGTCCAATTATACTACTGTTGTGGTTGTCGCTGCTGCAGTTGCAGTTTTTCTTTTTCTTGCCGTAGCACAAAACAAACTAGTCCGTACGTAAACTCTTGAATGAAAAATACATCTTTGAGTGTAAGTGTGAGTATTCACGCGGTAGTCACGAAGAATTGACATTACGGACAACGTGTGAAGTGAGAAGGGGAAGGGAACTGTGTTTTTTTGCACAAGATAGCAAAATTCCTGGGGCCGGGCCTGGGTGTAGTTTCGGGTCGAGTTATTGACCGAATATTATGTCTGGGCAACTACTCCTTGAATGCTCTCTTCACCTTTCATTGAGATTTTTGTTTAATGATAACAACAACATTAACAATTATAATAAAATATCTTCTCAACACAAGGAAGGGGAAGGAATTCCTTAAGTCTGGTCACGCCTCCTAGCCACATATTTGCTCATTTTGTTGTTTTCATTTTCCTATACTCTCGCATAAAAGAAAATGAACCCTACCGTACCGTACTCTAGGAATGTATATTTGCATGATTCCTACAGTATAATGTATTTAATATTCATTTTCCTTTATACACAAGACCATTGTCAGATACGCTGCATTGTTTCTTAAGCGACGATATGCTGACGGTCTTACCTGCGTCACACAGAGGACAGAGTTTGAAACATTGGCAAGAAATTTATCAACCTTCCTGACTGTCTAGCGATAGTACTACAAGCAACCTAAGACCAAACCCTGCAATGACTCGGGTATGTACATTCCACTTGAGAAATAAGGAAGCACATCTTAAGCTACAAATTGCTTTGTCATGTATTAAAATCCCGGACTGTAACACTCCAAAATATCTAGGAGTAACGCTTGACAGAACCCTCACAATTAAGAAGCACTGCCTGAATTGCAAAATGAAAATTTCCTCACGAAATAACCCGTTGTGTAAATTGACTGGATCACATTGGCGTAGTCAGCCACATACTATCCGCACATGAGATATGGTCATTTGTTACTCGGTTGCAGTATGTGCTTGTCGAGTTTGGTATTCATTATCTCATGTCAAACAGGTGAGGTCTATAGTTTAATGACAGTTTGCCTAATGTCTACTCCAGTCGACAGTCTGCATCAGCTTTCAGGGAATCCTGCATTCTGCAATCGTACAAAAATAGCTGCGAACAAGGAGAGGACTAGATTAGAACAAATAAGTACTTATCCACTGCACCGCCATGTACCCTCATTTCAATGACTGAAGTACTGGAAAAGTTTCCTGAGAATATCACGGGACCGAAATGGAATACCTGAAACAGCAAGAGTAGAGAGACCCCGAGACAGATAACAGTAGCGGAATGTTTTTCCACCTGGGTACCATGAAAAATGGACTGAATAGAAATTCGCGAATAGACTGAAGACAGGATTGGGCAGGACCAATGTCACCCTTGCGAGATGAAGCTACATAGATGCTGAAAACATCAAGCTCCGTTGTCCGATATCTGCATTTTCTTTTACTGAAGATGAACTGTTTCAGGCAACGCAGAATGCTCTTGACGTTGAACAATAGTGGTTAACATTCGTATAAAATACCTTTGGTATTCCAATGTATTATTTGGCTATGTACAAGATGATTCTGACAAGAGAATTATAATATCATCAGCTTCAGGCAACCTGCGGTGAATGATCTCACATAACAGTACTAGGCGTATATAAGGATCGCTCTAAGTTGTTCACAAACTACGTTCAACCTTGAATATTGCGGTAGTTGTGCAAGTGCAGTGACTTCTCCGTTGCAACGGTGGTAAACGACCCACGCTGTTTTGTGTGTTTTCCAATTTTCAAACCTGGATGAGAGGGATTATTTTCATGCACTTATTTCAATTCGAAGTGAATAAGGGACAATGAAAATTATGACCACATTTGAATTTTCTAACGGAATGAACGGTAATAGAAAACAAGTTTCATTTTTAATGGATCTGATGTAAATAACACATATTTAATGAAGGCTTCGCGATATCTTTACAGCTCCATTAAAGAGCATAAGGTAAGAAACAATCCATTAAGTTGTTTCGAATGGGTATGGTGACTTGGTAAACGTCCGCAGAACAACATTTGCTGAAATATTTTCTCTCAGGAAAAACATACAAATATTAAAATAAAAAGGAATACAGGATTTACAACGTATAAAGAGGTTAGAGATAATAAAACAAAGCACAGAAAATATATTGAAGACTTTCAGGAACATATATACGACTTTCCAAGACAAGAAAAGCCTGTGCAGCAAACGTTAAACTCAAAAGGAATATATTATTCGTACAAGGAATGTTCGCAAAGTTCTTGGCGGGTACTACAATCGTCTTTCTTGAATAGGTATAAATTTTCCACTAGATGCTAATAAAGTAAGTTTTAACTGCCTATTCTGACCCGTTTATTTTCACTCCATCAAGAAAATCAGTTCCTAATTCCGGATAAATGCTAACTGGTGACAACAGTTCCACCCAGTGCGTCTATCCTTCTTAGCGTTTATACGTATAGAATTTTCGCCACTGGAAGATATACGATAAACATTTTTGTGAGCGAGTTTCACTCGGCAACATTCATGTTGACCTCGAGAGCCTTAACGCTGTCATGAAACTTGATGCGCTTCTCCATAATCAGTCCAGGGCGTCATATTCAATAATATGACTAAGCACGTCTGATATAAAGCTACATTTCCAATTGAATGCCACTTCGTTGATGCTCCTCACAATGCTGTCTGAAAAAGTGAAGATTTGAGTTGCTCATCTCCCATTAGCACAAATGCAACCTTCATCCCAAGTGCTTATTGTCGTTTACATTCGTGCTTAAGAGATGTCTACATCAAGAATAAGAATATGTAAGAACAGCTAAAATTAGTAGAATAATAATTATTTATTGCTGATTTTCTTATCATGTGTTCGTTATTATACCAATATATATATCTAAACTTATCAGCTATGGGCAGCTAAAATGGGTACAATAGACTGAACTTTGTATTGTATTGTATTGTATTGATTTTATACCATTGCTTATCAGGCACTTCTCGAATGTTCCTTGTTGGTTCTGATTTGAATGATCATCGCACGTTTGAAACCTTTACAGAACGTGGAAACATTAAATCACGAGTGACGTATCGTTTTAATATGACACGTTTAAGAAACTTTGCCTCATCGCAGTTTTGACCATCCTCAAACCGATATATGCTCCACTTGTGATCAGCTACATACACAGGTTATTTATAATAGACATGAGTAAGAGGACGTTAGTGCTGTCTGGATTTACATAATATGTGAGGCTCTTTTAATCAACAAGCATCATCAGCATTAAGAAGATTTACATAACCAAAAAACTGAGAACGTAATCACCAATATCATGCACGACCAAATTCGCTCCCAAAAACCATGCAGTGTAATATACGTAGTTTCATGGATTTGCAATAAGTGTTTTTTCCTCCAGCTTTGACGTAAGTTGAATGTTTTATCTTAGACAGCTGTCATTGTGTAATTTCTGCGCGAATGTTGCTCGCACAATTGAGAGTTTGTGGCACGAGGATATGACAGGCAGTGCTGCTAATTAATTTGGATCACATTTTTACAAAATCTTTTCAAATGGTGGTGCTGCAAGAACAAGTTACTTGTCTCGAGTGGTAAATGCTGTGGACAGAACAAAAAAGAAATGGGTGCATTTTGTTATAAAATGTGATTTTAAAGAAGCGGAAGTCCATTGTCCATTGTAGACAAGTCCATTGTGGAAGGTTATTGTTTCTTGAACAGTAACAGAGGTTTTGCTTTCATAAGGAAAACAACGTGTTACAAAGTTCATTGTTCCAGAGAATGTGAAGTTATGATTCAAGAGGCAAGAGATGTGAAGTCATTCACTATCAGTCATTTCAACAGTTGACATTATGTATAAACTCAATAAAACTAAACATTTTCAAGTAACAATAGCGACGGGTGAACAAAAGGAAACTCACGGATGATTGCTGCCAAGACAATATTAAAAGAGGTTAACCTCGGAAACATAGTAGTATCGTAAAAGCGAGGATGCAAATAAAGGACATCAGGAACATGCATCTACGTAAGCCAGAAGCCGAAAGTCGCATGTCTGAAGGAAATAAGAAGATATGGGTCACGTGATTCTCTTGATTAGAGAACTGAAGGAATCCATAGAAAAGCAGCTCGATTTGTTCTGTGTGATTTCCGACAGAGGAGTAGCGTTACGGAAAGTTTGGACCACTAATACTTTGGGGAAAGGAAACGTGTTGCTCGACGTGGTACGTTTCGAGCTGTCAGTGGAGACATGGCGGGGAATAACATTAGTAGACGAATAAATGTGAGTGTTGTTTTTAAAAGTAGGAAAGATCACAATATGAAGATGTTGTTGACATTTCGGAGGACGAATGGGGCAAATATTCGTTTGTGAAGTTAGGGATTAGAATAATTTACCAAGGGATATGTTCGATAAATTTACAAATTATTTGAAATTATTTTAGAAAAGTCTAGGTAAACAAGTGACAGGGAATCTGCCACCTGGGCGGCCCCCTAAATGCAGATCAGTGATGATTGAATTGGGGTATTTATGCTCAATATTTTGGGCTTTCAAAGAAAGTCAGATGTGCTATCTTACAAAAAAGGGACCACAATAATTTCTCGAATAATGTTCAATCATTCATATCCCAAGGAACTAAACAGATTTATAATTTAATTTGTCCCTCTATTTAATCATAGATAATGGGTGATGTTCTTACAGCCTATCAGTACTATTAAATACTTATTATTGATGGTTTGCCTTGTTTAAATGATTCTTCAGATCATCGTTCTTTTGATGAATAACGAATATTTCATCATAATTCAATAAAAAATATAGAGAAACTCTGGTTTATATATGAATCAAGTATGCTGTTGTATACATTATTGATCAAAAGAACTGTGAAAGGGCCTTTAAACCAGATGAAACGTGTCTACTTCAAAATATACTAATAAGTACATATTTAATAGTATTCACTGGCTGCATGAACAATAGCCTTCTTCTACACTAGTGTTGTTCAAAATTAAAGCAACAAGGGAAAATGTTTCCGTCTGTGTTCATTTAAACACATAATACGATCAGGTGATAGTAACTTACTTTACTTACTGCCCCTACATGGATTAGGCTAATAGCCTGTTCCGACCTCAGATTTTATTCCATCTCTTCATAGGACGACAATATCTCTTCTTCCCGTAGGATGGTATTCCAAGACAAGTTTTGGGATTCTATTTTTATCCATCCTCAGATCGTGGTTTTTCAATTTATCCTGTTTTGGAATATTCTTTCATTCACTGAGAATGTATTTAATTGTTGTCTGATATCTTCATTTCGCATTTTATCTTTTAGGGAGTATCCTTTCACTGATCTTAGGAATCTCATTTCAGCAATTCAGAGGGCAGCAGATGAAGCCATAGGAATGTAGAAGAAATTTAGGAGAAAAACTGGGCTTGAAATGTAGAATAAAGAAATTTCAGAAGCTGTCAAGCAAAAAAGAAATAATGTACTTGAAAATAATACAACACCGCACCCCACAAAATGAGAAAGAATATAAGAACAGCAGGAGCAAGGTCAAGTCACTGACGAGAAAACTCAAGCAAGAATCATGAGATAGGTTAATAAACTCAATAGAAGATGATATCCATGTCAGGCAAGAGATGACGTGTAAGTTAATGAAGCAACTCAACAGCGATGAAAGAGAAACTGTTAATACAGATATAATCGAAGTAGAATCATGGATATAACACTACAAATAATTGTGGCATAACGGGGAGTATGTAGAGAGAAAGGAAATCGAGGAATAAGTTTATTAAATGTTGCCTATAAAATATATATGCTAAAATAACAAACAATATACTTAAAATCATTCCACACAATCTCCTATTGGAAGAACAATTTGGATTTTGAAAAAACAGATCCTGTAGAGATAAAATATTTAGCCTCAAACAGATACTCGAGAAGATTTTTTCTAGGGGCTTTACGTCGCACCGACACAGATAGGTCATAAGGCGACGATGGGATTGGAAAGGCCTAGGAGTTGGAAGGAAGCGGCCGTGGCCTTAATTAAGGTACAGCCCCAGCATTTGCCTGGTGTGAAAATTGGAAACCACGGAAAACCATCTTCAGGGCTGCCTATAGTGGGATTCGAACCTACTATCTCCCGGATGCAAGCTCACAGCCGCGCGCCTCTACGCGCACGGCCAACTCGCCCGGTACGCGAGAAGAGAAGAGAATTTAACTTGAATACTTATGTCACTTTTGTCGACTGTGAAAAGGCTTTTGATAGTGTAGATAGAGAACAGTTATGGAATATAATGATAAAAAATTGATACACTATACATCTTATTCAAGTTATCCAAAGTATGTACAAAAGGACGAGAATTGTGTTAGACCTAGGATACAAATTAACGGAAGAAATATGAATTAATCAAGGTGTACGTCAGGGATGCAGCCTCTCTCCAACACTATTCATATATAGATGAAGTAATCAGAAATTGGAAACGAATTGTGCACTCTGGAATGAAACTGAACAGAGACACATTCATAAATGCAGATAATCAGTTTATCCTGAATTCTGATTTTTGCAATGACCAGATAATGATCTGTGTATAAATCGCTGCCTCTATATACTCTGACATCTGTTACATCTGAGCCTAACATTTTATCGAACACTATATAGTCAACAATTGATCGCTGTCCTTTTGCAGTTCATGTAGATTTACGTACGTCTTTCTTCTCAAAGCATATGTTTGTAATTTTTAATTGATTATAGGATGCAAATTCTATCAATAATTTACCATTTTCATTTAAAATTGGTTCTCCTTTATTTCCCACTATTTCTACAATTGGTTTGTTCCCTACTCGGGCATTGAGATGACCAGCCAGAACAACAAAGTCACTCTTACATATGTTACCTAACACTGATTGGAGAACTTCATAAAACTGTTCAGATTCTTCCTCTTTGTTTTCTTCAGGAACATACACGGCTACCAAGGTTAATTTCCCTCTCTCTACCTTCAACCTCAGCACCAAAATCCTTTCATTTATAATGGTGTAGCTTTCTATTTTGTTCTTCCACTTCCTGTCTGTTAATATTGCGACAACTCCTGCAGCTCTTTTATCCTGTGTAACTCCGCTATAAATCATAGTGTATTTATCAATTTCCTTTGTCCCTTGTAGTTTTCTTTTTTGTCTCAGTAATTACAGCAACATTGATACCTTTCCTAGCCAGCTCTCTATCCAGTTATTCTTATTTGCCTTTTATGCCTCTCACGTTCCAAGTTCCCAACGTTAATGTATCTCTAATTCCAAATCGTTTGTCCTTTGATCTTGCCTTTGTCGTCATCATAGAATCCGTCCGGTTATTCATCTGAGATTTATGAGTGAGGTAAGTTTTTAAGTAGAAGAGTTACCAGGCCTTCGCACAACCCCCAACCTGGAGGACCGGGGACTCTTCTGTCAGGGTGACCATACCCTAGCCGAGGGACCCAGTTTTAAGGCGCCATATACTCGCCCTCACCCATCCCCATGAGGGGTAGGATTTGCTGGTTACATTAACAGATGGGCTGTACACTAAAGCATTTCTTGAGTTTTAATGGCAGCACTTACTCAATATCACTGCAACCCGTAAGGCTCAACAACCAGCCAGTGACCCTCCTCCTTTACCGGGCTTGGGACCGGGACTAGGAAATCCGAATCATTCCTAGTGGCGGAGTTGATAGTAACGTGTAAACTAATGACACAACCACTGTATTCTGTCGAGCAGATGACATGCCTGTCTTTATACAGCAAGGGAAGTGATGACGTCAGTACCCCTTCTAGCCGGTGTACGTTGAGAGTAATGCCATTTTCGTCAAAATTCCACATTCACTGAGACTAATACGGAAGTGGAAGAATAATTGTTGTGGAAAGGCATCATAACAACCATTCGAACGCCTCTCCACGAACTTGTACGGGTAAACGTGCAACGATTTACAGCCATCAGGTATCTTTTGGACTAGACAAAAGAGTGACTGAATGGGTTGCTATATTTCTAGAAAATAGATCTCAGAGAATTAGAGTAGGCGAAGCTTTATCTGACCCTGTAATAATTAAGAGGGGGATTCCTCAAGGCAGTATTATCGGACCTTTATGTTTTCTTATATATACATTAATGATATGAGTAAAGGAGTGGAATCAGAGATAAGGCTTTTTGCGGATGATGTTATTCTGTACAGAGTAATAAATAGGTTACAAGATTGTGCGCAACTGCAACGTGACCTCGATAATTTTGTGAGATGGACAGCAGGCAATTGTATGTTGATAAAAGGGGTTAAAAGTCAGGTTGTGAGTTTCACAAATAGGAAAAGTCCTCTCAGTTTTAATTACTGTGTTGATGGGGTGAAAGTTCCTTTTGGGTATCATTGTAAGTATCTGGTTGTTAATATAAGGAAAGATCTTCATTGGGGTAATCACATAAATGGAATTGTATATAAAGGGTACAGATTTTTGGACATGGTTATGAGGGTATTTAGGGGTTGTAGTAAGGATATAAAGGAGAGGGCATATAAGTCTCTGGTAAGACCTCAACTTGAGTACGGTTCCAGTGTATGGAACCCTCACCAGGATTACTTGATTCAAGAACTGGAAAAAATCCAAAGAAAAGCAGCCCGATTTGTTCTGGGTGATTTCCGACAAAAGAGTAGCGTTACAAAAATGTTGCAAAATTTAGGCTGGGAAGAATTGGTGGAAAGAAGAAGAGCTGCTCGAATAAGTGGTATGTTCCGAGCTGTCAGCGGAGAGATGGCGTGGAATGACATTAGTAGACGAATAAGTTTGAGTGGCGTTTATAAAAGTAGGAAAGATCACAATATGAAGATAAGGTTGGAATTCAAGAGGACAAACTGGGGCAAATATTCATTTATAGGAAGGGGAGTTAGGGATTGGAATAACTTACCAAGGGATATGTTCAATAAATTTCCAATTTCTTTGAAATCATTTAGGAAAAGGCTGGGAAAACAACAAGACAGGGTATTTGCCAGCTGGGCGACTACCCTAATTGCAGATCAGTATTGATTGATTGATCTGTACCTGCACCTGTAGGATGCGCTCAGGAAACGAACTTCTTCACGCCCAACTCCACCAAGCACTCTCCAGATGATAAGAGTTGCTGTATAGATTGATTGATTGATTGATTGATTGATTGATTGTGACGAGATCATAATAACTCATGTTTGTTTTGAGTTGCTGTGGGCCCAGATGGACGATAATACGTGCCCACATAGAGCGCTAACGATTGAGTATTCCTGGAAACTGAAGATATAGTCGGCATGTATTGGCCTGCTTTCTCTCCTGACTTGAACCCGATAGAGCACCTGTAGGATGCGCTCAGGAAACGAACTTCTTCACGCCCAACTCCACCAAGCACTTTCCAGATGATAAGAGTTGCTGTATAGAAAAAATGGGCGTTCCACAAAATAACGTTACTGACATCACTCACAGCATACCACGTCTGTATTACTGCCACCGTTGACCACACGCCGTATTGAGAGAAGAAGAATCAGTGATATGGCTTTTGTGACTGTGGATACATTTTGCAGCGAAGCAGGCAATGGTGGTTAGTGACTGTTCTTTTATCAATGACAAAAAATGTTATTCATTAATTAATGCCTTTCTGTGCATGGCGGTGCTCAGGCTATGAAGCCTGCTATTATGCTAAACCATATAAATACACACGTGCATGAACATTATACATTGAACATTACTGTTTAAAATTAAGAGTAAATTTAATGTAAAGTTAACGTAAAATGTAATTTTAGTGAAATTTAAATTTTCATAAACAATCTTTTAACGTTGTTAAATAAATGTACGGTATTTACTACGATTAAAAACTAAATCTAGAAAAATTTAATTATAACATTGCTAACCTTACATTTTCATAATATGTATTTAATAATCTAACTTTTGAGGTTGATTCCTAGTTTCATTAATCTCAATGTGGGCACAACTTCCAGAACTTTCTTGTGAATAGTGTTAGGTTACTTATGTCTCTAATTTCAGCCGGGATAGATTTCCAGGAACGTATGTCTCCGGTACAAATGAGTTGTTATACGAACTGCTGTGATGAGTGGAGTTGGACAGCAAGGATCAAGTTGATGACCTCGAGGGTGCTCTACCTAAGTGGGAGATGGAGGTAATGTGGTTTACCTGTTTACCTGTTTGCAGTATTTTATGCATAAGTAGAAGATAGTATGTCATTTGTTTGTGTACTGGTTTCTCCAGTACCTTTCCTAGTACAGGGATGATACTAAAAGGGCGGTAATTGTCAAGGGTTGAATTAACATTATATATTTACCTCGATTCTCTTCAGAAATATGGAAGCTAAACATATGCTAAGATGAGATATTATGTACAATATTTATATATTTTACAAATTACTTAAATAATACTGCGTAAGATCATACGTACTATGTACATAGCTTCTTAATGTTCGCTCATTCTGTCTATCGATATTTAGCTACTTACTCATTTATTCAATAATTCCTGTGCGGGCAGATTTCCTCTCACTCTACCAATCTGTCATTCACTTATTTACCAACACACTCAAACACACATTCAGCAGTTCCATTAAGTTACATATAGATCAGATATTTTGGAAGGGGCAAGTTCTTGACATCTCCTGACAGCGAGTTCCGTAGCCTTAAAGAACTCCAAAAGAAACCCATCTGAAAGGCAGAGGTACGGGCGAAAGGCAGATATAGGGATTTCCGAAGAAATATACTACTGCAATTTTTCTGAAGGAGACGGATGATGGCATATTTCCAGTTTTCAGGAAAGATTTGATGCTTGTTGTTTTAAGGGGCCTAACATCGAAGGTCATCGGCCCCAGGAAAGATTTCCATCGTATGAGAGTTGTAAATAATGTGCGTTATTGTAGGAAGAATGAGGTCTAGAAATTTTCATAAAAGGGACAGGTTGATGTTGATTCCATCGTGTCCAGTAGATCCAGATTTAATATCATTGAGGGCGCTATTTACGTCACCTGGTCACATGAGAGAAGTAAAATGTTCCTCCGCCTTGGTTTCCCTTTGAAGATATTCTGTTCGTCTGAAGGATTCCTGAGCTAAAATAAATAATTCAGATCATCCAAGCGTACATTACAGTGACTACCCTTTGTATTTGTTTTCATAAATCCCTATCGCGAAGAGTTTTCCATACGATAGCAGAGTTAGTATGAGTAGCATATTTTAGCGTATCTTATCACCTGCGTTGATTTTTTTTTCGGAGTCTTTCATATTTCTCGAAATTGCCCTTTGTTGGATGTTTCACATAATACTTGTAGGCTGCGTCTCTGTCTTTCGCTTGATCTCGGATTTATTGATTGAGCCTAGAGTAAGAGGGTCGTTTTATTGAGCAGTGCATAATGGGGCATGTCTGTCGTATAAACTTAAGAGAAGTTCGTTAAAATGAGATACTTCGTCATCATTGTCCTTTATATACTGAACTGTGTGGCATGGTGTGCTCAGAGCGTTCTCAATGAGGGCTTCTTCGTTCAACTTTTTGAAGTCCCAGTACGTGATTATCTTACACTTGTATTTCGGGCACGTCAGTGATTATGCAGCGTAAATCATACCCTGGCGGAAAAGACCTGGCACAGACATCTGTCCATGTGACTATATGCGGTCATTATTTTTAAAAATGTTCAAGGACTGTATACGAGGTTGCAACATGGTGTGTTGACTGTTAAACTCTCCAAATGAAATAACATGTTCATACCTGGATGTTAAATCCTGTAGCGCTTCCTCCAGATCCATGATATATCCTGCCTTCCGTGGGCGATACACAACACAGAGTAAACACTTCATACCATGAACTTCAATTGCTATAAATGGGAATTCCGGTCTGTAAGACTATTCACTTCGTGATTTCCTTATGTTTCAGATCATCACGAATGAATATTTCCACTCCACCTGCGGGCTTTCCTTCCCTATCGTTCCTAACTAAAGTGTACCCACTCACTTTAACTAGTTCTGAAGAGATAGACTGATGTGGCTGTGATTCTGAATTCGTTAGAGCATGCAGACTGCAGGCTGAAAATATTTCGGAGAATTATACGAAATGAGGGACAATGTTCCGTGAATTGATTTATGTTATTTGTAGAGAAGTAGGATAAGACGAAAGAATGTCCATGAGAGGCTAAGTGGTATTCTGCGAGGGGGCATGATGGGATAATGACCTGCCTGGGACAGTGGTGAATGCAATCTGAAGTTAGAGACATTTGTATCCTGGTCATTTAATGCTGCCAATTTCAAAGTTAAATTATGACAAATGATAGTAAGAAGTACCGACTACACGTATAAGATTAGCATCTAGATCAGAATAGCAACAACTTAGAAAATTAAATTAACTGAAATGACTATGGCGGTCCTTCTATTACGGAGAGAATGCTCATGAATACTGAATATTGTTCAGATCTGAACATTTAGTTACGGCTATTTTACGGTTCCCTTGTTTTTCACATTAAATGATCCCAACTCTAGACCAAATGTTCTGGATAGTAAATTTGCGAAAGCGTCTTGAAGAAGTCGGAGTCTTGCCGGAGATAAGTCCTCACGATGGTTTTATAATAGGCCTTAAGTTTCGTTTTGTTTGTGAATATAGCGATTCTCTTAAGGTATGACACAATTTGACTACTATAGGTCAAGAATGCCCGTTAGTAGTATGAGCAATGTATGTTCTAAAACAATGGGTGCTGAGTCAGCATTTTCTCACGAGGTCATTGACACCTAGTTAAGTAGTAAGGCTATGTAGTTTACAGAACGAGGCCATTGACCCCTAATTGAGTAGTAAGACTAAGTAGTTTCCAGAATATTAAGGTTAAGATGCGGAATAACGTCATACTCTTGCGTGGGAGAGCAAGCCTAACCTCACAGACTCTACTGGAGGGGCCTAATTTGTCGGGGAATGATCTGGGGTCCTTTTGACTCCTAGATAAGTTTATGACGTCATACACATACGTATGTGGACAATGCTAACCTCACGGGCCACTTTAGAGGAGTCGAATCGCACGTGTCCCCTTTCGAGGAGCCGAGTCGGAAAGGTCACGGACCCATTTGGAGGAGCCGAATCGATAGGGCGCCCCAGGAGGCGCCACAAATCGGTTAGGTGACCTGCAGATGAGTTTAAGACCTCATTATGATGTGATAAGCTAACCTTGGGCACGAACGCTAACCTCACACAGACAAGCTCCCGATGGAGGAGTCCACTCGGTTAGCTGACTGGTAGTTGAGGTTATGGCGCCATGATGACGTGTTAACCTAACCATGCTACGAGGAACGCCATCCTAACCTCAAATAGGCTATTTGCGGTCTCCCCTTGGAGGAGCTTAACTGGTGTGGATAACACGTATGTTAACCTAACCTTGGGCACGGACGGTAACGTAACCTCACACACAAGCTTTTTGCCCGTCTCACCGTGGAGGAGTGACGGAGCTGTGACGTAATAGGTGCAGGCTTTTTAAAATGCATGCTTATCTTTACATAACCGAACACGCAGGCCTTCTCCTGACAGAGCTGTGACGTCACAGCGTGGATGATTTGAAATGCTGACTGTTGGCTAAGGGTGCATGACGTTATAACCTAACGTATGTCTATTCCTTGCTACGTTTCTGTACTGTGTCTGGTTTGTAGTGGGATGAATCAGGCAAGATCGATTTCTATAACCGAATGCTTTTCCTGACATGAACCTCGTCAGGGAAGATAATAATAGGAAATAAATGACGTGATATATGATAGTAGAAAGGGAGAGAGTAAAACCCGCCAGTAGCACATAGCCTTCGCCTGTCATAGACAGGTCTGCTCAAGGCTATACGTCTCCATCCGACGGAGAAAGAACTATCAGCAGCGTTATATGCCCTCACTCCACATGAGCACTGCGGAGAGGATTGGGATTTAACGAAGGAATTTTTGGGTACACAATCTAGTAATTAGAAATTGTATACCACCACCTACATTAAACTGCCAGGCTGAAAGGCTCAGACGGTTGAGATGCTGGCCTTCCGTCGCAAACTTTGCAGGTTCTATCCTGGCTCAGCTGTGAGGGAGGGTTAGGGGGAGACATGTAAGTGCACTCTAGCGGCGTCTTCGTGAGTTACTGTAAACAAATATCCCGCTAGAGACATAACAGTGCACTCTTACGACGATTTACTGAGGTAGTAGACTAGCAACAACTGATCCTGTGTTTAAAGTAGAACTGATTATCATATGAATACGTGTGTGAACGCATTTCCTTTAAAATCGATGTTCCTTAAGCAAGATATAGCATATTACAAGTAACCAACCTTTGTACTTAACGCTCTTTATACAATGTATTTCCTTTTATTTCCTTATCTTATCTATCTGAATATCCTCCTCCTAACGGAGAGAGTTCTATCCTCCTTATAGAACTAGTAGCTTATATCTACCTCCTCATCCTCCTCCTCATAGATTTTGACTTCCTCCTCCTCTTTCTAAAACGCATCTTTACTTAGTCGTTGAAACTTTCCTAAGTAGCTGACTAATTTTACAAATATTATAAAACTGCATTTAACTTGAAATATATGAAATATCTGCATTTAAAATGGAAAATTGAAAATTAATATTTATTAAATAAAATACACACTCGTCGGACCTTGTACTCACACATCCTTGTTACCTGCTTACTTACAAATACGTTATTTGAAGGCCATATAAGTTCTGGGAAAAGCAGATTGGCGTTCGGTTTCCCCATTAATTTTGAGGTTAAGATATTTTACTGTCATTGAAATAAAACTATGAATTCGTTTGATCGGACAAAATATATTCTTTAAATAATATATAAAAAATAGTGAGTCTTGTTGCGATAAAACAGATGAGAATATGAAATTATGACATTGCAACTGAAAGAAATTAGGCATGAATTTGAATTCTTCTTGACCGGACATTTAACAATTTATACGAAATATTTCCCTCACTGATTCACTTGACTGTACCTTCAACACTTTGAGTGTAATTACGACGTATTCCTTTGATCTGGTGTTTACTGTAGATGTGTCACGCCTAACTTGGTGATACATTCTTGTGACTGCTTCTTCTCCATATCATCTGACTTCTTTGTAAGTCAATATGGTATTACCTCATAGCAGGTGGTATCCCTCTCTGACTCCATGGTAAGCCCTTGCGTCCGTGTCTTCAACTAAGTAACCGACCAACTAACTTTGGCCTCACTCTCTCACTGACCAATGATTAATGGCTCACTGAGTCTTCTCCATCTCTCGTTCACACTCGTTGACTGACCGACTGAGGCCTCTTCATCTCGTAGACTTCTTCACTGTTCAGCTTCCGTTTAACTAATGACTGACGCTAAAATATGCACCCACCTTTTATAGACGTTGGTTGACACAGCTATAATCTCCAGAAATAACAATGACATACTCCCACAACGCCTCAAACTGTTGCATGTAATGGTGAAATCCCCCGGGGCTCCCTAAGAAACTCAAAGGAACAGAGCTCAGTGCTAAGTGAGCACGATGACGTAGCCTTGACATGGCGATGACTTGGCAGAAATGTCAGCAGTATAGCAATATAAGAACGTCACTTCCACATCTGATACATCGAAACTCTCACTGTACTGGTATTTAATGTTAATCTACATATACGTATATATGCATACACTCAATTACAAATACGCAAGCGACAAGCATTGCATAATGGAATTGTATAATAATTATAACAAAATAATAGTAATCTCACAGATAAAATAATAATAATACGGATATAATAATAATAATAATAATAATAATAATAATAATAATAATAATAATGATATAATAATAATAATACAGATAAAATAATAAAATAATAAAAATACAGATATCATCTTGTAACGGGATTTGAACCGTTACAATTCTCCTCCCTCATAAATAAATCGAAGAACAAAGAATCGATTGATTTATGAACAAAATTATATATATATAATACTGACACATATGAACACTTTAAATGTGTATACCACAATAATTTTCTTTTTCAGCATCCATACATTTTGTAAAATATCACAAATATGATAATTTTTCTCGCACATTGCCATCGTAGATAACTGTCCAGTGTCCCATTCTCTATTTCTCTCATACAAATCACAAGAGTACAGCACTCAATTTAACACATACAAATAATTTTAAATGATTACACTACTTTCTTCTTTTTTTTACATATCAAACCTTTTTGTGAAATATCACTTATATGAGAACTTTTCTCGCATTTTGTTATCGTAGATAACTGTCCAATGTCCTGTTCTCCGCTTTGTCACACAGTACATGACAATGTAGCACTTATTCTTCCAATACACCAATACGACACTTGGTTCACACGCAAATTCACATATGTTAGTTTTATTTTGCCAGTTTCTCACAAAAATTAATCATCTTATTCTTATCTCAACAAATCTCACGTGAAGTACATTTTTAAATTCTTAATGTTGTAAGTACCGGCAATATTCCCTTCCTGATCTTTTAAATACTATGCACACTCCCCGATACGGTTCACAATAGTGAAATACCCCTGATACAAAAGAATAACTTCAAGATATTTCCCGCCTCTGCAGATGATGAAATGGAACTCTGAGTAGCACTCTGTCACTCAAACGGAATCAATTTTGCCCTTATTAACTTACATATCTTAATAAACCACCTCCCCCTTGGCAACAATAATTAAAGAATCAATACTATAGCTACAAGATGGTTCAATTATTCCGTAATCCAGCATAATGCTTATTTGTTCTTAGACTTCACTAGCACATTTAAGTTGAATGGGGGTATTTACCTCCCACAAATGACGAATGGTCATGTACTACAAATTTATGTTCATATACGTGTTCTTCGTCACTTACCACTAAATACATCTCGATGCTTACCTAACATCGAACACAATTACTCCTCCTGTAATTCACTCGAATTACCTCACATCACTGCCTCATACCGACTATCCCTTGGATACTGGTCGTTATAGACACGTAACACACACTAACATTTCCTCTCACTAGGAACAACTTCACTTAACTCTCATATCTTTCAAAGAACACACGTCACCAACACACTTACCTCAGACCATCATAATACGTACTTCTTTGCTAGTTTCCTCGTAGAACGAACACACACTACCTAAATCAAAGTCTACTCTACCTCCATGATTTGCAACCAAGTCAGCTCCTAAAATCACTGAATACACAATCTTTGGTACAACAAGGCATGCTGAAACCTATCTTCAATTATGATTGGTACCGCTATCATTTTATTTACTCACTGTAACTTACCCAACGGCTGTTGTTATATCTAATAGTACCTATGCTTACCTTCTTCGTATCACAATTTCAATCGTCGGAGTTATCACCTCACTACTTACATCATATTCTCAGTATCATAAGTATTTACATCACTTTAACAGATCACTTCTTACGTCTAACTTACTAGTACGATTAATTACTTCACTATCTATGACTACGTCATTACTTAAATATCTCACTTAACATTACTTAGGTCACAATCACACTATACTCTTAAATCTACTTTCACTTCATAACTACTTATACTACACATCTGTTCATCTTATACCTTTAGCCTCTCCACTTAACTTACCCGATTCCCTGTGAATCTGAAATACTCTGGCTCAATAACGACACCTGGATAACATTCATATTAATACTATCATAGTCTCTCTGATAACTCAAACCCGTACGCCTCCCATCTTCCAATTCTCTCCGATTACTCTTCTGACTTCTCTCTCATAACTCAAATACATACGCCTCCCATCTTCCGATTCTCTCTGGTTACTCATCTGACCCCTATCACCATCGACATAACTCTTAATCCTCTGCTCATCAGGGTTATTACTTCTCATCTGATACACGGCTAACATTTTCCCCCCTCTCTCTACTATACTACTTTCCCCAGTCATCATACGCTCTCTCTCGCGCCCCTGTAAACATTCCTCCCAGAGCTTATCAATGAACTTGCCTTTAATCTCTCCTAAATTAGACATCTTATCCCAGTACACTCGAAAGCATATTTTACTTTCACCGATAAAAACATTCGACAAGATTTCCAGCACGTATTCTTATTCAATAACATTATTTCTCAACTTACTTGCAAATCTTTTCTCAACTAGTTTTACAAACTCTATAGGATTAAACTGTTTTCCAGAAAACTTGGTTAAATCACGATCCCTACTGAACAAACCACTCACTACTATCACCTCTACCGCCGTCTTACCTCTAAATTCCTGCCGTATCACTTCCTAGCAACTAAAAATTTCTTCTTCCGCTCCTCTCTCAGCCTTCTCTTCCTCTATTCTCATTTCTTCCTGCAATTCTTCCTCTCTCTCCCTTACCTGCTGTGATAGCGTTTCCTGTTCGTTCCGTAGTTCAGTGAACTCCACATGTTTGCTTTCAATTTGTTCATTTCCACTAATCTGTTCCCTCGTCTCTTCCCCAACTACATTGTAAATGTTGTCCAATCTTTCCTCGTCTTCCCGATTACTGGAAATTTTATTACTTAATTCTTTGATATTCTCTGTACATGTTCCTTTGACAAGCTCAATTTGAGTATGAAGATCGCTCCGACTCAACTCCATTTCTCCTCTAAGGTCAACACACTCTTTGTTTAACTTATTTTCTAACTTGCATATTTGACCAGTTACCTCTACTATCTTAGTATCTATTTTAGAATTTAGTGATTCACTTAACCCATCTATTTTATCATTGATCACATTAAGATTTTCGTTACAACTACCAATCATTTCTTCCATTTTACTACTTATGGAGTCAATCTATTTATTACAATTTTCATTATTAGTACTAATTAATTCTTTCATCTCTTCCTTACTATTTTCGTTACTACTAATTACTTGTTCCATTTTACTACTTAGTTAATCTGTTTATTACAATTTTCATTACTACTATCAATTAATCCTTTCATCACTTTCTTATTATTTTCACTCATCTTTTCCTTTCGTTTATTACTATTTTCATTACTATTACTAATTAATTCTTTCATCTCTTTCATCTCTTATTATTTTCACTACTAGTATCAATCTTTTCCTCCATCCGTTTATGACTGCTTTCACTACTACTAATTATTGTGGCCATCAGCAAGGAAAATTGATCTTGGTTCATCCCCCTTGGGACTTCCTTCTGAGTTTCAGTGTGCTTCTCAATTTCTGCACTTTCCTGAATTACCTAAGAAGCTTCCATCGTATTCACCTGCTCCCTATTCTGAATTTCACCTTGGATGTCCGCGGGAGCAACGACCTCGTCATCACATGACTTGTTATTGTCTTCCTTGTCCATCTTTGGTTCAGTAGTGATAGTACGCGATCTCAAATTAATTTCCCTCTTTAAATCCCTTGACATATCCCCAAAATAAAAATATATATCACAAAATTACACTCCTGACATTTACCGGTAATAATTTCCGTTGGCTTAAATGTGCATACTCTTCCCAAAATGAACCTATGATGTGCTGTCATTCAGACCAAGTTCTGAATTTATTCGAGTCCCACGTTGCGTCGACACTTTGAGAATTATTACTAATAGCTAACAGGGTGTGGGGTAATAAGCTTACTTTTGACAACATACCATATATGTTCTGGGAAAAGGAGATTGGCGTTCGGTTTCCCCATTAATTTTGAGGTTAAGATATTTTACTGTAATTGAAATAAAACTATGAATTTGTTTGATCGGACAAAATATATTCTTTAAATAATATATAAAATAGTGAGTCTTAGTGCGATAAAACAGATGAGAATATAAAATTATGACATTTCAACTGAAAGAAATTAGGCATGAATTTGAATTCTTCTTGACCGGGCATTTAACAATTTATACGAAATATTTCCCTCACTGATTCACTTGACTGTACCTTCAACACTTTGAGTGTAATTACGACGTATTCCTTTGATCTGGTGTTTACTGTAGATGTGTCACGCCTAACTTGGTGATACATTCTTGTGACTGCTTCTTCTCCATAACATCTGACTTCTTTGTAAGTCAATATGGTATTACCTCATAGCAGGGTGTATCCCTCTCTGACTCCATGGTAAGCCCTTGCGTCCGTGTCTTCAACTAAGTAACCGACCAACTAACTTTGGCCTCACTCTCTCACTGACCAATGATTAATGGCTCACTGAGTCTTCTCCATCTCTCGTTCACACTCGTTGACTGACCGACTGAGGCCTCTTCATCTCGTAGACTTCTTCACTGTTCAGCTTCCGTTTAACTAATTACTGACGCTAAAATATGCACCCACCTTTTATAGACGTTGGTTGACACAGCTATAATCTCCAGAAATAACAATGACATACTCCCACAACGCCTCAAACTGTTGCATGTAATGGTGAAATCCCCCGGGGCTCCCTAAGAAACTCAAAGGAACAGAGCTCAGTGCTAAGTGAGCACGATGACGTAGCCATGACGTGGCGATGACTTGGTAGAAATGTCAGCAGTATAGCAACATAACAACGTCACTTCCACATCTGATACATCGAAACTCTCACTGTACTGGTATTTAATGTTAATCTACATATACGTATATATGCATACACTCAATTACAAATACGCAAGCGACAAGCATTGCATAATGGAATTGCATAATAATTATAACAAAATAATAGTAATCTCACAGATATAATAATAATAATAATAATAATAATAATAATAATAATAATAATAATAATAATAATAATAATAATATAATAATAATAATAATACAGATAAAATAATAAAATAATAAAAATACAGATATCATCTTGTAACGGGAATTGAACTGTTACATTGTGCACCTGTGCCATTGTTGACTCTGTTGCAGGCCTTGTACCACTTTTCAAATTTCGTAACAGAGCTACGAATGAAACACATTGTACATACTTTATGGGTAGTTCTATAACAGCGGGACTGAGCATGTGCCAAACTAAGGTCATGCTGTTTTAACATGCACCGATCACGTCGACATGGTTATGCATGTCTAGACTTGTTCGTTAACAAGGTCAGTCTCTAGTAAACTGAAGACTTTACATGTGCTATAAGGGAGAATATTTTCTTAGGTCTCTAAGATACTGTGATAGAGGGTAGAGTGGTGTATTTTTTCATGACAAGAACATTAATATTTTGATGTACAAGGCTTTAAATTGAACGGCAAAAAATTTGTGTTCAAGGAGGTGGCTGTGTTGGATTGCACTGTGTTATGGGCCAAAAACTCATCAGTTTAGTATATAGCCCACCTTTCCCTTACTGTTCGCGAACAGATGAAGACAAAATGCAGACACAATGGATAGAAAAAATTAGGTCTGCAGTGAGAAGAAAAATGAATACCTTATCGCTTTCTATCTATGATCATGAACGCTCATTTGTCATGAGGAGATCTTGTTTATTTAAAGGGTTGTGAGAAGGAATAGTTGCATGAGCATCTACCATCAATATGTGAAATTATCGATATGCGTGAATTAGGATGTCCAGCATTTAAAACTCTTCTCAAGGAGCATAGTGGAGAAACAATTAAACAGTCTTCACGCCATGTGTGCATGCACTTTTATTGGTTGTGCCGCAGTGCATGCCGGGAGGTGAACAACATATGTAAATTGCAGTGTCGAAATGACACCAGTGTGAAAGAAACATTTATAGAGTAAAGACATCATGTTATTTCTATCTGATACTAAGTGTAATGCAATTGAAGAGGCAATCGTAAAGCTTTATGCTTGTAAAAAGAAACTAAACCCATTTACTGAAGAAGAGTTGAATGCATTACCAAAGGTATTTTTGGTCAATGTAGCTCCGAATGCTGTAAAGAAAATCTGGGATAAGGTGCCCCTTAAGTGGACTCAAGATCCTGTTTTGGCAGTTTACATCATGAACAAGTGAGTTTAGCTAAGAGACCTTCAATGAGACTGTGCCGTACATGTCAACTCATTAAACTGTATCACAGACCTAAAACTAACAAGTTATCTTTGCTTATAAGCAGTTATCATGGCTGTGAAAGAGTAAGCAATCTGTGGCAGAAAAATGGTGAAGAAACGTGCTGGGAGAAAGGTGAAGAAGCATGGTGGCCATGAACTCACCAATAAGGTGATTGATCTCCTTTCTTTTGAGGCGTTTAAAAAGGGGGCTCCCAAGGGATGATCGAATTAGAACCATGCGACTGCTTGTAATTAGTACCACCACGCGGGGAACAACATGGGTCGCTTTTACTTGCCCGTGGCACCACTAAGTTAGGTACGTAATAGGTTTGTGATTAGCAGCGGCATTGTGTGCTTTCGGCCTTTACAGTACCTGTGATTAGTAACACTATATGAGCGACACCACGGGTGAGCGACACCTAGGTTCTGCCTTGCCTATGATTAGTACCTACTCTGTGAGGAGCACCACGGAATAGTACGAGTCCCTGTCGTAAGTACACTTATGTAATGAACACCATAGGTTTGCGTTGCCTGTAAATTGTAGTACAATGTGGGGAACACCATAGATCTGTGTTATATGTGCGCATTACATTACCTGTAAATAGTACCATAATGTGTGGAATACCGCGAGTCTCCGCTACTTTTGATTAGTACCGCAATATATCAAGTATCATGGTTCCACTTTCCTATCGATGAGTACCATTATGAGGGGCCAATGACTTGGACTTTGTCCCCTTTAGACTACAAGCGTCAATGATTCAGTATTATGCTTTAGACGCAGTCCCTTGGTCAGTAATACTATTGTGTAACGTTAGTTTCTGGGAATGTGAGGCATTGCGGGTCGGATCCATTGATTGTTTTAAATTCATATCCATCCATTCATTCTTCGTCCACATGTTTTGAATTCTGGTCAGTGGAGGATTTAGAACTTTCAAATTGTTATTGCATTTCGTCTTATTTGGTACCATTAGCGGCCGATGACCTAGATGTTAGGGCACTTTAAACAACAAGCATCATCTTCCTTTTGAGCTTCATCTTCCTAGTTACCAGTACTCTGGCCCTGGAACTCAACTTGATTTCCGCTTGGCACGTGGTGATCATGGTATTAATATGTTAGATACTACCTGCAAAGAGCATGACATTGCTTATCGTCAAAACAAACCTGAACTAAGACGCGTAGCTGATGAAAATCTGTTTCGTAGAGCTGTGCAGCATGTGACGTCAGCTAATGCTACAGTTGTTGAGAAGATAGCGGCACTTGTCGTTGCAATAAAAAGAAAACTCTTACTGGGTGGTGACATTAAACAGCGAAGACAGTATAATTAATCTATGTAAAAAAGGACAGAAGAGATTTGCTTGAAGAAGGAAATATAATATATATACAGGGTGTTAGGTGTATACGTGCAGATATTTATTGTAGCAATAGAGAACGATGTGACGAACCACTATATATCAAACTTTTAGTAATCCTCGGAAGTTATTTTCGAGGGCAAAGGGGTACGATGTTTTTAGAATAGGTAGTATGCCTTGTTCTTGTGAATGAATAGCTTTCCTTTGATAACAGGCAAGTCGCGCGCCATCCCTGCCAAACTGGTTTCTGTTCTGTTTATGTTTAAGAGCAAATGTACTACTGTGACGGCTGAGCGCTCCCTATTCAATGCCACGAGATGTTACGTAATATACTTGCCAAACTGGTTTTATGTTTACGAGCAACTGACCTACGGTAACAGCTGAAGGCTACCAGTCTACAACATGTTACGTTACATTATCGCCAGACTGGTTTGTTGTTGTTAGTACTTAGTTTCCGTCTTAGGGGTTTCAGACAACACTAGTTATCGGTTTCGGACCCTGGAGATGTATTGAATTCTCAGCGTTAATACTGGTTCATTTGCTGTTACGTCCTTTAGGGGATAGGGATATCTGTGGTCGTCAGCCCTGTGGTCTAGTGAGTATGGAAATGACCTGAAAACCTGTGTCGGTGCGCGACCTGTACGAGCGTGTGATATAATTATTGGTTGGGATACGTACGCCGGGACGTGAAATGCGGTACGATCCCCGTTGTGCATTGCGTAAAGGTAGAAGAAGGAAGACAGTTCCTTGCGCCAACGAACAAATGCATGGCATACGATATCCATATGAGCAGAATCAGAATTGAATTATTGAAGCACATCGAACGTTTTGTTTCAAACGAAAAATGGACATATTATACAACTAAGTAAATTAAACGTACCTACATTTCATGCTTCCTGCCTGGTTGAGTGGCTAAAACGGTTGAGGTGCCAGCCTTTTGACTCCAACTTCGCATGTTCGAACCTGGCCCCGTGCAGTGGTATTTGAAGGTGCTCAAATACGTCAGCCTCGTGTCGGTATATTTACTGGTACACCGAGCTCGATAGCTGCAATCGCTTAAGTGCTACCAGTATCCAGTATTCGGGAGATAGTGGGTTCGTACCCCACTGTCGGTAGCCCTGAAGATGGTTTTCCGTGGTTTCCCATTTTCACACGAGGCAAATGCTGGGGCTGTACCTTAATTAAGGCCATGGTTGCTTCCTTCCCACTCCTAACCCTTACCTGCCCCGTCATCGCTATAATACCTATCTGAGTCGGTGCGACGTAAAGCAACTTGTCATTCGAGCCAAGACACCACTGTGGTTCAGAATATCCTCTGGTGCTTAAAAATACGTTCACGGAGGTCATCAGAAGTGGTTACCTCAGTTCGGTATACTTTGTTTCTCATGTCCCCCCAGGCATAACAATCAACTGGAATAAGGGCTGGCCAATTGATAGTTCCACATCGTCCTGTCTACCGTTGAGGAAATGTCTGCACCATCGTGTAAAATCCACGTGGTTCGGCGTAGTCGAAGCGACACGTCCTCTGAAAGCTCCAGTAACGTACTGTATCTACTGTACAGGAGCAAGATAACATTAATAAAAGATGTAACCGACCTCCAACTACACCCATCCTGATATTAATTAGAACCGGTGCTGAAAACTGCCTTGTCCTATTGAATGGGGATATTCCACAGCTCATGAGTGGGATATAGTGGGTTCCAACCCCTCTGTCGGCAGCCCTAAAGGTGGTTTACCGTGTTCACACCAGGCAAATGCTGGGGCTGTAACGTCATGAATGCCACGATCGCTTCCTTTCCGATACTAGCCCTTTCCCGTCCCATCGTCACCATAAGGAAAGCTACACCGATCAAATGTATGCAAGTAAGGTGATTGGTACCGGTCTGAGTGTCTGAGACCGTTGAGGTCCTTATCTTCCGACCTCCAACTTGGCAGGTTCAATCTTGGCTCAGTCTGATGATATTTGATGGGGCACACATACGTCAGTCTCGTGTCGTAGAAATACTGGCACGTAAATGAACTCCTGCGATATGAAATTTCGTCACCTCAGTGTCTCAGAAAACGGTATAAATAGTGTGTGGGACGTAAAGCAAAATAACGCTAAAAAGACGATTGCTCAAAGAGACAGACTTCCCACTGCATCCATCCAGATATTAATTGAGAGCCGGTGCTAGAGGTTGCCTTGGTATACTAAATATTAAACACTCCTTCTATAAAAATTGCCTCATGTGTCACTAATGCACTTGACAGAAATTCTGGATTGAGTGCTTGATCAATTAACCAGCGGCAGAAATCCACTCTTAAATCATCACCGAGCTTGATAGTAGCAGTCGCTAAAGTTCGAACAGTATCCAATATTCGGGATGTACTGGCTTCGAATCCCTCTGTCGGCAGCTTTAAAGATGATTTTCCGTGGTTTTTCATGTTCACACCAGGCAAATGCTAGGGCTGTACCTTAATTAAGACCACGGTTGCTTCCTTCCCGATCCTAGTCCTTAGTTATATCTGTCGCCATAAAACCTATCTGTGTCGGTGCGACGCACCGATACAGATAGGTCTTATAGGACGATGGGATAGCAAAGGCCTAGGAGTTGGAAGGAGGCGGCCGTGGCCATAATTGAGGTACAGCCCTAGCATTTGCCTGGCGTGAAAATGGGAAACCACGGAAAACCATCTTCTGGGCTGCCGACAGTGGGATTCGAACCCATTATCTCCGGGATGCAAGCTCTCAGCCATGCGTCTCTAACCGCACGGCCAACTCTCCCGGTAATAATAATAATAATAATAATAATAATAATAATAATAATAATAATAATAATAATAATAATTTTTGCTGCCGGGCAGAGTGGCTCAGACGGTTGAGGCGCTGGCCTTCTGACCCCAACTTGGCAGGCTCGATATTGGCTCAGTCCCATGGTATTCGAAGATGCTCAAATAAGTCAGCCTCGGGTCGGTAGATTTACTGGCGCGTAAAAAGAACTCCTGCGAGACTAAATTACAGCACCTCAGCGCCTCCAGAAACAGTAAGAGTAGTTAGTGGGACGTAAAGCTAATAACATTACCGGTATTATTATTAACAAGTCATTAGGAGCTGAAAGGCAGGGAAGAAAATAGTAAAATATGCGTGGTGTAGGAGGAAACAAGATGAAATGTACTTCACCCGTGCCTACATCGCTCGCAGTAGTTTACTACAGGATAGTATGCGTAAGACCAGAACCAGGTCTCTTTGCGATGAGTCAGGTGTATCTACGTATTGTGGTTAGCACTAGAGGACAAAGTGTGACAAACAGGTTTTGTGTATAAACATCAAACATGCACATCAACAGACACACACACGCAATGTACCCAAACCAGTACAGTGTAGAATGAAGAACTGCCATGCTGTGTTCAAGGTCAATATCTAGCGTTTTAACAAGCACGTCTTCCGTGTGTTGTGTTCAGCTTGCGCCACGTACAAGGCAATCGCGAACTGAAACTCTAGATTTATAATTTTTGTTACCGGTACTTCAATTTTTCTGCTCGGATTTATGAGAATATCGAAAAATCGAGACTCAAAATACTACATCGATTGAGAACTGAACTCCCAACTCAATACGCTGCAGAAATGGTGTAACATCTGACATACCAATGTGAAACACGTAGCAATTGTTCAAGTGACCTCCCTGGACTACTCTGCAGGCTTCACTTCTCCGTACCCGGCGAGTTGGCCATGCGGTTAGGAGCGCACAACTGTGAGCTCGCATCCGGGAGATTGGGGCTTCGAACCCCAATGTTGGCAGCCCTGAAGATGGTTTTCCGTGGTTTCCCAAGTTCACACCAGGCATTGCGGGGGTTCAACCTTAATTAAGGCCACGACCACTTTCTTACCATTCCTAGGCCTTTCTTGTCCGATTGTCGCCATAAGACCTCTCTGTGTTGGTGCGACGTAAAGCAACTAACAAAAGAAAATCACTTCTCCGAATCCAGTCTTCCGTAATATCCATTGGAGATCTGGCGGGCCAATTGATGGGTCCATGTCGTCCTATTCGTCATAGACCAAAGGACTGATCCAAATGATCACGCAGTAAGCGGCTTATATCAGGTGGTGGACCATCGTGTAAAAACCACATGTTTCGGCGTAGTCGAAACGGAGCGTCCTCTGAAAGCTCTTTTAACGTACCTATGAGGAACTCCAGGTAAGATACCCCTATGAACTGTGCAGGTAAGATGATGATAATAATGTCATTGGCTTTACGTCCCACTAACTACTTTTCACGGTTTTCGGAGACGCGGATTTGCAGGAATTTAGTACCATAGGAGTTCTTCACGTACCAGTAAATCTACTGACACAAGGCTGACGTATTTGAGCACCCTGTCAAGACTGGACTCAGAAGGCCAGTGCCTCAACCGTCTGAGCCACTCAGCCCGGCAAGATGATTGGTGCAGCACTGCGTAAAGTGCTGGCCTTCTGAACCCAACTTGGGAGGCTTGGTCTTGGCTCAGTCCGGTGGTATTTGAAGGTGCTCAAATACGTCAGTCTCCTGTCTGTAGATTTATTTGCATTAAAAAATACTGCGATAAAAAAATTCTGGCATATCAGCGTCTCCGAAAACCGTGAAATTTAATTAGTGGAACGTAAAGATATTATTATTATTATTATTATTATTATTATTATTATTATTATTATTATGAGTAGTAGTAGTAGTACTAGTAGTAGTAATATTATTTTTACGGAAGTTCTAATTAAACGGGTCCATTACAGTCATCATTTTAACTATCGGTACTTACTGTTCAGTAATAAGCCTTCCGTCCGCCTCTGTGGTGCAGTGGTTAGTGTGATTAGCTGCCACCCCCGAAGCTCGGGTTCGATTTCCACCTCTGACAAGAAATTTGAAAAGTGGTACGAGGGCTGGAACGTGGTCCACTTAGCCTCGGGAGGTCAAATGAGTAGAGGTGGTCCGATTCCCACCTCCGCCATCCTGAAAGTTGTTTCCCGAAGTTCCCCCCTTCTCCAGGCAAATGCCGGGATGGTACCTAACTTAAGGCCACGGCCGCTTCCTTCCCTCTTCCTTGTCTATCCTTTCCAATCTTCCCATACCCCCGCAAGGCACTTGTTCAGCATAGCAGGTGAGGCCGCCTGGGTGAGGTACTGGCCATTCTCCCCAGTTGTATCCCCGATCCAATGTCTCACGCTCCAGGACACTGCCCTTGAGGCGGTAGAGGTGGGATCCCTTGCTGAGTCCCATGAAAAACCAACCCTGGAGGGCAAACAGATTAGGAAAAAGAAGAATAAGCCTGCTATTAGAAATGCCCGACGGCAATTCCACAGTAGGTCTTTTTCCTTCGAGCAATGTTCACGATGGATGCAACTACGGTTTTTGAAATTTGTCTCATTAATAACAATTTCACTGAATACTTATAGCCTTTTCTTTCAGTGTCCACCGTCCTTTCAATGACCTAAAAAGTTTATGAATAAGCATAGACAACCCGCATTCTCTATTGTCAGAAATTCATCGTAGACTGTCGCAATAACAGCACAGAAATGTTGCGCCCATATTTCATTTACTTATTAACCATTTCCTTTCATTTTGTCAGCTTGGATCACTGACTAATGCCATTGACGTCTTATAAATCGCACACAAATACACAACACTTGATTCGCACGTATGTGCTTGTACGGATCTTCGACGTCACTGTAAGGATTCTGTGTACTTTTCACACAGAGTACCCTACACCGGTTTTCGAGTACAGCAAGTGACCTGGCACGTGAGTCATCCTCTTCTACTTGCCAAGACTTTAGGGGAAGTGCACAACAACATGTGTTGGCCTGCGATAAGAAACAGGTTCAACAAGCCCTATACTCGGCTACTGTACTTCCGCTACGCGTGGACAGAATGACATCACCGGCGTATCCTGCTACGGCCGTTCAAAACACATTAGGTCCTGAAATATTTGGCTCAGTTATGGGCAAACTAAGAGGACAAGGTAAAAAGTACATAGCATATATTATGAGATGTATTTTTCTTAGCCGACTAGCTTAATATCTGCACGTATACACCTAACACCCTGTATATATATATATTTAGTATTGTGCTTTTGAAGCAGTCCCTTGGTCAGTATTACTATTGTTTAACGTTAGTTTCTGGGAATGTGAGGCATTGTGGGTCGGATCCACTGATTGTTTTAAATTCATATTCATCCATTCATTCTTCGTCCACACGTTTTGAATTCTGGTCAGTGGAGGATTTGGGACTTTTAAATGGTCATTGCATTTCTTCGTCCACACGTTTTGAATTCTGGTCAGTGGAGGATTTTGGACTTTTAAATTGTCATTTCATTTCTTCTTATTTCGTACATAACCGGCCGATGACCTAGATGTTAGGGCAATTTAATCAACAAGCATCATCTTCCTTTTGAGCTTCATCTGCCTAGTTACCAGTACTCTGGCCCTGGAATTAGACTTGATTTCCGCTTGTCACGTGGTGATCCTGGTATTAATATGTTAGATGCTACCTGCAAAGAGCATGACATTGCTTATCGTCAAAACAAACCTGAACTGAGACGCGTAGCTGATGAAAATCTGTTTGGTAGATCTGTGCAGCATGTGACGTCACCTAATGCTACAGTTGTTGAGAAGATTGCAGCACTTGTCGTTGCAATGAAAAGAAAACTCTTACTGGGTGGTGACATTAAACAGCGAAGACAGTATAATTAATCTATGTAAAAAAGGACAGAAGAGATTTGCTTGAAGAAGGAAATATAATATATATATATATATTTAGTATTGTGCTTTTGAAGCAGTCCCTTGGTCAGTATTACTATTGTTTAACGTTAGTTTCTGGGAATGTGAGGCATTGTGGGTCGGATCCACTGATTGTTTTAAATTCATTTTCATCCATTCATTCTTCATCCACACGTTTTGAATTCTGGTCAGTGGAGGATTTGGGGCTTTTAAATTGTCATTGCATTTCTTCGTCCACACGTTTTGAATTCTGGTCAGTGGAGGATTTTGGACTTTTAAATTGTCATTGCATTTCTTCGTCACACGTTTTGAATTCTGGTCAGTCGAGGATTTTGGACTTTTAAATTGTCATTTCATTTCTTCTTATTTCGTACATAACCGGCCGATGACCTAGATGTTAGGGCAATTTAATCAACAAGCATCATCTTCCTTTTGAGCTTCATCTGCCTAGTTACCAGTACTCTGGCCCTGGAACTCGACTTGATTTCCGCTTGGCACGTGGTGATCCTGGTATTAATATGTTAGATGCTACCTGCAAAGAGTATAACATTGCTTATCGTCAAAACAAACCTGAACTAAGACGCGTAGCTGATGAAAATCTGTTTCGTAGAGATGTGCAGCGTGTGACGTCATCTAATGTTACAGTTGTTGAGAAGATAGCAGCACTTGTCGTTGCAATGAAAGGAGAACTGTTACTTGGTAGTGACATTAAACAGCGAAGACAGTAGAATTAATCTATGTAAAAAAAGACAGTAAGATTTACTAGAAGAAATATATATACTGTATACTAATGTAAATACGATTTTCGAAACATAATGCAGGTGTTGTTCGATTTTTGAATGTTAATCCTAAGCTATACCATGTCCTAAATTAACTATTAGTAATAATGTTGATTTGCAAGTTTAAACTTGACTTATGCAATAGAAGAAATGAGAGGTAGAGGTTCGTGAAAAACCCTCAAGTTTTAAAGTACGTCCTCTTCATTAATCCACGAAAGGAAGTTGTTATTAAAACCAAGCCATTTGACATACAATTTATTTCCACAACGATGAATAACACGTTCGATTATATAGTGATCAGGATATTTTGTTTTCTGAAGTTCTTCGATATTGAATCTTCCTTCAATAGGCTGCCCTTAAAGATCGCGAAGAAAGTACATAACTGGATTAGTAAACTTAACACTACTGTTTTGAAAAAATATCTATGCTCCAGTTAGGTGTGTATCCTTTAGCAATTATAGACTTGTGTTTGCTGATGCAAACGAAATCATCTTTTTTAAAGCGATGGCGGGGCGGATCAACCGTTTTGATTACAAGATGAATGGCATCTAAGCGTGGTGCATTCTTAGTAACATTACATGGCTGTGTGCCGTTAGTACGATGAGGTGTATCGTTGTAGGTAGACACGCGTCTAGGTAGCAGTTAAATTAACGATAGGAACGTTTTGCTATAAATTATCGCCACATCATTGTTTTGAGTGTACGATTAAAGCGTTCTACAACAATTGCCTTGAGATTGCTGTACGTATAGCAGCGATGAATGCAAAGTAACTTGAGGTAAGAAGAATCCTTGTTGTAAAACTCTTTACCTTGATCGGTTTGAAGAAGCCTTGGGCAGCGTTTTGATTGTTCAACATTATGTTGAAATTCGTCTTTGACTTGAGCTGCTGTCTTAGAACGCACAAGTTGTGCATAAGCAAACTTAGTGTACACATCGATGACAGTAAGTAGATATTTATACCCGTTAATGCTAGAGGCATATGGAATCATTTCTACTAAGTCTGCTTGCCAGAGGTCATTTTTCTATGTGTAATATCGCGTCTGCGATAGTAGGTGCATCGAGATGTTTTATGTAACTCGTGTGCGACGCTTATCTCTACGGGCGAGGTCTTCTATTGAGGAGCCATTACTGAATAATACCCGCATGATGTAATCCTCTCTCTATTTCTAGAATTTCTGATTCGTGGTCTGTGTGACGATATGTTGATTTGAATACATGTCATTTCCGTTCTTTCATTACACAAGTAAATAATATTTCTTAATATTTTACTGAGCGGTTTAGCTACGTGGATTAGGCTCTCTTGCAGTAAGTTTGCATTCTGGTGGTGGTATGTTCGAACTTACGGTCAGTGGACTTGACGACCTAAGGTTGGGGCTGCTATCCTAGACCTTCTACAACATATCATAGCAAAGAATCTAGCAGTGTAGTGTGATATGAAACACTAACAAAATGAGAAAATAAGATTTTAATTTTCATCTGGCATACTTCGCGACTGTGTTATAAGCCACAGCTGCTTCGAGGTTCTGACGTAGGCTTTGTCGGAAAGATATTTAATCTCTAGGGCGGGAGGGTTCGGTAGCTGTGCCTTGTCGAACTTCCATGTTTATGAACGCTTCACCGACAAGTGCAGAAAAGAGTAGATGATTAAGTCATTCTGAATAATTGGTGAGCACTTGTAACAATGGATTTCTATTCTCTATTAACGGCTGTATTTTTTCGCAATTGTAGCTTCCATTTTACAACAGATAGGTCATATGGCGACGATCGGACTGAAAATGGCTAGGAGTGGGAAGGAAGCGGCCATGGCCTCAATTAAGGTACAGCCCCAGCATTTGTCTTGTATGACAACGGGAAACCACAGAAAAACATTTTCTGGGCTGCCAACAGAGGGACTCGAACCCACTTCCTCCCGAATGCAAGCTCACAGCTGCGGTACCCTATCATCATGGCCAACCCGTTCGGTAATTGTAGCTGTAATTAATGACAGATAATATAACGAAAATAGTTGGTAGTAACAACTGGAGGGAACAATGGTACGAGGGTACTAGGAATGATGAGATACGATTGAACTGTATAGATGAAGTAGTACCTACAACGCGGCTTCGGTGGTCGGGTCTTGTGAGGGGATTGGAGGAGGATCGGTTACCTAGGAGAATAATGATCTTGAGCATGAAGTGTAAGACAAGCAGAGGTAGACCAAGGTGTTGGTGGTTAGACTGAGTTGCTGTTTGGTTTGGGTCACATAGCTATCAGCTTGCATTCGGGAGATAGTGGATTCGAATCCCCACTATCGGCAGCTCTGAATTTGGCTTTTCGTGGTTTACCAATTTCGCACAAAGCAAATGCTATGGCTGTACCGTACCTTAATTGACGTCACGGTCATTTCCTTCCCACGCCTAGACCTTTCCCATCACCATCGTCGCCATATGACCTATCTGTGTCGGTGCGAAGTAAAGCAGATAAAAAATATTAAAATGGGACCACGGAGCAAATTGCAAATGGAGAATAATGTAGCACTTCGTTAATTCACAGAGGCTTGCAGACTGATCGCTGAAGGGCAGAGTATCTTTAATGACGGGTATAATGTAATAAAAGCCTTGCCTTGCCGAGTGAATGGAATATTGTACGAGTGTAAATATGCGAATAATGTAATTATTGTAAATATTAGCTTCGTGTATCTGAAAGCAAGTAATGTGCATAGGGCTTGCCCTTTTTCACTAGACCATCCATAAAATTGGTTTTATTTGTGGTAAATAATAATAATAATAATAATAATAATAATAATAATAATAATAATAATAATAATAATAATAATAATAATAATAATAATAATAATAATAATAATAATAATAATAATAATGTCCGCCCCTGTGGTGTAGTGGTTAGCGTGATTAGCTGCCACCTCCGGAGGCCCGGGTTCGATTTCCGGCTCTGCCGCGAAATTTGAAACGTGGTACGAGGGCTGGAGCGGGTCCACTCAGCCTCGGGAGGTCAACTGTCAACTGTGTATAGGTGGATTCGATTCTCATCTCAGCCATCCTGGAAGTGGTTTTCCGTGGTTTCCCACTTCTACTCCAGGCAAATGCCGGGATGCTACCTAACTTAAAGCCACGGTCGCTCCCTTCCCTCGTCCTTGTCTATCCCTTCCAATCTTTCCATGCCCCCACAAGGCCCCTCTTCAGCATAGCAGGTGAGGCCGTCTGGGCGAGGTATTCGTCCTCCTCCCCAGTTGTATACCCCACCCAAAGTTTCACGCTCCAGGACACTGCCCTTGAGGCGGTAGAGGTAGGATCCCTCGCTGAGTCCACGGGAAAAACCAACCCTGGAGTGTAAACAGATTAAGAAAGAAAGAAAGAAAGAAATATTAATAATAATAATATCTATGTGCACATATTTTTGCAGATACCACACCTACTCAGATTGTTTTAAGACTAGATGACTTATGTGGATGTATTAAAACGCTACCGATAGATGCCTCACAAGTGGCACACGGTGTGCGCTTGTCGGTCGTTTCTTGCGCCTCTACATTTTTAATGGAAGTTGCTAGTTAACTGATGAAGATAAACTTTTAATATATCGCAATGGCAGAGAAGAAAACAAGAAATCTGCTTTGCCTGACTATTGCACTATTCAGATGTTCCAAAATCAAGGTCAATCGTTTTCATACCAGCAGCTTCCTAAGGAGAAGAAGCACTTTCGTCAAAAGTGGTTGCATGCGCTTCGTAGACAGGAGGTCGGTAGATGCAGAGTGGGTTGTTGTCCCATATGCTCTGTAATCTGACCGGCCAACCGAGCAGAGGAAAGTTTGCCACGGCTCTACCGTGGCTCTACGCCTCTGCATTCGGGAGACTGGCCTGGGGCACAGTGCCGGGCTTCACGCCTGATCCCACCCGTCGGCTGTCCTGAGAATGGTTTTCCATGGTTTTCCATTCTCCTGCACTAAGGCAAATGCCGGGACAGTTCGTAGTATAGGCCACGGCCACCTGCCCCCTCACCTTCTCCGCATATCTCCTTCTCCGTAACAAATCTCCCGGCCTGAGAGACGGCGTCACCATCTAAGAGGCCCGCCTCCCCCTACAGGGGAGGAATGAAAACGTTTAGTAGGAGTAGTAGTAGTAGTAGTAGTAGACAGGACCTAATGTGAATCAATATCAATGTCTGCTCGAAGCATTTCGCAGTTGAAGATTTTGTCATTACTGAAACGAGTGAATGAGATAATTAATTCTAATTAAGACATATTTTTATAATAAGTTAATGACATTCTAATTAGTTAATATGACTTATTTCAATCATTTTACCCGAGCTGAGTAACTTAGACGGTAGACCAACTAGGTAGGTTCGATTCTGGCTCAGTCCGGTTGTTTTGAAGGTGCTCAAATACGTCAGCCTGGTGTCGGTATATTTTATGTCACGTAAAAGAACTGCTCCGGGACAAACTTCCGGCACCTCGGCGTCTCCGAAAACCTTAAAAGTAGCAAGTGGGACGGGAAATCAATAACATTCATTACTGCCCAATGACCTTCCGTGGCTTACGTGGCAGCGCGCCGACCTCTCACCGCTGGGTTCCGTGGTTCGAAACCCAGTCACTCCATGTGAGATTTGTGCTGGACAAAAAGCGCAGGCAGGCCAGGATTTTTCCTCCGGTTTCCCCTGTCATCTTTTATTCCAGCAACACTCTCCAATTACATTTCATCTGTCAGCCACTAATCATTGCCCCAGAGGTATGTGACAGGCTTCGGCAGCCGGTACAATATCTATCCTCGCCGCTAGATGGGACTTCATTCATTCCATTCCTGACCCGGTCGAATGAGGATTTTCATTTTCATTATTTTTCAATAATTTTAGGTGAATGACGAAGACTTATGGGGAATGCTGCACCTTAGATATTTTCATGGAGTGGCAGCGGTACCGTGGAAATATTCCCGAGAGCAATTTGGGAAGCAATCATAACACCGTGTGCGGTGGTGTACCCTGAATCACAGCATGACCTATAATTTGACACTAGAGCACCATCAATTCCAGACTTCCTGAACACGAAATAATATATCAATTCCAAATTTAAAATATTTATATCTGTCTTATGACATGAAACATGGTCTTGAAACTCGTGTGCTGGAGGAAAATTAAATTCAGTAGTACTGGATGTAGTCTCTGGTATTGCAGTGGTACCAGTATCGTACTTTATGTACCCGTAGAACCTAATATAATTATATTACACATACATATTTGCACGTAAAGAATTAAATCTAAACACTAAAAGGAAAGGTGGCAACTTTTAGTCCTTCCCTTTCCGTCAACTAGCTTCTTCTTCTTTTACTTCTTTATCTGTTTACCCTCCAGCGTCGGTTTTTCCCTCGGACTCAGCGAGGCATCCCACCTCTACCACCTCAAGGGCAGTGTCCTGGAGCTTCAGACTCTCATTCGAGGATACAACTGGGGAGAATGACCAGTACATCACCCAGGCGGCCTCACCTGCTATGCAGAACAGAAGCCTTGCGGAGGGATGGGTAGATTGGAAGGGATAGACAACGAAGAGGAAAGGAAGCTGCCGTGGCCTTATGTTAGGTACCATCCCAGCATTTACCTGGAGGAGAAGTAGGATACCACGGAAAACCACTTCTAGGATGGCTGCGGTGGGAATCGAACCCACCTCTACTCAGTTGACCTCCTGAGGATGAGTGGACCCCATTCCAGCCCTCGTACCGCTTTTCAAATTTCGTAGTAGAGCTGGGAATCGAACCCGGGCCTCCGGCTAATCACACTAATTATTACACCACAGAGGCGGACCTACTCGATTTTTTCCGGATAATTGTCCGCCCTTTTACTTCAATTCCGCTTTCAAATCGACAATCGACATTGCAACTATAGTATTTCCCACCTCTTTCAAACATCAGCAGAATATAGTAATTTCATTTTTATTCATTTTAGTAAAACTTTCGTTTCCATTATTATAAATTTACAAACACTCCACGTAAGTCTTATGTAAAACAATCGCAAAGCTGAATGCGCATACCGTAAATTACCATCACGCTGCCTAGCGGAAAAGTTTTGCGTGATACATCCCTATTGAATTTCGGTACGTGAGCCTAACCCCCCTTCACGACCCTCTAGAAGGACACCTGTCCTCAGGTCGGCTGCTCCTCGTGGCCTTAACGCTCGGCTCATTCGACAAATGAAACTCGCTAACTGGGGAAGCTGAACAATAGGCTGGAAACAATAGCTCGTGTTTCATCACTGTCTGCACGATTGTTGTTCCCTGTTGTTTCAACGTCATGACCAGGCCCGCAACATGTGATACGAGGAGAGCCATTCTTCAACACGGCCTCTGAAGTCCTCAGATGACTCAGCCCTTTTGTTCGGTACACTTCTGCTGTCCATTTCTCTCCTGCGTGGGATTAACTACAAACATTCAGCCGATCTCCAGAAAAGCTGCACAACTGCCTGACACACCGAAAGCATTAACAAAATCACACAGAAAGCATCGATTCGAGCTTACTACCTCCACAGCTAAAATGCAGTGATAAATGCTATAAGGCTTTCCATGCTAATTCATAAAATAACTGTGAAATTAACACCTTTACGGATACTTTATATCTTAATTTACGGGATCTCTTCTTCTTCTACCGCTTTTCCCATATCTGTGAGGTCGCAGGTGTGAACTGTGATGAACATTTGGATTTGTTTTACGGCCGGATGCACTTCCTGACGCCAACGCTATATGGAGGGACGTAATAACTAATGCGTGTTTCTCTGGTGGTTTGTAGTGTAATGTGTTGTCTTCATACAAGCGTCTCGGCACAACACTACGATAATACGGCCTGGCCAATCACAACGCATTCTCGCAGTGTGTGTTTGTTTCCGTGGCCGCTTTTACTTCCTTAATCCTCTCTCTTTGATGATGGTGACGACTAGTTTGTTTACGTTGATGAGCTGATGAGAGCATTTACGATCTATCAGAATTATTCGATAAGATAATCAGCTATGTGGGAAACGATCCTTTTGGGAATCATCGTAAGTATCTATGTATTAGTGTAAGGAAAGATCTTCATTGGGGTAATCACATAAATGGGATTGTAAATAGAGGGTACAGATCTCTGCACACGGTTATGAGGGTGTTTAGGGGTTGTAGTATGAATGTAAAGGAGAGGACATATGAATCTCTGGTAAGACCCCAGCTAGAGTACGGTTCCAATGTACGGGACCCTCACCAGGATTACCTGAATCAAGAACTGGAAAAAATTCAAAGAAAAGCAGCTCGATTTGTTCTGGGTGATTTCCGACAAAAGAGTAGCGTTACAAAAATGTTGCAAAGTTTGGGCTGGGAAGAATTGAGAGAAAGGGGAAGAGCTGCTCGACTAAGTGGTATGTTCCGAGCTGTCAGCGGAGAGATGGCGTGGAGTGACATTAGTAGACGAATAAATTTGAGTGGCGTTTATAAAAGTAGGAAAGATTACAACATGAAAATAAATTTGGAATTCAAGAGGACAAACTGAGGCAAATATTCATTTATAGGAAGGGGAGTTAGGGATTGGAATAACTTACCAAGGGAGATGTTCAATAAATTTCCAATTTCTTTGAAATCATTTAGGAAAAGGCTAGGAAAACAACAGATAGGGAATCTGCCACCTGGGCGACTGCCCTAAATGCAGATCAGGATTGATTGATTGATTGATTGATTGATTGATTGATTGATTGATTGATTGATTGATTGATTGATTGATTGATTGATTGATTGATTGACATGGAAAGGAATGTGATTGCAGCGGGAGATCTGAATTTACCAAATGTCAATTGGGAAGGAAATGCGAATAGCAGGAAACATGACCAACAAATGGCAAATAAGCTAATATAGAAAGGACAGCTGATTCAGAAAGTGACGGAACTAACTAGAGGGAAGAATCTACTGGACGTGGTGCTGATAAAACCAGATGAGCTTTATATATATATATAGTGATCACTGAGCTGTTTTTTGTCGTAGTTAAAAATAAATGTGATAGAAATGAAGGTTTTAAAAATAGGACTATTAAGGCAATACCATATGGCTGATAAAGCAGGCATGGGCCAGGTTTTAAAACGTAATTTTGATCGGTGGAAAAACGGTAAATAAGATTGTAAACAGACTCTCAGATGGGTTTAAAGCAATTGTTGAGGAATGTGAAAAAAAGGTTTGTGCCATTAAAGGTGGTAAGGAATGGTAAAGAACCACATTATCATAGAGAAATAAAGAGACTAAGAAGGAGGTGCAGATTGGAAAGAAATAGAGTTAAAAATGGCTGTGGAAGTAAGGAGTAATTGAAGGAACTTACTAGGAAATTGAATCTAGCAAAGAAGGCAGCTAAGGAGAACATGATGGCAACCATAATTGGCAGTCATACAAATTTTAGTGAAGAGTGGAAGGGTATGTTTAGGTACTTCAAAGCAGAAACAGGTACCAAGAAAGACATCCCAGGAATAATTAATGAACAAGGAAAGTGTATATGTGAGGATCTTCAAAAGGCAGAAGTATTCAGACAACAGTATGTAAAGATTGTTGATTGCAAGGATAATGTCCAGATAGAGGAGGTGACTAATGCTAAAGAAGTATTAAAATTTGCGTATGATAACAATGATATTTACAATAAGATACGAAAGTTCAAAACTAGAAAAGCGGCTTGAATTGATAAGATTTCTAGGGATATACTAAGGATAATGGGTTGGGATATAGTACCGTATCTGAAGTACTTATTTGATTATTGTTTGTTTGAAGGAGCTATACCAAATGGATGCAGAGTTGCTATAGTAGCCCCTGTGTATAATGGAAAAGGTGATTGACATAAAGGTCAAAATTACAGACCAGTAAGTTTGACATGCGTTGCAAGTAAGCTTTTTGAAGGAATTCTTTCTGATTATATTAGACATGTTTGCGAAATTTATAACTGGTTCGATAGAAGACAGTTCGGGTTCAAGAAAGGTTATTCCACTGAAGCTCAACTTGTAGGATTCCAGCAAGATATAGCAGATATCTTGGATTCAGGAGGTCAAATAGACTGTATCGCGATTGACCTGTCTAAAGTATTTGATAGGGTAGATCATGGGAGACTAGTGGCAAAGAAGAGTGCAATTGGACTAGACAAAAGAGTGACTGAATGGGTAGCTATGTTTCTAGAAAATAGATCTCAGAGAATTATAGTAGGCTAAGCTTTATCTGACCCTGTAATATTAAGAGAGGAATTCCTCAAGGCAGTATTATTGGACCTTTATGTTTTCTTATATAATATTCTACGTATTCCGCGGGCAAAAATGTGCCTTGTACAGACGTGCACATTAATGGTGTCCCGACATAAACAATCAACACTGTCCCACTCCAGTACTGATAAGAAGAGGAGAGAGTGAAGGGGTAGTGTTGAAGGCCAATCCAGTACAAAACATGGGGGAAGGGAGTGAAGGGGTAGTGTCGAAGGCACAATGACTCACCTTCTCGCTTAGCGCATTGCTGCATGGACTGCATGCAGACAGCCCGCTACAAGATTTCGTTGTGATCGAAATGGGCACATTGGCGGATGTATTGAAGTACAGAATTAGGTTACCTACTCGCCCGGCCCCGCCGTGTACGGGGCAACGCGTCCGGCCGCCCCGGGTTCGATTCCCGCCCGGGTCAGGGGGTTTTAATTGTAAATGATTATATCCCTGGCCTGGGGACTGCGTGTTTGTATCGTCCTTAACGTTTCTCACATTCAACACTCAACACTTCCGCAATTCCAATTACATGCAGGTTCATATATTGTGCAAGTAGGGACAAAAGAACTCTATAGGTCGAGGCCCCGACAAATAGCATTTTAACATTAAAAAAATTAAAAAGTAACCTACTCTGATAATTACAGTATTAGGGGGTAAAGGAGGTTTTTAACCGAAAATATTTTATACTAGTTAGGAATATTTTGTAGCTGCGTTATATCGGGTCTACCAATCCTTCTTCACCTCGTTCTTGCCATATTTCTATCCATCTCCAAACTGTCTTAAGACTGCATGGTATTGCTTGTGCTATTCCTTGGGGGAACACGTGAGCCTCCCACATGCCAATAATACGGCCTCGATTCACCTGTAATAGGATAGGAGCCATCTTATTACCATGTTATAGTATAACGCCGGAATACACACACTTTGTATTCAGCACTACCTGTTCACTCCCTTCCCCTCCTTTTCAGTACTGGAGTGGCCTTCAACACTATCCCTTTAATCTCTCCCCTCCTTTTCAGTACTGGAGTGGGGCAGTGTTGATTGTTTATGTCGGGACACCATTAATGTGCGTGCGTGTACACACCACAGACTACACTTGGCTTTCCAACACATTTCATTTAGTCTTCCTATTAGTATGGAACTATTACATAATCATCAAACGGACTGCTAAAACATTACGCCGGGCTGAGTGGCTCAGACGGTTAAGGCGCTGGCCTTCTAACTCCAACTTGGCAGGTTCGATCCTGGCTCAGTCCGGTGGTATTTGAAGGTGCTCAAATACGACAGCCCCGTGTCGGTAGATTTACTGGCACGTAAAAGAACTCCTGCGGGACTAAATTCCGGCACCTCGGCGTCTCCGAAGACCTTAAAAAGTAGTTAGTGGGACGTAAAGCAAATAACATTATTATTAACGTTACGAGTCTTGCACCATACCTTTTTGTGACAATCAAAAAACCCTTAAGGCGTTTTCCCCCACATAAACAAGTTTGGTGGTGGGAAAATATTGAATATTTGTTCTTCTGTAAGTAGTCCATGATTTGTACTCTCCGCTTCACTGATTTCGCCTGAGCGGGTTAAACTTGCTTTCCAGCTGCAGCTCTGCCATGAATATTCTATTGACGCATTTCGTTTCTCTTTGTTATATTAAGTGCAGTATTCTGGAAACTTAGTCCAGATCTGAATTGTCTCTAATAGTTTTCTATTGTTAGCGTTTCGTTGCTCTACACTTGGCATTAATTAATTAGTGAAGAATTGTTCTGCATCCTGTGTTCGCTGAAATAGTCTGTTTTCTCTCACCCAACATTTTCTTTTAAATCTTAGTAATTTGTTTTACCCGTAAAGTTTTTCTATACGTTTTGCAGTATTTACGATAATTACAGTTACTTGAGATTAACCGCCTGTAAAATATTCTATACGTAACGTATTTAACTTTGCTCAACTCAAACAATTCTCCTTCAAGTTTGTATTGAGATCTAATTAAATATAATACGTTCTTGTATTACGTGAGCATATATTTACGATTTTAATTTAAGTTTCTCTTTCAACCTTTTCTCAAATAATTTTTTATTTTGTTCAACTTAGACACTACCGGTGTCATTAGATTCTTTGGTAAATTTTTCTTCTCATTCTTTTTCTCCATCTTCCAGGTCTTTCCCCAGTCTATTAGAGTCGTTACTTCCTGTGGCTTTGGTCTACTTTCAAGTCAGGATGCCCTTCCTTACGCACTGTATTTGGAGGGGTGTACAGGGTGACACAAAATTCCGTTAACATTTGACGAGGCAATACTTCAAGGAATACCGGAGGTAAAAAGGTAATAATTGACACACTTGATTGGCATGACATGGGGATTTATTGACAGCAAAATAATGTACATAAAATGACTAACAGGTGACGCTTCATACGATAAACCAGCAATAATTAGCATAACAATTGAGGTTTAGGAAAGATCATGTAATTTATAACAATGCTTAGCATGTCTGCCTTTATTCATCAACAATACCTGTAATCGGGGGACAATTTTGCGAACAGCACTCTACAGCATATCCGTGGGTGTGGTGACCAATTCCTCAAGTCTCAAACAGAATGCGGGCGTGCCGTTTCTGATGAGATTTTAGCCCTCCGACCTCTGAGGGTTTTGGGTGCTATTTCATGACTTGTCTAACTAGGGCTGCATTGATGTGAAGGTGAGGGGATCTGTTGGAACGGAATCGGTACAGGTCAGAATGTGACCTGCGCCCTTTTCAGGGGCGATTAATTTAGAATGACATTGGGTCCCTTATAAGGGAGGCCAAAGGTATCATAATTGCCCAACGTAGTGATGATTGGGCTTGCGAATTAGTCCAGAATATAATTTGTGGGACGTCTTCTTTATTCTGGTTCTAATCTCATCAATCATAAAGGACTGATGGATGTCCCGATTCCGTTCGAACCGTTGTGCACCTGAGATGAGACGCAGCGAACGGTTTTGGATGCGCTGCACCTTGTCCAGATGTGTTTTGGCTGCCATTCCCCAGACCGGACTGGCATACTCTAGAATTGGGAAGGGATGTTTTGTACAGCGTGAGCCTGTTTTCTAGATTAAGGTCTTGATCGGCTTTCATGAGGGGTATAACATCTTATAAGCGTCTATTCGCTTGGGCCGAAATCGAATTGATATTATCTTTGAAAGTGAGTACTCTGTCTAGGATAACTCCTAGGTATTCAGTTGCTATTCTCCACCGGATCACTTCGCCAAAAAAAGACCAGTGGGAGAGGGTTAATCCTGGTACGTTTTGAAAATAGAGTTGCATTGCTTTTATGAACGTTAATTTTGATTCTCCACTTCCGAAGCCACAGTTCGAGAGTGGAGAAGGCATCTTGGATGTAATTCAGTACTCTAGGTAGTTGCCAAGGGACAGTGGAAATTGCCGTATCATCAGCATACATGTAGACCTTTGCGTGCGTCGGCTTAGGTATGTCGGTCATGTACATGCCATACCGTGTCGAACGCATGCGATATGTCTAGGAAACATGCACCCGTGCGTCTTCTGTCATTCAAGTTTTTGGTGATTTCCTCTGTATGCCTCAATGAGTTGGTGGACCGTTGAGTGCTTACTTCGGAAGTCGAACTGTTCTTCTTTAATTAAATCGTTAACTTCAATGATGTTGTTTAACCTGATGAGCAGAAGAGATTCGAATAATTTAGAAAGGATAGAAGTGAGATTGGCCTGTAGTTTTGTTGGAATGAGGCGTCTGAAAGCGGTTATGGGATCATGATGACTTTGGCTGTTTTCCAGGAAGTGGTAAAATGGCCATATCTAAATATGACGCTGAAGAGTTTAGTGGTGCATGTGAGAGCCCTGATCCTGATACGTTATCCAGACCTGGGGTTTTTCTGTTTTTCAATTCGAGATGGCCGAAAACAGTTCTCGAGGTGAGATGAATTCGATGTTAGGGGGAAGATTAGTTTTACATAGTTCTTCGACCCCATCCTCAACTTGATCGATAAAGTCATCGTCGGAAGAATTGCCGTCGAATGTTGTCTTTTAACATCCCTAATGAGGTCGGATGATCGCGATAGACTTGCGAATTCAGGTAACCCCGCAACCTTTTATACCGTATACGGTCTTACGGGGTAACACCGTCGGGTTGTTGTGTCATGCCAATCATTTGCGTCAATTTTTACATCTCTATCTCCAAAATTCCGCGAAGTATTGCATCGTCAAATGTTAACAGACTTTTGGGTCAGCCTGTATTTACTATTGCATGTTTCTGTGGTGGTTGACAGTGCTGTGTGATGTATGTGTTAAGACGAACACGAACACCTTGTCCCTGGACCATAGACTTAAGCAATAGGCCTAATCAGTCTGGATAACGTATATGGTGTTCAGATATCGTCTTCGTTCAAAAGATTGTCTAGGATTTAAGGATTGTTTGTAATTCAATGGAACCCATAGGTGGGCAGCCCTGAAGATGATTTTCCGTTGCTTCACTCTCTCACAGTTATGACACTCAGTGACAAACTGTATTCAGTTCAGTTCATCTGAGTTAATATTACTTTCTTTAAGTTAGATTTATGTAGTGTGTTTTATTGCTAGTAACTTTACGTCGCACCGACACAGATAGGTCTTATGGTGGCGATGGGATAGGAAAGGCCTAGGAGTTTGAAGGAAGCGGCCGGCCATAATTAAGGTACAGCGACAGCATTTGCCTGATGTGAAAATGGGAAACCACGGAAAACCACGACCCACTATCTCCCGGATTCAAGCACACAACCGCGCTCCTCTAACCGCACGGCCAACTCCTCCGAAGTAGTGTGGTTTATAAGAGTGTTTGAGGTAAGTATCTGTTGAAAACCGCTATTGAAAATTCTCCTTCTGGCTTTTGGACATACACAGGTAAGAGCTATATGGTGTTCAGATATAGTCTTCGTTCAAAAGATTGTCTAGGATTTAAGGATTGTTTGTAATTCAATGGAACCCATAGGTGGGCAGCCCTGAAGATGATTTTCCGTTGTTTCACTCTCTCACAAAAGGCAAGTGCACCTTAATTAAGGCCACGGCCGGTTCCCTCCCACTCCTAGCCCTTTCATATCTCATCGTCGCCATAAAACCTATCTGCGTCGGTTGGACGTAAAGCAAATTGTATTTCAATGATATATGGAAGTTATAGCTAAGGCGTAGTAATGACGCGCCAACTCGCCTGCACCCCCCCCCCCACTTCCCTGCCTACCGAGCTCGATAGCTCCAGTCGCTTAAGTGCGGCCAGTATCCGGTATTCGGGAGACAGTAGGTTCGAACCCCACTGTCGACAGCCCTGAAGATTGTTTTCCGTGGTTTCCCATTTTCACACCAGGCAAATGCTGGGGCTGTACCTTAATTAGGGCCACGGCCGCTTCCTTGCAACTCCTAGCCCTTCCCTGTCCCATCGTCGCCATAAGACCTATCTGTGTAGGTGCGACGTAAAGCAACTAGCCTTCCCTGCCTTCCAGGAGTCATCATGCAAGAATGCTACGGTAGTGACTCTGTTGATTTTTTACACACTAAATCGTTGTTGGGGCAAACAGACACGTTCGTTTATCTTACTAAAACAATTATGGTAGCCTTAGAAATACCTTTAATCGACTACTAATTTTAATAAATGTTAATTATTGTTGATGAATGCTGTGTTTAATTACAGAATGGTGAGTGAACACAAAAGGACCGCAGATTGATGCTCTTAGACGAAAGAGAATATGGAGTTATTCATTAAGGCTTTTCAGGATGACGGTATGCCGCTGGCAACAGTGGCTGCAATCCTTTTTGGTTCCATGCAATTCTTTAAGAAGGCGAGTGATTAGAAGTGTACACACTCCTAAATTCGGGAAGCATACAATTTTTCTCAAGATACAGATCTGAAGTTGGTAGAACATCTTTTGAAACTAGATTTTAATGGATACGGGTTAACGTACAAAGTGCTTCGCAGCTTGGCATAACGTTATGGATTTTCAAATGCCTTAAAACACCAATTTAATAATGAAACACAAATGGCAGGAGTCGACTGGATTCGGGACTTTCTTAGCCGGCATAAGAATCTTAGTCTACATATTTCTGAGGCTCTTTCGCATGCTCGAGCCAAATAATAATAATAATAATAATAATAATAATAATAATAATAATAATAATAATAATAATAATAATAATAATAATAATAATATAAAAATTATATTGTATTATTACTACTATTATTATTCATATTATTATTATTATTATTTTCGTTATAATTATATTTTTGCTTCGGACATATTTCAAGTGTGAATTCGTTAAATTGTCCATAACTCGGGTATGAAGCGATGAAAGAAGGTGAGGGAGAAAAGGCCAAGAAAATAGACTTGGTACTAAATCGTTTCAGGATATGAAGCCTACAAGCGGGACATATGTAGTACACTGCTGATCATATAGGCGAGTAATTGGGTGTTATACTTTTTACGGACTGAGTGATGAGAAGAATAAAATTTGAAGTCGAAACATTCAATTAATGGCATGCATGTGCGGTGTATTGATGGGGCTACTTGTGCGATCGTATTATTTTCCGTTGTTGCATATTCAAATTAGCACTTGCCGCCTCCATGACACTAGCCTATACTTGATTATTTCTTTTTGTAATATATATTTAAAAAGATAAACCCGTGCCCTTGTCTCGGGGTGGTGCAGACACATCCCCAATGGGGGTGAGCTTTACGTACAATTTTAATGACATGCCAGCTCTACGGTCATTCTTAAATCTCTTATACTGCAGGGAATCAAACCCGAGCACCAAGGTAATCAGCTAATAGTGTTAAACAATATGCCACGGAGGCATGAATATAGATATTTTATGACAATTGTCCTCAATACGAACATAATATGGCTTCATAACAAAGGTTCACATATATGGAATTCCGTGAAGTAAATTCTGACCATTTCATAAAAAGCAGTAGCCCACTGAAACGATTGATGCCCGGCCACACGACTCTACAAACGTGGGAATATTGAGCAGTAGGTGCGACTACATCCTCAAATGTATTGCTTGCTCTTATTGACCGGGTGTACTTGCCCCTGACAGCAGATGACTCCTCACTTGACTTCACGAGGCTGAGTGAGCGATGTTCCAGTTCTCTGTAAAACCTTTCACGAGCCTGGAATCGAATACGGAATCTCCAAGTAAGAGGCAGACATTCTACCCTTATACCCCGGTGTTGTCCGCTTCCGTAGCATAACGATTAGCTGCCGGATCGGATGCCTGGGTTCGTTTACCGTTACTACCAGAGATTTAAGAATGGCAGGAGAGCTCGTATTTGGTTAACATGGTACATTGTCGTTGCGCCTCGATATGACAATGTTGTCGGAGAAATACTGACCCGCACCTCATGTATTACATAGAACGAAAATTCGTTGATATTCTTCATGCAGTAGTCAACGTTAGATGACAGAAACTTTCTGGTCAGAGTTCAAAGCTGAAATATGTCACATAGCGGTTTTTCTAGGCGCAACGAACATATGCAACTCACCTCGATTCGGGGTGTGCCTGAAAAGTGCTGCAGTACGTCGGGACGAGGACACCATTTTACGTCACTTTACAACGGGGATGGATCAACAAAAACAACAGTTCATTAAGATATAAATCGCCGGTTAAAAAACAATCCCACGTACGTGACCGTGCTATTCTTATCCATCATTTTCCTTAAGACTCGTCACGTCTCCCAGTTACGTATGGATATGCAGTCCATGAGAACAATTTTCCTTGTATTAATTCTTCCATGCGTATTAATAGAGAAAACAGAACCTTACCGCACCGTACTGCAGGAATGTGTGTTTGCATGACGTATTTTCGCACTCCTACAATATATTTAAGATTCGTTTTCCTTTACACATAAACATAAGATTTCTTAACCCACGATATCCAAAATCATAGAGATCAGAGTTCAAGTTCGTAATATTATTTTATCAAGTTCTTTGAATAGGTCTTCCCGTGGACCTCAGCACTGTAGAGAAATGAATCGTGGATTCAAGAGCAGTAGAAAGACATGTCATAGAAGACCTTGAAAGTTAGGTTTACAGAATAAGTTTGAGGATGATATGGAAAGACCGGATCAAAAGGGAAGGGATCACGTTGGTGAGCAGAGAATGGTTTCGTGAAATTTGACTAATAAGTAAATAATTTAAAAGAATACGATAGGAGACATTAATGAAGCATTAAGAAGTGAGTGGAGGGTACGGATAACGTGTACTTTAAGAGTAGACTAAGTACATATGGGAAACATTTATTACGTCGAGAGGAATTGTTTAGGGCGGTGCAACATGGCGAGAATCATGAAAGCAGGCTCTGCACTGGTGACCTAAACAACAAGAACAGAAATGCGAAAGCAAAGATTTTTTTTTTTGCTAGGGGCTTTAAGTCGCACCGACACAGATAGGTCTTATGGCGACGATGGGATAGGAAAGGGCTAGGAGTTGGAAGGAAGCGGCCGTGGCCTTAATTAAGGTACAGCCCCAGCATTTGCCTGGTGTGAAAATGGAAAACCACGGAAAACCATTTTCAGGGCTGCCGATAGTGGGATTCGAACCTACTATCTCCCGGATGCAAGCTCACAGCCGCGCGCCTCTACGCGCACGACCAACTCGCTCGGTCGAAAGCAAAGAGATGCTGTGAAATTTCTATTCACAATTATAAACAATGCAATTTATGATTCAGAATTCCTTCCCCTCTTAAATTTCCATGTACAGTGCATCAGTTTCATGAGTAACGTCACGTTTGCAAACAAAATAAGTAGGGCATCGACCGACATAAATTCACTGCTGAACCGACTATGCAATATCTTCAAAAGTGCTGTTCGTAGAACAAGTTCCTTAGGTTTGGAATTCCCTACCAGTACCTAACCACAAGCTCTTTGAATTTTTAAAATTGAAAATTTGTAAACATTTTTGCACCATCACTTCAATTTGCTTAGCCTGGATTTTATTAGAATGATACTGCTATGAATTTCAATTTATAATTTTAATATTCATCTTCATTTTTATTAAATATAGTTGTTGGTAATTTAGAAATAGTTATACAAATATCATTCTGTGTAAATTTGACCTCACTGTAACTGTGATGTAAAATCCTGTAGTGAGAAAATAAATAAATAATGAACTGAGTAAATAAACGTACGTGTGTTCCTGTACTATCGTATCTGTTACTGTTGTCGGTTGTTATATATTTTTGTTCGTTGCTTTACGTCGCACCGACACAGATAGGTCTTATGGCGACGATGGGATAGGGAAGGGCTAGGAGTGGGAAAGAAGAGGCCGTGGCATTAATAAAAGTACAGCCCCAGCATTTGCCTGGTGTGAAAATGGGAAACCACGGAAAACGATCTTTGGACCTGCCGTCAGTGGGGTTCGAAACCACTATCTCCCGGATGTTCCATTTTCAGACTACAGTAGTGTTGAATATTATCGTTCGCCTAAAGTGGTTAATTAACACTCATTACCTGATTTCCGAATGAAGCATCAACGCAGCATATTTCCCCTGATCTTAGTTACCTTTGCTCCTTCCTGCGTTACGCAGGACCGAATGAGTTGGCCCTGCGATTACGGTCATATAGCTTTGCGCTTGCACTGGGGAGATGGTGCTTTCGAATCTCACCATCGGCCGCCCTCAAGATGGCATTTCGTTGTTTCCCCATTTTTACACCAGGCAAATGCTGGGGTTGTACCTCAATAACTACATTACGCTATATCCAATGCCAACCGAGGGAGTTGCCTGTGTTAGTGCGACGTTTAACCCCTGGCCAAAAAAAGAAAAAAACGAGAGAAAGCCCACTTCTCGCTTACTGAACCTAAAAATCGAACATCAATGCACAACAGTTCATTCTTTGTGTCTGGTACAAGGCTTTAGAATTATTTCCCTCTAAGAGGTAAAATCCGCACTACATCAGTCATTTTTATAAGATCTTTCCGAGATTTCCCCTAACTATGTAACTATTTTTTATGACTACTTGGATGATAGTGAGAATGAATAACTATTTAGGTGTTTCCATTAATTTATACTAGTCTTATAATGCACCCTACAACTTAGATCATGGTCAATTTGTTCTAGGGTCACGTAAGCATGATCTGCGGGAGGAGACATGAAGCTTAGATAAGTTGCCTACATTTTACTTACAAAATCTCCATTAAAATCCAGAGTTATGTAGTTACGTCCAAAATTACGTTAGCCATCACCTGTCACATTCCCTGATTTTTACTGGAGATTGAATGCTAATACACGTTCTTCACCACCACGACCACCACGACCACCAACATCATCATCATCATCATCATCATCACCGTAATAATATGTATCTCATTATTATTATTTGAACCTTTCACCCTCTAGGCTTTGTTTTCCTCCTGACTCAGCGAGGGATCCCACCTCTACCGCCTCAAGGACAGTGTCCAATAGCGTGAGAGCGTTAAATGTTTGGTCGGGGATACAACAGGGAAGGAGAACCTGGACCATTCCCAGGTGGCTTCACCCGCTATGCTGAACAGGGGCTTAGTGAGGGATAGGAAGATTGGAAGGGATAGGCACGGAAGTGGCCGTAGCTTTAAGTTAGGTACCATCCCGGCATTTGCCTGGAGATATTTATTTATTTATTTATTTATTTATTTATTTATTTATTTATTTATTTATTTATTTATTTATTTATTTATTTATTTTCTGATTGGTTTTATAATAATGTTTCGACCATAAACAACAATCAACAAAGAGCATAGGTGCTCAACAAAATGATAGTTAACCATACAACTGGAGATCGTCAGCTCTGAATAAAAGGAAAAGAGCTCGTAAGCTCTGAACAGGTACAAATTTGAGAGTACAGTTTCAAACAGGTACAATCATAAGCGAATAGCTTCAAATAGGTACAACAATCAGGGAAGGAATTCCCATCCCTTCTGTAACATTGTAACCGTCCAGGCTTCTCCAGCCCTACTAATTTAATATAATATCATTTTACGCGATATCATTTGATATCAAGTTTATCCGCCATCGGCAATTATTTGTAATAACATATTTATTCAACGTCAATCATTTGTAATCAAGGCTTTTTGGAATCATATTGTATATATGATAACATCGTTTTATTATTTAAATTATTATATTATGTAGGATAAGAATTCATTATGTCGTAAATACGGTCAATATGTTGAGACATAGTTGTTTTCATTTCATCTCATGTTTGTGTATACGGAGGGTTATTCTTGAAGCTTGGGATTTTGCGTTAGTCATGTGTTTATTTTATGACCAAGGCTAGTAAACAGCGACCCGTGTGCGAGGCTTGCAAGAGGGTCAGCTATATCTTCGCCACGCCCTCTGGACTTGTCGAGGAGGAAGAGAAGGGGAGTTGATGCTTCGATCTATTGAATCAGATACTTCGTTGTATATGAGTTTTGAGATTGAACTGTTACCAAGAGTGGGGGTAAGCCCGGATATATACTGATTCTCAACACGAGAACGGAACTTTTACATCCTAACGAGATACTACATCACTAGTACTTCTACTGTGAACATCTACTTTGAACGACGTGATGTGATTTTTGAAACAGTGTGTGGTCGCTCCGCGACAGAGTTATTTTTGTACAATGTGTTATCGCTTCGATACAGTACTCAGCTGCGGTAATGTTATCGGATCTACGAGAAACGAAACAAGCTTATGGCTTATGTAATTTTCAGTAAATCTTGTGGACGAAGAACTATGTTTAGTTCAAGTCTACAGAATTTTGGCACAAGTCTGTACCGTATAAATAGTATAGCTCAGTTGGTTTGAGATTTCTACTAATATGGAAAAATTCATATCTCTGAATTTTCTCCTCTTACGATCAAAGCTGATCAGTTTTTACAAGTATAGGGCCAATGTCTAATTTAAAGACTAGGCATGTAGGGAGTGTTAGTCCAGATAGCCCGTACCATATCAGAGAAGGAAGGAAGGATGTCCATGCAGCAGAGTCTACATCGAGAAGAAGAGAACGAGTAACCACGGAAACCAGATGACATCAACGAAAGCTGTAATTGGTGAGCTTCAATTAGATAAAGCAAGCAATAGTAAATTCAGTAAATTCTAAATCCCTCCACGCTTTAAGGAAACTTTTCCGATTCATCTCATTTTTTTGTATAATAAATTCATTTGTATTTTATATTGCGTTAATTTTCTTTCTTAAGCGATACTTAATGGTTAATTATTTAAAATCCTACCCCTGTGATTTAAGTATAAGTCTCTATGCTAGTAAATATAAATTTTGGTTTACAGTTTTATTTAAAACTGTAACCATGGCGCCCAAACATTACATAGAGAAATGGGGAACCATGGAATGTTAATTGTTTCTATTTGCGTGGCAATTTGCGGGCAAGCCACAAATAGTTTATTTAATATTCATGTGTCCCAAGATAATAACTTTCATCTCTCCAAGTGTTTTGACGAGGTGGAACAGTTACAACATACTAGAGGAGCATATTAGCTCTTTAGCGATACAATTAGCAGAGTACAAATTCGTCTTTACAAATAGGTTAACCACCATTTAAAAGGAATGCTTAGTGGATACAGGAGACAGTCTCTTGTTACACTATTAACTGAACAGTCACCACGCGGTGACACAAACTTCCAAGTATGCCCATATTGCGCTATATAATTTTACCTATGGAAATATCACAAATTATGAAATTCACGGTTACCCTCAACAGACAAGTACGTGCAGAGGCATATTACGTATACTACGTGGCCACGAAAAACAAGAAAGGAAATGCTTACTAAAGGCTGGACACAAAAATGAAAGGAGGCGGAAAACAAACACTCCTAGAAATATACTAGGAAGGAAAACCTAAGCGTGTTTAAGGCTCGATGAAACAGGGGCTAATACCATGCTACAAAGTGACTAAAAGGTAAAATATTTAGGGGCGAGAACGAATTTCAATATTTAGAAGTGAAGAAATTTTAGTCACCCGATTCGAATAGAAGAGGAGGATTCCGAGGGCAACCACTCGTGCTGCATTGCATTTGATTAATTTCCCAGTAGGGAATACAATCGTAATTCTGAAGACTGTGCAGAATGTTCTATATTGCTAGAAGATGAAAATTCTAATAATTACATTCTAAATGAAAAACCGCTAAATTTTTACCCGCACTTTACACGCTGGAACAGCCACTTATTTAAATTTATTATGCCGTGCCTTTTTTAGTTTGGACCTCCTTCAGGTCGTGACCACGCCTCTCTAGCTCCCAATGAAGCCACTCTCAATCCTCCTTCAAGATGCACACACTACCCCACTAGCTAGAGAAGGCGCGGTGCCCAAAAATTGCTCCCGTTATAAAGGGAGAAATGGAGAAACATCTAGATCTTTACAATCGAAAAATATGTTTGGGCGGCCACAAGTTATAAAAAAGGTCCATGCCTGGTGAATAATTTAACATTCTAGGTTTTGATACGCTGGTAGGAATGGTCTGGGATAGAGTAGACAACATTGGAAATAAAAAAATATAACATCGGCATAAAGATAAGTTTACCTACTTCAGTATTGAAACTCTCTCACAAATTAGTTTGGGCTTGGCCCTTCAGAGTTCGTTCTAAAATATGCGTTAGAGCCATCTAAATATCGAAGGAAAACCTTTGACAATAGTTCAAATGTTCTGAGTACGTAGCAAAGATGGCCATAGTAGAAAAGGCGCACAAAACAAATAGGAGGAGAAGGTGTACCCCTAGTACTATTGTTCTTATTATTATTATTCCTAGTTTTTCTCCCTATTTTGGGGGGTCGGCACTAGATGTACGAGATTTGGTAGATTTGGTACTGCTTCACAGCCGTAAGCCCTTCCTGACGCCAGCAGCTATGGAAGGATATATTCACTATTTGGTGTCTCATGTTTTATTGAAAGTGTTAATGGATACCGGAGAGGCATATTTGCCCGGAATTGGCATTTCACTCTCCACCACCACCATCACCATCCTAATAGTACTAATCTCATTAATCAATATGAATCATAAAATCCAAACTGTAATCATTAACGTGGTGTAAGAGAGGGCCTTAATTAAGGCCACGGTCGATTCCCTCCCACTCCTAAAGTTTTCCTATCCCATCGTCACCATAAGATCCATGTCGGTGCAACGTAAAACAAATTATTTAGAAAATTAGCGTCTTCACCTTCAAATACCTCCTGATTAATGCGGGATCAAGCCCATCATCTTCGACTCTACCACCTGAACTACTCATCCGAGGAAGCATGCGACTGCGGAGGGGCCTGTGGAGGAGGAAGAGGGGGCCTCTCCCGAGAGCCTGTGGTGGAAGAGGAGGAGGAGGCCTCTGAGGAGGGCCCGAAGAGGAGGAGGCGGCCGAATCCCTGACTTATACAACTCACAGGAGAGCCAGCATAATTTGTTCTCGTTACTTTCGTCGCGTGAGGTTATGTTTGTCGGTGATTTATCCAAGTGCATTATTTGAATAATGTAAATGCACCTTGTCAGATACATTTCGGAAATAGTCCTTTCCATGATATCTGAAAGGTTTAAACTGTGAAACAATGCTAATTGCATGCAGTAACGGGAGGTAAGGGTTGGTATTTCTGAAGTACATGTTGGCGGTTATTTCGAAATCATGTAATTTGAAGTCTGATTTTTGCGTCCCAACTACCTCGAATTAATGAGGTTTTACTGTATCGCAAAACTAGCATTCGAGGTAGCCCTTGTCTGATTCAAGTGTTTACATTGCAGGAAAGGTATTATCCAATATCGGTCGTGTTAATTCCTGAGTAAAAAGAGACCGCGTGTGAAAAGTGTTTTAGACGTGGAGTGTGACGAATTTGAAAGTAATTTAAGAGAGGATTCTAGTGACGCAAAAGACAACAAATCTTCCGATCTACAGGGAAGCGAGCCTATTGCAAGTTGAGATTAATGAAATACGTAGGCCTACGTGGTAATTTTCATCCAAATATATTTTATAGCGGTGATAATGTACTTTTATCATCTCAAATTTCAGGCAAAGCTGCTATATCCGTAAATTTACACGTTCATATTTGCATAAAGACCACGTGGAATTCGCGGAAAGATGTGAAATGTTGGTTTCTGTCTATTTTACTCTTTCCACGGAAGGAATTTTAGTTAATTTCAGTTTATTCAAAATGAGCCTTCTTAAAATTAGGGTGTGGGGATTATTCGGCGGTGGGGATTATTCGCCTAAATACGGTGGTAATAATAATAATAATAATAATAATAATAATAATAATAATAATAATAATAATAAAAATTGTATGGATTCATAAGACGCCATTTAGGCTCCCTGCGTGTCAAATTGACGTTCCGTTTTACTCCACCATGCGATCGAGTAAAATTCTGTTAGGCGGACACCTAACTTGTCGATAGAGATCCTTTAGATGCCGACATCATACGACATGGAATGTTGAATGGATATACACTATATACGCCCTTCAAAAACCATAGTACTATTCCAGAGAGAGGGCAACTTCTCATATTGGGGAGATGATCAATTTTTTCAGAAGGTATCTATGAGATTACCTTAAATAACAATGAAAGTACAATAGAAGTTCCAAAAAGCCACCAAAAATAATGCTGACTTCGGAAATTTATTTATTTATTACATACATACATCATCATTATAGACCGTAATGCCTTTCAGCGTTCAGCCTGAAAGCCTCTGTGACTTTACAAAACATCGCCACAAACCTCTAGTTGGAACTAGTGTTCTGGCCTCATTTAGTTCTATACCTCTTATCTTTAAATCGTTAGAAACTGAGTCTAACCATCGTCGTCTTGGTCCCTCTCTACTTCTCTTACCCTCCATAACAAAGTCCATTATCGTCCTAGGTAACCTATCCTGCCGTTGTTCCCACCTGTTTGTACCAGTATTCATTCTCGTTACTTTCATGTTTGTTACTTCTGAGTTATGAATAATATATATGTCCACTCAGCTTCCGCTCCCTTAAAACAAAGTTCGTCTGAAAACAGACCGACTTAAAGATAGTTTGGTCCGGGAGCTGACATCCTTGTTACAGAATACTGATGATCACAACAGCAAGCTCACTGCATTAGCTTTACTACACTTTGATTCAATTTCACTCACTATGTTACCATTCTGGGAGAACACACATCCCAATTATATGAAGTTATATACTCCTTCGAGGTTTGTATCATCTATCTGACATTCAATTCTCTTGGCTTTCTTACCTACTGACATCAATTTCGTCTTCCAATGGCTAATTTTCATACCATACACATTGCACCTATTTTCAGCTTGAAAGATATTAGACTGCAGGTTTTCGGAACTATCTGCCATTAAGATCTAGTCGTCAGCATAGGCCAGACTGCTTACAAAATTTTCACATAACTGAAGCCCTCCCTGCCAAGTTATACATTTTAGCAGATGATCCATGTAAACTACGAACAACAAACCAAGAAATCATTCTACAATCAATTCTCAAAGCAACCCAGTTGTCAACATAAATGCCTTTGATTGATTTTAATAGTCTACCCTTAATCCCATTGTCTTCCAGTATGGCGAACATCATTTCCCTCGGTACCCTGCCATACGCTTTCTCTAGATCTACGAAACATAAACGGCACTATCTATTCCTCTCATACCATTTTTCAGTTACCGGGCTCATACTGAAAATCGAATACTACCGTCCCTTTGTGATCTGAAACCACACTGCTTTCCATAAAACTTCCTCTCAAGCACTGATTGCACCCTCCCTCCCAAGTTGCCGGTGAATAATTTTCCTGGTATACTAATCAATGAGATGCCTCGATAGTTGTTGCAATCCTTCCTGTTCCATTGCTTATAGATAGGTGCAATTACTGCTTTTGCCCAATCTGAAGGTATCTTACCAACAATCCATGCTAATCTTATTTCTCTATGAAGCCATTTCATCCCTTCCTTCCCACTATACTTCACCATTTCAGGTCTAATTTCATTTATTCCTGCTGCTTTATGGCAATGGAATTTATTTACAATCTTTTCCACTTCCACAATCGTAATTCCACAAACATCATTTTCCTCCCCCTCATGACCTCGGTTGTTCACAACATCACAAGGAAGATTTCCTTTTACGTTGAGAAGATTTTCAAAATATTCACCCCACCGGTCCAGTGATTCCCTGGGATCTGTTATGATTTCACCTGAATTACTCAAAACACTGTCCATTTCCTTTTCCCCCTCCCTTCATAAGATTCTTTATTACTGTCCAGAAAGGTTCCTTGCTGCTTGACCTAGCCTCTCCAAGTTAATACCAAAATCTTCCCACGACGTCTTTTTGGATTCAACAGCTATTTGTTTCGTTCTGTTTCTTGCATCTACGTACAATTCCCTGTCTGCGTCAGCCCATGTTTGGAGCCATTTCTGATAAGCCTTCATTTTACGGTTACAAGATGCTCTCAATTCATCATTCCACCAAGATGTTCGTTTTTCCCTTCTTTATACACAGTTGTCCCGGGAAATTCCCTTGCTGTTTCCGCTACTCGGAAAACCCGCACATTCCTAACATATTTCCTGAATTCGTAGTCGGTTATGATATAGTCTGCTGTATAATGGATCTGGTACTCTACCCTCCAATGTGTAGCGGTAAACAGCCTTATACTTGATGAATGTATTTTTAACTGTTTATCCCATAGTAGCATGGAAGTCCAGCAAACGCCACCCGTTCCTATTAGCTGCCATATCTTCCCCAAATTTACCAATCACCCTTTCGTATCCTTCAGTTCTGTTTCCAACTCTCGCATTGAAATCACCCATTAACACTATCCTATCCTTGCTTCTGACCCTCACTACGATGTCTCTCAATGCTTCATAAAACTTGACAACTTCATCCTCATATGCACCCTCACATGGTGGGTACACTGAGACAATTCTCGTCGTAATTCCTCCAACGGCTGAATCTACCTACATCATTCGCTCATTTACGTGTCTAATAGAAATTATGTTGCATACAGTGGTATCCCTGTTGAAAAGCCCTACCCCACACTCAGCCCTTCCCTTTTTAACACCCATCAGTACATTTATAATATCCTATCCCTTCCTCGTTATCTCCCCTACCCGAATATCACTTACTTCTAGCACATCCAGATGCATCCTCTTTGCTGGCTCAGCCAATTCTACTTTCTTTCTTCCACAAGCTTCATTAATATTGATAGCTCCCCATCGAATTCCATTTCGTTCGCCACGTTGTTTCAAGGGGTTCCTCGCCTGTCAGATGGGCGTGGGACTCCCGTACTCCCGTAGGTCCGACGCTCTCTTAAATTGTTCTGAGCTCGGTATATTCGTGAAGCAGGATGCTACCCTACTTACACATAGTCCAAGTCATGACCACTCCTCTTAACGGGTTAAGGACTACCGGTGGATTGTATAGTCCTAGCCGTCTGAGTACAAGGAAGGCCATGACTCATAATATGTCCGAGGTGCCCACTTGCATTCCGTAGCAACTGATATTCCGACCCTCACGACCACTTACTGGGCCACTCAGCCGTTGCCCATGGTTCACGAACTAGGAAGTGACTACAGTAACGAACACCATGAACAATATTCATTTATTTATTTGTTTATTTATTTATTTATTTATTTATTTTTAATATAATAGGTCATGAATCCCAGTTACAATGCTCACGACAATTTTTACTTAGACGCTAAAAATATAAATTAAAAAAATATATCTAGAATAATCCTAAAAATTAATTCCAGTGACACACAAGTCACATTACTAGCAAAAATCATAAAAGATAATATAACGAATGTTACATTACAGTACTGATTAATTGTAATTAAGGTCAGTATAATACTTAAGACTATTTATTATAAGAAGTGTTTCCTTTGGAATCTAAAAAATTTAATAATATGGCTTACAATATGATTACAAGCTTTTCTCTTTTGTAAATTCATTTGGAATCTATTAAATTACATTCTGAAGTACAGTGTTGCACGACGAAGTGAATGCAACTTCGTTCATACTAAAAATATCAATGTAGGGATGAATATTGTTGTACAGTCTCATTGCTCTCTTAATTGGGGAGTTATTATGGATTTTAGTCTTAGCCTTTGACATTAAGATGATATTTCTAGGACGACTTAGTCTCTGTGCCGCATAGAAAGTTATTGCCTGCAACATATTTGAGTCATCAGTTTTATATTTAATTATTTTATACATGAAATTCAAATCATTGCAGTTTCGTCTGTGACGCAAGGTATTCACACAATATTCCTCCAGTATACTTCAATAATTTATGAAGCTTGTGGTGATTATTGTTTAGGAGGGAGTTGAGCAATGACGTATTTTCTATTGCTTACTGCAGATGATGTTAATAATTATTTTAGAGGTTTCTCGCCCCACTAACCCCTTTATATGGTTTTAGGGGAGTCTGAGTTGCTAGAACGTAACATGGGTGATGTTGTTATGCATACAGTAGCTTAATAAATAAGTTTCATTATTGTAAGTGACTTTAAATGGCAATGTTAATGTTATGAAATGGAGAGCAGGCTACTGTATGACCGTAAACCTGGAGGAAAAGTCAGCTTGTACACTTCACCAAGAAGCATAATCCTCTCAGTGTTATTTACTGTGTTGATGGGGTGAAATCGCCTCATGGAGACCACTATACGTACCTACGTGTTAATATAAGGGAAGGACTTCATTGGGGTTATCACCTTAACGAGGCAGGAGATAAAGGCTATGGTTAAGAGGATAGAGTGTGTTACCCTCACCAGGATTACTTGATTATAGAATTGGAAAAAAATACCCAAAGGAAAGCACCATGATTTAAATGTTCTGGGTGATTTCCGACAAAAGAGTAGTGTTATGAACACGTTGTAAAATTTAGGCTGGGAAAACATAGGAGTGAGAAGACGAGTTACTCGACTAAGTGGTATGTTCCAAACTGTGAGTGGAGAGATGGCGTAGAATACTATTACTATACGAATACACTTGAAAATTAAGAAATTTTATAATATGAATTTAAATTTGGAATTCGAGAGGACAAATTGGGGTGCAGGAAGAGGAATTAGGGATTGGATTAACTTCTTTGAAACCATTTTGAGGAAATGCCAGTGAAACATTCGATAGGGAACCTGCCACCTGACCAACACCCCTAAATGCTGATCAGTGGTGATCACTTAAAATGCATCACCGTCATTATAACTGCACCGGGCATTTCACGTTGAATCGAACAAAAGTCTGCAGAAAAATGAACTTGGGTTTTTCATATTTTCAAAAATTTGAAAAGAGACTTAGTAGAAATGCATCGAAGTCAAGATTAGATTATGTAGAAAATATTTTCCTAACCGACAGCGCTCACAGAAAAGGCCGTTAAAATATCGTAGTGTATGGTGTTATTTTTCATAACTTCACAAGCCCACATTTTAGTATTTTTATAGGTAGAAATCCTGCCTCACGGTCTAGGGGCAGCGTTCCAGCCCTTCATCCCGACGCTCCGGGTGCTATTTTAGGCCAGGTCAGGGAAAATTACTTGTATGTGATTGAAATTGCGGGTCTTATGACGACGATGGGATAGGAAAGGACTAGGAATGGGAATGAAACGGCTGTGTCCTTAATTAAGGTACAGACCCAGTATTTGCCTGGTGTGAAAATGGTAAACAACGGAAAAACATATTTCAGGGCTGATGACAGTGGAGTTCAACTCCATTATCTCTCGAATGCAAGCTGATATCTACGTGAAGCATACCATGCAACCAGTCGCTCGATTGGTAAGTACTTCTGCGCTGTCAAATTTATGTCCTCGTGAATGATATATGAGTAACAGGTTCATGAAAAGTTGCGAATGAGAGAAACTGTGCTGTCTGATAGTTATGCGAGAGTTGAGGAAGTTTGATCTCTCCTGAAATCAACGGTGTTTATTGTATTACCGTGAGATTAACTACCCGCTACCTAGTAACTCAGCAAGGGGTCAGCAACGCAGCGCGTGTTCAACCAACGTGAACAGATATTGCTATTAAGAGGCCTGTATAAATTGGTTTTGACTCGATTCGACTTCAGCCGGTCAGCGAACATAATGTGTTGATGTACTTGGCCAGACACTTCACAGCTGAGAGGTGCTGCACGTAGAACATAGCCATAAATCCGAGCTGCCTTTCTCGCATTTCTCCATAATTGGAGCGATATCAATTTGCTGACGAATTGTGTCATTCGTGATGTGGTGGATTTAGACTATCCGCATCGACCAGTAGAAAGCGTGAAATTGTCCTTCAATGTTTTTGTTGGATGGTCGGCATTGAGTACTATACTTGACGTACAATGGTTCGGTATATACTCGACTATAGGCGAAGAGGCATTCTTTTGTCAGGAAGTATGCCAGTGACATCCCTCCACCACACCCAAGTTGCATTTACCTGAGCTCGCACTTCATTGTTAATTCCACAATCACCCTGCGGGGGAGATCCAAGTTATCCGAAGCTATCCTCTTTAGCTAGGCTCTCACCCCTGACTTGGGTGGTGGCATCATTTGTGTTAGTTTACAGGTATTCCGTCTTCCTGATGTTCATTCGGAGACCATAAAGTCACTGCGGACACAAAACCGCAAATGTGACAACGCTCTTCCTATCCACTATTTCCCTTAAAATTGCTCACGCCTCCCAGCTACATGTTGATATGCAGTCCATCAGAACAGTGTTTTCGATTTCACTTTCCTATGAGCATGTATAAAGGAAAAAGAATATAACAGTACCATAATACAGAAATGTATGTCTGCAATACATATTTACGCACTCCTAGGATATAATGTGTTTAAGATTCATTTTCCTTTACACTCTAGCATGGGAAAATGAACACAATGAAAGTTGTTCTGATGGACTACATATAAATATGTGGCTGGGAGCCGTGACCAGTTTTAAGGGAAATAGTGGATAGGAAGAGCATTGCCACAATCGAATTTTTATTAATTTGCTTTACGTCACACGGACAGAGATAGGTCTTATGGCGACGATGGGAGAGAAAAAGCCTAGGGATGGGAAAGAAGCGGCCGTGGCCCCAGCATTAGCCTGGTGTGAAAATGGGAAACCACGGAAATCCCTCTTCAGGGCTGGCGAAAGTGGGGTTCGAACCCACTATCTCCCGGATGCAAGCTCACAGCTGCTCGCCCCTAACCGCACCTCCAAGTCGCCCGTTAATCGCGGTTTTGGCTCCACAGTGACTATGTAGGGAGAGGCGGTTGTTCCATTCTTCAGCTTGGGATTGCAATTGTTCTTGGATGTTGTCTGCGAGCTCAACATCGTCGGCGTATAGAAAGATCCAAGGAACACTCCTTTGCAAGTCCCGAATGATGGTGTCCATGCCATGGCCAAATACGTACACAAATAATGTTTCTTTTCTTACCGAAAAAATAGCTGAGCTTTTTCATTTTAAGTGACCAATTCCTAACACTCCGGAATTACTTTTTAAAATATTCCTAACGATATTTTTCTCTTGTGTAATATTATACATTTATCCTTAACATGCTACTCGTTCTTAAGGGACGATGTAGGTTGTACCAGTAAAAATTTGTTATTCATAACTCGTTGCTTTAAGATTAATCTTTTAGCCAGGGTATCTGTTATAGTTTAAAGGGTTTAGAGACTTCAATAATGCATTTATTGTGTTCTCACTGTGTTAAAAGTAGTAATTGTGTTAATTAATGACTAGTGTATAATAACTGAAATAAAATTACCTTCTCACGCGTGATACAAACAGGTACAACAGTTGATAACAATGGCAGGAGGGTACTCGGAGTGAGGAGATAAAGGCTAAGTTAGGAAGAAACTCGATGGATGATGCTGTACGCATAAACGGACTTAGGTGGTAGGGTCATGTGAGGTGAATGGAGGAGGATAGGTTACCTAGGAGAATAATGGACTCTGTTATGAAGGGTAAGAGAAGTAGAGGGAGACCCAGACGACGATGGTTAGATTCAGTTTATAACGATTTAAAGATAAGAGGTAGAGAACTAAATGATTCCACAGCACTAGTTGCAAATAGAGGACCGGGCTGAGTAGCTCAGACGGTTAAGGCGCTGGCGACATATTTTTCTTCCTTTACAGCACTGCCGTGATCAGCGAGAATCGCAAATGAATTTCAACTTCAATAAATGATAACACCATGAAACATCAAGCAAAACAAAGGAAGGCAAAGAAGTTCAAAGAAGTTAAGTGAGCAAAGACTTTACACACAGAAGTGTTACATGAACAAAAGACATACTGAAGCGCTGTGACGTAGTAAAATTCATAGTCGTTATGTAGCAAAGTATGTATGTATTCACTTCTCTAGTAATAATAGTATTTATTATTTTACCGCTAATTCTACTGTTGATTTGCGTGAAAGCAATTATTATCCTCCATTTAGGACAAAAATTATAATGAAGTGCCATAGATACGTTTCGTTTACATATCCGCTAGAGTCAATTGAGAGCCCAACCGCGTCTCCAGAATTACTTGCTGATAAAATATACCCTGTAATTTATTTAAATAAAATATCTTAGGATAATCAACTTCAGTCTAATATGAAATTTATAACGTGCAATGTTGATGCCAACCAGGCAGGTAGAGCTAACAAATATTTAAATCTTAAGACCAAAATTGCGAAAATAGGTAAGGTCATTCTATTCATGAAAAACTGTCTCAAGGAGGGACTTGTCCCTAATTTTTGGAAATCGGTTCAAAACAAGAATGTATTGTCGTACTGGCATAGAAAGACACAAGATAAATCCAACATTCTAAGGATCAGGAACGAAATTAAATTTCTGTATAGGAAAAACGCATTACTTAATACTCAGTTATACAAGGCCCATCTCATCGCGTCTGCCTCCATTGCCCCATTAGAATGGAGTTCGTTTCAAAATTACGTAAATGATAAAATCGCATACCTGCTTGTAGATAAACAGAACAAGTTAGTCAACAAAAGAGAACTGAGACTGATTCTCCCTCATCTAAGGATAATCATAATCAGACTCATTCAACCATTCCTGTATTTCAAGAGCCGGTTATTAATCTTTCAGAGATGTGTTTTGATAAGTCCGAAATAAGTGTTATGGAGAAAGGTCCCAAATTCAATTGGCCCGTTCAATTTAAACTTAAGGACGCGATTACGATCACGGCGGAAGCCGAAAGTGCAATACAAAAGTTACCGATAGAGAACCAGAGACGAGATTTAATATAAAGAAAAAACTTTCTAATTTAATAAATAATAACAAAGATAGACTTTCTACACATCATAACCAAACAATAGCTTCATTGAAACGGAAAATCAAGGAGAATGGTTTGATAGTGACTAAGGCGGACAAGGGGAATGCGACGGTCATTATGAATAAGAATCATACATACAGAAAACTGAAACCTTTTTCGCAAAGAACTCATTCAAAATTATAAAAAAAAGACCCGACGAATATCATTCAGAGAAACTTAAAGAAACTTCTTAAACAATATTCTTTCATCCTTAATGAAAGGGAGTCTCAAAAACTTATTAATATGAACCCGGGTATTCCGACGGCTAAGGCACTACCGAAGGTGCATAAAGAGAATATACCTATAAGACCCATCATTAATTTCAGAAATAACCCTATATATAAAACGTCTAGATTTATACACAATTTCTTAAAAAAACATTATAGATTTGAGGGTAATAGGTCTATTAAGAATTCCAAAGAATTTTGCGATCGTATTAAAGATTTAAACATACAATTAAACCATAAGATGTATTCATTCGACGTCAAAAATATGTTATCGAATATTCCAGTATCAAAAACGATAAATCTTGTAAAGAATAATCTACTTAAATACAGTAATTTGAGTAGGCAAGAGATAGCCGATTTTATAAATATTTTGGAGTTCGTCGTCGCTAATAATTACTTTACTTTCAACGGTCAAATATATAAACAGGAAGGTCTTCCTATGGGGGCCCCAGCTTCGGGAATTATGGCGGAAATTTATATGGATTTTCTTGAAAATAGCAAAATTAACAATATTGAAGGAATAATAAGCTGGTTGAGATACGTACATGATACGTTTACAATAATTGACCATAGCATTACTAATGGACAGGAGGTATTAGAACAATTAAACAATATGGATTCACAGATTAAATTTTCTTTCGAAAGTGAAAATAATAAAGCATTAAACTTGCTTGACATTACAATTATTAATGACTCTAATAAACTTAGGTTTAAAATGTTTAGGAAACCTACTCAAACGGCAAACGTAATTAAACAAAATTCTGTACACCCGGCAGCACATAAGAGGGCCTCCTTTTATAGTATGATTTATAGTCAGAAGCAGATCGTAAAAATGAATTGGATACTATTTATTTTATAGCAAAAAGAAGCGGGTTCAACAGGCAATTTGTAGATAAAATTATTATCAAAATTGAGAAAAAATCATTTTCCACATTAACCAAGGATACCAAAAAGAAAGAAGATAGTTACGCCCTTTTTACTTATAGTCACAGTAAAATATACGAAATCACGAATGTTTTCAAGAAACTTAATATGAAAGTTTCTTTTAAAACAACCAATAACAACACTCATCTTTTCTTCAATCAGCACACTACCAATAACGGCAATGGCAAATTTCAGAAATCAGGTGTTTACAGATTAAAGTGCCAGCAGTGTCCCGCCAGTTATATTGGACAGACAGGCCGCAATTTTAACATAAGGTATAATGAACATGTTAATGCGTCAAAGTACGGCAGATTCTCAGCATTCGGTTCTCATATGGACGATACTAATCATACATTCACGGGCATACAACAAGACCTTCAAATTCTCCATTTATGTAAGAAAGGAAATCTATTGAATATTTTAGAAAACATCTTTATAAATATTGATCAAAATGCAACCCGATTTATAATCTTAATGAGATATCGGAGGATATCAATATACTTTTCGAGGAGTTAATCAATAAATTCTTTTCACGGAGGCGCGTGAGTAATACGTCACCTCACGCCCCTCCCCTTGCGTCAAACTCCTCTCACAGTCAGTCATCAACGACCTTCGAGGACGTCACTCAGTTAGCCTTAGCACTTGAGGTGGAGTGGTCGATGTAGGACGGGCAAAGAGGTGAGTGACGGGATGGGCACTTAGATCACATTTTAACGGCATTTTATTCTTCAGTTCATTCATATTTTCTTTTTCTTTTTAGGCCCCTATTGTCAACACACAATCAGGTTCAACTTGCATCAGTATAACTCCACCTCCTAATCAAGAAATCTATTACAATGTGGCATCACCAGAACACTGTTTTATGTACAATATGCACATAATTTTATTTGCATAGCCACTTACGGAGTTTTATAATTGACAAGTTGTTTTGAACAACAGTTTTTACATATGATTTTAATTGGACTTCATGCTTCATCATGTTCACACCGCACCATTTTAACATTGAAGATTGACAAGACGCTATCACGCCGCGTCACAGTATACAAAGACTTTGCATTTACTTATTTTAATGTGTCCTTGCCTTATTTTTAATGTTATGTATTTGTATTTATGACTGAAGATGTCCTATAAGAGGAGGAAACATGTTTCACGAGTGTAATTTAATGCAATCTTTGTAATAAAGACAATTACAGTATTGTAAAGGTGGAATTATAAAATCTAAACTTTCACAAGTTGATACTTTGACAATACGGGCTCTAATATGAAATTTATAACGTGCAATTCAGTTGAACTCCTTTAATTTCTAATATGTACAAAGCTAAATCGCTTATTTTCTTAGAACATACCCTAGCAGTAAAATGTGTTTGTTAAAGCATATCTTCCGAGCTGTCAGTGGAGAGATGGCGTGGAAGTGCAGTCCAGTATTAGTTTGAGCGATGTTTCTAAAAGTAGGAAAGGTCACAATATGAAGATAATGTTGGAATTCTAGAGGATAAATTGGGGCAAATAATATTTGACATAAAGAGGAGTTAGGGATTTGAATAATTTACTATGGGAGATGTCCTATACATTGGGGGTTGTGTTTGATCCTTTTCCAAAATCTGTACAGATATTCAAGAAGAGAATAAACAGGAACAGAGAAAATAAATGAAATGTTAGAGGACATTCGACCAGTGCAGTTAATGTAAATAAAAAATGTGTGTGAATAAATTAATTCCATCCCCTGGTCTAAGGAGTTTGGACAGCCAAAGTAGGAGACTGCCTGTAGGGGTGAAGTACAGTGGGGACCTCGAGGGCCCTGGGACCGCTATGGTAGCTGTGAAGGCCCTTCAGGAACTCTGAAAAGTGGTGGCAAAAGGGGCTCTGGTTAAGACGCAGCAGGTCGTTATGCTACTTCGGTTCCAGAATGGGTAAAAAATAATAAGTAAATAAATGCAATGTAAATTTTAATCTTATACCAGTTGTATAGTATCATTTGAAGTAATTCCACATACTGTATATCAGTTGACTCTATTTGTAAGTAGTACAGGAGATATTATAAGTAGAATTTTGTAAACAATATAAATTTATTAAGGATGAACTGTGTGTTTAATAGAAAAAATTGTTAGCGTAAATTGTATAATATTGTATTATAGGAAAATTTTCTTCATGTTAATTTAATATTTAGTGCTTGACAATAATGTATTTTATTGTACCATTTGCCACCGAGGTAGACACCTCATTTGCAAATAAAGAGATTTTGATTTGATTTTGAAATTCTTTGAAATGATTTAAGAAATGACCAGGTAAATAATACATAGGCAATCTTCCACCTGAGCGACTGCCTAAATGCATATCAGTGGTAACTGATGATGAAAAGGTATTGTTTTTATCAGGTAATTTTAGGAAGGTTCTTAGAGTTCACGAGAGATACCACTGTCATCCCATTCGTGGTACACAAATACCGGAACTCACTTAACGAGGTAACTTTTTTATATATGATAAACAATCTGCTTTAGTCTGCAGGTTCCTACGTTAAATACTTCAGTATTTAATGGCAATCAAAGTGGAGTGTATTTTATCATGAGTTGGGGGTGTAAGGAAGTTTAGAACGTTAAACAAATACGAAACATAGCAACAGTTATCTCTGATGTCCCACTTCCCATGATGCCCAACGTTCTAAACCCAGGACACGATAGATCTACCACGCTTGAGGAAATATGTCAGTTGTTGTGATTAATATCTGTATCCCGGTCTGACTGGTAGTGCTACAAACCAAATATTGATACCGGAGGGGTGATTCATCATATATAACAGCCATGTCATTAGTATACGTTATTTACTCGTAATTAACTAATACAAATTACTGCTGTATATTGAACGATATGTCGCAGAATATTATATGCACAAGATATGATGAACGCAACTGAATTGAATAGCAATGTATTTTGTTCAGCCGTTATCTGCTGTTATTGTGATTTAATTGAAAATGATAACACTGTGTACCACATACACGGAAAGGTGGAACAATCAGGCATCGAATTCCGGGTTGGGATCGTAAAGTTTCGATACTGCATTATACATTCTGACTCTAACAATATTCTAAAAAGTGATCAAATTTTACTGGGGATTTTAGTGTAAATTGCCGGGCTGAGTGGCTCAGACGGTTAAGGCGCTGGCCTTCTAACCCCAACTTGGCAGGTTCGATCCTGGCTCAGTCCGGTGGAATTTGAAGGTGCTCAAATACGACAGCCTCGTGTCGGTAGATTTACTGGGACGTGAAAGAACTCCTGCGGGACTAAATTCCGGCACCTCGGCGTCTCCGAAGACCGTTAAAGTAGTTAGTGGGACTTAAAGCAAATAGCATTAATTAATTATTAATTATTGTAAATTGTAAAGGACCTGAAACAGTTATGGAACACAAATATGCAATTGTAAGTTAAGCGTAATCAAGCACCAAGTGCCTAATTCTGATCAAAAATAAATTAAACATCTCAGAAATTGAACGTCATTATCGCATGATAAAGAGTAGAGAAGAAGCAGTATTCATAATCCAATATGGTATAAGCCCTGTATAAACCCTCTTGTATCAGGCTAAGATACAGTAATTTCCATTATCTTCAACACGCAGCCCATCAAGACGACCCTAATAAAATTATATCCTTACTTGGGAGCAACACCGCGTCTCTGACAATGGACGTCCTAACCTTTACTTTCCTTAATTTGGGTGTGTTCATTTTCCTGTACCCACGTTTAAAGGAAAATTAACCTTACCGCACCTTACTGTAGGAACGTAAGTTTGCTTGATATTTGGGCAATACAACAGTGTAATGCATTTATGGTTCGTTTTCCTTACTGGGGCATAGAAAAATGAGCACAAAGAAAATGGTTCTGATGGACTCCATATCCAAATGTTGCTGGGCGGCGTGACCATTCTCAAGGAAAATAATGGATAAGAAGTGCATTGGCAGATACGCGGTATTGCTCCCGCAGGGACCATGTGCTCCAACAACAAGACCTATCTGTGTCGGTGCGACGTAAAGCCCCTAGCAAAAACAAAAAAAACAAAAAAAACAAATACATCTGATGAAGAGGTGGTCGAATTCTATAATTCTGTCATCAGTACCGTGCCAGGAAAACAGCTTATTATTATCATTTGGGATTTTAGTGCCAAAATGGGTTCCAGAATAGAAGAACATCTGCGTGGTGTAATGGGAAAATATGGGCCGGGCATTCGGAGTGACAAAGGTGAGAGGCTGAGTTTCGACCAGAAAATAGACGGTTCATTATTAATAAACTGTTTCCGCTACTTTCCCGACGCCTGTACACCTAGACTTCACTGAAGGGTCAGCATCAATATCAGACTGACTATGTGCTACTTAGGTATAAGTGGAGGATATCTCTATGGAATACCAAAACATGTCCCGGAACGGTGTGCTCTTCTGATCACCAACTGCTTGTGGTAAACGTCGCGCTGAAATGGGCTGCTCCGTGAGTGAGGCCAAGAGATTATACCATGGATATAGATGCTAGTAAGATTAATGAACGAATACGAGACACACAATACCCATTTTCTCACAAAAGCGAGAAACCAAACGACATGTGTGAGAAAGTAAAATTGCTGATGTAGACAAAAAAGCACCTAACACTACAAAGAATGCTAAGAAGCAGCACTGGATGAGTGAGAATACGTACAAGATTGTAGAACATCGCCGGTCTGATGAATTATCGACAATTCCCGATAAGACAGAACGGAAGCAAATTACTAAAAAAAAAAATTTAAAAAGCTTGCCGCAGTGACAAAAATGAATTAATCCGGCAAGCGTGCCCTGAGATTGAAGAGTCATCGCCAAACCGGAGACCTAACTACAAAGGATAAATATGTAAGAGGAGACTGTATGCAATAGAATACCAAGGGGACCGGATAGTGACCGACTTCGAAAGAGTAATTGAATTTTGGAGAATTATTTACCAAAATTTATTTTGATTGTCAAGCAAATTCAGCTTCACATGAACCAATGACTTAATGACAACCTCCAAAGAGTACGGAGAGTTAGTGGTTTTGAAGTTAAAGCCAAGTTTGTGTACTGTACCTAAGATCACTAATATAATAGTCTGGATGCTCTATACTTGATATATGCTGGAGGAATAACATAGCAAAGCTGGCTGTTTCAAGATTAACAAAAATCTGGAGAGTTCACAGAATCACCAAACGAAAAAAGCACCGCCTGCTCTACGAGTATGCTCTCATATTTTCGGTATTACCGTATGCATCAGAAACACGGGCAATAAAGACAGTCGATCGCAATAAACTCAATGTCTTTGGAATGTGGTGCTATCGCAGTCTATTACGTATGAAGTAGACCGAAACTTACAAATGCATCCGTCAAAAGGAACTGCGAGTTATGAAGCAAACATTATCAAAGAGAGTATCTTAAACCATTTTGGCCTATAATAATAAGAAAAACATCGAGATCTTGATGACAGAGGGCAAGTTAATTGATGAGAGACTCACAATTGACGAATTCTTACTTGCTCATCAATATATATTTACCGAACAACGGGCAGCAGTTTTCAAATTAAACCGTAAGAACTGGAGATTTTTATCGCAGGCAGTAACACTTATTCCCATACAGTTTGCTTTACGTCTCACCGACACACATAGGTCTTAGGATAGGAGTGGGAAGGAAGCGCCATGGCCTTAATTAAGGCATAGCCCCAGCACATGTCTGGTGTTGTTGTTGTTACTTAGTCTATGAGGCTGATACATTTTGGTCAGGAGCACAGCAGCTTACGACGAACCCATCCAAATTTGAGGTCGAGAAAGCACAAATCTGTTTGTATCGTTGAGAGCACCAATCAACGTTTAGATTTGTCTGAAATATTAGTTCCCTGTCAACAGGGGAACGATGGGAAGTTTTTATTTGGGTAACACGAAAATACTCATTGCGCAAGTCTGGATGCTTCTAGCTCCACCTGCACGCACTACTTACAACGCAGGAACTAGATAGTGTGAAGCGCTTTGTATAATATCACTAGCATTATGCCTTTCAGTCTTCGAAGTGCGATGGGTCCTAGGTAGAGTGTGTAATATCTGTTGGGGTATGACTACAGTCATGTTGATGCCGAATACAACTCAAGACAGGGTTTGACCTTTCACACAAGCGACCACGATATGAGTCCTTGCTTGAGAGAGGAATATTAATGCGCTTGTCAGGAACTAGGAAGGAAGCAGCCAAGAATGATGTTATGAATCAATCGACCAAGCACAGAAAAATGATTATGATGTACAATTTTCTACAACTAGCTTTACGTCGTGCTGATGCAGCGACGATGGGATATGAAAGGATAGGACTGGGAAGGAAGTGACCGTGGCCTTCATGAAGGTACATTCGCAGTATTTGCCGTGGGAAACCGCAGAAAACTACCTCCAAGGCTGCCGACAGTGGAATTCGAGCCCAGCATCTACCGAATACAATCTGACAACTACGTGATGCAAACAGCGCAGCCACTTGTCCGGTATTCTGACGAACTGAGTTACGCTCAAGCGTATATGGACCATTCAATATTATTTTGTTTCGACGAACGCAATTTCCTGCATCAGTGTTAATAATAACACCTTGGCACAGTTTCAAAATTGTATATTTTTAATCTCTTCATTTTCTATGTGAAATTTCCATTTGACCAATTGTAACATTATGAATTCTGTCATTGTTTTCATTTATATACGCTCCGTTCACATTTATTTGAAAGTGTTAACTTGTTATAACTAGGTAAAAAACTGTCCCTAGCACTTTTGATCCGTATCCCTAGCCTATCCACTCTAGCACTAGGTTTACCGCAGCGGTCAAGATGACCGTTTTCAGTTTTGTTTTCTCTATCACTCTCGTTATACGGTTAGAACATACAAACCCTTTGGTGGCTTTTATTGATATTAAGTGTACTTTTCGGCATATAGCTTCAAAAACCCGTAACTCCTTTCTAGTTAGAGCTATGAGGTCATATACCTACTTTTACCGGACGGTCATTTTGACCGGTATTGCAGTAGCTAAACCCGTCAGACTTTTGTGGCATTCATTTAGAACGGGATATCATTCTAACATGCTGTTACAGTGTACTTCATTACCGTAGTATCGACTAGAACTTATTCTTGTGCTGCAATGGGACAGCTGTTGGCTCTTTTCAAACAATGATATAAGTACACTGACAGGAAAATATAGTCAGTATTTGTTCAGTAATGAAAGGTGTACAATCGTAATGAGCAGTCAATTGTTGTGTTCAATCGTTACAAACATTCAAACTAGATTTCCCGATTGTTTGTATTTACCCCGAATAAACATGTTCTCGCGTAGTCCGAAAATGGATGCCGAAATTCTGAAGCATATGCATATAATATCCCCATCACAATCAAGCGATGAAGCTGGGACTGATTTAGACCTCGATAATTTCGAAGTGGTGTATAAGTTGACAAACGGAAATATTTTGGGTAGTGATTCTAGTTTTACCGAGCCTGCAGAATGTCCTTGTGAACATGAAATCACACAGAAGCCTTCTACCTGAAAGGTTAGGGAACTACTCGCCAAATGGCGACGCACGCATACTAGCTAAGCAGCTGATGACAAAGGTTAGCCTATTTGAAGTTAGTCATTTTGTATTTACGTAATTCGGTGTACAGTGTAAATAAGTTTGGTATTATATTTTGCAGGTGAAGGAAACACTAAGGAAGATAAAGAAATCACTAGCAAGGAGCACAATATCAACTACAGAAGGCCGAGCATACGCTGTGGTAAGTCAACATATGGGCGTGGTCCGCACATGACGGTCGGCGAGGAAAAAGTCGCCTTGGATGGAACAGTGTGGACTCTTGTTGATCTACAAAGCCTGCCAGGCCGTTGAGAACAGTAAAATATACTTAGGGAAGGCCGAGGTCCCACAGGACATGCAAACGCCACATTGAAGGAACTTGTGCCGCTACAGCTTGTCGTCATTTTATTGACGAATCCAAGCTGCGCCACATCGAATGAAATACCGCGGTTGGAGCCCGCGACGTTCTGGACAATCCTGAACGGACACTTTGTTTGGAAGAATTGCACGCTGTCATTGATATTTTATATGCACGTGGAACTTATGAAGCTGGCACGAACATTCTCGATCTGTGGTCACAGAAGTGGGGGTCCTGGAATTTTCTACCAAACTATGGCACGAAACCGTTTCCCGGATATCACGAGGTTTCTTCGATTCGATGAAAATATACCAGGAGGGATTACCTGAAAATTGATAGATTGGCGCTTGTATCTGTTGTGCGGGACAAGTTTATACCTAATTTTACTATTTGCTTCAGACCAAGTGAGAACATTACCGTGGATGAACAGCTCTTTCCATCGAAAGCTGCCCATTTATGCAGTATATGGCCAATAAACCAGAAAAGTTTGGTATGAAATTTTGGTTAGCTGTCGATGTGGAAGCCAAGTATTTTGTAAATGGTTTTTCCTATCTTGGAAAAGATGAAACGCGACCCACCGCTCAGACCCTAAGTGAACACGTAGTGTTGCATCTTGCTGAGTTTTTCATCAATCAGAGAAGAAGTGTGCAAAGGGAACAAGACTTTGGAAAGATGTGCAATCTGTAGAAAACTGGTCTGTGGTTAAGTTAACTTCAAAGGTGACCAAGCAAAGTGTGTGTGTACAGTGCAACAAATAAGTTGAAAAGTAGAAAGTGATATTCACGCGGATATGTATCTAATGTAAGCTAAAGTGTGTAACAAGAACATTCTGCCTTACTAGTGTACTTATTTGTTTATTTATTTATTTATTCATAATAGTGTTTACAAGTCATGCATGATAAAAATAAAATTATGGTTTATGATGTTTTTATACTCAATTCTAACCTTTTCCTGGCACCAATATCCTCAAGAAACGAATACGTGCCACTATCGGTCAAAATGACCGCTTCGGTAAAAGTAGGTAGAAAGAATGTTTGGTAATCCTAGTGCTAGATAGCATGCCAGTATGCACATGGAGCTGAAAAATAGGAAACCCGTTTCTGGGATAGTCCATCCCTATAATCAGTTCTCGGAAATGATAGCTGAGTGAGTGTATCACTGGCTTCTCGCCAAGTTTCTCATTGTTTGAATGTCGATCACCGTATACTACGAAAACAAATCATTACAGTCGAACCTCGATATCTCAAAGCTCCATTACTCGAATTTTCAGTAACTTGAATTTCCCGGCCGTTTGTCGTATTCTTCAAGTGTATTTATTTCTCTATTACTCGAAATTCGGTTACACAAATTTCTCGATTTATCGAAGCAAATATTTCCTCCCTTGAAGCAAAACATCCTCTGTAACTCGAATTTTGTACAACACTGACTGTGCAATACAGCACTTGTAGTTTGTGAGGAACAGTAAACAGTTAAAGAGAGGGTTACAGTGATGCTGGTACCTAATATGGCGGGAACCGAACGTACGAAATTCACCCCGGAAGTCGTGGATGACAAGCTCCACTTATGAATCTTGGCTGCGTGGTTTCGAACCTACACACTGTGACCGTTCACGATACTGTAGATAACATATCGGGACACCCTGTAACAATAATATGCCGTTTTCCGCGTCATTATGTGATGATTAGTCGCGTAACTAGCAAATTCTTGCAGTACACGGGACACGAACGACTCGCCACTGTTACAAGGGACGAAAGTCTCATTGCGCGTAATGACGAAAGTGAGTCATACGCTAGCCACCAATTAGAAGTTTTTTCTCTCTTGTGAGAGGCAAAAATCACGTGACAGTCAGTTTGCTGTACTTAATTAAGTCGGGTTAACCTAGGGAGATGTAATTCCCTAAATATGTGTTGGTGTATTCAATGATGCCAGCCAAAAACCTTCATTTATTCGAAATTTTAATCGGTGAGAATAATAATATTAATCACGTGAATCCTGACATACGCACCGAATATTCATAAGTAAGAGATCGTCATAATCAGAGAATGTTTTGGTTAAATATGACAGCAAAACATATTCCAATTATTTAATGTATTATTAATTACGCGATGTGTATGTGTGCGGCGAATTACGAGAAGTCTTCATGAGTTTGGCCAGGCGAGCCTATGTTGGATTTTACCGAGGCGTAGTGTCAACCATTGGGAACGTCCTACGTGGCGCTTTGATGAATATGATCAAACCTACTCTCCTACAGGAATAAGATTCGATCGGTAGGATACAGAAGGTCAGAGCTATCTTTTGATATGCAAATCAATTCCGACAAATGGTTATTACCGGAACGATATCCGAGAAGTGGACGTGGTTACCTCCCACCCTCGATGTCTACCCTCTTCGGCATAAAAGAAGTTGGATTGACGACTATCTAGTTATTATCTACTGTGTTCTCGGACCATTCAGACGTGTCGTTGTTCGCACGGTCAAGTGAAGTTATGCAGCACATTTTTTGTGGTGCAGTGTTACGCTTGTAACATATAAGTGATGAAACACCTTGTAAATTGTTACTTTGAGTACATTAATTACGCATATGCCACACATTGTGAAGAGTTTGTATATTTACGATATTCCGTACCATTGTTGTAATCAGCGAAGTTAGTGAACCAGGAATAATCTACCTACAGTGAGCTGCGTGATATATCAGCTACTTTTATATATCTATATATATAAAATAACTTGTCCTGACTGACTGACTGACTGACTGACTGACTGACTGACTGACTGACTGATTCATCATCGCCGAGCCAAAACTACTGGACATAATGAAATAAAATTTTGGGGATACATTCACATTAAGATGTAGGTGCTCGCTAAGAGAGGATTTTTGGATATTCCATCGCTAAGTTGGTGAAAAAGGGGGTTAAATTTTAAAATGATTGTATCTATATCTCAAAACTTTAATAGTTTACAGATGTAAAAATTATTATTTAGAATCTTCTTTAAAAGTAAGGAAACACTTATCTTTGTTTTCAGAAAATCCCATTAGGAGGGGTGAAAACGGGGGAATAACAGGTTGAATGCCTTTAATGAGGATACTTATACCTCATAAACTTAAGATATTACAGACCTGATAATTGGTGTTTTGGATGTCCTTTAAAAATAAAGAAACACGAATTTTTTTGTTTTTGGAAAATCCAATTAATGGGGGTGAAAAGGGGGTGAATTTTTAAAATGAGTTTATCTATATCTCAAAACTTTTAAAGTTTATAGATGTAAAAATTGGCATTTAGAATCTCCCTTAGAAATACAGATACACGTAACTTTTTTTCGGAAAATCGCTATAGTAAGGGTGGAAAAGGGTGAAAAATTGGTTGAATGCCTTGAATGGGGCTACTTTTATTTCAGAACCTGAAGATATTACAGACCTGAAAATTGGTATCTACGTCTTAAAACTTGAAAAGTTTACAGATGTAAAAATTGGTATTTAGAACCTCCTTTAAAAATAAAGAAACATGTATTTTTTGTTTTCGGAAAATCCCAATGGGAGGGGTGTAAAAGGGTGAATAATGGGTTGAATGCCATTAATGAAGGTACATATATCTCAGAAACTGAAGATATTACAGAACTGAACATTTGTACATGGGATCTCCTTTAAAAATAAGTAACATGTATTTTTTTGTTTTTGGAAAATTCAATTACTGGCGGTTAAACAGGAGTGACAAATTGGGGTGAAATTTTTGAAAGACTATATCTACAGAATACCTGAGAAACGTAAAATGTTACAGACGTAAAAAGTGATATATGGAATCTCCTGAAAATGTAAAGAAACATAGGTGATTTGTTTTTGGAAACTCCAATTAAGGGGATCTAAAAATGGGGTAAAATTTTAAAATGAGAATTTCTACACTATATCTCAAAAACTTAACATGATACAGAAGTGAAAAATGGTATTTTGATCTCCATTAAAAGTTAAGAAACGTGTATGTTTAGTTTTCGGAAATACCACTTGGCTTGAGGAGGGGGGGGGGGTAAAGTGACTGAAAATGGTGTTGAATTATTTTAATTAAGCTACTGATATCTCAAAAATGAAGATGTTACAGACGTGAAATTTGATATTTGGATTCTGCTTTTAAAAGTAAAGAAACGCGTATTCTCGAAAAACCCAATGAAGGGGGAGGGGGAGGTGAAAGAATTGAAAAATTAATTGACTTAATTGTATGAGAATACTTACGTCTAATAAAAACTAAAGTTGTTACAGACGTGAAAATTGGTATTTGGATCTCCTTTAGAAACAAAGAAAGACGTTTTTGTTGGGGGGGGGGGAGGAATCATCTTGGGGGGCGGGATTGAAAAGGAGTTGAATTCCTTTCATGAGGTCACACAAATCAAAAACTGAGGAAGTTGGATTCGTGATAATTGGTATTTAGAAGATCCTTTACTATTAAAGAAACAAGGTTTTTGCCGGAAAATTCACTTTGGGGGGGGGGGGGGAAATAAACTTATCGGCGGTGGGGTGTAAAAGGAGGTGAGAATAGTTGATTTTACTGTTCATAATGTACTTATAAGGAGCCTCCGTTGCTCAGGTGGCAGCGCGCCTGCCTCTCACAGCTGGGTTATGTGATTCAAATCCCGGTCACTCCACGAGACATTCGTGCTGGACAAAACGGAGGCGGGACAGGGGTTTCTCCGGATACTCCGGTTTTCCTTGTCATCATTCATTCCAGCAACACTGTCCAATATCATTTCATTTCATTTGTCATTCATTATCCATTTCCCCAGAGGAGGCTTCGGCAGCCGGCACAATTCCCATTGCCGCCGCCAGATAGGGGCTTTATTCATTCCATTCCTGACACTGTTGAATGACTGGAAACAGGCTGCAGATTTCCGATGTACTTATTCTGATCATAAACCGATCATTTTTATCTTTCCTGGGTTCGTTTTCAAGAGCCATCTTTTTCTTCGGAGAACGTTCTTAGATTACAGCAGATTCTCCGGCATATAAATAAAAATTTAAACACCTTTGAAATAAACGATAGGAATGAGATTGACCATCCAATTGTTCACCTCTATAATAAGGTCAATAATGCACGGAAGTATGTCATTCGTATCGCCAGAAATCCCGCACACTTGGCTACACGCGACAATGGTGCTGGTCACATTGTTAACAATGACAGTGGCAGCAGATGTAATTTACCGCCAAGTAGCGGTCTTGCATCTTGCTATGGGGTCCAGAACATCTATAATAATAATAATAATAATATTAATAATAATAATAATAATAATAATAATAATAATAATAATAATAATAATAATAATAATAATAATAATATTCTGGACCGTCGTCAAATGTGCAGACCGCGCTGGAAACGGGTCCTGGACGGGGTAATGACTAAGAATGCAGTCCAGCCGCGGGTTCAGTACCGCCAAGGCACCCAAGACGACACCACGCCGGATCTCCTCAAGGATTTGATCCATATTAAAAAATCTTATAGAAAAAGATAGCAAAGATTTGGGGACCCAACTGACCGGGTGGAATACCTGGACCTAGCCCGGGAAGTACGAAATCGATTGCCGGAAAAAAATATTGAAAAATGGGAGGAAACTTGCCGCAATCTATTAGAAAACGAGTCAGATCGCGAATTTTGGCGGATTCTCTCAGAAAACCAGTCAGATCGCGAATTTCGGCGGATTATATATAAAACAATAAGCATTCAATTATAAATTTCAGTATAATACCGTAGCGAAGCACGGGTATCTTGCTAGTGTGTAAATAAATGTGTGAGTGGTCCACTTGAAGTACAATTGGTTAAATACAGTGAAGTGTCGCGAATACGTAGTCAAAATTACGACTATAGAGTTGAAAGGAGAATTTAATAAGAAAATAATGGTTCACCTATAATAATAATAATAATAATAATAATAATAATAATAATAATAATAATAATAATAATAATAATAATAAAACAACAATAATAAACGGGCATCATCTGCCGAATATATAAACGTGAAGAGTGAGTTGTCTTACATTCTTGAGGTATTGTAAACTAGGAAAAATTCAGATCCTTAACATCAAGTTACAGTGCTAGTGTGTGTATGCGATACTTCAATAACATTTGCGTATTAATAACTGTATATGCAGAGTGGAGGATCAGCGTGACGAAACAGCAGGACATTATCGTTACCGGGTTGGCTTACTTAAGTACATGAATAATTCTAACCATATTTAATTGTAGTGCGTATAACAAAATTGACGCAACTATAATCACATTGTTTCCTCATTGCATATCTGAACGGGTGATCGTCGGCCTTGAGGGAGAATCTACGAGTTTCCTACCTATTCTACATCATAGTGTATCAGGTGTCTTCAAGATAATGCAACTCCTGGTCAAAATCAACAACATGGAGGACCTCATCATAGGGACGAACCGAAGACCTCACGGCATCGACGACGTCGAGATGATAGTTTAAGTCAACATGGATGTGCCCATCTCGGAGAACAATGATCACAATAGATAAGTACATTTCCAAAAACTTTCATGTTGAAAGTCATTGTCCACCTGTAAATAAGTAAAATTTGCATGTTAATTAGGTAAAATGTAAATAATGATCGCAGGCTATTTCAAAGGGTTTATAGTCTCTTAGCTTAATGTAGTAGGAATTTTTTTACTGGTTTAGTAACCAGCATTTTGTTTAACCCCCTGGGAAGATTAATGCAAGTTAATTATAAGATTTTAGTATTGATAGTTTTTTGCATGAAGTATTATAATGAATGGGAGTAGTATTCATTTAAATCATTTCAATTATTATCATGAGATGAGACGTTGTATATCCTCAAAAAGTACGTAGACTACTTTATACTTCATACGTAAGATAGAGTATTTTATAACTTGGAGATACAATGCCGGATGCAAGTATGATTTTTAGACCGTGGATATAGTATGTAAATTTTTAAAATGTCCCGAAGAATAAATTCTTATGCAAATATGTGTGTGTTTGGAATTTCAAAGTGAGAACGTTGGTCAGATAATACGTCGCCAATTGATAGTTTGAAGCAGAATGGAGATGTGTCAGAGATAATTTATGTAAAGTGTGAGGAGTCATGCCACACTAACGACGGCAAAATGAGGTTGAATAAAACCATATGGGAACAAAATATGTTAGATTTGTACTCTAAGGGGCTGCATAGCTCGAATTTTAATATCGAGGCAGCTGAGGGAAGAGAGATATCCTTCCTTAACTGAGTTGTACGGGAGACAGTGCAGATTACCGTTACCTTGAGTGAAAGTGCCAGCTGAATATGTTTCGAAGTATTGCGGTAGGGGTCTGAGGAGAATGACCAGACCGCAGGCTTCACAACTTTTGGGATGTTGACTGATTGTTCGTTTCTGGTAATATACGACAAACACTCACACAAAGAATAGTTAATTGTCATCGTTGTAACTGAATTAACATATTAGGAAGCGGAAGAATTCCTCCCAACTTTTATTTCATTTACTTGATTCGATTTAGGCATTTAAAAACATGCATCCAGCTGCAAGAAGACCACGGGTTCGATCCCATCTGAGGGCGACGAGTATCATCACTGTCATTTTGGTGATGGAAGGACCACTCCTTCCATATATTTGTGAATACATTAAAAGTGATATCATGTGTGTTTATTTTCAGATAAGTGTATTATTACATGTGAGATTATGGTATTATCGTCAATATGTTGTCCATAAGTTTAGCATTGTTTCTGTATTATATTATTCCATGATATTAGTCATAATCCCGGCGTAATACGCCCATGCGATTATTTACATCATTGTAAATAATAATGAGGTTAGTTAGTAGGAATTATAGTATGAGTTTCAGATATTTTGGGATGTGCTTGTCATAGTAAGATTACTGACTTAAATCACGTGATCATATAATGACATGATCACAGAAGATCATGATACAGCGGACTTCAACTCCTAAATATGAAGTCATGATGATTACATAACATGCAATTATAATTGTGCCTTTAATTGTGTATAATTAATTCACCAATCAATTAATGAGTGTTTCTAACAATGTGTGTGAATATTTGAAATAATAATGAGGGAAATGCCTCTCAAATATTATGGGATTATTTGGAGCAGAATGCAAATTCTGAAAGGACAGATGAACAACATTAACTTCACCGATGTGAATCCCTTGTATTTATAATTAATGGTAAATTTTATGGCATATTGTATATTAGTACTTGTGAATGTTATTTTCTCAGTTTAATAAAATTTATATTTGTAAAACCTTAAAAATACCATTCTTCTAAATTAGTAGTGACGTTTTATTTCTCTTATATTTGAACCCCCTACTTATAAATGTTTCATTCAATGCCCCTTTGATTAGGACTCACCATTGGCCCGTTTGCTCTAAAATCTAGTCGCGGTTACTGTGAAGTAGGGGTGATGAGACTTCGATTCTACGGTTGTTCTTTGAAGATCTCATCATGCACTTTCCATTCAATTAATGCACTTACGAATTATTATTATTATGAACTTAAGCCCTGGACAGGTGCAATGCAGAGTCAGTCACATATAAATTACAGGGCTTCTCATAGAAATAAATGTTGTTGGAAAGTATGTGGAAGAAAGGAAGGTAAACAGTAAAAAACAGAAAAGATTAATGTTCTTTTTTCGAAAGGTGTTAACGGAAGTATGTGTCTTGTTTCACTACTGTATGTACTGTATTCTGTCTTCTAAAAAGTTATTTTATAACGGTCATATTTAAAATATAAGTTTGTAATTATATTTTTAAATACTGTAGATCATAGTGTATTCAGTATAAGCTCGTAGATAAATATGATTGAATTATGCACTATATATGCTCAAAAACGGTATTCTCTATATCCCGAAATTTCGATAACTTGAAATAAAATTTAGCTCCCGTACTCTACTGTACTTGAAGGATTGTCATAAAGTATGAAGTACAAAATAAAGTGCTTCTTTGATGGCCTTAACATGTTCAACTATCCAGTCAGCAATATTATGAAGCAGAATAATGTCGAATACTATCGCGTTTCTGTATCGCTTCTGAAAGGATATGTCACTTTTGTAAACTTAAACAAAGTAAAATATGCTTCGATAAAAGTAGCATCTCCCCAAGTGATCGTGTTAATACAAAGGTACACAATGCAAACACAAACTAACAAATTGCTGTGTCAATCCTTATGCCACAGCCTATGTCAATGTATGTTTCAACCATTGCTTGTAGATCAAAACAAGTAATGCACAGTCCTGAGTCAGCAACGTGGGGAAGTATAAGCCAACTGAGGGGAAGAGACTTGCGTCCGCCTGCACATGTATTTCTAGCACGGGCTCTGCCCTCACGGCGCATTAAGTGTGCTGTGCTATCTTCGACTTAATTCAAGTTGAGAATCGGAAAGTGAGTGCGACTAGGTTACAGCCGGTCTACCTCCTCTTTAATTCGCACATATAATAATGAAAATCCACAGCCCGTTCCCAGCTTCAACCGGGATAATAATAATAATAATAATAATAATAATAATAATAATAATAATAATAATAATAATAATAATAATAATAATAATAATAATAATTTTTTTCCTTAATTCTTAATTTAAAATTTACCCAGTCGTGTACCGTGCAAGATACAAGCTATAATCGGGAATTCATTTTCGGCCTACCTATGTGTTGGGAATTCCAGGTTATGTTCGATCAATGGTAGCACTGACAGTGTGGAAGCTGTAGATAACCTGAAATGTGTATGAAAATCAGTGTCGTCGTAGTTCACGAAATACGTCGCACGCATTTTTATCTACCTAGGACGTTTATTAATTGCAGAATCATGATCATATTACTCGTCGCTGTGATTTTCTCTATCAATTAGATATTCCAACCGTCTACGAGCAGCTATCTTGGAAGGCTATTACCTTAGATTTCCCATTTTACCGGCCAACCAATCTCCGGTGAAATTTTAAAATGAGATAATACAGGTTATCTGAGATAATGTTGTTGGTGTATACCAACTTAACTGTTATCTCGGTTTACGTAGCATTAAACTAAAATAAAAGCTTTTAATCGCGTTGGTGAATACGGCCTTGGCATGTGGAGGGGGTCATATTGGCTCGATCTTCCTCTACCGCTTTTACTACATGCGTAGAATTTTTCCGATAAGCATCTGGCAGCATAACCTCCAAGAAGGAGTGAAATGACAATCACAAGAACGGATCGAGGTTGCAGCTCATTAGTTTTTTGGTCTCTTACCAACTGAAAATGTTATGCAAATGCGATATTAACTATAGAATCTACTGTTGAAGGTAAGCCTGACTTGTACGATATAATTGATCCCTAAATTTTGGCTCCTGTTTAAGCACTCAGCTGACGGGCACTTAACTGAGAAATGTGCCAATTGCCTTGCTTACAAGGCTACTGGCAGAGGCCCAACTGCGCCTTTGTACAACACCAGTCATCGTTGAACCACGCGTATGATACGTTACGCTATGGTTAGACGACAATAAAAAAAAAAAAAATAAATAAATAAAAATCCAAATCAAACCCCATGGCACTACAGCCCTTAAAGGGCCTTGGCCTACCAAGTGTTCGCTGCTCAGCCATAAGCCCTGCAGATTACGAGGTGTCGTGTGGTCAGCACGACGAATCCTCTCGGCCGTTATTCTTGGATTTCTAGACCGGGGCCGCTATCTCACCGTCAGATAGCTCCTCAATTCTAATCACGTAGGCTGAGTGGACCTCGAAACAGCCCTCAGGTCCAGGTAAAGATCCATGACCTGGCCGGGAATCGAATCCGGGGCGTCCGGGTAAGAGGCAGGCACGCTACCCCTACACCACAGGGCCGGAAAGATAAATAAATACATAAATAAATGGTTAACTTCGTAGTGGAATACAAAGTGTGTGAAGATCAACAAATCTGACAGACAGATTACGGAAAATTCTTCCATTATATTTCTGAAGGTGGAGCCGAAATTGCCATGTATCTGACAGTATTCTTCCTTTCCATTATTTTCCTTAAGAATGGTCCCGCCTTCCAGGCACATTTATTTTGGACATGATTTCCAATAGAACAATTTTCTTTGTGTTTATTTTCCTATGCTAAAGCGTAAAGGAAAAAAAACCTGTAATACATTATGCTGTAAGAGTGTGTAAATACGTCGTGAACACATACGTTCCTAATGTGCAGTACGGTAAGATTTATTTTCCTTTACACACACGTTTAGGAAAATGAACACAACGAGAACTGTTCCTTTGGTCTGCTTATCCATACGTGGCTGGGAGGCGTGACCAATATTAAGGAAAATAGTGGAGTGGAGGAGTATTGAAGATATGAATGATGTCCTTTATATTGTGAGGGTGTTACATATGTGAAGAATGATAATTTAATACCGTTTTATAACGATAGCTGAATTATTCTGTTCAGTCCGACTCCTTGGCTACTGATCAATGTTGAAGCCTCCGGTTCAGAGGGTGCCGGATTCGATTCCCGATCGGGGACTTTAATCGCGACTGATTATGTCTTCTGGTTCGGGGACTGGGTTTTTGTGATTGTCTCAACACTCTCCTCTTCATATTCAGACAACACACCACACACACTGCCAATCACCACAGAAATACGCAAAAATGATTACATCCCTTCATTTAGGGTTGGCGTTAAGAAGGGCATTAAACCGTTAAACAGGGCCAAATCCACATGTGTGGCACAGTTTGCACCTGCTACCTCACCGGTGTGGGAAAAGCTGTAGAAGAAGAAGCAGAAGTTCAATCATCTCGTTCAAATGCTTTGTACCGCCTTTTTAGCAACTATCCTCACTACCTTAGACTGTAGAGTCATAATTCAGTGACCACGAAACAAGAGTTTACGGCGGACTGAAACAAGGCGTGCATAGAGAGCAGAGGGGAAGTACAGGTTGTATACCCCCAGAACCCTATCGGCCCTTTCCGCTAGAGACAGGCGCTGTTCTCTTCAAGAGGAAAACTTTAAGAAACAGTCTATCTTAAAAAAACAGGAAATATATGAAAGGCAGGCAATAATTTTCTCTTCTTTTTACCTAAATGTCAAAGCAGCTGCTGAATTTGTTTTCCATTTTCGTGCATGCGGAAGGAAATTCTGTGACATTGTTCGTAATTCCTCTTCTGCTATTTCACTTATCACTTTCCTAATCGTCGTTGCGGTTGCCGAATATTTGCGCTCACTGAGATACTTGTACCCACTCACAGAAATTTACCAGCAGTCTCAGGAGATTTGCGGTCACTGCAGCAGGGGATGGACCTCATGATATTAATTCCGGGATATCCTCGCTAACCTGCCTGAGGTCCTGCTCGCTCTTTCTGGATTAATGTTTTGGATAAAGTGTGATGGGTATCAGCATTTTAAAACATATAATTTTTGTTGTCGACCAAATGTACTCGAGTTTGTAAGTTGTTTATTGAATAACCAATAGGCCTACAGAAAATCCGATGACGTCATCGTTTTCCTAGCTTAATTTTAAGTTTAATTTTATGATGGGTTCTGAATTTGTAATTATATTAATTTTTATCACAGGTGGAACGCAGAAAGTGCCCTTTTTAAATGTGTTTCAACCATGCGTCAGTTTCAAGACATTATTACTCATAAACCCATAATCTGATCTAATCCAACTTTCAACACAATATACATTGGAATGTTTTATACTTTGTTTATAAATGTTAGAATTTTACGTTTCTAAAAACATGACATGACTTGTTCTTCTCCTTCAGACACACCGATGTGACGATTCCATGTTGACTTTCCCTATACTTTCTGCACATTCCAGCACTGTAATTTGCACAATGATGGCTGAAGGTATATGTATCTCCAACTAATGCCCCCGAGAGAAATAAATTTGTTTTCGAAGCGAGCGAGCAGGAGCCCAGGCAGGTTAGTGGGAATACCCCGAGATAAAGCTAAAGAGGTCCACTCTCTGCAACATTAACTGCAAATCACCAGTGTCTGCTGGGGAATTTCTGTGAGTGACCACAAGTATATCTCAGTGACCGCAAATGTCCGGACGCCGTCGTTGCACCTAGAAAAGTCGCTATGTGATATATTGCAGCTTAGAACTCTGACCAGAAATATTACATCATCCAAGTTTCAGTATTACATGAACTATATCAACCAATTTTCATTCTTAGTGACAAATGTGCTGCAAGTCAGTATTTCTCCCACAACATTGTCACATAACGGTATTTCGGGTTACAATGACGTAATTCCGTTTTGCAGGGCCTCGTCTGGAAGCGGGTTGTTGCGAGGACCTTAATGGTGTACTTAACCATGTCTGATAACTGTTTAACTCCTACTGTGTACTTCATAATCACAGTAAAGCATGTGTCTCGCTAGCACAAATGCAGCGCTTTACTAACGACCGGGCCTTACAGGGCAGAGATTGGGACAAAGAAGCTGTTGCCTCCCGCGAGGTAGCTCCTTGCTCGCCCCTGAGTGGAAGAAATACAGCCTGTTCTTCCCGTCTGCACTATCCGTCTGACCTCAAGTTTGTGGGTTCGATCCTGGATCTGTCGGGTGACATTTGAAGGAGCTCATACACAAGTCTAATGTCGATAGGTTTACCCAGACGCAAATGAACTCGTACGGGACAAAATTCCAGTCCGCGCGTTGTCACCGAAAACCTGCAAAGTGAAGCCTATAGTCGTACGTAAAACAAATAACATTAATTCCTGTAAGTTTCTTTCACTGCCCGACCCATTGGCTGAATGGTCAGCATTGAGGCCTTCCGTTCAGAGGGTCCCGAGTTCGATTTCCGGTCGGGTCGGAAATTTTAATCGCGTGTGGTTAATTCTTCTGGCTGGGGGACTGGGTGTTTGTCCCGACATATTCATTTTTTATTCAGACAATGCACTATGCTACCCACCATCACAGAAACACGCATTAGTGATTACATCCCTCCATATAGGGTTGGCGTCAGGAAGGGCACCCAGCAGTATCCACATGTGGGATACAGTTCCCACCCGCGAACCCACAGATGTGGTAAAAACGGTAGAAGAGGAAGAATAAGAAATTTATCGTACTCTATCTTAAGGCCGATTATTGTATTCGTTGTTGTGTAGGATAATGGCATATTGTTTAAAAGCTGCACCTAGACTAACATGACCTCTGCTTCAGAAGTCATGAACCTAGGTGGCTCCTACAGACTAAGCAAGCTAATTGGCACTACCTTAGAATAACGTGATCCTGAATTTATGTTTTCTACTTCCTCTCTCGTGCACCAGTAAGTGTAGTAGAGAGGCGTCTCACTCAAAGCTTAATTAGGTCCTACTAAGCCACAAATTTAAGACCCTAAGCCAACTGGGAAACTACCTGGCTCAGAAACGTAGCGACACTGGTCTTGTAAAATGATGCTGGTCTGAAAATAAATGCGTCACGTCAACAAAACAATGCTGATTGCTCGATGTTCCAAGAACAGTCAACCAGTTGTAATAATTGAACTTGATAATGGAACACAAAGTTATAAATACCATGGTAAATAACAATAATAATAATAATAATAATAATAATAATAATAATAATAATAATAAATACGAAGAAGAAGAAAATTAAGTCAACAACCGGGGTTCATGAAGTCAAGAAAGATTTGGAAAGAAACAATATTGGAAAAGAATAAGTAACAGAATGACAGATTTCTAAAAATAAAATGAAAAAATGGCAGAATTCCAAGGTCGTAAGGGAAAGAAAACAGGCTCGAAATGATCCGAGAAGAGGAAGAGGAGACATAGTGGGAAGATGAAGGATTATTGGAGGAAGAAGAAGGAACAAGAGAGTATGAAGCATTGAAATTGGCACTTGGTTCCCAGAAGACACTAACGGAGAAAGGAAGAAAGAATAATTATCATAATAATAATTTTATTCTTTTCCTTCGGTCACTTTTCCCACACCGGGTGAATTGGCCGTGTGGTTAGGGGCGCGCGGCTGTGAACTTGCATCCGGGAGATAGTGGGTTCGAACCCCACTGTCGGCAGCACTGAAGATGGTTTTCCGTGGTTGCCCATTTTCACACCGGGCAAATGCTGGGGCAGTACATTAATTAAGGCCACGGTCGCTTCCTTCCAACTCTAGGCCTTTCCTATCCCATCGTCGCCATGGGATCTATCTGTGTCGGTGCGACATAAAGCCAGTAGCAAACTCTTACCACACTCTGGTGGGGTCGCGGGTGAGAACTATGTCGCACATGTAGACTTAGCCCTGTTTTACGGTCCAATGCCCTTCCTGAGGCCAACTCTATTTGAGGGCATATAATCGCTATTGTGTATTTCTGATATTGTGGTTGCTGTGTATATATGACGAGGAGTGCTTTGAGACAAATACAAAACACAGTCCCCAATTCAAAGGAACTAACCAGATGCGATGAAAATACCCGAACCGAACGGGAATCCAACCCGAGAGCCTCTGAATCGAAGGCCTTTACGCTGACGATTCAACCAAGAAACCGGACAATAAAATATGCACAATTGTACTAGTAAAATAATTATAGACCGCCTGGTAGCCATGAACATTAAGAAGTTGGAGTCTAAGCGGTCTGACACCATGGTTAGCCGGTTTGAGTCCCATTGGTCGAAAACATTTTCACCATCAGAATGTTGGCCAGCAGAGTAGGGGAGGTGGTGGATTACAATTTCTAACACAGGGCGAGTTGGCCGTGCGTGTAGAGGCGCGGCTGTGAGCTTGCATCCGGGAGATCGTGGGTTCGAGCCCCACTGTCGGCAGCCCTGAAGATGGTTTTCCGTGGTTTCCCATTTTCACACCAGGCAAATGCTGGGGCTGTACCTTAATTAAGGCCACGGCTGCTTCCTTCCAACTCCTAGGCCTTTCCCATCCCAGCAAATAGCAAAAAAAAAAAAAAAAAACAAACAAACTTTTCTAATCACTAGATTCCGTGTCAAAAGCCTGGATTAAATTCCAAACCTCGCCGCAGTGCTCATATGGATCGAGGGCATATGACGCTGTTGATGGTGATTAGTGCGATGGAGACGTTAAGCCTGGAGCAGACCCCTTGGTGTTATACGACAGGAGTAGGCTATGTACCGGCACCGGGTTTCACCCTTTCCCTTCCTACTATCACATATCACGGCATTCATTTCATCTCATTAACTCCTATAACAAGGTTGACGTCAGGAAGGGCATTCGGTTATAAAAACCTGCCACAACAGATTCATCTCACTTCATACCCGACCCCGTAGAGAAACGGGACAAGGGTTGGACAAACAAACAAACAAACAAACCAGTAAAATAATTAATTATCATTGATTTTAATATTTGCCAGACTGGGGATGCGTATGTTATATGATAGTTGTATCTGTTCAGAAGGTCACTTTCTAGCTGGTGTAAGTAATATGTTGGTTCACTCTGTTAAAACAGAAGGTGTGAATTATTCAACATTACCTCGTCACAAACTCACTCACTCCGCTTTGATGTTTCTCTTATCATTTCCATAAGCAATGTATTTTATGAAGCGGATGTATCCACGTGCTGTTCACGACTTGTATAATCCAAGTACTGCCTCTCTGTGCTAGCGAACACAAAACGTCTCAGTAACACCAGACAGGAAATGAAAGGCATCAAAGGACATTAAACTCGGCGTCTCAAAAAGAAAATACTACTCCTCCAGCGGTCGTACAATAAGATCTCATAGCTCTAATTAGCAACTCAGTGAAGAAAACATGTTTACAAAAGAGGAATTCCGGCGCAATTTCAAGAGGCTCGTAGAAAGAAGTAAATACTCTCTATACACCCGTTACAAAGTTAAATGAATGCCAAAACAGGCGAATAAGGACTATTAACTTTAACTTTATAATTTTTCTAAAGCAAATTGGAAGCTTGAATAAGGTTGAGTAAATAAGACGCCATACAAGGACTGATGAAGATTTGAATATTGCTTGTTTAGAAACCAACATTTTCAGTGTTGTCAAGTTAGAGCTAAAATAATAACTTGGGTTCTTCAGGTGGTGACCATCTGATAAGTTCTAAATTATTGTATTGGAGGATGGTCACTTCAATCAACTTTTAACGTTTGAACAACCTTAGCAGAAATAGCATATAAAATTAATAACATCGAATTTTCCGATAATTGACAGCGAGGGGGGGGGGGGTTTGATTAGCTCACTGGCTTAGTCACTGGCTTCCAACCAAAAAAGGCTAAGGTTCCAATTCTGGTTAAGATTTTCATCTCAAAAATCAAGTGGTGTTAGGAAGAGCATTCGGCCTCAAATTCTCGGTGAGAAACAAAGCTGAAGAAAGTCAGTTCAGATAACTGACAAGAAATTGAACTGAAAGATATAAAAGGATCTGAGAAATGAAATAAATGACACATTAATTACTAGTACCTGGAAGAGAATGATAAGTCCCCCGCGTTCTAGTGGTAGCGAGGCCTTAGGATGGATTCCCTGCCCGGTGAAGGACATGGTCCTGAGAGTTGGTTCTGGGTCCACTCAGCCTACGTGATTACAATTGAAGAGTCCAGAAGAATAAAGATGAGGGTCCAGAAAACAAAGTTTGGAGAAAACGGTGGTTTGAATTTTAAAAAGAACTACCTAATTCCTAGACAAAAACAAGAGTTATTTTGATGTTACACTGGTGAATAACATATCTGGCACATATTTATTATGGTAGATAGACTTTATCATTTATGTAGTATTAACATTATAATTGATTCATGTCACAAAAATCTGGGCTAAAAGGACGATTGTCCATTGATTTGTAGTGAAATCTATGAATATCATCAAACTTTGCTTTTGAGACAGGTATAGGTCCAGCATATGCCAGTTCAGGAACTTGAAAGCAGCCTTCTTGTAGAGATAGAGCTTCCTTTTCAGTTTGGTGACAACACCATCATCCATGCCACTGTAAGGGGGCTGTCACACAGGCTCGATCGAACGACTGCGATCAACCGACTAAGAAAACAAACCTACAGAGGGCAGTGGCACCAGTCACACAGCATCGATCGTCAGCGATCAACTACGAGCGATGAAGATCGACTGGTTTGTGAAAACAAACGTGTCCGTTTTTCAGTCGCAGTCGTTCGATGATGGCGGACGCAACATAGTCATCTGTTGATGAAATCGAAACATTAATTTGCTTAGTGTATGAAAACAAAGTGGTGTATAATCCTAGACTCCCTGGATATAGTAATAGGGAGACCGTGAATTTTGTATGGCATTCTATAGCGTCGAGAACTGGGACAAAAACTGGTAAGTAATTATTATATTTTTACGATTATCTTATGAATAGTGTTATCTTAGATTATTTATTGATAAAATATATTATACGGAATAGATTGGTAAAAAAAGTTATACTAGGAGAACTAGTAATTATCATTCTTGTAACTTAATTGAAGAAATGTTTGGAAAACATAAGCAGTGCTTTCCTAACCTCCATCTCGTACCGGTACCTAATGAAATGAATAGGCCTACCATTGTTCGCTTTAATGACAAATAAGTGTAGGCCTATGCCATAAGTAGGCCTACTACATGTATATGTCACAATATTCTGATTCATTGTTTCAGGAAAAAGTTGTGCCAAAGCAAGGCAAATTCTGAAGGCTGGATATCGAACTTGGAGAGATAACATCCTCCCTCTCCTCCCAGGTTCTGCTGTACACAAAACATAAAATGGGTCTACTTCAATGCTCTCAACTTTCTGGAACTCTTCATTGCTGGAAAAAGGTACAATTTTGTAATATTTATTTTTAAAAGTAGGCCTACACTACAGACCAGTGTTATAGTTGTGAAAGAGTGAGGGGAAGATTCAGTCTGTAGGCCATAAGTTCCACCCATCTGTTCATTAATTTATCAGATATAACTGAAAGTAATATAATATAATCCAACCTAACAATCATCTTACTAAAATAATTATTGAAAGTAACAATTTCTTAAGCAGAAGGCTTGTGTCCAGACTAAAATATAGCTCCAATTTAGAAGAATTGCATTAATATGTTGTTCATTTTTTTCAGTTCTGTAACAAACACATCTATGGAAGTGGCACCTGATGTGTGAGAGCCTTTTCACCAAGCTGAAATAGAGGAGGAGGAAGCAGAAATAATTTGTGTTGGAGGGGTCTTACTCCTACAGATCAGAAATTACTGAAGGGACTTCAACTTCCAGTCCAGTGGCTTCTGCTTCCACAAACAGCTCTGCCAGCAGTTAAAAATAAAAGAAACAGAAATGTGAAAGTGACAGTGACAGTGATGTGTTAAGTGAATATTTAGAAAAGATACTGAAAACTGAAAAGAAAATGTAATCAGTGTTATTTTTAGTGTCTTTGTGATGACATGGAAAGAATGAGTGTACTAGGTCGAAGGGTTTTCAAAGTTAAAATTCAGGAACTGTTGTATACAGTGTTAGATCAAGAAAGAATCAAATAAAATTTATGTTCTTGAGAAATGTTCTACTTTTTTAATTAAATCAGTTTTTGTTATAGCCTACTTATCTATCAATATTTATTTGAATCCTCAGTGAGTTATGTGTATTAGCACCTGATGGGAAGGAACCTTAACTCCAATTTTTTTAAATTATTAGCATTATTACAACATCTTAATTTGTATATTTTATGTGGTAGAACATGTATGGTTTACAAGGAAAGGAGTATTTTGAAATACATGTAGTAGGTCCCTTCTGTGTGTATGTAGTAAGCAGCTGTACAGCACAGGTGGTCTGAAACCAGACCGGCGTATTGATAGTTCTGTCCAAGAGCTGACTTCCTTCTTTTGGTACCTATACTGTTGATCACAACTGCAAACTCATTGCATTAGGTATGTACAGCACAGGTGGACTGAAACCAGACCAGTGTAAAGACATGAGTAGTTTTGTCCAGGAGCTAACTGTCTTCTTACAGAATACTGTTGAACACAACTGCAAGCTCATTGCATTGGGTTTACTGCATCTATATTCAATGTTGCCTACTATACTGCCATCCTGGAAGAATACACATCCTAAATACCTATTTGAAATTATCTACCTGTTCCAATTTTGTATTCTCAACCTGACATTCAGTTCTACTACTCTTCCCTACTGCCATCACTTTAGAATTGAAACGACTAATTTTCATGTCATATTCATTGCATCCTTTTTGAAGTTGCAAGATATTAGATTGCACAGTTTCAATAGACCAAGTCGTTTGCATAGGACAAAATTCTTACTGGAGTTATACCTGACAGAATCCCTCCCTGCCACCGTATACCTTTGTAACTTAGGTAGCCTTTATTTCCTCATTCCAAGTACTCTCCTGCCATTGGTACCTGTCTGCACCAGCAATCGCTACTTTCATGTCTGTTACCGTACTTATAATTTATTAATAACATATAGGCCTACAGGGGGCATCAAGGTAGACCGATTATTTTATTTGTTGTGCTGTAGATCCATATAAACAATGAAAAACAAAGATGAAAAATTCATTTGTAACTATTTTGACAGGTGTTTCTACCAAAGTTTTGTAGATTTTAATCTACAACATAAAAAAAACTGTATTTTGTGGGATGTGATATTAAGAGGATATGATGGCAGAACATGTACATATTTATAAAAAGCATATCCATATGACAGTTACATGCTTGTAATAAAAGGTTGAGTAGATTAATTACCCTGTAAGTCAATCCAAGATCTTAAAAGACCCATACACACTACTCTGTCAAACATTAATTTATATAATTGGTATTTACAAACAGTTTTGACAGGCAATGTAAGATATAGCAAAATTAAATCATTTACCACCTGAGCAACAGGCCTAAATAACATTTTACTGTAGATGGCAATAGTATTTAGTTGTTAGAAAGGCACACTCTTCACTTCTAAAAATAGAAGGCAAGGTGTTTGTTATTAGCACCTATTATTTTTTGCAGTGTTTGGTTCTCATTTTGGGTTAAATTGAAGGCAAAGTTTTCATTTTCCTTGAACTGATTCATAAGGAAAGTATTCCAGGATGGATAGATAGGCTTGGTATTGTTCATATCAGTAAAGAAGTTACATATGAACAATACACAGAAAGGCAAAATCAACATTGAGGTAAGAAAGAGAGTCCTACCAGACCTTTGCGGAAAAAGTTGTTACTCTGTACCAAGGAGTTTACCAGTAACTTGGATGGAAGTGCAGGATTTATATTAATTGGTTTATTATTGTCAAGTGAGCAATTAGAGCAGCTTGCCAGTGGGAAGTTTGGGGGGGACAGTACTTTATGCTTAGTGATGAGGGTAATAAACAAGACCTTGTGTGTAATTTACATGTAGTTGTGACAAGTATCAGTCTATTACACTGCCAACTTATTAGAACAATATTCCAGAAGCTTTTCCTATAGTTATTAAGCTAGTGTAGAGCACTAGCCTCACCTGAACTCCTCAAGAAATGTACACATATGTGAATACACAGAACCCCAAAGAGAATTTACTTTGGAAGAGATGTCCATAGACAACCTTTCTTCACAGCCATTTGGTAAAATTAGCTGCTTTTGAAGCTGCTGTAGTCTTCAATGATATAAATTAAGACAGGATTGTCATTCTTGCAAAGTTTGGATATGGACCTAGATTCTTTGAACAAAACACAGTAGGCCTACAGAAATTCAGCAACATCTTTGTCATGAAAGCAATATGATACTATTCTGAACATGGCACATTAACAAAGAAGAGAAGAGGCAACAAGAGATTTGCAGAGGATCATGAGGGAGAGAAACAGTGTAAGGAACTCCAATACTTTTATCATTTTCACAATATTCAGAGCATATGTGCATTTTTTTTTCTTTCAAAATTAGTTACAGGATTGTAATGAAACTTGACGCATTATTTCTACATTAGGTAATGTAAATTTTGACTGGAAGCATTTCTTGATATGTCTATTGTTTTGGTAGGTGGGATCTCACCAAGTGGTATGGAAAAAAAAAGCTGTTAACCTCCATCTAATAAACACCTCAAAATATCATTTGAAAAGACAGTAATTATGCTCCAAGATCCAGCATCATTAAAACAAATAAGCATAAATGGTATTAATCTTATATTTGAAGTACAATGAGCCACTGTTGTGAGGCTTTTGTTGGAACTTTGACCCTGTCAAGAATTCTGGCTGTAGTGCTCTATGAATGGCATCACATATAATAGGAACAAATCCACTGATGTATTGTGAGCAATCCTAAATCTGTATGAGTCACCAATGTCCAGAAACCTGTAGGCCTAAATAAATATATTTCCACTGGTCATTGTAGCACCTTCAAATTATGAATTCAAATTGATGTAGGCTACATAACCGTTTTCAGTCCTTTTTTATCAATACCTTATTAGAATCCTACAGAATGCAAAGAAATGTACCTGCCACTAATCCTTTATTTGATCTTATTTTGCCACGGACATACAGTAGTTGTTTCGGAGGTGAACATCACTTCTGACTTTAAACCTAAAAAAATCGTTGTGAAAATTGAATTTAACGATAGTGTCAGCCTTTCCTCAGAACTTATACTTTTCCTGTGATTTGTTTGCCTGATATTTATTAGTGACTACATTTTTTCCTCTAATTCCTTATACCGTAATTATTGATGAACATTCGGTACTAGTTCCTGAATTTTTCTTCGTCATTCCACAACGAAGGTACACATTGGTGGAATTCTCCATGGCTCTTTACCTTGTCCACTGCGATCGTCTGGTTCTTTCCTTTCTCCTAATATATTCATAGGTTAGAATCATATTTCCACCCGAATTATCGCTTTCACAACACATTCTTTTTCTCCTGTGAATATGAATACGTCTGTAGCCTGTACGGTACTGGGCGGGAATATCAGCTGTTTCCGTGCAGTCGATCCCTCTCGATCGATGAGCAGTGTGACAAGGTAAATGAATTTAGTCGTTAGTACTCGATGCCAGTTGGTCGCTCTTGATCGTTCGATGCCCTATGTGACAGTGGGCTAAGTCTGCCGACGTAAGATCATTCCAGGATGGTGACGGACGATCGTTAGTTTCCTCACTGGACGTGTTTTAAAGTGGACTAATTTAATTTGACATTTGGCTATCCAAGGTGTGACACCTATAGCACCTGGGACGAATTTACTGTGAAAATACAAACTGTTTATTCCTCTGGACTCTACAATTGAGAAGCAATCTGATGGTGAGATGGTGACCCCGGTCTAGAAAGCCAAGAATAACTACCGAGAGGATTCGTCGCACGGACCATGCATCACCTCATCATCTGCAGTCCTTCCGGCTGAGCAGACCAAGGCCCATCACGACTGTAGCACCATAGGGAGGTGGGCGGGAAGAAGAGAAGGACATACCGTGTAACCTTTTTTTATGTGTCTTGATTTTTAAGAAATCATCTTCAGGCAAGGGAAATTTAGTTCATTATTAAGAATAAAACAACTCGTCGAATTATTCCTGCGCACTGAAACAAGTTAAACAGAAGCATAGGGTAAGATTACTATTATTATTATTATTATTATTATTATTATTATTATTATTATTATTATTATTATTGTTGTTGTTGTTGTTGTTGTGTATTGAGCGGGACATTTACCGGCTAGTCAAATAGAGGCATCACGAAACGGAAGACATCCAGCTTTTTTTACGGCATCAGTGAGGAAACAGGTGAGCTGCTGATGAACTGGAAGAAAGCGACGGAACGCTGGCGGAGCTACTTTGAGAAAATTTCAACCAAAGAATATCCCCACCCACCAGTATCAACCGTCTCTGCTGTAGACTGTCCAATGAAGGAAACTGACGTAGCCCAATTCCAGGCTGCTCTGAAGGAGATGAAACCAGGGAAAGCTACCGGTCCCGGTGCTCTCAACAGTGGGATACAGCAGGATGGCGAAAACATCTCTTCAACCAGGTCAACAAAGAAGTTCAGGTACCAACAGATTAATATGTTATAAACCAATGAAGGCACAACGGTCTGAAGGCTGTAAATCTCAGTCCAGATATCGCTCCGAGACCGAACCATATGGAGACAACGAATCCACACAGCGGACCCTGCCACCGGGCGGAACAAACTCTAAAGCAGATTATTGTTATTATTATTATTATTATTATTATTATTATTATTATTATTATTATTATTATTAATGTGGCCTGTTCGTTAACACTCAATATTTTATACGTGTTCTCGGCAATATTAATAGTGGTTAAAATTTACGTGCAGCGACTTCATACCTAGACATACTGTGAAGAGATGAAAATAGTAGTGATCTGTGAAAAGGAAAGTTGATCGAATAGCACCATGAAAAAAAAACCCATTATGGTTACTCTCTTGAAGATATCCTCGGAGGCCAGGCTCGTTTCCCAGTACTGACCGACACTTAAGACTGGCAGGAGAACTGTAGCCTACACGAAGCTCACTTCCATGGGGGGTGCGGGTGAAAAGAGCTACACCACTTCTATGAGTACGAGAAGATTAGTTTAGCTTTATTTTATCCAATTACTGGACATTTTATACCAGTAATGAAAAATACGTAGCGATCTTCTAAATAGAAGGTGAGTGCTGGGTAATTCGAATATAAACTTCCAATAAAATACAAACGTTATTTAGAAATAAATTTGAAATTGTCGAAACTGAAGTCGATTATCTCGTTTCATATCGAAAGATGCGGTTACCTATCACCTCATTAGATGAAGAAACCCAATTCCAGCCTTCTGTTGAGGACTAAAATACTCGGTTGAGCCGGGAATCGAAGCCTGGTCTCTGAGTGCTACCCTCAAAACTTCGGACTGTCCTGATAATGTTGTACCTTCCAGAAAACGATTCATGTAAGTGATTCACAATTACACCGTCCGGCTCCATGGCTAAATGATTAGCGTGCTGGCCTTTGGTCACAGGGGTCCCGGGTTCGATTCCCGCAGGGTAGGGAATTTTAACCATAATTGGTTAATTCCACTGGCACGGGGCTGGGTATATGTGTCGTCTTCATCATCATTTCATCCTCATTACGACGTGCAGGGCGCCTCCGGGTCTCAAATTAAAAAACCTGCATCTGGCGAGCCGAACTTGTCCTTGGAGACTCCCGTGCACTGAAAGCCATACGCCATTTAATTATACAATTGCACCTGTAACTTCTCTGATCAAATGACTCTTTCTACCAAGAGCTCTCAAAGGAGCTTGATTGTCAATGTTAATGAAGCTACCTTTCACAGTATATTAAAATCTTTCCCTTGTTCTGTCTCATACGCCTCTTGTAGATCAATGACACATAATCATCGTGCTGTAAATGTGAACTTCTCATCTCCCTGACTGTCTCGATCGTTTTCGAAAAACGATTACAGTTTGTTTGGCGAAGTGCTTGTAAATGCGATTGCTGGTCGAAGAAGTACGTAGGCAGGGGTTTGCAGTGGTTTTTCTTCCCTTGCTTTAATAGGTAAAAGAGGTGAATTTACGGTTATTACTTCTTATCCTATTGAATTATGTGGTTCGTCTGAAGAATATTCATTTAGCCCTTGTAGATTTAATAACTCCTTTTATCTTTCTACTGTAGTGCATCTCTAATGCTTAAGATATACTTGCTTAACACACAGCACTATTCAGTTTTCTTCATTTCAAACACCTTTACTGCACTCTGGAAACGATTGCCTGCCCCCAGACCTAGAATTAAATAGTTATTTCCAAAGTGCACCCATTAAAAACTTTTTGACTCTGCCTTTTCAAGTTTGGCCCTATTTCATCCTTCCGTACTCTTTTCTCTATCACCAGCATTTACTCTTTAAAGCCAGTTTTGATATGCCTTTAGTATATTTTCGAGATGGTACTCTGATTGAATCAATCCATCACGACATGCATTTTCATCATTAATGAACATTTATTCCAAGATATTTCCCTGAAAACATTATTAACATTGTGTGTCTGATTTCTCTATCCTGAAGTTCTTTCGTCTGAATTACTTTTTTTGCTTCTTATGTCTCATAATGCAGATCAGATACTGGTTATCATCAAAATATCCCATGGATATCCATCTAAGGGCAGATGAAAACCATAACGTACACGAAACAATGCATATTATCAGAGAAAAATATCGTCCCTGTTCTGCCAAAACGGCGAATGTTACAATGCTCTTCCTATCCATTATTTCCCTTAAGACTGGTCACGCCTTCCAGCCACATATTGATATTCGGTCCATCAGAACAATTTCCGTTGAGTTCATTTTCCTATGCGCGTGTGTAAAGGAAAATGAACCTTACTGTACCATACTGAAGGAATGTATATTTGCATGACATTTACCCACTCCTAAAGTGTGATGTATTTAAGGTTCATTTTCCTTTACACACCCGCATAGGAAAATGAACTCAACGAAAATTGTTCTGATGGACCGCATATCAATATATGGCTGGAAGGCGTGACCAGTCTTAAGGGGAATTATGGATAGGAAGAGCATTGTAACATTCGCCGTTTTGGCAGAACAGGGACGATATATTTATACTTCTTCATGATATGTAAAATGATGGTTTACATGAAATAGAAAGTATTATAATTATGCAATATACATATGTGAGAATATCTTATAGACTGAAAATAAACCTCTTGAGGGTAAGATATTGTTATGCAAACATATCGCCGCTTAAGGATCAATATCCCATGTCTGACAATGCCCTTCCTATCCATTAATTTCCTTAAGACCGGTCACGCCCCCCAGCCACATATAGATATGCAGTCAATCAGAACAATTTTCGTTGTGTTCACTTTTTTACAGGGTAGCATAAATACATTACACTGCAGGAGTGCGTAAATACGTCATGCAAACATATATTCCTACAGTACGGTACGGTAAGGTTCATTTCCCTTTACAGAGCAGCATTGAGAAATGAACACAACGAAAATCGTTCTGATGGACTGCGTATAGTCGCTTAGCAAACAAAACCTCGTATCCTACAATGGTCTTCTTATCCATTATTATCCTTAAGACTAGTCACGGCTCCAAAACTGTTCTGATGGAATGCGTGTCCACATGTGGCTGGGAGGCGTGATTAGTCTTACGAATAATAATGGGCATGAAGAGCATTGTGGGATACGAGGTTTTGTTCCATAAGCGAAGATATTCATATGAGGCTGGGACGCGTGATGAGTCTTGAGGAAAATGATGGATAGGAAGAAAATTGTCAGATATGCAGTATTTTTTTCCGCACCGACGATATGCTGAATCAATGCTGGTCCTGTTTATTTATGTACTACTAGCAAGATACCCGTGCTTCGCTACGGTATTATACTGAAATTTATGACTGAATGTTTATCGTTTTATATATAACCCACCAATATTCGCAATCTGACTCGTTTTCTGAGAGATTCTGCCAAAATTCGCGATCTGACTCGTTTCCTGAGAGATTACGGCAACGTTCCTACCATTTTTCAATCTTTTCTCCAGCAATCGATTTCGTACTTCCCGGGATAGGTCCAGGTATTCCACCCGGTCAGTTGAGTCCCTAAATCTTTGCCATCTTTTCCTATAAGCATTTTTAATGTGGATCAAATCCTTGAGGAGATCCGGCGTGGTGTCGTCTTGGGTGCCCTGGCGGTACTGAACCTCTACTTGGCGGTAAATTACATCTGCTGCCGTTGTCATTGATGACAGTATAACCAGCACCATTGTCTCCCGTAGCCAAGTGCGCAGGACTGCTGGCGAAACGAATGCCATACTTCCGTGCATTATTGACCTTATTACAGAGGTGAACAATTGCACGGTCAATCATATATCTATCGTTTATTTCAAATATGTTTAAATTTTTGTTTATATGCCAGAAGAATCTACTGTAATTTAAGAAGGTTCTCCAAAGGAAAAGATGGCTCTTGAAAACGAACACAGGAGAGATTAAAAATGATTGGTTTATGATCAGAATAAGTACATTGAAAATCCACAGCCTGTTTCCAGTCATTCAGCCGGGTCAGGAATGGAATGAATAAGCCCTGCTGAAGCCTGTCGCACTCCACTGGGGCAATGATTAAATGAATAACAAATGAAATGAAATGAAATGATATTGGAGAGTGTTGCTGAAATGAATGATGACGGGGAAAACCGAAGTACCCGGAGAAAAACGTGTCCCACCTCCGCTTTGTCAAGCACAAATCTCACATGGAGTGACAGGGATTTGAACCACGAAACCCAGCGGTGAGAAGCCAGCGCGCTGGCGCCTGAGCCACGGAGGCTCCTTATAAGTACATTAGGAACAGTAAAATCAATTGGTCTCACCTCCGTTTTCACCCCACCGCGGTTAAGTTTATTTACATCCCCCCCCCCCCCAAAAAGGAAAACGTGTTCCTTTATGTTTAAAGTAGATTCCAAATACCAATGTTTACGTGTGTTACCTTCAGTTTTTAGATATAAGTATTCCCACAAACGTAATTCACTTTTGTCACTTACCTTCACACTCCCCGCCCCCCTTAAGTGAATTTTCCGGCAAAAAATACCTTTTTTTAAGTAGTAAAGCATCTTCTAAATACCGATTATATTCAGTTTTTTAGATATGTGTCCTCATGAAACGAATTCAACTCCTTTTCACACTCGCCCCCAAAGATGATTCTCCGCAACCCCCCCCCCCAAAAAAAAACGCGTCGTTTTATTTTTAAAGAAGATCTAAATACCAATTTTCACATCTGTAACAACTTTATTAGATGTAAGTATACTCATACAATTAATTCAATAATTTTTTTAATTTTTAACCCCCCCCCAACCTTCATTGGATTTTCCGAGAATACCTGTTTCTTTACTTTAACAGGAGATTTCAAACACCAATTTTTACGTCTACAACATTTAACGTTTCTGAGATATACTGTAGATATAGTCTTTCTAAAAATTCAGCCCAATTTGTCACTCCTGTTTAACCCCCATTAATTAGATTTTCCAGAAACAAAACAATAAATGTTAGATTCCATATACTAACTGTATGGTCTGTAATATCTTCAGTTTCTGAGATGTAAGTATCCTCATTAACGACATTCAACCCCTTATTCACACTTTTAACCACTCCTATTGGGATTTTCCGAAAACAAATAAAATACGTGTTCTTTTATTTTTAAAGGAGATTCTAAATATCAATTTTTACATCTGCAAACTTTTGAAGTTTTGAGATATATATACACTCATTTTTAAAATACCCCCCCCCCTTTCAACCCCCCTCCCACTATTTGGATTTTCTAAAAACAAAAAGTACATGTTTCTTAATTTTTAAAGGAGATCCCAAATACCGATTTTCAGGTCTGTAACATCTTCAGTTTCTGAGAAATAAGGATCCCTATTAAAGGCATTAAACTATTTTTCACCCCTTTTCGCCCCTCCTATTGGGATTTTCCGAAAACAAAAAATACCTGTTTCTTTATTTTGAAAGTAGATTCTAAGTACCAATTTTTACATCTGTAAACTTTGAATGTTTTGAGATACAGATACACACATTTTAAAAATTCATCCCTTTTCAAAACTCCACTATTTGGATTTTCCAAAAACAAAAAGGATATGTTTCTTTGTTTTTAAAGGAGATCCCAAATACATTTTTTCAGGCCTGTAATATCTTCAGTTTCTGAGATATAAGTATCCTTATTAAAGGCATTCAACCCCTTTTCACCCCTCCGATTAGGTTTTTCCGAAAACAAAAAAATACATGTTTATTTATTTTTAAAGGAGATTCTAAATACCAATTTTTACATCTGCAAACTTTTAAAATTTTAAGATGTAGACACACTCATTTTAAAAATTCACCCCCCTTTTCACCCCCTATTATTTGGATTTTCCAAAAACGAAAAATACCTGTTTCTTTATTTTTAAAGTAGATCCCAAATACCAATTTTTAGGTCTGTAATATCTTCAGGTTCTGAAATATAAGTTGCCTCATTAAAGGCATTCAACGCATTTTCACCCTTTTCCACCCTTCCTATTGGGACTTTCCGAAAACAAAAAGTTACGTGTTTCTTTATTTTTAAAGGAGATTCTAAATACGAATTTTTACATCTATAAACTTTAAACGTTTTGAGATATAGATACACTCATTTTCAACATTCACCCCCTTTTCACACCCCCCATTAATTGGATTTTCCAAAAACAAAAGAATACATGTTTCTTTATTTTTTAAGGAGATCCCAAACACCAATTTTCAAGTGTGTAATATTTTTAGTTTCTGAGATATGAGTATCGTCATTAAAGGCATTCAACCCATTTTTCACCCCTTTTCACCCCTCCTATCGGGATTTTCCGAAAAAAATACGTATTTCTTTATTTATAATGAAAATTCTAAATACCAATTTTTACAACTGTAAACTTTCAGAGTTTTGAGATATTGAGACACTCATTTTAATAATTCACCCCCCCTTTCCCCCTCCCATTAATTGGATTTTCCAAAAACAAAAAAATTGTGTTTCTTTATTTTTAAAAGGGATCAATTGTGCCAATTTTCAGGTCTGTAATACCTTCAGTTTCTGAGATATAAGTACCGGTATCCTGATTAAAGGCATTCAATCACTTTTTCACCGTTTTTCACCCCTCCTCTTGTGATTTTCTGAAAACAAAAAAATACGTGTTTCCTTATTTTTAAACATGATCCTAAATACCAATTTTTACATCTGTAAACTTTTAAAGTTTTGAGATATAGATACACTCATTTTAAAATTTCAACCCCTTTTCATCCCCTTAGCTACGGAATATCCAAAAATCCTCTCTTAGCGAGCACTTACATCTTAATATGAATGTATCCACAAAATTTCATTTCTTTATGTCCAGTAGTTTTGGCTCGGCGATGATGAATCAGTCAGTCAGTCAGTCAGGACAAGTTATTTTATATATATAGACTAGCAAGATACCCGTGCTTCGCTACGGTATTATACTGAAATTTATAATTGAATGCTTATCGTTTTATATATAACCCGCCGATATTCGCGATCTGACTTGTTTTCTGAGAGATTCCGCCAAAATTCGCGATCTGACTCGTTTTCTGAGAGATTACGGCAACGTTCCTACCATTTTTCAATCTTTTCCCCAGCAATCGATTTCGTACTTCCCGGGATAGGTCCAGGTATTCCACCCGGTCAGTTGGGTCACTAAATCTTTGCCATCTTTTCCTATAAGCATTTATAATGTAGATCAAATCCTTGAGGAGATCCGGCGTGGTGTCGTCTTGGGTGCCTTGGCGGTACTGAACCTCTACTTGGCGGTAAATTACATCTGCTGCCGTTGTCATTGATGACAGTATGACCAGCACCATTGTCGCCCTTAGGCAAGTGCGCAGGACTTCTGGCGATACGAATGACATACTTCCGTGCATTATTGACCTTGTAACTTATTTGATGGTAATAATAAATAAAATCATAAATAAAAATATATGAATAAAATTACTCAAAAACTTTATAAAATTAATAAGCATAATTAACCGAAATATCCGTAGTATGGGCGCCAGAGTTCACCAGAATGGATCCCTCGAATTTAGATAAGAGCATGATAAACTTTATATCCCAGGGCGTGTACATAATGCTGCGTACTGGTACATCTGCTGCAGGCCTTACCTAACCTCCTGAAAACGACTAATTAGGTAGGAACTGCGCCTAGGTTCATCAATAACACTGATTCTAAAATAGCTAACTATATACTTAACAAATTCCGTGCATTAGCACCTCATCAACATACAACATTATACATATAATACACACATAAAATATTGCTGGAAGACTCCATATTTACAACAACAACAACAACAATAATGAAAATCGTGGGAAAACGAAAGCGAGAACTAAGCTACCATTTGTAGATAGTCCGATGAACAATGTACATGTATGAAGATAAATACCCTTCACTGTCTCTATATCAATTCGACTTACCGATTCTTATAATTGGCAGTTATCACATCACACAGATACTGTACCTTGTACTACTGTGTTCACATATTTTAACACTTGTTGTAAAGATATATACACACGTCTGTCCATCCTCAACATAAATATGGAAAGTCTGAGATAGCTTTCACCAATATATAATGCTAGGCCGCCACAAGTGCTACAATACTTAATGCGCAAGTACTCTCCACAATCATCCACTTTTCACGAACATAACAAGACTACGCTCCACGAACGTTTGAAGTCCAGTCCATTGCAGCCGTGTCACTCCAGTACCGTGTATCGACACCACTTCCTTCCCGTACAGTGCGTCAGTTGTAGTTCTCTTAGGCAGTGTCACTGGTTGTAGTTATCTTCCTTCTCGTTCCTTTACAACCACTTTTCCATCTTCCTGGTTGCCGCCGTATGATCAACCTTTATAGACATCAACATCCCCCTCCTCTCAGATGATACGTCTGGATTGGTGCTTGCCAGCCAATCATGAGTGAACCTCTTGTCAAGACATGCCCTGAACTACTTCTTCCTCCCAAGGCAATAACAAACTCTGTGGTATATTCCATGAGTCACCAAATTTTCCTAATACAACAACAAGCTCATCTCATCAGGCTGGGATATATACATGACTCATGAATTTCCCGACACAAGTACATCACAACAAACACTGGGGTAGCCGTATGACTCATTCAAATTACCAGAGTTATTAAAGCAATGTTTTCCCACTCGTGCAAAACAAATTACTCATACCTACATATGTGGATATCTTCCAGCTTACCAATATAAATGGCAAAATATACAAATGAAATACTGATAATAATAATAATAATAATAATAATAATAATAATAATAATAATAATAATAAATCGAATACTAACAATAATATCTCTAACTTCTACACATAATTCTGGGGTGTGATATATGTACTATCACATAATGAACCCTTGGTGAATCGATGATATCACATATTATGATTCACCATAAAACAGAACTTCATACATAACCTTATAATGACATAACTGAACACTTAATTTACTGTAATAATGATATATACATTGCGTCTACTGCATTGTATTCGCACACACGAAATACAATTTGTCAAAACAATAATAATAATATGGCTATATACACAAAACTCTGATTGTTTCATATACCCTTGAACACAATCCCTTCTTGCTACTGTACACATAACTCATAATTGATAATATATACATCCAAGGTGCAGATCCTATCTCTTATATCTGCGAAGGCTATAGATATTAAATGTTCCAAGAACCTTGTTGTCAGTGGTTAGGAGCCTATAAGCACACTTGCCTATTCTACTGTCCACCGTATACGGACCCTGATACAATTGAAAAAACTTATGCATCGTTAACATCAGCATCGATAGACGAGGAATGCGAACCGCAATACAATCTAACTACGTCTAGAATCCACACTATCTTACACACAAACATTCATCCCATCGAGTCACACAAGAATTATACAAACTTTCATTCAGGACATTCATAACAAAGAAATCCCTATTTCTGAAATGCGCGGGAATCTCACTACGTTTACTCTTCCACAAACTCATAATTAATGCAAGCAAACAGATCACATACTTTTTCACACATTCCACATGGATATCATACACCACGTCATTCAAATCATTCGCACAAGTCTCAGAATTAAATAAAACATTACACACTCGCTTGGATAGACTTACCTTCATCTCACGCACACTTCCATTTTCACACACGCTCACTCTATTATTGAAATTCTTACCATAATACACTTTGAAATTGCTGTCATTACTACTTAATGACCCAACAATCAAGTCATCTTCACCACCTTCCATATCAGCTCCTACTTGCACCACTTTCATGCCAACAACACTGCTACTTTCGACTCTCTTATCAGAAGTTTCATTAATCTCAAAGTCACCATTTTCACACCTAATGGACCTAACTTTACTCTCCTCACGTACACTTAAATCAACAAAAACATCCTCATGATGTATACTCTGTAAACCCTCTTCACTCACATAACAACCTTTATCAACTTCACAAAAAACTTCGCTTTCAATTTCAGAAACTTCTGTAAGATTATCGATCGCAACATCGCTATTACCATCACCACTAGCACAAAGTAAGACATCCGACACATCTTTCTTACCTTCATCACGGACCCTATTCACAAAATCACAAAACACATGGTCATACAATAATTCCTCTTTCACGTCTACATCATAACTTACCTGTTTCATCGCGTGAATAGGAATTTCGGTATCGGACTGCCTATCTGACCCAACTAAGAAGTCCGATTCCGGTTTAAATTACTTGACGTGGACTGTTCACTATTATCATGTCTCTGCACTTGATCTGGAGGTCTTTGATCCGTGCGCCCCCTACTTTCTGATTCCCCTTGATTAGTTCTTCTGCCAAAATATTCCTGGTGATTAACTCCCTGATTAGACTGTCTGTTTCCCCTTCCGGAATTACCACCCTGATTCCCTTGCCTAGAATGACTGAAATTCTGATTATTCCTATCTCCCCCTAGCTGATTACCTTGTCTCCAATTATCCCCGTAATTCCTACCTTCACTTTGCCTAGTCCTTCCCTGCCCTTCCAAAGCATCAAACCTCTCTAACAGCTGCTCTAATTCCTTGATCGTAACAATATTCTGCATACATGCAGCTAATCCGACCTTCTCAGGAAAATGCCTCAACATCTGGCGGACTGTATCTCCCTCCGATGCTAGACCTTCAATATTCTGGCTGATCAGAACATGCGCTAAGAAATACTCCGTCATAGATACACCTTCCTGAGGTTTATACTTGCCAAATAGCACGCGATCTCTTTCCCTTCCCTGAATAGCTTCACTCCAAAATTTAGAATTAAATTTCTCCCTAAATTCCTCTAAACTCTAAATACCCTGTCTATAAACTTGAAACCAAGATCTCGCTTCTCCAACAAATGCAACATCCAACAGCTCATCAACCATACTCCACTCAATCAAACCATCGTCAAGATTCTTGGAAAACCGCTTCTCCACCGTTTTCAAGAATTCCATCGGATTAAAAAGCCGACCATTAAATTTGGGTAATTCAGAGTCCTTCGTACAAGATACGTACCTATTACATATACTGCTACCTACTTGGATTTGACTGATTTCCTGCCTTAATTTCACATGACATGATTTAATTCCTTCTTCCACTACCATTCTGGCATTTCCTTCTACTGACTTGAGGTCATCTTTTACCGACTTAAGGTCTTTCTCCAATTTCTCATCCTTCTCATCTATACGCTTCGCTAAAACGTTCTCACTGGTTTTAATTCTATCTATTTCTTCGACTTTATCTTCCACTATTTTTATTCTCTTGTCACATTCCTTGCTGTTTTCCACAAATTCCTTCCTAACTACATTAAATCGGCATTCAATTTTCTCAGTCAGTTCCAAGCATTGAGCTTCTACCTTATTATTGACTTCCTGAATTTCCCTGTTTTGATGGTCAAACTTCTGGTTTAATTCATCTATTCTACCATTTACAGCACTACTTAAACTATCAATTTTGCTAGACAATTCAGCACTCACTAAATTTAACTCCTTACTTTGATTCTCAATCTTACTGGACAATTCCGTACTAACTGAATTTAATTCACTATTAATACTGTATATTTCATTACTTAAAAAACTCAATTCACTCTTCAACTTTTTACTCTGATTATCAATCTTACTGGACAATTCAATATTATTATTATCTATTTTACTGGACAGTTCAACACTCACTGAATTTAATTCAACACTCTGATTATCGATTTTACTAGACAGTTCAACCTTCAACTCTTCATTCTTACTATCAATCTTACTGGACATTTCATTAAATAGCGATTTAATCATACTAAAAGTTAAAGCCTCCCCTTGAATCATTTCCTTAACAACCTCTACATTCTGAGTTTGAGACGGATTACTAGATTCCTCACATATCGTTGCCGATTGATTTTTCCTACTATCAGCCATCTCGCTACTCTCACTTAAATTCGATAGACTCAATGTGGTGGAATTCTTTTGACTTCTCTTTCCTTGATTCTTAGTACCAGCAACTTTAACAACCTCTCTATTTCTCAGTCTTATAATACTCGACTCGCTACAACATTTCTTCATACTCCAAAATACACATGAAACATATAAAACACTTCACTGACATAGTTTGCAGAATTCGAACCACACCTGACAAGTGCACCTACGCTTATAAGCCTAACAGATGCACCAATCATTCAGCCACACGTTGGGAAGCCAATTGTAACTTATTTGATGATAATAATAAAAAAATCTTAAATAAAAATATCTAAATAAAATTACTCAAACACTTAATAAAATTAATAAGCATAATTAAGCGAAATATCCGTAGTATGGGCGCCAGAGTTCACCAGAATGGATCCCTCGAATTTAGATAAGAGCATGATAAACTTTATATCCCAGGGCGTGTACATAATGCTGCGTACTGGTACATCTGCTGCAGGCCTTACCTAACCTCCTGAAAACGACTAATTAGGTAGGAACTGCACCTAGGTTCATCAATAACACTGATTCTAAAATAGCTAACTATATTCTAAACAAATTCCGTGCATGAGCACCTCATCAACATACAACATTATACATATAACACACACATAGAATATTGCTGGAAGACTCCACATTTACAACAACAACAACAACAATAATGAAAATCGTGGGAAAACGAAAGCGAGAACTAAGCTACCATTTGTAGATAGTCCGATGAACAATGTACATGTATGAAGATAAATACCCTTCACTGTCTCTATATCAATTCGACTTACCGATTCTCATAATCGGCAGTTATCACATCACACAGATACTGTACCTTGTACTACTGTGTTCACATATTTTAACACTTGTTGTAAAGATATATACACACGTCTGTCGATCCTCAACATAAATATGGAAAGTCAGAGATAGCTTTCACCAACATATAATGCTAGGCCGCCACAAGTGCTACAATACTTAATGCGCAAGCACTCTCCACAATCAGCCACTTTCCACGAACATAACAAGACTACGCTCCACGAACGTTTGACGTCCAGTCCACTGCAGCCGTGTCACTCCAGTACCGTGTATCAGCACCACTTCCTTGCCGTACAGTGCGTCAGTTGTAGTTCTCTTAGGCAGTGTCACTGGTTGTAGTTATCTTCCTTCTCGTTCCTTTACAATCACTTTTCCATCTTCCTGGTTGCCGCCGTATGATCAACCTTTATAGACATCAACATCCTCCTCCTCTCAGATGATACGTCTGGATTGGTGCTTGCCAGCCAATCATGAGTGAACCTCTTGTCAAGACATGCCCTGAACTACTTCTTCCTCCCAAGACAATAACAAACTCTGTGGTATATTCCATGAGTCACCAAATTTTCCTAATACAACAACAAGCTCATCTCATCAGGCTGGGATATATACATGACTCATGAATTTCCCGACACAAGTACATCACGACAAACACTGGGGTAGCCATATGACTCATTCAAATTACCAGAGTTATTAAAGCAACGTTTTCCCACTCGTGCAAAACAAATTACTCATACCTACATATGTGGATATCTTCCAGGTTACCAATATAAATGGCAAAATATACAAATGAAATACTGATAATAATAATAATGATAATAATAATAATAATAATAATAAATCGAATATTAACAATAATATCTCTAACTTCTACATATAATTCTGGGGTGTGATATATGTACTATCACAACCTTATTACAGAGGTGAACAATTACACGGTCAATCATATATCTATCGTTTACTTCAAATATGTTTAAATTTTTGTTTATATGCCAGAAGAATCTACTGTAATCTAAGAAGGTTCTCCGAAGGAAAAGATGGCTCTTGAAAACGAACCCAGGAGAGATTAAAAATGATCGGTTTATGATCAGAATAAGTACATTGAAAATCCACAGCCTGTTTCCAGTCATTCAACCGGGTCAGGAATGGAATGAATAAGCCCTGCCGAAGCCTGTCGCACCCCCGTGGGGGAATGATTAAATCAATGACGAATGAAATTGGAGAGTGTTGCTGGAATGAATGATGAAGGGGAAAACCGGAGTACCCGGAGAAAAACCTGTCCCGCCTCCGCTTTGTCCAGCGCAAATCTCACATGGAGTGACCGGGATTTGAACCACGAAACCCAGCGGTGAGAAGCCAGCGCGCTGCCGCCTGAGCCACGGAGGCTCCTTATAAGTACATTAGGAACAGTAAAATCAATTGGTCTCACCTCCGTTTTCACCCCACCGCGGTTAAGTTGATTTACCTCCCCCCACCAAAAAAAGAAAACGTGTACCTTTATGATTAAAGGAGATTCCAAATACCAATGTTCACGTGTGTTACCTTCAGTTTTGAGATATAAGTATTCCCATAAACGTAATTCACTTTTGTCACTTACTTTCACACTCCCCCCCCCCTTAAGTGAATTTTCCGGCAAAAAATATTTGTTTCTTTAATAGTAAAGGATCTTCTAAAAACCGAGTATCTTCAGTTTTTGAGATATATGTCGTCATGAAACGAATTCAACTCCTTTTCACATTCGCCCCCAAAAATGATTCTTCGCAACCCCCCCCCCCCAAAAAAAACGCGTCGTTTTATTTTTAAAGAAGATCTAAATACCAATTTTCACATCTGTAACAACTTTATTAGATGTAAGTATCCTCATACAATTAATTCAATAATTTTTTTAATTTTTAACCCCCCCCCCCAACCTTCATTGGATTTTCCGAGAATACCTGTTTCTTTACTTTAACAGGAGATTTCAAACACCAATTTTTACGTCTACAACATTTAACGTTTCTGAGATATACTGTAGATATAGTCTTTCTAAAAATTCAGCCCAATTTGTCACTCCTGTTTAACCCCCATTAATTAGATTTTCCAGAAACAAAACAATAAATGTTAGATTCCATATACTAACTGTATGGTCTGTAATATCTTCAGTTTCTGAGGTGTAAGTATCCTCATTAACGACATTCAACCCCTTATTCACACTTTTAACCACTCCTATTGGGATTTTCCGAAAACAAATAAAATACGTGTTCTTTTATTTTTAAAGGAGATTCTAAATATCAATTTTTACATCTGCAAACTTTTGAAGTTTTGAGATATATATACACTCATTTTTAAAATACCCCCCCCCCTTTCAACCCCCCTCCCACTATTTGGATTTTCTAAAAACAAAAAGTACATGTTTCTTAATTTTTAAAGGAGATCCCAAATACCGATTTTCAGGTCTGTAACATCTTCAGTTTCTGAGAAATAAGGATCCCTATTAAAGGCATTAAACTATTTTTCACCCCTTTTCGCCCCTCCTATTGGGATTTTCCGAAAACAAAAAATACCTGTTTCTTTATTTTGAAAGTAGATTCTAAGTACCAATTTTTACATCTGTAAACTTTGAATGTTTTGAGATATAGATACACACATTTTAAAAATTCATCCCCCTTTCAAACCTCCACTATTTGGATTTTCCAAAAACAAAAAGGATATGTTTCTTTGTTTTTAAAGGAGATCCCAAATACATTTTTTCAGGCCTGTAATATCTTCAGTTTGTGAGATATAAGTATCCTTATTAAAGGCATTCAACCCCTTTTCACCCCTCCGATTAGGTTTTTCCGAAAACAAAAAATACATGTTTATTTATTTTTAAAGGAGATTCTAAATACCAATTTTTACATCTGCAAACTTTTAAAATTTTAAGATGTACACACACTCATTTTAAAAATTCACCCCCATTTTCACCCCCTATTATTTGGATTTTCCAAAAACGAAAAATACCTGTTTCTTTATTTTTAAAGTAGATCCCAAATACCAATTTTAGGTCTGTAATATATTCAGTTTCTAAGAATAAGTATTCTCTTTAAAGGCATTCAACCCATTTTTCACCCCTTTTCACCCCTCCTATTGGGATTTTCCGAAAACAAAAAAATACGTGTTCCTTTATTTTTAATGAAGATTCTAAATACCAATTTTTACATCTCTAAACTTTAAAACTTTTGAGATATAGATGCACTCATTGTAAAAATTCACCCCCCCCCCTTTTCACCCTCGCATTAATTGGATTTTCCAAAAACAAAAACAAATATGTGTTTCTTTATTTTTGAAAGCGATCAAAAGTACCAATTTTGAGGTCTGTAATATCTTCAGTTTCTGAGATATAAGTATTCTCTTTAAAGGCATTCAACCCATTTTCACCCCTTTTCATCCCTCCTATTGGGATTTTCCGAAAACAAAAAAATACGTGTTCCTTTATTTTTAATGAAGATTCTAAATATCAATTTTTACATCTCTAAACTTTAAAACTTTTGAGATATACATGCACTCATTTTAAAAATTCACCCCCCCCTTTTCACCCTCGCATTAATTGGATTTTCCAAAAACAAAAAAATTTGTGTTTCTTTATTTTTGACAGCGATCAAAAGTACCAATTTTGAGGTCTGTAATATCTTCAGTTTCTGAGATATAAGTAGCGGTATCCTGATTAAAGGTATTCAACCCCTTTTTCACCCTTTTTCACCCCTCCTATTGGGATTGTCTGAAAACAAAAAAATACGTGTTTCCTTATTTTTAAAGAAGATTCTAAATACCAATTTTCACATCTGTAAACTTTTAAAGTTTTGATATATAGACACACTCATTTTAAAATTTCACCCCCCTTTTCACCCTCTTAGCGACGGAATATCCAAAAACCCTCTCTTAGCGAGCACCTACATCTTAATATGAATATATCCCCCAAATTTCATTTCTTTATGTCCAGTAGTTTTGGCTCGGCGATGATGAATCTGTCAGTCAGTCAGTCAGTCAGGACAAGCTACTTTATATATAGTATATAGATTATATTTACTAACAGAAACTTAATTGTATTTGCCTGGTGTGAAAATAGGAAACCACGGAAAACCATCTTCAGGGCTGCCGACAGTGGGGCTCGAACCCACTATCTCCCGATTACTGGATACTGGCCGCACTTAAGCTACTGCAGCTATCGAGTTTGGTAGAGCTCGCACTCACGTCTCCTCTGAGGTGTGGGAAAAGTGGTGGAGGAAGAAAGGGAAGTTCATCTTCTTGTTTTTAGAACAGCATGATATTTCATGAAGTGTAGACTAGATTTGATGCAATATAGTTTATAAGTCTATATATACGTTCCTAGTGCGACTTTAACTATTCTACTTTCATAGCATTACTTGTCATGAATCTATACGTGACCAGAAATATTTCACGGTGAAAACCGAAATGCATTGGAGCGTAGTCTGTATTATACCTTCTTCCACTTCACATAAATCACTCCTTCCTTCCAACTATTCGATAGTAATTTATACTGCACTACATGACGATTTATATCGCTTTCTACTGAAGAAGCTATCTGAGGTTTCCTCCCTTTCAAACTGCCTTGGGGAATCTAATAATGTGTATAAAGCTTGTGCTGAACTAACAGTGCAGTAGAATATAGGTATATATCATAAACTTTACACAAAACAAGATCGAAAGGGCTAGCTTATAATAATAATAATAATAATAATAATAATAATAATAATAATAATAATAATAATAATAATAATAATAATAATAATAATAATAATAATAATAATAATAATAATAATAATAATAATAATAATAATAATAATACACTCATCTTCATTATGCCTTTCAGCGTTCAGTCTGTAAACCTCCGAATATCAAACAAGCGCCTCCGCAAACCTATATTCGCAGCTAGATCTGTTGATTTGTTTAGTTCTACATCTCGTACATTTAAACCCCTAAAAACTGAGTCTAACCACCGTCGCCTTGGTTTACCTCCATTACTCGTACCGATTTTACTGTTCTCCTACGTGGCCGATATTTCTCCATTCGCCTCACATGACCCTACCACCGAAGAGGCTTTATGCGTACTGCTTCTTCCGTCGAGTTTATTCTAAACTTATCTTCTCATTCCGAGTATCCTCCTGCCGTTATTCCCACCTATTTTTACCAGCAAACATTCTCGCTTCTTTCATATCTGTTACTTCCATCTACTTATCCTGAATCGACCCAGCTTTTCTTGCGGTACAGCAAACTCAGCCTGAAAACAGACCACTGTGAAGAAAGTTTCGTCCATGGGCTGACTTCTTTCTTATAGAATACCGTTGACTGCATCCACGTACTCACTGCATTAGTTTTGTCGCATTTTGATTCAAATTCACTCCGTACAGTCCACCATGCCTATCATCTTAGGAGAATACAAATCCTAAATACTTGATATGATTCACCAATTTCCAATCTAATTTTCCCAACCTCACATTCATTCTTTAAGGTTTGTTCCTCACTGATATTACATTAAATTTCGAAACAGTCATTTTCATATTGTCATATTCGCTGCACCACTGTTCGAACTCAGGAGATTAAGTCGCAGGCTTTCAGCACATTCTGTTATTAAGACCACGTCTTACTTTGGGGATGGCCGGCCCCATGGCTAAATGGTTAGCATGCTGCTCTTGGACCAACGGGCCCGGGTTCGACTTCCGGCTGGGTCGGGGATTTTAACCTTCATTGGTTAATTCAGATGCTTCGGAGGCTGGGTGTGTATGCTGTCTTCGGTATTAGAATTCATAATACGTAGCGACCAATTCTCATAGAAGTGCAGGTTACCTGTAGGGCGTCAGCTCGTAAGACCTGAACCAGGGCTGTCCGGGAGCCACACGACATTGTCAATACAGTGGGGATAAATACCCGTTTTGCGCGATGATTTTGGAAGAAGCTGATTTTAGTGCGTTCCGTCATAGTTTTTGATGGTGTATCGAATGGAACCATTCCCGGCATTCTACGACGAACTGTATTCAAGATATCATGATATATGGTAAGTACTCCTATAAATGACTATTTAGGGACAACAAAATTGCTAATTACATTCGGGAGACGGTGGCTGCAAACCCCACTGTCAGCAGGCCTAAATATTTTTTTCCGTGTTTTCCACATTTTCTGGAGTCCCATCACCTCCCTCGTTGGGCACTGATTGACACTTCATCCAGGGGCGAGCCTGCTTAAATAGTTTCCAGGCTCGCGTGTACTGTTGCCAGCACTTCCCTGGAGGGGGCGTCTACCCGTCTCGGAGCGGAGGCGACGGTACTCCACGAGATGGTAACCCTCATCTCTACCGCTAGCTTTATTAAATGTACATAGATACATAGCAAATAAACGTTATGGTACAACAATGGTCCTCTCCCGGAGGATAAAACATAGTGTGTGACAGCACAGTCGCTATATACAATAGTATGATCATACTGGTACACTCCAAGGTCTGTCAGCCCCCGGTGGGTTGCTGTAGATGCGGCGGCCGCCTCAGCCGTGTAAATCGAAGCCGGACGCTCGAAAGCTTGCACTCAGACCTGGTTGTGAGCGGGCACCACCGCCGCAATGGAGGTGGCGCCGGCGTCCGCGTAGATGTCAAGAGTATGGCGTCCCACTATCATCTGACGAAGAAGTGCTGAGTGAGTAACTGGCGTCCCAGTAAAGAACTCGCCCGGGAGGACATGCTTCGCTAGGAATACCGGCCACCCCACGATCCAGCCCAGCCATCATGAGAAGTAGCCGGAGCCCTGTTTAAGCTGATAGGACGTACAACGGAACTGAGCGCGCACGAAGCCGATGGCACTCGTCTGTGTGGCAAAAATGAAGAGAGATCTGTTGAGCAGGAATGTCAATAGTGACACCCACAAATGTGATATCGTGTACCGGGTGCGATATCGATTTAGAGTAATTGAGGGTGATACCCAAGATAGCTGACAAATAGATATCAATGTCCTGCATCAATTGATCCGTCAGGTGTGGAGCATGGATGAGCCAATCGTCCAAACAGGGCATCATTCGGACATTGAACTCGAGGGACAGAATTTCGTGCACGGCAACGGCTCAGTGTTGAATGATGGATGGGGCCAGGCTGTGCCCCGTCGGCAGGGTCCAGCGATACCGCCACCCACGGTGCAGAATGCCGTACGGGTGGCGATTATACGAGCGGATAGGGATTTGAAAGAAGCCCGACTTAAGGTCGAGTTTACAGGCAAGATGATGCGAGGGAATCGAAGTGAACACCTGAGCTGGACCTTTGAGGGAGAACTTAGGGAAAGTTATGTCAGGAGTCAGCACTGGTCATAGCTGATGCCGGTGGCAACAGACTCCTTCGGTACTAGAAACAATGGGAACACCGATGAGATCTCACCTACTTCGAAGATGCCGGATATCCAGATGTCCTCGATGGCCTGATATATGAGGGGGATGGTCTTCGTCGTCTAGAAGAGAGTAGGAGCATCTGGCGGCCGGCTGAGCTTGAATTCCTCTCGCATGATCCTTGTAGCGAAGTGATCCTGTGGAGTGTCTTCGTAGGTCACCGGTTGCGGGAGCGGCACTGCAACTGGCTGGTAGTGGGCCGGCCTGAGTGGTGCCTGCAATTCAGGAGCTCGATGCGGCAAGTGGTCTGGCGGCAGTACCGGAGGTGGTCGTGGGAGACGCCATGGCAGGCTGGGGGCACCTCCGAAGGGGTCCTTTCATCTTCGGAGGTGTCCTGTTCCCGTTGTGACACCGGGGTGACTGGGAGCGTCACGTTGTCCCAAGTGTCGTTTTCTATCGTATCCAATGGAGCAGAAAGTTGTCTCAGCTCATACTCCCGGCCCGGAGTTCAGTCAGCCTATGCCAAACCGAGGAACAGGTTCATTACTTGGGGCAAATTTGACCGGGCATAGAGCTAACCACTGTATCTGATTTAGTGCTGAGGTTACATATAATGGAAGGTTTCATAAGCATGTCCTTGCCTTATTAAGAACAGCATCCCTGTAAGCCACTCATTCATTTTCCATATCTTGAACCTGTCTTCTGCTTATTATTTAGAATTTTTCACTGACCATACCCATGTACCTCTGTGTAATTTCCTCGCCCTTGAAATTTTCTACCCTGATCTGTCTGCAGACAGTGTTCATTTTCTCTATCCTCGACCTTGTAATACTTTGTTCTCTGCAGACCAGATGGTGATTTGTATTATCCAAAAATCCCGGGAAAATCTGAACATACCTAATAGATTTCCAGAAATAAGTGTCAGTTGTAATGTATTCCATTATTAGACAGTCTATTATGGATCTGGTGCCCCTACCCTCCCAAGAGTAGTGGAAAAAATCCCTGCCCTTGACCAACGAATTCGTAACAGCTAATCCCTTACTACCAGTAAACGCTGCGTATTCATATTTGTTTCCATATCTTCCCCACATTTAGCCATAATCTTCTCATACCCTTCAGTTATATTTCCAGTTTTCGCACTGAAATCGCCTATTAGCATTATGCTGTCCTTACCTTGGCTACGGTGGCACTCAATTCTTCACAAAACTTGTCTACTTCATCCTCATCTGCTCTCTCGCACGGTGAATAAACTGAAATATTCCTCGTCCTAATTCCTTCAGCCGATGAATTTCTCCATGTTATTCGCTTATTCACGTGCCCCTGATGAGCAGTCCCACACAATACTCTGTCCACCCCTTTTTCACAAGAACAACTGATATTATCCTACCCCTTCCTCATTATCTCCCTTTACCCCAAAACTTCTAACACCTCCAGACGCATCCACTTTACTCGCTCAGCCAGTTCTACTTTCTTCCACAAGCCCCTTTAATAATGATAGCACGCCATCAAATTTCACTTCCTTCGCCAGGTTGTCTCCAAGGAGTCCCTGCCCCGTCAAATGGAAGTGCGGCTCCATCATTCCCATAGGTCCGAGGCGTGTTGAAAGCATTCTGAGCTTGGTGAATTTTTGTTGAGAAAGATACTACCCTATCTACACATAGCCACAGTGAGACTTTCACAGCTGCCTGAGCACAATGAGAGCCAAGAGTGAAGAATCCCCCGAGATAACCAAACCCTATTCCATAGCAACAGTTATCCCAAATCCCAGGACCACTTACTAGCTACTCAGCCATTGCCCATGGTTTACGAACTAGGACGTAACTACAGTATAATCTTTCTTTCATAATCCGTTTATCCTGCATGGTTGGTTTCTCCCTAGGACTCAGCGCTGGATCTCACCTCTACCGCCTCATGGACAGTGTCCTGGAGCGTAAGACCTTGACTCAGAGACATACAAATGGTGAGGAGGACCAGCACCTTGCCCAGGCGGCCTCACCTGCTATGCGGAACAGGGCCTTGTGGGGGGATGGGAATAATTAAAGGAATAGACAAGGAAGAGGTTCGATCCTGGCTCAGTTCAGTTATATTTGAAGGTGCTGAAATATGACAACCTCGTGTCGGTAAATTTACTTGCACGTAAAAGAACTCCTGCGGGACTAAATTCCGGCACCTCGGCGCCTCCGAAAACCGTACAAAAGTAGTTAGTGGAACGTAAAGCGAATAACATTATTATTTACAATAAAGAAGGAAGGAAGCGGCTGTGGCCTAAAGTTAGGTACCAACACGGCATTTGCCTGGGTGAGAAGTGGGAAACCACGGAAACCACTTCGTGGATGGCTGAAGAAGAAATCGAATCACCCTCTACTCAGGTGATCTCCCGAGACTGAGTGGACACCGTTCCAGTCACCGTTGCGAATGGTGTAAAATTGTCGCTCATTTGGCTAACCAGGCTTATATGTACATAAAGCAACTTCTCGCTCCCGAGTACGCGTCTGCAGTGACGCGTAGGCCATTTATGACACCTCTAGCGGAGATGTGATTCAAACCAGCCTTCTGGCTGAATACTCATCGTACAACACTTCTCCTCATACTGGATTTCCTGACCATGTTAAGCAAAGTAGAGTCTGGCCCCACAGTGTACGGGGCAAGGCGTCTGCCTGTCAGCAGGCGACCCTGGGTTCGATTCCCGGCCGGGTCAGGGGTTTTTAATTGTAAATGATTAATATCCCTGGCCTGGGGGACAGGGTGTTTGTGTCGTCCTTTATGTTCCTTTCCTCACTATCGACACTTTACACTTCCGCCATTTCTAAATACACGCAGGTTCACAACATATGGTGCAAAGTAGGGACAAAAGATCTTCTTAGGTCGACGCCCCGAATCAATAGCTTTTTAAAATTAAAATAAAAGCAAAGTAGTCATCATTGAATCCGATTTCGGCTTTGATCACGAAGCTAAAAATCTGTACATCTTTCACAGTTTACAACTTTACCTTTCTAACTTTACAGAGCTAGTTTGGTCTACATATACTTGCCATCTGATGTAAACACGTCTTTTGAAAGGATCTAAATATTAAAATATGTACTTCATTTAGGCAAACTATGAAATAATGCTTTGAGTAAGATGGTAAAAAACCAGTCGCAAGCAAGCAATGTAATGGGATCCATTTCAGATATAGCTCGCTTCCCATGCTTCTTTCTTGAGAATAATTTTTTTAACAGTTTTACTCCGGTAAATATTTAGGAATTTGAGTGAACAGACGTTAGGAAGGTCTTCTGGCTTTGAAACCACGGCCAAATCAAAATATGTGTCAGGAATGCTAAATAAATACCTGGGAAGGCTGACGAATATTTTATAAGAGTAGACGTTATATAAATTACAGCTCACATCAGCAATTAACGAAAATGAAGTTTCCTTTCCAGGTATTTAATCAGACAGATCTTAATATTTGCCGAACTTCCTGACCTTTTCACATTTTTTTATTTGGCAACGTAGTGGTACGTCACAATGGTGAAGGCATATATTTTTCGCGTTTTTACTACTAACGCTAACTGCAAAAGACGACGGTTAAGGCTTTTCACCGTATTCTGATTATTTGTGTGTGTACTGCCTACTTTTGCTGCAAACTACGAGTACATGTTCAAATCATGCATTAGATTCTAACCTGACGTTTCATGGATTCAGATTTTGGTTTTCTTTAAAGAAATAATTAATAACATTTACTGGCCTTAGAAAATATTTACTTGGAAAGCAGATCTCTTAGAATACATTCAGGACACCAGGGCATTTTCTAAAAACGTTTGATTATAACCGGAAAGACAGGACGAATGAGAACTCTAATTTAAGTGCCCTTAAATGCAATCTGACTGCGTTTAAATTCGATCCCAGAACCTTGAGCATACTAGGCATTCCCATATCTAACTGTGCCACTCAACTGACTTGGCATATTTCTCGAAATGTGCGTGCCATAAAACAGATTCACTCTGTTTGTTCTGATGGCGTATGTTGTCCAAATACTTGTGGTTGAGCTATCAAATGCATGGAAGGGTTGGCGAAATTTATTCTCATAATTAGCAATACTGCGAATGCGGCATTAAAATAAACTTCAAAGCGAAGGGGGAGAAGTGTTTTATTGGTGAGCACTGCGATGGAAGCCAAATGGAGATTATTGAATAGCGAGAACAGACGAAGCGACGAGTAGGTAGAAATAACCCGATTTGTTAGGACCGACTGGAATCTCCACCCCACACTTGGCTTGCACGCGGCGTTGAGCGATGACGGCAAAACAAAGGCTCGCTGACGAGCTTGACAATCGACTTGAAAACCTTGTAATTACCGAGCATTGTTCACGCCATTAGCGTCGGCTGCACGCATCCAATATGAGGCAACTGCCAGTTGTGCATGCTATCGTGCCGAGTTCGCGACGTCAACCTCAAAATTTACTTCACCATTTTAGGAAATATAAAGAAATCTCTTCTTGTATTCGTTCTGTATCCTATGCCGTTCCTCCTCCACTAACATGAAATATGCATTTTTAAGGCGAGAGGGAGAAGTTATAATAATAGATCAGTTTGCTGCTCTAGCTCCTAGAATCCCTTTTGTAAATAATAGACCACTTATAAATAGAGAGATATTTATAATCACATTTCAGTTCGTACACGAATTGAAATGAATTGAATCGCTCGGTAGAGAAAGGAACTGATTATTAATATCTAAAGCCATATCTTTTTAGTTTTAACTCACAATCAGTTCATTTATACATTTTAGCTTCTTCACCTTTTCTTTGCTAGTAGTTTACGTCGCACCGACACAGATAGGTCTTATGGCGACGATGGGATAGGAAATGCTAGGAGTTGGAAGGAAGCGGCCGTGGCCTTAATTAAGTTACAGCCCCAGGATTTGCCTGGTGTGAAAATGGGAAACCACCGAAAACCATCTCCAGGGCTGCCGGCAGTGGGATTCGAACCCACTATCTCTCGGATGCAAGCTCACAGCCGCGCACCTCTAACCGCACGGTCAATTCACCCGGGTAGGTTATTCAGTCTGCCAGCCCCGTGGTATAATGGTGGCCTGCATGGAGGTCCCGGGTTCGATTTCCAGCTAGGTTAGGGATTTTTGCCTTGATCTGAGGGCTGGTTCCAAGGTCCACTCAGCCTACGTCATTGCATTTGAGGAGCTATATGACAGTGTGATAGCGGCCCCGGTCTAGGAAGCCAAGAATAATGACCGAGAGGTTCCGTCGTGCTGACCACATGGCACCTCGTTATCTGCAGGCCTTCGGGCTGATAAGCAGTCGCTTGGTAGGGTATGGCCATTCGGAGCTCTTGTGCCATGGGGTTTGATTGGTTTGCTTGGTAGGTTCTTCAGTTTGCCGAAACAAATTTTGAGTACTACTTTTTAAAACTTCCTGAAAAGAAAACATATGGTAACAGTATTGCACTTGAAAAATAAACAACTTATTTAAGTAAACAATTTGATAAATAAAAATTGTTTATTTTTTCAGGTAGTTTATAAATTTAGTACACAAAATTAGTTTCGGCACAATGAAGTATTTAACGATTATTAAAAAGAGTAAAAGAGTAACTTTTTCGTATTTTGACGCATTATTATTCTATTCACCAAGACGCATTATCCTGTGTTGAAAGAAACTACGTGCGTCATATTCTAAGGGAAGAGAACACATTTATCGATTTTGATCATCATGAGGGGAAAGGAATTTTGTCAGTGACATTGATCCTTTCTGCGCCGTAAAGTGGCCGTTTAAGACTGGCTATGATACTTGTTATTAAAAGAAAAATGTACTGTCTAGAGAAACAACACATTGGAATGTACTCCGCAATGAGAAGGAAAGCTCCTGCAAATTACTTTAAAAACCACATGTGTACTACTCAACACCACCTGGAATAGTTACTGCTCATGGTTTTATAAATGGTTGCGTTATATCATTCCTTTAACCTTGTAAAAACATTAAGAACCGTACCAGAAATTCATAAGACCTCAAACAGGGTTTACGAAGAAGGAAGGGACCAAACACCTTCATGTTAGGTCCCTTTAAACAACACGTATCATCGTCATCATCATAATCATCATCATCATCATCATCATCATCATCATCATCATCATCAAAGAAGTAAAAGTGATGATAAACGAAAATAAACTCCAAGGTATTCGGAAATTGGTGAAGTACAGTACATTCAAGGAGAAGACACACAACTCTTTTATGAGGAGATGTTGAAGTAGCCAACTGCAAGTAGTGATGATTCAGACGTGCTGCGAAGTGATCTGAACATGTTTTCAATCAAGACTTTTCTTTTGAAAAGCACTTAGAATCGTAAAAATATTTAGTTTTTTTCCTACAGTGTAATTTCTTTTCACTTCGGGTGATGATCATGTAAAGAAATAATTGATTTAGCTCACTTCATGTTAAATTTTACTTATATGACCAATAACTAATAATTTTGTTTAAAAATATTTTTTAATGAGTAAGTTACCTGAACTATGTTAAATTTCGACAGCAATAGAAGAAAGGAATTACGCTGTCCTTTTGAAAATAATTATTTATCTAATCCCTCATTAACTATATCCGATCTCTTAAGTGCGTAATAATCACGATAGGTCGTTGTATCAAATGGCAAACAATTAATTTTTTCAGTGCATTATGTTATTTACAATTTAGCAACGAGGTTACAGAACTAGTTACAAATAAAGGATTGTGGCGCCGATTAATAAATGTTTTCCTTTTCATGTATTTTATAAATTTCCTTGGCCGTAAATTATTTTCGATTGACTGAAGAACCCAAGAGTTCCTTATTAAAAAGTTGCCTAATTGAAAACATTATTTAATAAATTAACTTTTGAAAGTTCAGAATGAAATGGTGAAGTACAGCAACCAGTCATAAAGTAACGTGGTCGTTATTTCTTCTTTTCAGTTCCTCTTCACAATTTGTTGCGAAGAAAATATAAATCAACGTCTCCGAATTGGAGCACATGACCTGTTGGAATTTTCTGTCTTCTCATTTAATATCGTTGCTATGGAACCAAAACCGCGAATGTGACAATGCTCTTCCTACCCATTATTTCCCTTAAGACTGGTCACATCTCCCAGCCAGATATGGATATGTAGTTCATCAGAACAATTTTCGTTTTGTTCATTTTCCTTTGCTATAGTTTGAATGAAAATGATCCTTAAATGTATCATACTCGAGGAGAGCTTGAATATGTCATGCAAACATACATTCCAATAGTACGGTACTGTAAGGTTCATTTTCCTTTATACAGCCGCATAGCAAAATGAACTCAATGGAAACTGTGGTTGGGAGGCGTGACCAGTCTTAAGGGAAATAATGGGTACGAATAGCATTGTTACATTCGCAGTTTTGGCTCCGCAGTGACGATATGGGATTATGGCCGGCGATAAACGCTTTCTGTACGGCTATTGGTCTGTTCGTTTCCAGTGTTCAAAGGCGATGTATGCATCTCGGGACGTATTATGTAATTATCTACTCCTACACTATTTTAATTTTTCACTATCATTGGATTCGCGATAGATACAACATCGAATTATACTGCCGACTATCCTTGAAATGGCTTTCTGTGATTGAGTCAACCAAGGGAAGTCAGACAGAAAGGGCCCGTCTTAAGTAGTGAAATCAATGCCAGACTCAGACCAAGGCCGGCGGTTATCTCTCACAAGTCATCCGTTGTGATCCACTCTTGAACGGGGGCTGACATAACGTCGATCTCCATGTCACTAAAAAGGACGTGTGGATGGCCTTACATAATTCTGTGTTACTTTAAAATACATCTAGTCTTTTACCTAACTTGGGAGGTTCGATCCTGGCTCAGTCAAGTGGTATTTTAAGGTGCTCAAATACGTCAGCCTCGTGTCGGTAGGGTTACTGGCACGTAAAAGAACTCCTGCGGGAATAAATTCCGGAACCTCGGCGTCTCCGAAAACCGTGAAAGTAGTTTGTGGGACGTAACGCCAATAACATTATTATTAGCCTTTTACCTATTATAATCAATTTAATTGCGACTAAATGTCTGAAAAACCTTGGATGTTGTCATATGGAGGAGTTAAGTTACAAAATATACGTGCAGTCCATTTTCTTGAAAGATGTATTTTTCTAATCGAATATCATTTTCAGGTCCTTGAAGCCATTTTCTCAAAGTTACCATTTAACTACCATTGCAGTCCTATGAAACTGATTAACTTTCATTTCAATAGTGTTATAAAATTAAAATATAATTCTCCTGTCCACAATAAGAATATGAGAACTCTAAACGCTGCTCTTAGCTCAATGGCACACGAAAACAATATTATTATTCTTCCTCTACTTCCGTTACGCTCTCTGCAGCACCACGGGTAGTTCTGACATGGTTTTGGGTTTTATTCTTCCCCTCCCAGAGTCTCTTCATCCTCTTCTTCCGTTCTTCAACTGCGATTTCAGAATCCTCTTCTCTTTCTTTCCCCACTGGTGCTTCTCTATCCTGTTCGTGTACTGTTCCCTGTGGTTGCGCTCCTGCAGATTGCTTGGTGTATATTTATTTCTGCAGATGTGCATTCCTTCCACATTGATCCACAACTCAGTCCAGTTAAACAATCCACTCAGTACCCGTCTTTATTCTCCTTCTACCCGTTGTCTCACATGCTCTTCTTCCATGTCCTCCCTTAGAATAAGTCCTGCAAATCTTGCTCACTTGCATCTTACACAGCGCTGGGCTGGGAATGTGTTCGTGAACCGCAGACAGTCCACTCTGGGTATATCAGAGATGACGGACCGCGCAGGGAACGGCGCTGGCAGGGCTGGTGATGCGGCCGGGTCGGCTTCGCAGGAGTGGCGAGTATTTCTCCTGAGAGCATCCTTACAGTATGTTTCGGTACAGTTCGTCTCTTGATCTTCGTCCACATCTTTTACCTCCTCTTTCTTGTCCTAATTTCGTCCTCAGGATTTTTCTCCGCTTTTACCAGTTGTTCTGCCCCACTGTCATCGTCTCCGTCGTGTGCAGTACCGCGTTTCTCATCGTTGCCTTGTAGTATCTGACCGCCGCGTCCGTTGATATGTTCTTTTTATTGTAGCCCTACACTTCAGCGGTTACGAGGTAGTTCGTTCTCATCTTCTTCACCATTTACAATTTTGTCTATAGTCTACTTCCTCCTATAACTCCCTCTCTCTTCAACTGCACGCTTCACTTGTTGGAAATACCAACACCAGCTTTTAAGGAGTGTCCAGTGTTTTCCGCTAGCAATAACTTTGTGTGGTCCCATTTTTATAAATTGCTTGGCTGTACATTCATCTGTGTATCGTCGTTGCGGATACAATACCATTTGTATGAAAACTTATTGATGCCGTGTTGCACATCTCCCAATAATTTTACACTTCATTTGTCATATTTTCTTCTACTTTCTTTAGCACATGTTCTAAAAAATGTTAAAATCAATCATTTTTTTGTATTTCTTTGTACTAATGCTTCGTAATGGACCAATAAACGCTGCTGGCTTCGAATCAAACTCAGAGGTTTACTTTCCTACGGCAACTCCCAAGCGGTAAGCCTAAGTCTGTACGTAGCATCAGATAGCACGCTCGCCAGTATCGGTCCTTGGGTGTTGCACAGGACCAGGAACTCCCCTATCGAGTAACAACTCCAAATGTCCCCATTATATCGCACTCCTCCGAGCAGCTGACATCATCATGCCTGCCTTCTCTCCTCTTGCAACGGTAATTTATTTTTCACGCTACTAGGGTACGCCATACCGGTCCACCCACATTATTACCAGCATTTTGTAGCAATGAAAAACAGGAGGGAAATATTTTCAATTCAAGGTTAGACTGCAGTTATACTGTATAAATAGCCTCTTTTTTTTCTGAATGTTAATACCGAATATATTTCACTTTTAAATGCAGTTCATTACTTAACGATGATAGAGTTTCTTGTTATTTCTGGAAGCTACTCATAATTGTGAAAATGTGGCACCGAAAATCTTGGTGCAACACCTACTTCAGAGACCACCATCCACCCCTGATGATAATCATCTTCCTGTGAATTACTTTCGTTAAGACTGGTCACGCTCCCCAGCCCCACACCGACCGATATGCGGTCTATCACGACAATTTTTGTTGTGTTCATTTTCTATGCGTGTGTGTAAAGGAAAACTAGCCTTAACTACATTACACTGTAGGAGTGCGTAAATACGCCATGCAAACATACATTCCTATAGTACGGTACGGTAAGGTTCATTTCTTTACACTGTCGCATAGGAAAATGAAAGCAACGGAAATTATTCCCAGGGACTGTTTCTTATGCTACGATATGTGTTAATAATGCCCTCAAATGTTAGCTTCATTCCCGGTATGGTACCATTCCGTATGTTCTTGTAAGTGATCCTGAAATTTGACCTGACATCCTTGTCTAGTGGTTATACCATTCTGTCTCTCAGACGACTGCTGGCGGTGTCTCATTAGAGTGGTAAGTAGGATGAGCTAGAGAGAAACTGGGAGTGAAGCGTCCATATCTTTCCAACATTTGCTTGTAGTTGAAATGTGAATCCGAAAGAAAAACAAAACTACTGTAATTCGAGAATGATTTTTACTGGGTTTCAAACTTGGAGTACAATATGAAATGGGTACTATTTTTTAAGTTATGAACTTCTGACCTTTCTCCTTCTATATGAGTAGAGAAGCTGCAAGTATTGTGGGATTTGTGGCCGTGTGGCACTGCTTCGAACAAGTGCTCAGCATATAAAACGTCGCTTCGGGAGTAATACCGCGCATATGACAGCAATGTACTTCGTCGCTGTTTTAGCAAATCTCCGTATCTCCCAATGGTCTTCCTATCCATCATTTTTATAAATACAGGTCACGCTTCCTAGCCAAATATGGATATGTAGCCCATGAGAAGAACGTTCGTTGTATTAATTGATGTTAATCGTTATCCGTAAGAGAAATTGAACATTAACGTTCCGCACTGTAGGAATGTTTGTTTGCATGGCGTATTTAAGCACTTATAAAGTACAATGCACTTAAGGTCCATTTTCCTTTACACATCAGCATAGGAAAATGAACACAATGATAATTGTACTGATGGACTGCATATCTATATGTGGTTGGGAGGCGTGACCAGTCTTAAGAAAAATAATGGATCGTAAGTGTATTGTCGGATACGCGGTACTGCTCCTGAAGCGAAGAAAAGTACTCTAGTTTGCCGTTATTTATTGTGAATTAATCCATAGGAACTGCATTTTACGTAACTATTTTCTTATATCATTATTAATTATTAACACTGGCCGAGGCTGTAAAGGCTTGTCTGGTTCACCTGGATGTTGGTTCTTTTGCACTTCAGAAAGTTGAGAAATCTTGAAATGAGGCTTCGACATCACATACCTTACGACGGAAATGGGAGAAAAGGCGACTTATCACCTATTACTACTTAGTGTCGGAGTTACTAGCAGTGAAAATATTCACCATCCGCTCTTCCAGCGACCTACCTGCCCTGGCTCAACTTTAACCAATTTAGGCTACATGCAATATCTACAGATCTACTGTATATATGTAATTTAAAGGAATCGAATTGTTACTACAGTTGATGTATTTGAAGGCTGATAACCAGTGAAGGATGGTCTTGGCCTGATTCAGTCACAAATATTTACCGTTCACATTCAGCCATAAACTGATAAATTTAACCTGTGATCACTATGAATATGTAATGAGAACTTAGTATTCATCGGATGTCATTTGAAATGCTGCGCTGTGTAGCGATGTAGGACCAATAAATTAAATTAAATTAGTTTCGAGAGAACCTTGTTTAATCCAAATCGCATTGCCTTTTGTGCAGCTTAACAATAATTTATTGTTATAATCACAATTTAGAGAGAGGATATTAAATGACCCGTGAATGGAACAGTAATACACTGAGCTCCGATTCATGAGTCTTGTGAGCCCGGAATATTGGGCTGTCATGCGTAGATAGTAATCAAACAGGCGTCATAACACATTATCTAGCCTTGCTAATTGCATTGGGCAATGGCGAGAGGCCGCAAAATGTACTTACAGCTAGTTTGAGCCTCAATTTATATATTTCCGTGCACGAATGATTTCAAGTCCCCTCCTACATTTTTATAAAGGGCAGTTAAAGCCAACTGGGTCGTCGTAAGTGCTAATGGTAGAATGAGCTGTTGTTACGTCAAATTACGGTCGGGGGAATCATGGTCATGTATGAGTGTGTGTGAAGCCTGTTTGATCTGTGTGACTTCGATGACTGTATTGGCGTGTGTGAAGTTGTAGTTAATTGACGTTAGTATTGGGAAGGATGCGTCTATGGCTTATGTTAGGTATATTAAATTCTTCCCCTGCATTCGCGTTTGTTTTAATTGGGAAACCACGTAAAACCGCCTGAAGCATAGCCCACGGTGGGATTACAACCCGAGTGTGCTAGTGAAGCTTCGTACCAACACTGCAAGACTTTTAAATCCGTGTTAATTCATAATGGTTCTGAACAGGTTGAACGAATTAATTATTTTAAAGCACGATAATAAGAGGAGTTAGACCTGGTTGTAATCTTTCACTGATATTGTTGATAGTAACCTGGACGAGTCGACTTACAATGGAAAAACGGGCTTGTATTGAATGGATATTTGTACTATTTTGTTATGTTTATATAGGTACTAATACGGTATGTTTTCGAGACGCTCAATTACGTACAGTAGTTTAAGTACAACCTGGTATGAAAACGGAAAAATCACTGTAAAACTTGGTTCATGGTAAAACATCTTCAGTGCTGCCGATACCGAGGTTCGAACCCGTCATCTCCCAAATATACGCTTACAGCTGTACGACTCATAGGATGTGCTTAGTTTTCATGGCTGAGTGCCCTTAAAATTTCAGGACGGCTTTACATGGAATCTGAAAATTGTAAGCTACTAGGTGGTCGATGCATACTGTTACTTGAATTGTAGAATAATTGCCGACCTGATTGGCTCAGAAGGTTGAGGCACCGGCCTTCTGATTCCAACTTGGCAGTTTCAGTAGTAGTCCTCGAAATAGCCCTCAGGTCCCGGTAAAAATCCCTGACCTGGACGGGAATCGAACCCTGGCCTCCGGGTAAGAGGTAGGCACGCTACCCCTACACCACGGGGCCGGCTCGCTTTACCCTACCTACCAAATGTGATAGACCTGTTTCTGTAGGCCTACATCCCGAATTTGTAAAAGGGATTAAAATCAAGAACGCCTTTCCCGTCTCCCGTCTGTGTTACATAGAAAGTAATATTTATTGTTCAGCAGTATCTAAATTGCAACCCACGTGGTGGCCATGATCGTTAAGGCGTGAAGTCTATATTTTCTGACACCATGGTTAACCGGTTCGATTCCCGTTGGTCGGAAATCGTTTCACCATCAGAATGTTGGCAGGTGGGGTAGGAGAGGTGGTGGTTTACAATTTCTAATCAGTAGATTGCGTGCCGCAAGCCTCTCCTCGGCTCATATTGAGTGAGCGCGCATCACGCTCTTGATGGTGATTCGTCCGTCGGATTGAGACGTAAAGCCTTCAGGAGACCTCTCGGTGCTACCCAACAGGAGAAGGCTATGTGCCGGCATCGGGTTTCAACATTTCTCTTCGCACGTCATTAAAGTAATAATGGCGTGTGGCCTACGAAGAAGCCTGGTGCAGGTCTTTCAAGTTGACCCGGCCGAGAATCGAACCTGGGACCCCTTGTACCATAAGCCAGCACGTTAACCATTTAGCTGTAGAGCCGAACATCACGTCATTCGTTTAACATCGTTAGTTCCTCTGATGAGGTTCACGTCAGGAAGGAATCGCGTCGTAAAAACTCGCTACGAAGATTCATCTCACTTCATACCCCACCCCGTAGAGAAACGGGGCAATAGTAACTGTGTTTGTCCCCAGGACCTGCATGTGTGGGACATACATCCAATATCTAAATTTCATCTTAATTCTCAACATCCCCGCAATGCAAAAGATTCTAGAAAGATAATGATCTAATCAAAGATGGTTTCTTCAGATATTGGATTATTTATCTGAACATATCTCAAGAAATTACTTCTTGAAAACAAAGTCTTATAATGAAAGACAAGTCGTAACAAGAATATTACTTCTCATTTGGTAAGAGCCTTCCTTTCTGCTTTCTGTTTCTTCCGCTCCCCTTTTTTAATCCTCTGAAACTTAAAGAAGAAATTTCATGATGACTGCACTAATAAGTAAAGAAGAATTGAAAATAATTAAAAGTTGCTAAGAAGCAACAAAAAGAATGGCGTAACTCGGCGCTCGTCCGTGGCCTTCAGAGAGGCAATTAAAGCCTTAGGGGCAGTGGGCCGGCAGTACAAGCTTATTGCTTCCTTCTTCTGCTTGCTCGACAGAGAAATATCTCGTTACGAGTGCGATTCACCTCTCCTGAACGCCAGAGAAAAGTCCCCGTAATATAAAAAAATCTGTCATACAAACTGTCTCTAATGCATTCATACTACTAAGGGATCGAAATTTTATTTTCGTCATTACTTTATTTTACGGACAAGGACTTTACAGTTTTCAAGTGGTCAATTTTGAAATTGTTGTTACATTTCGAAAAAATATTTAAACAACAATTTTGTGGTTCAAGGGAGTATGTGCCTGTCTTATGGAGCGCAAAATAAGCATCCACATAAAATAAAAGTTTACATCCACTATCGTGGAAAAAGCATAGACACCCGAGTTTATGCGTTAATAAAAAGTGTATCCTTTGTCCCACATAGAAACAAGCTATACCAAAATACACCTTATATTATTCTACGTTTAATTATGTGTAGTAGGAATTCTTATCGTACCCAGTTAAAATTTTAACGCTGGTTGAAGAAAAAAGTCCCGGTATTTTTTCCATTTCCAACGGAGCGCTCGATTTGAAAATTCATAACTTTAGGTAAGGTAAGGGTTATTCTGCCCGAAGGCAGGTCTGAGCCTCCGCAGAGGTGTTTCTGAGCCGGAGTTTACGTGCGGTACGGTGGCCAGTTCCTTTCCGCTCCTCCATTCCCTTACCCCCACCAACAGCGCGTGGCAACCCATCCAACTCCTGACCACGCCCAATGTTGCTTAACTTCGGAGATATCACGGGATCCGGTGCTTCAACACGGCTACGGCCGTTGGCAGTAACTTTAAAAGACAGTATTTATTTGATCGTTACCAAACATTAGTAAAACTTAAAGCAACTTATTGTTGACCTTTATACAAAGTTTTTATTTCATCTGATTTTTGTTAAAGAAGTTGTTGTAAATTTTGTGAATCAACATTTTCTCATTACTGGGTGATCATAGCCATAAACAATTCGGCCTGTTATGAAGCTCGTGAGAATGTCAGGCTAAAATTAAAACTGCTTTTTGCCTGCATGCAATTGTTGATTTTATATCGATTTATATTTAAATGAGTAGTTTCGAGAGAAGAAAGCAGGGTATCGGCCGAGCGGTGTTGCCCAGTTGGGCTATTTGCCGCGCAAAATGAACTCTGTCACTGTTCTGTATCAGCTTTGAGTCATGTAGATCTACTTTGCAATGAATGCGTTGTGTTGCGGGATGAGAAAGTGAAATAAGGGGATAACATGCCAGATGACGAAAAGTGGTATACCGAGCTCGATAGCTGCAGTCGCTTAACTGCGGCCAGTATCCAGTATTCGGGAGATAGTGGGTTCGAACCCCACTGTCGGCAGCCCTGAAAATGGTTTTCCGTGGTTTCCCATTTTCACACCAGGCAAATGCTGGGGCTGTACCTTAATTAAGGCCACGGCGCTTCCTTCCCAGTCCTAGCCCTTTCCTCTCCCATCGTCGCCATAAGACCTATCTGTGTCGGTGCGGCGTAAAGCCAATAGCAAAAAAAAAAGAAAAAAAGTGGTACCCCCCCTCCCCATCACCCGGAACTTTCAATAGAAGACGTTTCAAAAGTTGAATGCATCCCACCATTATTTGAAGCGGCCAACTCGTTGGCTGAATGGCCAGCGTACGGGCCTTCGGTGCAGAGGGTCCCGGGTTCGATTCCCGGCCCGGTCGGGGATTTTAACCTTCATTGGTTAATTCCAATGGTCCTGGGGCTGGGTGTTTCTTCTGTCCCCAACATCCCTGCAACTCACACACCACACATAGCACTATCCTCCACCACAATAACACGCAGGTGCCGCCCACCCTCATCGGAGGGTCTGCCTTACAAGGGCTGCACTCGGCTAGAAATAGCCACACAAAATTATTATTATTATTATTATTATTATACTATTTGAAGCGAGGATACACTTCGAATAAGCCCTATCACCCAGCCGCGAGTGGAGATAAATTTCAATGAACTGGCCAGTAATCAAACCCCGTACCCTTGTACCCGAAAACAGAAACAGCATTGAATTACACGCGTGCGACGAGATATATTGCTGTGAAGCGAACGCTACTGTGCTCTATCCGCTGAGCTGACCGGACTTGTTAGAGACAGCGTAATCTGTCTCCTCTTACTAAAGTTCACGTAGCAATGAGACATTTAGGAGAAACAATGATTTCTGCCCTAATTCTAAGGAAACTAAGTTTGCAAATAATTCTGCGAAGTGCCTTAATCACTAACGAAACGAAGAGATCCTTCGCATAAGCCGGAACTTATACGGCGAAATATAAGATATACTATGTAGTTATATCGTTGATATATCGAGCGTTAGTCTAATAAAGTTTTTAAACAATTGACGAAACAACAAATATCCACTTACTGTACAGCAGGGAGCGCCCAGTTTGTTCAACCTGGCAACGTCGCTATGGAAACCAAGGTCAAGTGCATTGTTCTCGCCGGCCGGTAGGATGCTTTCTTCTCAAACAACCACCCAGTTAAATATAAATCAATTTAAAATCAACAATTGCATGCAGGCAAAAAGCAGTTTTAATTTTAGCCTGACATTCTCATGAACTTCATAACAAGGCGAATTGTTTACCGTACGGCTATGATCACCCGGTAATGAGAAAATGTTGTTTTACAAATTTAACAACTTTTTCCACTAATATCAGATGAAATAACACTTGGTATACAGATCAACAATAAGTTGCTTTAAGACGTATTAAAGTCTGGCAACGATCAGATAAATACTTTTAAAGTCATGAATTTTCAAATTCAGCGCTCCGTTGGAAATGGAAAAAATGCCCGCACATTTTTCGTTCAACCAGCGTTAAAATTTTAACTGTGTACGATAAAAGTTTCGACTACACATAATTAAACGTAGAATAAAATAAGATAAATTTTGGTGTAGTTTGTTTCCATGTGGGATAAAGGATACATTTTTATTAAGGTATAAACTCGGGTGTCTATACCTTTTTTCCACGACAGTAAATATTTTCATTCCCATTTCAAGAAATGCACAGGTTTTATCTCCCTTTTTTTTACAATTGGCTTTGCGACGCACCGACACAGATAGATCTCATGGCGACGTTGGGTTAGAAAAAGGCCTAGGATTGCGAAGGAGGTAGCCGTGGCCTTAATTAAGGTACAGCCCCGGCATTTGCCCGGTGTGAAAATGGGAAACCACGGAAAACCACTTTCAGAGCTGCCGACAGTGGGGTTCGAATCTACTACTTTCCGAAGGCAAGCTCACAGCTACGCGCCCCTGACCACACGGCCAACTCGCTCGGTAGGTTGTCAAATGTATTTGTAAATAATTTGTTGCTGTGTGCATGTATAATTGTAATTATTTGAGATTATGTTGGAATCCAGAGCGCCTATTTGACAAATATGGTTTATTCCAGCATTCCTAGTATTGGAAATGCGCGATGTTGTTGTTTTCTGAAGGTTTCATTGCCAGGAAACGATATTTCATAAATAGAAGTTAAAAACTGGTTATTGTTGATGGCACTGTCTTCACAGTTGAAATCAGATTATATCTGCTAGTAAATTGCTCTGGCTCCAGCGGAAACAGCGGTCATGTGCTGTTCCATAGGAAATCCCATTTCATAGGACAAACACTTGACTTGAAGAGGAGAATTTCAAGCACCGAGTCCAATAGCTATTACCCTCCCCCATCCCCCGTCAGGGAGGATTAACTAGCCATTGCACTATACGTTATTTCATACAAGCTGGAATGTGGTAATCACCTTCTAATTTCTCTGTATAGCATTTTCTGGTTCAATATTATTGCTTTTTAAATCGTTATGGGCTCTTTCAACCACATTTTTTTAAGTTTTCAATCATGTTCGCGTATCCTTGCCCGCATGCCCTTCATTCTCTTGATACGAATATTTCATCTTTCCTCAGTCCATAGTTGTCGTCTCATCGGCTTGACGTCATCCTCAGGTAACTTGTAGTAATTGAATGTTTTAAAATTTCTGTCCTTCGTAAATCTTTTTCTGTTTTCCCGCTTAGCCTAAATCTTCAGCAACTTTTTTCTGTTATCTAGCTGTGTCCTTGAGCTCCCAAACCTGCCATTCATGCAGGGTTCATGGCCGATGAATGTCAGCCTCTTTTCCCTAACGATATCCAGCAACTTTCCAACCTTGTTATATTCGTTATCGTTCTCCCGGAGCTTCCATTCTCCTTCTGTTAATGTCCTTCGTTCTGGCTTCACAAATACTCGCCTCGAATACTTCTGAAGATCAGCGTTCCTAACGCCCATAGAACTCCGGTCTCACAGCAGCCTAGTAGTGTCGTACATTGTCTCCCCAAACTGCCCTTGCCTTGTTTTCAATGTTTCAGGTTGAAGAGTCTTCGTGTAAAGTAATTTCATTTCAGTCGATTTCTCAGGCACACCCTGTTTTTCGATGTTCCTCATATAGAGTCAGATATGCAGGTATTTAATGGTTTCGACGCTTTGAATATCACCCTGCGTTATTCTTATCACAGTAGGGCTATCTTTAATGCTGGTTATGTACTTTGACTTTTCAATTGAATCTTTGAGTCATATTTTTCCTGCCTGTTTGCGGAAATATTCAATCAGTTGTTTTGCTACTTGAGCTGAAGTCTCCAAGGACACAAGGTCGTCTACGAATGCTGGCCAACATATATCAAGTCTTATTTAGAGTCCTCCAAACCTGAGTTTGCTTTAGACTTCCTTACCTCTTAAGGCTTTCCTACATTCCGTGATGACCGTTCCTAAGGCGCAGTTAAATAGGTGACTTGCGTCTGGACATCGTGAAGTTCCAAGATCTCACCCGGAAACCACAGCTTTGACTTGTTATCGGTCATGGTATTTAGATTTCTAGTCCTATTGTACAGTCCAAGTTCTTCGAGGATATTTATAGGTAACTGCCTGTCTATCGAGTTGTAGGATTTCTTGAAGTCAGTGAAAGTTACTGTAAGTTCTGTCTTCCTTTCTTTCCTTCATTAGCAAGTTCAGCTAATGTATTTAGATTACGGATTTTCTTATTGTATAATCATCACTTTCTGAAACCACCTTCATATTTCCCAAGTTGAAGCTTCGGTCAGAAGTGATTTGGAAATTACCGTATATGATGCAGATAATAGTGAGATTCCCCTGAAGTTTGTTACACCTATGTTGGAGACTTTGACATGTAAGGAGTGTATGAGAACTGATTTGTAGTCACCGGACACTTTGTTGTTTGCCATATCTCTTCAAGAATTTTCGTTAACAAAGTCCCAGTCAGGGCCTTGTCATCCTTCTTCTACATTTCCGCCATAATGGAGTCCTCACTTTGGATTTTGTTGTTCTTTAAATCCGAGATGACCTTGCTCGGTGGTTTTCAATTTAGGTTAACGTATATGACTTGTGCTCTTCTAAATGCGCCAGTTGGTGGTTCACAGTCCAGGAGTTCGTCAATGCTGAGGCGTTTTGTGAAGCTCTCGCTGATTTTCTGTGTGTAAAACCTTTGCACTATTGTTTTGCTATGATTTTTACTAACCTGGGGAAGGAATCAGAGTTTAATATTGGGGAGAAAGTGGTCGGAGATCGGTGATGCGGTACAACTCGACGTCCGTAAACTAGTTTGATGCCTTGGAAGATATGGCCATATGGTCTACCTGGAACTCTCAGATTTGCTGGCTTCCATATTTTAGCTTTCATAAGCAAAATTTTGAAGGTGGTGGAATTGAGTTTTAGGTTGAATGTTTGGTACATGTTGATCAGCTTTTCTCCTTTTCTCTTGACCTTTCTGTAGGCCGGATATAGTCTAACTAATCTTCTGTACTTCGTTTCGCTGTCTACCTGGTCATTAAAATTTCTCAAAACGATGGATATGCAGGTCATAACAAAAATTATCCACAGCCAGTCTCGTTCGTATGGTATGTAGACGTGTTCTCATTAACATAGTGTATTTCATGTTGGAGCTTTGGAAGGTCAGGTTTAATGCTCGTCCTATCTAGGATATACAGTCCTTCATGGAATCAAGTACTCTCTTGTTGGTGATGAAGCCTGTCCAGGTTGGGTACAGTTTTCGTGATTCTTTCTCAAATTCGGCCTTTGAACATTCTATAACTTTTTGATTCGCAGGCGTCCCCAATTCCAGTTTGTAGTATCCTGGAGAGCCGCAATTAGTATGTTCTGTTTGTTAGGGGTGTCTGTGAGGCATTTGAACTTTCTTCGTTCAGTAGTGAACTGATGTTGATGGCTGCGATGTAGCTGATATTGCGGTGCTTCCTTCTGCATTTGGAGGGTATTACAAGGGATTCCCATATCGCTGTGTATGGTAGTGTAGGCTCTTTAGAATCTACCTGGGGTACTGGTGAGGGAGAATTGGTTACCAAGTAGGGTAATTTTCCGTTTTAACTTTGCTACCAAACTTACAAAACGAAATAGACTGCTGAGGGGACCAACCCAATTGGACTGGCAATATACAAATAAATGTTGTAAACCCTTGTAGGAAGGAAAGGTTTTATAAAGTAAGAAATATAGAAAAGAACACCAGTAGCCTTCAAATAGTTCAGTAGTGAGCTGTAGCAATTAAGAAAAACACAATTTCGAATAACTGGTGACATTTCCTTGGTACGTGATAAGAAAACACAGTATGTAGTCGAATAATTCGGTCATTATTTTATAGAGTGCACGAATGACCTTTAACAAGAGTGTTTTAGGCACTATTAACTAGAGCACCGTTCAAATAAGAGCCATCAACGTTGAACGAGAATGATAGTTTTCAGAGAAAGAGTTAAATGTTTCAGTAGACCGACTGCAATGGTGCTCACCGTTGAGCGATGGCATCGCCACTTCCGTACGCCTTCAATAATGCATTTATTTAGTAAGCTGGAAAGGCACCCTAGTTTTGGTGGTGGAGGTGTACTCGGTTCACTGGAAAGGACGTGGATTCGATCCTTTGTCAGGAAGACAAAATTCATAAACTGTATTTTTATTTCTGGAGAGGCACATGACCTTGTGATTCATTCATCCTACTCCAAAAACTGAGTACTAGGTTAATTTCTTGGGACAAATCTGGCCAGAGGCAGAGCTAACTGCTCTATCCCGCTATGTGCAGAGATTACGGATAGTGGAAGCGCTTACCTTCCGCACTGATCCTGTAATTTGTCTTTAGTTGCTAGACAATTGTTGGCAAATCGAATTTCTTTTTGCAAGTGTTTTACGCCGCACCGACACAGATGGGTCTTATGGCGACGATGGGATAGGGAAGGTCTAGGAGCGGGAAGAAAACTGCCGTTGCATTAATTAAGGTACAGTCCAAGAATTTACGTGGTACGAAAATGGAAATCCACGGTAAACCATCTTCAGGGCTGCCGAGAGTGGGGTTCGAACCCACTATCTCCCGAATGCAAGCACACAGCTCTGCGACCCTAACCACATACTCAATTCACTCTGTCACATCGAAGTTCGGAAAGTTCACTAATGAACTCTTGATCTATATTTTTAAGCTAAGAGCAGGTGTCACTTCGATTACTAGTTTTATTTCAAACTCATAATGATCATATCAACGCCTAGGATGAACTGGGAATCTCTTAAATATTCGCTACTAGCGTGGATATTACACTAACATAAGTATTAGTTACCTATAAATGCCCACATTAATTGGCAGGTATAACTAGATACCAATAAATAGCTGACATCCTCTCACTACTGATTAGCTGAAGCTTCAATAGTGAACTGTAGCATTTCAAAAAATAATAATTTCTAATAATTGGTGACATTAACATGGTATATGATAAGGGCACGCAGTATGTAGTCGAATAACTTTGTCATTATTAGATAGAGTGCACCAATGACCTGTAACAACAGTGTTTTAGGCACTATTAACCAGGACACCGTTCAAATATTAGCCATTAGCGGCAGTTGAACGAACAGCTCATGGTATTAGAGAATGTTACATTTCAGTGTGCCCCATACAAATTGAATGATGCTTATTCTGCTGCTGCTGCTGCTGCCCATTCATTTTCAGAGAATATCACTTTTGTAGAATTCTCTGATCATATCGATAGGTGTTATTTCAATCTATAAAATAAACCCTGATTACTCCCACCGAAAAGTAATACGATTCCATCGTAATGACTCTTCTATCGTACAATCTGTCTACTCTATGTATTGGGTTTTGGTGGTGTTGATGGCAGCGATGATTTTTGTTTTAAGGTGAAGTACAGTGATAATGTGAGGCTTGTTATATTTTAATCCGACTAGAGAGATTTTAAACTTTATTATAATTTCATTGAACAAGAACGGTGAGCTTCACTCACATGCTTTGGTTTGTAAAGACTGAGATAGGTGGGTACATTGTCACTAAATGTTTGGAAGTCATTTAAAAATTATGATGTCCATAATTCTACACATATTTTAATTTATACCACGTGAAACCTCCACAGCATATAAAGATATAAATGGTACTGAACGAGTCTTAATTAAGTTAGAAAGTTTTAATTGACCAATGTGATTCAACTGTCCGGTGAAGAATACTCGATTGCGAATGCTATGAGATTTCCAGTCATAAATAAAGAGCCGGAATACTAATAACATAGTATGGAAATTATATTAGATCTTTTAAAATTCATAACAAGGATGCAATTGACAAAACCCGTACGGATCTCACTGGATATTAAAACTTCTAAGTTTTCAGCTGTCGAAACACTCAATGTAGAACACTAAAACATACCTGTAAAATTATTGTAATTTGTTAGTATTTTACTGACTGAGTCGACACTGAAAATGGATGTCTTCCATATTAACAAATCACTGGATATTGACATAAGCTTCCTTCATCTTGATGTAGTTCTCCATGAGCCTGAAATTCGAGATAAAATGAGATGGACATTGGAAAGGAATCTCATGCTATGAGCAAATAAGTGTTGTAAAAGCAATAACTGACATGTTATTGAACGAGATATAGGAAAAATGTATATTAATTGATGTTCGGATTGTAAAATTTGCTACAATTCTTAGGTTTAAGGGGTTTCCCGTAATGTAAATCGGGGAAGTTACAACATATTTATAAATAGCTTTATTGCCTAAAGAAAGGAAACTCACAAAAAGTGGAGGCTTTCTTACGAATTATCTAGATCTGGCAATCGTAATGCCCTTGAGGATGGAATAGGTCTAGAACTGACGAAACCTGCAAGACAATAGAAGAGGTGTAGAGCGGTTAAGAGAAAAGTTATACTGTTCCACCTTTCAGTACACTTTGAAACCGACTTTACATTACTTATTTCTTCACCACTAGGCCTACATGTTACAGTTCGTTAGAAAAATCTTCAGCTAGTTAATAGTTGAAATGACAAAATATATTCTAAATGTACTAAAACAATAATACATAGATTTTCTAGTAAGCTCTGATTTAAAAAAGGAATATTTCTGCCAATTTTTGCTTTTCTGATCTTAGCATTAAGATCATAGTTTTAGCCTGGTTGACGTTTGTATTACATTCAATTGAACCCGACAGGGGCATGATCCAAGGACCTTTGGTTGAAATCGATCTCCGTAATTACTCACGCAATGCTAATAAAGGGAAAGAACGCTGAAAATGATTAATATTCATATCATTAATAGAGGTCATACCGAAACTAATTAATATTCATACCATTGACATAGATAAATTGTGTATTTTAAAAGTATTCTACGAGATTTCTTTGCCTGCGACTTATTGCGCAGTATTATCCTTTGTGTAGCGGGGGCACCGCAGATGAAGCCAAGCCAACTTAGACCCGGGAGGGGTTATGAATGGGGATTCCCTGTGACATCACTCGAGAGAAGCCATCCCTCCTCAAGACTCACAGAATGAGGGGAAACTAACTTTTTCGAAACGAAATGTAGGAGCCATCTTCGAATCGGACTGGCCAACTTAATTACCTACGATCTAGAGAATTAATAAAACTCAAATTAGGGGGTCGTTTCCCGATTTAAAAGGGATAAATGTCATTGGGACATTTATTTAGAGTGTTTAATGTCCTCTTCCGTGATAACTTTCAGAAGAAGAAAGAATACTGTGTGGTTTCTGCGTGGAAAAGTACTGGGCCATATGTTTATTCTCACGACACCTCCTCGAGATCGGGAGTTTACCACGCATGGTGGGGGAAGCAGAAGAGATTTTAATTAATTTAAAGAGATTCACTGAAGGATAATTAAGTGGTTATGTCTCAATCGCACCAACTAGATACTGGTCACCGATTACCCGTACCATTTTACCTCGAGTACGCCGGGAATAGGCGCTACGCAAATTAGTGGAAGGGGTATCGCTCCCTAGTAAAAACTACTGCAGGAAGGGACAAGCGTCAGTCGGGGTTCGCGGCTTATCGACGGCGAAGCTATGCTCGGTTAAGCCCTCGTTAGGTCTTTGTTCAAGTGAAGTTAATTCCTATTTTTAGTGAAATAATACAATTTGCATAAACAGTGCATAGTTTTGATCTCTGTGACGCCAGTATTAACTTTTTGGAAAACCGCGACGTGAAAAGTCATATTATTATGATTACTATAATATAATAATCTTACGTAGTCGCATATGAGATCGTGACCGGACGTTCACATTGAACGCTGTTAACCGGAGTGTGAATTAAACAGTTTAATTAATTTCGTGTGGCTATTTCTAGCCGAGTGCAGCCCTTGTAAGGCAGACCCTCCGATGAGGGTGGGCGGCATCTGCCATGTGTAGGTAACTGCGTGTTATTGTGGTGGAGGACAGTGTTGTGTGTGGTGTGTGAGTTGCAGGGATGTTGGGGACAGCACAAACACCCAGCCCCCGGGCCATTGGAATTAACCAATGATGGTTAAAATCCCCGACCCGGCCGGGAATCGAACCCGGGACCCTCTGAACCGAAGGCCAGTACGCTGACCATTCAGCCAACGAGTCGGACAATTAAACAGTGACGTTGTGTCTGTACAGGATTAAGTGCTAGCGGCTCCACCAGCATCAAACAATGGCTCATCAACTTCAAGATGGACTGGTAATGGAAATAATCACCGTGGTGCCCATGGAGGAGGAGTAAGCTCAGGATGGACTTCCCGAGTTGACGAAGGCGTCATCATGTGATAGAGATGAGTACAAAGTTCTAATATCTGGCATGCATAGAATGGATGGGAATATTTATTGTAAACTGACGCTATAAGAGATTGAAGATGTAGTCCTGTTGAAATAGAGCGCCGGAATGGGCGCGTAGTAATTAATTCTTAGCTTAGGAAACCGACTACAGGTCTGAGTAATCGAGTGTAAATAATTAAGGGAATATAATACTTTAGCTTTGCATGGGATAGAGATTCATTCAATTATTTCTTTCTTCGGAGATTCTGTTTGTTTATTTGCGTCAGAAGACCAGTAATAATTAGTTTATGGGAGTGCAGTGAGAGTATTTATAAGAGTATTCATTAATTTGATAAGTGTATGGTATGTAAAACGGTAAGTACTACTGTACGCAAGGCACGTCACTACGAGACTCAGCAGCCAAATTGACAGCCTCAAAAATTCCACCCTTTGAAATACTTAGATAGGGAGTGATAAGATAAATTGATTAAGTGATTAAATTTACCAGGAAATGATCCTATAGCGTGTGTCAAACATCCATTCGCGTGGATATTAATTAATTAATGAATGTATTGCCGTGTGACGAGAAAGTAGCCATATGCCGACCATCGATTAATTAGCAGTCAGTAATCAGATGTTAATTGCTGCGCGAGTGTTTAAGTGCGTTGTAGTTGCTGAATAGATTCCGCACGATGACCATGTATATGGAATGTAGCGGGTAAGCTATGTACGACGGCAGGAATAATAATAATAATAATAATAATAATGATAATAATAATAATAATAATAATAATAATAATAATAATAATAATAACGATCGGGCAAAGATTACCATTATAATACGGGGGTCGCGGTGTAAAGATGATGTGATACTGTTGGGTAAATGTGTTGAATTCAAGGTGATTTGCGCGAGTCATTTTAAGACCGCAGTTATTGTAGATGTACTTCCGTGTGGAATGTTACTATTTCCTTTTGAAAGGAAATGTTACGCCTGTATGTGGGTGGCGACCCTAGGGGGTGAACAGCCGTCCGGCCTTGGCCCAGTTGTGTTGTTTTTTTTTGTTGTGGGGGCGTTCCGTAAGCCGAGGAAGGAGCGATGTTGCTGTTAAAGAGAAGTGGGCTTCTCTGAACGGCGAAATAATATGATTTACCTAACACGGCAGAGCTGTGTAATAATTAACAAACGACCCGGCCGATGATGGTAATGTTTGCCAATGAATCGTTGTTAATTGTGCGAGTATAATTAGATAGGGATTACAGGACCCTGCCTTCATCACAAGAGGTTGTCAGTTCGATGCTCAACGTAGGCATGGGAGGCCTACAGTGTCAGAAGGAAGATCAAGTGCCTTTTACGTATTTTTCTTGCATATCATGTACCATGTATGTGTTTTTATGTCATGTGTGGTTGTACATAAGGTCAGTGGTGGTTCTGTCCATCAGCTTGACGATGTCTAGAATAGCGAGGGTCGGTTCGATCCCAGGTGTTGTATCATATGTGTGTATTTTCATTTTTTCGTCATTTCATTGGTAAATCTAGGTCTTTATTAGAATAGGGATTGCTCAGACGTGTTGTCGGACGCATGTTAGTTTTATGTGTTAGCGATAATATAGCCTCAGTGTTATGATAAAATTACCATTCGCTATATGTCACGATACATCGCTTCGCGATAACGTACTCGTTTCTATCACGTATAACGGACAGATGTCCACAAAACAAACTACAACAAGCATTTGTAAATTTTCATGTAATTCATTAGTGTTATTTAGTGCGTCATTTCCCATCATCATTAAGGTTCAATAAACCGGTTTGTGAGTTAAATATTTTAATTCGAATGTGTTCTCATTTTAGTTATGTATGCCCCGCTTCTCCCCCCCCCCCCTTGTACGCCTTTAAGTTTACTTTAGTTCAGCGCCTATTTATTTCATATTTCTCGACCCGTGTGTGACCCTGTAGATTCCATGCCGGTGCCAATTAAGGAGGGGCGGGTGCATATGTAAAAATGGCGCCCAACGTGGGGCCCGAAATTCCGTAAAGGGGTACCATAGCGCCATATAAAATGGCATATCTAACGTATGGCTATATAAATGACTTTTACACGTGATGGCCATATAAATAGGCGCGCATAACTACTTTACCCGCTATATAAATGATGCTCCAGGTGGGACGTGTTTTACGATTTAATGGGCGTATTTTAATATTTAATAGGCGCATAATTATCCCACCTATCGCATACTATTAATGCGAAGATATGGGCGTGTTGTGTTGTTTAATAGGCAAGGTATACTTGTGCGGCTTCCAGGAGTGGGCACGATTATTTTGGTAACCCGTGTCTGCTTCTGACATTTCCACGCGAGGCCCAGTTCATTATAGTTGAATAAGTGACACCTTGATGTCAATCTTAAATCGTTTTATGAATGAGAACACAGTCATGGTCCAATGATATGGGCAGAGCCATGACATTCGCGTCAGCAGGGGCGTATCCAAAATTCAAGGGGATTAGTTCGAATCCCGGGAAACAATGAAATGAATTTCCCATAAGTGAGGTTTGAAGTGAATAGTGGCTCTTTCTTAGTGCATATCTATTCACGGATATTAGCCAGCGGTGCGTGTTACGTCACCAAACCACCTGCTATTAGGAAATATATTTTACGTTAGTATAACCGTGGATGAGAATAGGTAGCCTCACGCCTACTTTTCTCTTTTTCGAGTGGCAGTAGGTTGATTTCATGGGTTCAGTTTGAGATTCTGATGACTTTGTGTGTTTGAAGAACCTCAATGCTTAGGCCATGGGTTGATTTACTGGCACTATACCACATGTGTTGGTATTTAAAATCGAGCCCAATTTTAGAATTACAGGTCAGCCGGCAACTTTATTAACTGAATTTGAGGGCTACTATTATAATCATTTTTCGGAAATTTCCCGTTGCCTTTCATATAAATTTCATGAACCTTAATGATGTTAGGCAGTTAGGCAGCTTCAATGATAGCCGTTTTTGAGGCTTAATTAGCAATGATGATTAAAGTAAAATTTTCTTTTTGAAGCTGGAAGAACGTAAAGTTTGGATAGAGGAATCTTTTCTTTTAAAATAAATAATAATTATATATTGTTGTGGATTGTTGACGCCGACGTTAGCGAGGGGAGTCCTGTCATCTCAAAGGATAGCGACATGGATAGTGAAGCCATGCGGGCTTTGAAGGACGCCTTTAGGGGACTTGAAAATAGGATGGAAGATAACAGTGCGCAATATTAGGGAGATGAAGGACAGTGTGAAGGACGATTTAAAGGCAAATCGGCGGGAAATGAAGAACGGTATTAAGACGCTTGAAAATGAATGCAAGCAGGGGCGCGCAGAGGTCAGGGAACAACTAGAGAACTTTGACGGCAAATTAACGCATTTTGAGGTTAAGTTGGAAGAAAACCGAACCGAGACTAGTAAGATGATCGAGGAGAAATGAAGTAGTTTAATGAACAAAATTCAGGAGGTTCAACAACAATGCGAAAGGGGGCTAAGGAACTAAGCGATAAAATAGACGCGGTTTCTCAGCTCAATGCCGTTGTTGAAATAAAGGTCGAGGGAATAGTTGAGCGGCTTGATCAGGTTGAGACCAGTATCGAGAGAGACATAACTCGCGTGAATGGCGAAATCGTGGATGTCAAAGGGAAAATCGATCAGCTGAATGGTGAAATGGAACAGGTCAGATCCGAAGCGAATGACCGCGACACGAAGATCGAAGAGATAAGGGACCAGGTCGAGGATAATCAGACAAATATCAGGATCGTTGAAGAAAGGACGGAGAATGCATTGGCGGTAATCGAGGCCCTGGACGAAAAGATTATGTCGGTATCGCAAGCAGCGCAGTCCGATGCGAAACTAACTTTTGCCAGGATACGGAAGGAAGTGTCAGGACAAATAGTAGGAGAGACGGCTAAACAGATCCACGAATGGAGTGAAGAGAAAGGCTCGAAAATGATGGTGAAATTGGAGATCCACGAAGAACAAATTAATGCACTTCGCGAAGAAATAGAGGGAATGAAGAAATTAGATATTCAGGACGAACCACATTTCAAAATGGAAACAGCTGGAGTAAAGAAAATGGAATTAGGTAGCGGATCGCACCAGTTAGGCTACAGTCAGTTCAAGGAACAACTACCTGGAAATGAAGAATATAAGTTACCGGCGATGGACGAGAGGACGTCGACCTTGCTTGGCCAAAATTCGATACCGGTGTATAGCCTCTTACGTTCGGCGGACGATAAGCCAAAAAAATTCAAACCAGGCACTAGGACCACACCAAAAAGTTTCCTCCGCGAGGTAGATGATTACATGGCGGATCATCGGGTACCAGCAGACAGGAAATTACGAGTAGTGGAAAAATTCTTGGAAGACCAGGCTCTTGAATGGTTTAAAGCTTTCCGCTACTGTTTTGATAGCTATGAAGGCTTTAAGAAGCTATTTGTGGAAAAATACTGGGGTTTGGACACGCAGCAAGGGCTGAGGTTAGAGCTTTACTCGAGGAGGTACGCTTCGGGAGGACCCACGAGGTTCTGTAACTATTTCACGTCTCAGCTGGTGAAGATGCGCGAACTGGACAGCCCGCCGACAGAAAATGAATTAATAACCGCCATTACGAGGCAATTCCCAGCTGACGTCCAGCGCATGTTGATTGCGGCAAATATTCGTACGGCAGTGGAAGCCGAGCATGTGTTAAGACAGTTGGATCAGACATCTCATGTCGGGCACGGTCGAGCTAGAAACATAGAAGCCATCAACACGTTAAATGTTCGAGAGGGAGATCAGTCGGTAAACCGGAGTACTCAGGTGACAAGTACTCAGACTGACGCTCAGATAGGCAACCAGAACAGAAATAATAGGGATTGGCGATCTCCGAAGTGGGAAAACCACCAATGGAAGTATCGGAATGACCAGGGTAGAAGTCAATGGTATCAGTCAGGGAGATACAACCACGGACAAATCGGCGCACGAGGGCGACGGCCTTACGAGAGAACAGAAAATTCACGCTGGGATAACCGTGGTCGACAGAACAACAGACCGCGAGAATATTATCGGGGTGACCTAAACGACAGAAGAAATGAGTCACGCCGTTACGTCAGAGATCTGCGAGATACCCAGGCCGGAAACGATAGGTGGAAAGATTCGATGCAGCAGTTTGCTAAGTCGGATGAATGTCGAGGGGCCGAGAGCCTCGAACTACAGGCACATAATGCTGCGAACCGTGCCAGTAATCTTGATCCCCGCGCACCACCATATCCAAGTGGAGGCGGAGGTCAGCTAAAAAAAAATTGGAAAACCTAGTGAGGAGATGGTCGGATTTTCGAGGACTACCGACGCAAAGGGGGAACCGTGGACGTCCGTGACCATTGCATCTTGGATAGTCCAGCCTGATGATCTCGTTGAAGATCCCGTTCAGGCATGTCCAAAACCAATTAGAGCGTTCCCCGTTATTTATGTCCGTGTCAACCAGTTGCTGGTTCGTTGCCTTGTAGACACAGGCGCGAGCGTCAGCGTGGTATCTAAGGTATTAGTTAAAGAACTGGAATCGAAGCAACGTATTCCAATCATTCCGATTTCGAATATTAAGGTTCGAGGAATAATTCCGGACCGCACAACTACATGCAATAGCCAGGCCTATCTAGATTTGGAAATTGGGAACAACCTCATATCACATCCATTTTTAATTCTGACTAGAATGGAATATAATATCATCATTGGAACTGATTTTCTTCGGGAATTCAAAGCGGTCATTGACATGGACAAGAATGAAATTAGATTCAGGAACGATTCAATTCAGGGAGATGTAAGGTTGAACGACTTCGAGGTACAACACGGGGAGGAGAAAATTTGGACTGTGGAGGTAGAACAATTGAAACAAGAAGGAGGAGATTCCTTCCCAAACTGGGATGCCTATCGGGACGAGATGATCACGGAGTTTGAAGGGATGATTTTCAAGTTAGAAGCGGAGAATGAAGGACCATCATTGGCGGAGGTAGTCCAAGAAAAGATCGACGAAGCGAAGATAGGGGAGGAAGACAAAGGCACATTACAGGAAGTCATAGAGAGACACGAAAATGTATTTGGTTCACGTCCAGGAAAAATTCCAAATTTCAAATATTCCTTAGTCGTTAACAATTGGGAACCATTCCGGCAACGACCATATCCGATACCTGAAAAGTTTCACGCTGGAGTGAAGAAAATTATACAGGAGATGGAAGATAACGGAATTATATCAAAATCACCCACACCATTTTTGAAAACGTTGGTCGTGGTGGAGAAGGGCAACGGTTCGTTGCGGGTTTGCCTCGACGCGCGAGCAATAAACCAGCGATTAATCCCACAGTATGACCTGGCCCCGTGTATAAAAGAGGTCCTTAAGAAGTTCCGGGGCATGAAACTATTTAGTGGAGTTGATCTGACATCATCATTTCATCACGTTGAACTTGACCCAGCCACCAAAATTTTGACCGGGTTTCTGTTTGATGGGCAAACCTACGTTTTTTCCGGTTACCTTTCGGATTGAAAACAGCAGGGTCAGCGCTCATTAGGGCACTAGATCGTAACCTCAGTGACGAAGTTAAACAGTTTACGGTGAGGTACGTGGATGACATCCTTATTGCATCAGAAACTTTGCCAGAGCACCTGGAGAAACTTGATAAACTATTAGCTGATTTACAAAGGAACAACTTCAAGGTGAACCTACCCAAGTCTAATTTCTGCCAAAGGAGTATCCTATTCTTAGGTCATGTGATCGACTCAGAAGGAATTATGCCCAATCCTGTTAAATTAAAGGCAATAAAAAATTTTCCAAAGCCGACGAAGGTGAAACATGTCAGGCAATTTCTAAGAATTTGCAACTTTTTCGCGGATCATTGTCCGAACTACACCACTATAGTTGCACCATTACAAGATCTCCTCAAGAAAAACAATAGGTGGAAATGGGACCTCGCATGCGACGAAGCATTTGCTAAAGCAAAGGATCTGTTAGCCCATAGTGTAAAATTAGGATATCTTGACTATACGCAAAGGTTTATTGTGCTAACTGATGCGTCGATTATAGGAGTCGGGGCAGTACTCTATCAAGTGACGCCCGAACCCGAACAGAGGATCACCTATTTGGCTTTCATGAGTCGCAAATTAAGGTCGCATGAGTTGAAATACACCGTGACCGAACTAGAGATGCTCGCGATCGTGACCGCTCTTAACCATTGGAAAAATACATTTATCCAATTGTGTTAAGGACGGATCACAAAGCTCTGACGTTCATGATGAAATCTGCATTAACAAGCGAGAGAGTCAGCCGGTGGTGCTTGTTTGTGCAGCAATTCGACATTACAGTTGAGCACTGCGCCGGAAAGGCAAATGTAATTGCAGACGCCCTCAGTAGAAATCCAGATCCGGAACCTATCGTGGTTAACCAAATACAGTTGATAGAACAAGGGGACCGCGAAATCATAGAAAGGCTGCGGACTATTGGTGAAGAACAGCAGAAATGTCCGGAAATGAAGAAGTTGATCGATTTCCTCCAACGTAGAATACAGCCAGGGACGGATGAATACCGTGAACTTCAGAAAAGGTCCGAGAAGTACAAATTTTTTAATGGCATGCTGCATAAATTCGTGGACGAGGACCACACGCAATTCAGGATCGTGGTTCCAACGACGTTGCAAGTTGATTTAGTTTGGCTCGCTCATCACATTACAGGTCACGCAGGGAGAGATAAAGTAATTGCTACACTTCGGGAAACTTTTATCTGGAAAAATTTGAGGAAAACTGTTCAACAGGTACTCCTTACTTGCGACATTTGCCAACGGGTAAAGCCCAATCCGTACCTACTTAAGCAAAAACCGAAGCCGTTGTTGCAAAGTAAACCTCGGGAACTGTTCGCTTTAGACTTTTACGAACCACTTCCCAAGGGAAAGAGAGGGCTTCAATATATTTTGGTATGCGTGGATGTGTTTTCAAAATTCGTCACTCTCTGTCCAATCCAGAAGGCAAACACTACAGCCGTCATAAATCAGTTGAAGACTAAAATTATACCACGTATGGGCAAGCCCGAATGTGTCCTCACTGATCATGGGTCGCAGTTCACATCGGGAAACTTCAAGCGAGACATCAACAACTTAAACATCAAACATCATCTAAGTTCAATTAGGCATCCGGAGTCGAATCCCGCAGAACGGATAATGCGAGAAATCGCAAAATTTTGCCGTATCTACTGTCCTAGACAACATTGGCGTTGGGTGGACGTGATTCCTGTTATCACAGAAAGTATCAACGGCACTATCCACGAATCCACCGGCCAAATTCCGTCAGTGATTCATTTCGACAGTTTTCCGAAGAGACCATGGCACGAGGTCTTAAAATGTCCGCAGGATCCTAAACTATCGGTTGAGCTATGCATACAGGAGACAGCAAAATATTTGAAGGCCCAAGCAGAACGAAGATTACGTCGTCTCCGTAACAAGAGGTACCATCGACCACTGCGCGTAGGGGAACTTGTTCTCGTTAAACGACCAACAGTTTCCGATCCACCTAACAAGTTCTACCACAAGTTCGCTGAACTGTACATCGGTCCTTACCGAGTCATCCAGAACCTCGACAACAACGCGTACAAGGTCCAAAGCATGGACGGCGCAACCGAAACCATCTACAACGCGGCAAATCTGAAGTTGTACCATAAGCCCGGAGGCAATGGAGAAGATGTGGACAAAGCTGAAGAACTTGGGGCAACGGATGAAGAAGAGGATGAGGATGACGGAGAAGAAGATCGACGTGACGTGTCGGATGAAGAGTCGGGACCAAATGAGGAAGCCGAAGAAGTCAATTATTTGGAGAATTTGTTTTCACAGAGAGATCTTGAGGATGAAGAATGTCCAGAATGTCAGTACCTGGAGAACTACAGAGAAGCATTGCGTCAGATAGCATATTATTTGGAAAGAGAGAACCAGCAACTTCGCCAGAAAGTAAAGGTTTGGAAACAGTCGTGAATCGATATTGCCAGTTGAATATTTAGCGACGAAATGTGTCCAGTGCCTGTACCCATTTCTTCTCGGGGAGAGGGGAATATGAACCCGACAGGGGCATGATCCAAGGACCTTTGGTTGAAATCGATCTCCGTAATTACGCACGCAATGCTAATAAAGCGAAAGAACGCTGAAAATGATTAATATTCATATCATTAATAGAGGTCATACCGAAACTAATTAATATTCATACCATTGACATAGATAAATTGTGTATTTTAAAATTATTCTACGAGATTTCTTTGTCTGCGACTTATTGCGCAGTATTATCCTTTGTGTAGCGGGGGCCCCGCAGCTGAAGCCAAGACAACTTAGACCCGGGAGGGGTTGTGAATGGGGATTCCCTGTGACATCACTCGAGAGAAGCCATCCCTCCTCAAGACTCACAGAATGAGGGGAAACTAACTTTTTCGAAACGAAATGTAGGAGCCATCTTGGAACCGGACTGGCCAACTTAATTACCTACGATCTAGAGAATTAATAAAACTCAAATTAGGGGGTCGTCTCCCGATTTAAAAGGGATAAATGTCATTGGGACATTTATTTAGAGTGTTTAATGTCCTCTTCCTGATAACTTTCAGAAGAAGAAAGAATACCGTGTGGTTTCTGCGTGGAAAAGTACTGGGCCATGTGTTTATTCTCACGACACCTCCTCGAGATCGGGAGTTTACCACGCATGGTGGGGGAAGCAGAAGAGATTTTAATTAATTTAAAGAGATTCACTGAAGGATAATTAAGTGGTTATGTCTCAATCGCACCAACTAGATACTGGTCACCGATTACCCGTACCATTTTACCTCGAGTACGCCGGGAATAGGCGCTACGCAAATTAGTGGAAGGGGTATCGCTCCTTAGTAAAAACTACTGCAGGAAGGGACAAGCGTCAGTCGGGGTTCGCGGCTTATCGACGGCGAAGCTATGCTCGGTTAAGCCCTCGTTAGGTCTTTGTTCAAGTGAAGTTAATTCCTATTTTTAGTGAAATAATACAATTTGCATACACAGTGCATAGTTTTGATCTCTGTGACGCCAGTATTAACTTTTTGGAAAACCACGACGTGAAAAGTCATATTATTATGATTACTATAATATAATAATCTTACGTAGTCGCATATGAGATCGTGACCGGACGTTCACATTGAACGCTGTTAACCGGAGTGTGAATTAAACAGTGACGTTGTGTCTGTACAGGATTAAGTGCTAGCGGCTCCACCAGCATCAAACAATGGCTCATCAACTTCAAGATGGACTGGTAATGGAAGTAATCACCGTGGTGCCCATGGAGGAGGAGTAAGCTCAGGATGGACTTCCCGAGTTGACGAAGGCGTCATCATGTGATAGAGATGAGTACAAAGTTCTAATATCTGGCATGCATAGAAGGGATGGGAATATTTATTGTAAACTGACGCTATAAGAGATTAAAGATGTAGTCCTGTTGAAATAAAGCGCCGGAATGGGCGCGTAGTAATTAATTCTTAGCTTAGGAAACCGACTACAGGTCTGAGTAATCGAGTGTAAATAATTAAGGGAATATAATACTTTAGCTTTGCATGGGATAGAGATTCATTCAATTATTTCTTTCTTCGGAGATTCTGTTTGTTTATTTGCGTCAGAAGACCAGTAATAATTAGTTTATGGGAGTGCAGTGAGAGTATTTATTAGAGTATTCATTAATTTGATAAGTGTATGGTATGTAAAACGGTAAGTACTACTGTACGCAAGGCACGTCACTACAAGACTCAGCAGCCAAATTGACAGCCTCAAAAATTCCACCCTTTGAAATACTTAGATAGGGAGTGATAAGATAAATTGATTAAGTGATTAAATTTACCAGGAAATGATCCTATAGCGTGTGTCAAACATCCATTCGCGTGGATATTAATTAATTAATGAATGTATTGCCGTGTGACGAGAAAGTAGCCATATGCCGACCATCGATTAATTAGCAGTCAGTAATCAGATGTTAATTGCTGCGCGAGTGTTTAAGTGCGTTGTAGTTGCTGAATAGATTCCGCACGATGACCATGTATATGGAATGTAGCGGGTAAGCTATGTACGACGGCAGGAATAATAATAATAATAATAATAATGATAATAATAATAATAATAATAATAATAATAATAATAATAATAATAATAATAATAATAACGATCGGGCAAAGATTACCATTATAATACGGGAGTCGCGGTGTAAAGATGATGTGATACTGTTGGGTAAATGTGTTGAATTCAAGGTGATTTGCGCGAGTCATTTTAAGACCGCAGTTATTGTAGATGTACTTCCGTGTGGAATGTTACTGTTTCCTTTTGAAAGGAAATGTTACGCCTGTATGTGGGTGGCGACCCTAGGGGGTGAACAGCCGTCCGGCCTTGGCCCAGTTGTGTTGTTTTTTTTTGTTGTGGGGGCGTTCCGTAAGCCGAGGAAGGAGCGATGTTGCTGTTAAAGAGAAGTGGGCTTCTCTGAACGGCGAAATAATATGATTTACCTAACACGGCAGAGCTGTGTAATAATTAACAAACGACCCGGCCGATGATGGTAATGTTTGCCAATGAATCGTTGTTAATTGTGCGAGTATAATTAGATAGGGATTACAGGACCCTGCCTTCATCACAAGAGGTTGTCAGTTCGATGCTCAACGTAGGCATGGGAGGCCTACAGTGTCAGAAGGAAGATCAAGTGCCTTTTACGTATTTTTCTTGCATATCATGTACCATGTATGTGTTTTTATGTCATGTGTGGTTGTACATAAGGTCAGTGGTGGTTCTGTCCATCAGCTTGACGATGTCTAGAATAGCGAGGGTCGGTCCGATCCCAGGTGTTGTATCATATGTGTGTATTTTCATTTTTTCGTCATTTCATTGGTAAATCTAGGTCTTTATTAGAATAGGGATTGCTCAGACGTGTTGTCGGACGCATGTTAGTTTTATGTGTTAGCGATAATATAGCCTCAGTGTTATGATAAAATTACCATTCGCTATATGTCACGATACATCGCTTCGCGATAACGTACTCGTTTCTATCACGTATAACGGACAGATGTCCACAAAACAAACTACAACAAGCATTTGTAAATTTTCATGTAATTCATTAGTGTTATTTAGTGCGTCATTTCCCATCATCATTAAGGTTCAATAAACCGGTTTGTGAGTTAAATATTTTAATTCGAATGTGCTCTCATTTTAGTTATGTATGCCCCGCTTCTCCCCCCCCCCTTGTACGCCTTTAAGTTTACTTTAGTTCAGCGCCTATTTATTTCATACTTCTCGACCCGTGTGCGACCCTGTAGATTCCATGCCGGTGCCAATTAAGGAGGGGCGGGTGCACAATAAACTTCATGATGGTTTCGTATTGACTTACTACATCTAAGAGAAAAATTATACTGCTTCACATTTCAATACACTTTACGTCCAGTGCGAATAAGTTGAAGTCATTCCAGATTTATCTGGAACCCCGCGATTGCCATAGACATCTGACAAAGTGCGATTGCACGTGGTTACATAATACATAACCAAAGCCAAAAGAAGGACATCTTCATAGTGACCATGAAGGCCTCTGGGAAGTGGAAGGTGAAGACTTCGACTATCCATATACTCCGTACAAAGCCTGATATACATTAGCGTTAAGTTTAAGACCGGCCATCCTACCTTCCCAAAGAATTAACGTGGTACAAATTTCTGCAGAAAAACTAAGTGAAGACTCCATTAAGATGACAATTCTGCCCTTACAACCCACACACCATGTTGCAATTTCGCACACACTCCTTGACCTAATCGTTGAAAACAATAAAGACCGTATATTGACACGTAGACAGATGCCTGTGCCAGGCCTTCCCCGCCTTGATATGATTTACGCTGCATACTCTTTGAAGTGTCCAAAATACAAGCCTAAGATAATCACATACAGATATTTCAAAAATTTGAACGAAGAAGCCCTCATTGAGGACGTTCTGAGCACACCATGGCACACAGTTCAGTACATAAAGGACATTGACGACAAAGTATCTCATTTTAACGAACTTCTCTTAACTTTATACGACAGACATGCCCCATTACGTACTGCTCGAGTAAAGCGACCATCTAACCCTTGGCTCAATCAAGAAATTCGTGATCAAATGAAAGACAGAGACGTAGCCTATAGCTACTATGTGAAATATCCAACACAGGACAATTTTGAGAAATATAAAAGACTCCGAAATAAAACAACGCAGATGATAAGAAACGCTAAAATACGCTACTCGTACGAAGTTTTAAATACACATAACTCTGCAGCTGTATGGAAAACTCTCCACGATGTGGGTCTAAATAAAACAAAGACAAAGGATAGTAACTGTAATATACCTTTCGACGATCTGAATAATTATTTTAGCTCAAGAAACGTCCAGACGAATGGAAATACCAAGAGAGCCACTATTGACAAAATATCTTCAAAGAGAAAGCATGGTGGAGAAACATTCTACTTCTCTCATGTGACTCCAGGTGATGTAAAGAGCGCCCTCAATGACATAAAATCAGGGTCTACCGGACACGACGGAATAAACCTGTCCCTTTTAAGAAAAATTCTAGACATCATTCTTCCTACAATAACGCACATTATTAACACCTCTCTTATGACGGGAATCTTTCCTAAGAACTGGAAAAATGCCATCATCAGACCCTTGCCGAAAAATAGTACCCCTATAACCTTTGACGATTACCGGCCTCTTAGTATCCTCCCTGTACTGGGAAAAGTACTGGAAAAACTAGTACACAAACAAATGACAGACTATCTCTTACATCATAACTTACTCGACAGATATCAATCAGGGTTCAGATCGAATTACAGTACTAACACAGCATTGGTAAAAGTAACTAACGACATTCAGCTAGCAATGGATAACGGACAAATGACAATTCTAATTCTTCTCGACCTTACAAAAGCATTTGACTGCGTAGACAAAGACATTTTAGTAGCCAAATTAGAAGCGATGAAATTTTCTAATAATGTATTATGCTGGGTACGTTCCTATCTCAGTGGACGTAAACAATATGTGTCAGTGGGAGACAATATGTCTAGATTGCTAAATACTGAGATTGGGGTAGCACAGGGTGGGGTGTTATCGCTGCTTCTGTTCTCCCTATACATGAATGACCTATCAGAACAACTGACGAATTGTAAATATCACTTATATGCTGACGATATCCAATTGTATATTTATACCAAGCCGAATGACATACAAGAAGCAACCATGAAACTAAACGAAGACCTATTTAACATTAACGAATGGACTAGTAGCCACTGCCTGAAGGTAAACCCATTAAAATCGCAATCCATCATAGTAGGAGCTAAAAAAGCGCATGCCAAGTTAGAAAGTATCAATATACAGGTTATCAAGATCAATGAAACACCTATAACACTGAAAGACTCCGTTAAGAACCTTGGAATAATTTTTGATAAGTATTTAAGTTGGTCAGAGCACGTAACAAAAATTTGTCAACGTGTTCGGCTCATTACACTCACTCCACAAACTGAGGGACTTTCTTCCTGTCAAAACCAGGAAACTGCTCGTTCAAGGACTAATTCTAACAATATTTGATTATGGTGACGTAGTCTATAATAACATAAGTTATTCACTTGGTTCCAAACTTCAACGGGCGCATAATGCCTGCATTCGATTCATTCTAAATGTTCCGCTCCATTCCCACATCAGCCCATTCCTCCATCGGCTGTCCTGGTTAAGACTATGCGATAGACGCAAGCACCATGCTGTTTCTCTTCTGCACAAAATACTGCGAACAGGTAAACCAGACTACCTGAGAATAGATTTCAGCTACCTCTTTCCCTCAGGTAGAACACCCGCAAGGTCATCAACACGATCCCTGTTGTCCATCCCCATTCACCACAGTAGGATGTATAACAACTCATTTGTACCGAGGACCATAAGTTCCTGGAATTCCCTCCCGGCTGAAATTAGAGACATAAGCAACTTAAAGGTATTCAAAAGAATGTGCTGGAACTTTTATCTACAATCAGAATAATTTACTCCAAGAAGTACCCTCAAATGTTAGATTAAGTCAAATGAATAAAATTTAAATGTAAGATTAGTAACATTGACAATTTTCGAGGTGTAGTTTTAATAATAGTAAATATTATAAATTCATTTTAAAATGTTAAAAACAAATTATGATACTTTACATTTTCAGTTAAATTACATTTCACGTTAATTTTAAATTATATTAAACTTATTTTAATTTTAAGTAGTTATAATGTTCTGTTTATATAGGTGTACAATTACATGGTTTGGCATAATAGCAGGCTTCATAGCCTGAGCCCCGCCATGTACATAAATAAATAAATAAATAAATAAATAAATAAATAAATAAATAAATAAATAAATAAATAAATAAATAAATAAATAAATAAATAAATAAATAAATAAATAAATAAACCCCTGGCCCCTTCCTAGAACATGTGTACCAAAAAAGTATTTGGATGCCTGTTCATATCTGGAAGAATTACGCTTTTGTGATACTCGAAAGTTCAAGGCTATATCCATGTCAGAGCCACAATTAGGGTCAACATTGCAAGAGGTGAACTCTGAACCCTCACCGTCGTGAGAAAGGCCTTTGAAATTTGCGTTATTCTAGTATAAATTTATTGACAAAAGTAACTTCAAGTCCGTGTACTATTCTGGAATTAGTAAACTACTGTGCGGAAATATATAAGACAGTCATACCTGGCCTAGAAATTTTCGATGTACAGTTTTAATTTTTGCTATGTCCTAATCCATGGCTAAATGGTTAGCATGCTGCCGTCTTCAGCATTGTAATTAATTTTCGGTACGGCCGCATCTTCACAGACACGCAGGTCGGCTAAACGGCGTCAACTCGAAAGACCTGCTGATCTGCACCAGGCCTCTCCAGACGCTACATGCCATTATTGATTATTATTATTATTATTATTATTATTATTGTTGTTGTTGTTGTTGTTGTTACTTTACCAATAATTAAATAAAATTTATTTAGTATATGGCGTAATGTTACGTTTGTGGAAATGTGTGACATACTAAAAAGCAAACTATATTTGGACATATTAGAATACACACAGAGCCTGCGTGGCTCAGGCGGCAGAGCGCCGGCCTCTCACTACTGGATTCCGTGGTTCAAATCCCGGTCACTCCATGTGAGATTTGTGCTGGACAAAGCAGAGGCGGCAAAGGATTTTCTCCGAATACTCCGGTTTTCCCTGCTACTTTTCATTCCATAAAAACTTTACAGTGACATTTCACTTCATCTCTCAGTCATTGGCTAATAGGAATGCGATAGGCTTCGACAGCCGGCAAATCTCCCATCCTCACCGCTAGATGGGGGCTTCAATCATTCCATTCCGGAGCCAGTCTGATGACTTCAAACTGGCTGTGGATATTTCATTAAAAGTCACAAAAATACATGAAAGGTATTATTTAAAACACATCATCTTCATCATTGTTAGCTTGTGGTGTAAGTTGGTTTCTGGAATAAATCATACAAGTCGTAGAAACTGAATTCCTGAAGTTTCCTAGCAGCATAAATTCTGACTGTTTGTATTATAAAATAGTCCGTACACTTCAAAGTTCTGTCTCATACTTGTTTTTTACCTCGGATTAGGAAAACAAATGTCGAAAGGGTACTCATTTCAATTTAGGTCCTTCCGTTCGCTTGTTTGTTTGTGTCGACATCGAGGGTAAACGACTCAGTAAAATTCCTTTAAATACGATACTGAAGTTCAGGGAGAAATAATAATAATAACAATAATAATAATAATAATAATAATAATAATAATAATAATAATAATAATAATAATAATAATAATAATAATAATAATAATAATAATAATAATACCGGGCAAGGTGGTCGTGCGGTAAGGGGTTTACAACTGTGAGCCTACGTCCTGGAGATAGCGGATTCGAACCCAATGTCGGCAGCCCTGCAGATGTTTATTCCACGGTTTCACACCAGGCAAATGCTAGAGCTATACCTTAATTAAGGCCACGGCCGCTTCCTCCCCACTCATAGTCCTTTCCCATGCCATGGTAACCATAAGACCTATCTGTATCGGGGTGACGTAGAACAAATATACATGCATTATCATTATAGACCGTTATGCCTTTCAGCATTCAGTCTGGAAGCATCTGTGAATTTACTAAACGTCGCCACAATCTTCTACAACAATTTGCAACTAGTGCTGTGGCCTCATTTAGTTCTATACCTCTTATCTTTAAATCAATAGAATCTGAGTGTAAACATCGCCCTCTTTGTCACTCTCTACCTCTCTAACCCTCCATAACAGAGTCCATTATTCTCCAAGGTAACATATTCTCCTCCATTCGCCTCACATCACCCCACCATCAAAGCTGATTTATGCGTAAAGCTTCATCCATCGAGTTCATTCCTAACTTAGCCATTACCAGTATGTGCTCATTCCGAGTACCCTCCCGCCATTGTTCCCACCGGTTTGTACAAGCAAACATTCTCGCTACATCCATGTCTGTTACTTCTAACGAATAATATATCCTGAGTCCACCCTGATTTCGCTCATGTAAAGCAAAGTTGGTCTGAAAACAGACCGATGTAAAGATAGCTTCGTCCGCGAGCTGACTTCCTTCTTACAGAACACCGTTGATCGCAACTGCGAGCTCACTGCATTAGCTTTACTACACCTTGATTCAATCTCACTTACTATATCACCATCCAGGGAGAACACACAACCTAAATACTTGAAATTATCTACCTGTTCCAGCTTTGTATCACCTATTTGACATTCAATTCAGTTGAATTTCTTACCTACTGACATCAAATTATTCTTCGAAAGACTAATTTTCATACCATACTTATTTCACCTATTTTCAAGTTCCAAGATATTAGACTGCAGGCTTTCGTAACAATCTGCCATTAAGACCTAGTCGCCAGCACATGCCAGAATGCTTACTACATTTCCACCTAACTGAATCACTCCCTGCCACTCTATACATTTCAGCAGATGATCCATGTAAACCAGCACAACCTTGTCTAACCCCTGTAAGTACATCGAACCTACAACTATTTCTACAACAATTCTCACTGCAGCCCAAATTTCAACATAAGTGCCTTTGATTGATTTTAATAATCCAACTTTAATTTCATAGTCTCAATGCAACGCGAAAACCTTATCCTTCCGTACCCCCTCATATGCCCTCTCCAGATCTAAGAAACATAAACACAACTGTCTATTGCTCTCGCAGCATTTTTCCATTACCTGGCGCATACTGAAAATCTGATCCTGACAGCCCCTCTGAGGTCTGAAGCCACACTGGTTTTCATCCAACTTCCTCTCAACCGCTGATTGCACCCTCCCTTCCAACATGCCAGTGAATACTTTGTCTTGTATGTTAATCAATGAGATACCTCGATAGTTGTTGCAATCCTTCCTGTTCCCTTGCTTATAGATAGGTGCAATTACTGCTTTTGTCCAATCTGAAGGTACCTTACCAACACTCCACGCTAATCTTACTGCTGTATGAAGCCATTTCATCTCTGCCTTCCCACTATACTTCACCATTTCAGGTCTACTTTCATCTATTCCTGCTGCCTTATGACAATGGAGTTTATTTAACATCCTTTCCACTTCCTGAAGCGTGATTTCACCAACAACATTTTCCTCATCCACATGAGCTTGGTTGTTCGCGACACCACAAGAAAGATTTTTCTTTTACGTTGAGAAGATGTTCAAAATATTCCCTAAACCTCCCCACTGATTCCCTGGGATCTATTATGCGTTCACCTGAATTACCCAAAACACTGCTCATTTCCTTTTCTTTCCCTTCCTAAGATTTTTAATTACTGCTCAGAAAGGTTTCCCTGTTGCTTGACCTAGCCTTACCGGGTTGTTACCAGAATCTTCCCATGATTCCTTTTTGAATTCAACAACTTTTGTTTCGCTCTGTTTCTTTCATCTACGCACAACTCCCTGTCTGCCTCGGCCCTTGTTTGGAGCCATTTCTGACAAGCCTTCTTTTTACGTTTACAAGCTGCTCTCACTTCATCATTCCACCAAAATGTTCACCGTTTCCCCTCTTTACACACAGTTGTTTCCAGGAACTCCCTTGCTGTTTCTACTAGAGCATCCCTGTATGCCATCCATTCTATTTCTATATCCTGAACCTGCTTACTGTCCACTGTTCAAAACTTCTCACTAATCATATCCACGGACTTGTGTCTAATTTCCTCGTCCTGACGATTTTCTACCCTTATTCGTTTGCAGACAGATTTCACTCTTTCTATCCTAGGCCAAGAGATGCTTAGTTCACTACAGATCAGATAGTGGTCTGTATCGTCCGGATCCATGGCTAAATGGTTAGCGTTCTGGCCTTTGGTCACAGAGGTCCCGGGTTCTTTTCCCGGCAGGTTAGGGAATTTTAACCATACTTGGTTAACTTTGCTGGCACGGAGGCTGGTTGTAGGGTAATTCCGGGAGAGTTGCCGCACCTTTTATGTCTTTTGTTATATCTCCGTATATTTACTTTAAAAATCGTTGCAAATTCATCGAGCATAATTTGAAAACATGTACATTTGATCAGGTGTGAACAAAATATTGGCAATTGAAAATAAATGGGAGAAAGGAGTGAACAAAGGAATTGTCGCATCTGCGGCGTCTCTCCCTGGATCCCGGTATAGATGCCGACTTTGCTCGGGAGAGATGCCGCGAGTAAAATAATTAATGACAAAATCAAATTTAAGCCAATTTATTCAACTTTAATATAACCGAACACTAGAACGTACTACAAGACAATTATATCCACATAATATAATCATTCAAAGGAAAAAATCTATCTGATAATTTACAACATTAAAATCATATTTTAATTTAGATTTACTATAAATGTGCATGTGCAATGGATTCTTCACTGTGTTATATAAAACCCCACGGCACTTAACACCCTTGAAATGGCTCTGGCTTGCACAGCGACCGCTGCTCAGCCCGAAGGCCAACTATCAGGGAGAGACGCCGCACCCTCCTGTTTTCATACCTCAAGGCTATCATGGCCCAAAATTAGCTTACTCTCAACTACAGTTATGTTTCTGACGTCTACTGTACTAAAAACGTCTGATTTAAGCATTTGAAGCCAACTTAATATACAATAAATTAACACACGCAAAAACTTTGTCAGGAGGAAACATGTACTCGCCTCATGATATCGGCTATAATTGGCGTAATATACGAGCAAATTTCTTCACACTCGCAGACAGTAGTTCTTCCTTAGAAACTGAAAAACCACACATATTGCCATCTAGCTGTAACGATGGGAACCTTAGCTACAGTGTATGCGGCATCTCTACCGGGGCGGCATCTGTCCCGGATATACCTTATGTGTCGTCTTAATCCTCATTTCATACTCATCACGATGAGCAGGTCGCCTACGGGAGTCAAATCAAAATACCTGGACGTGGGGAGCCTAACTTGTCCTCGGACACTCCCGGCACTAAAAGCCATACGCCATTTCATTTCATTTCATTTCAATGGTCTGTGTCATCGAGAAATCCCCGGAAAACTCGTATATTCCTAACAGACTTCCTGAATTCGAAGTCGGTTAAGATATAGTCTATTGTGAATCTGGTACCCCTAGCCTCCCATACGTAGCCCTATGCTTGAAGAATGTATTCGTAACTGCTAAACTCATACCAGCACAGAAGTCCAGCAAACGCATCACATTCCCATTAGCATCCATATCTTCCCTATATATTACCGAGGTGGGTGCGTGTCCCAATGAAGCAGATAGTCGAGCCGCAGGTGCAACCATATCGGATAGGTATCTGTTGAGAGGCCAGGTTAAGGACTGGTTCATCGAAAGGTGGGTAGCAGCCTTTTGGACGTTGCAAGGGCGGCAGTCTAGATGATTGACTGGTATGGCCTTGTAATAATACTTACCGTAACTTAGCTGTGTTAATACTGCTACACGGCTGAAAGCAGCGGGAGACTACAGCCGTAACTAACACCCGAGGTCCTGCAGCTCTCTATGTATGAATGATGTACTGATGATGACTTCCTCCGGAGTAAAATACTCCGGAGGTAAACTAGTCCCCTATTCGGATCTCCGGGTGGGGACTACACAAGAGGGGAAGATCATCAGGAAGATGGATACTGACATTCTGCGAGAAGGAGCGTGGAATGTTAGAAGTTTGAATCGTTGTGGTAGATTAGAGAACCTGAAAAGGGAAATGGATTGACTAAAGTTAGATGTAGTTGGTGTAAGTGAAGTACGTTGGCAGGAAGAACGGGAATTTTGGTCAAGCGACTACCGACACAAAATCAAACAGGGGAAATGCAGGAGTTGATTTAATGATGACTAAGGAAATAGGGCAGCGGGTAAGCTACTACGACCAGCATAGTGAAAGAATTATTGTCGTCAAGATAGACACCAAACCAATGCCCATCACAATAGTGCAGGTCTATATGCCTACTAGTTCAGTGGATGATGAGGAAATCGAAAGAATATATGAAGAGATCGAAGGTTTAGTACAATATGTAAAAGGTGACGAGAATCTAATTGTGATGGGCGACTGGAATGCAGTGGTAGGCCAAGGAAGAGAAGGTAATACAGTAGGAGAATTCGTTTTGGGACAAAGAAACGAAAGAGGAAGTCGGCTGGTTGAATTCTGCACTGATCATAATACAGTACCTGCCAATACTTGGTTCAACCACCACAAACGACGGCTGTATACGTGGACGAGACCTGGAGACACTGGAAGGTATCAAATAGACGTCATTATTATTAAGCACAGATTCAGAAAAAAAGGTGTTGGATTGCAAAACTTTCCCAGGAACAGACGTGGACTCTGACCACATGTTATTGGTCATGAAACCTATCTGAAGTTGAATAAATTGAAGAAAGGAAAGAATACAAAAAGATGGGATCTAGACAAGTTGTAAGAAAAGAGTGTGAGGGATTGTTTCAAGGAACATGTTGCACAAGGGCTGAACGAAAAGGCTTAAGGAAACACAATAGAGGAAGAGTGGATAGTCATGAAAAATGAAGTCAGTAAGGCTGCTGAAGAAATGTTAGGATGGAAGAAAAGATCAACTAAGAATCAGTGGATAACTCAGGATATACTAGACCTGATTGATGAACGACGAAAACACCAGTATATTAGAAATGAAAAGTGCAGAAAAGAATACAGGCGATTAAAGAATGAAGTGGATAGAAAGTGCAAGGTAGCTAAGGAAGAATGGCTGTAGGAGAAGTTCAAGGATGTCGAAGGTTGTATAGTCCTGTGAAAGGTAGATGCTGCATAAAGGAAATTCAAGGAAACATTTTAGAAAGGAAATCTAGGTGTATGAATATTAAGAGCTCAGTTGGAAGGCCTCTTCAAAGGAAAGAAGACAAAGCAGAAATATGGCAAGAACATATCCAACAGTTTTATCAAGGTAAAGATGTAGGTAATTTGGTTCTGGAACAAGAAGAAACTGTTGATGCTGATGAAATGGGAGACCCAATTTTGAGGTCAGAGTTTGGCAGAGCTGTGAGCGACCTAATTAGGAACAAGGCACTTGGAATTGATGACATTCCCTCTTAATTACTGACTGCCATAGGAGAAACCATCATGGCAAGGTTATTCCATTTAGTGTGTAAGATGTATGTGACTGGAGAAGTCCCATCCGATTTTCGGCAGAATGTTGTTATACCTATTCCAAAGAAAGCCGGTGCTAGCAGGTGTGAAAACTACCGCACCATCAGTTTATTATGTCATGACTACAAAATTTTAACACGTATTATTTACAGAAGAATGAAAAAAACAAGTTGAAGCTGAGTTGGGTAGAAGATCAATTTGGCTTCAGAAGAAATGTAGAATCACGTGAAGCAATCCTGACTTTCCGTCTGATCTTAGAAGATCGAATCAAGAAGAACAAGCTCACGTACATGGCATTCGTAGAACTAGAAAAGGCAATCGATAATGTTGATTGGACCAAGTTATTTGAGATTCTGAAGGTGATTGGGATCAGATACCGAGAACGAAGAATTATCTACCATCTGTATAAAAATCAGTCTGCAGTGATAAGAATCGACGGCTTTGAAAAAGAAGCAGCAATTCAGAAAATAGTGAGGCAAGGCTGCAGTTTTTCCCCCTCTCCTTTTCAATGTTTACACAGAACATGGAGTAAAGGAAATCAAATAGGGATTTGGAATGGGAATCACAATCAAGGAGAGGAAATCAAAACCTTGAGATTTTCCGATGTTATTGTTATTTAATCTGAAACTGCAGAAGATCTCGAGAAGCTGCTGAATGGTATGGACGAAGTATTGGGTAAGGAGTACAAGATGAAAATAAATTAATCCAAAACAAAAGCAATGGAATGCAGTAGTCGAACGAAGGCAGGTGATGCAGGAAATATTAAATTAGAAAATGAAGTCTTAAAGGAAGTAGATGAAATATTTAGTTTATTTTCCGGGTTGAACCGTGTTGTTGTTGTTGCTGTCTGTGACTGCTGCCTGGGAGGCTGACTACCTCGGATCGAGTAGGGGTATTTCAGTCGCCTTGTCACAGAATACTGCAATGTATTCCAAACGTCGGAAAACTGTACGTTATGTATGGTATGGACGAAGTATTGGGTAAGGAGTACAAGATGAAAATAAATTAATCCAAAACAAAAGTAATGGAATGCAGTAGTCGAACGAAGGCAGGTGATGCAGGAAATATTAAATTAGAAAATGAAGTCTTAAAGGAAGTAGATGAAATATTTAGTTTATTTTCCGGGTTGAACCGTGTTGTTGTTGTTGCTGTCTGTGACTGCTGCCTGGGAGGCTGACTACCTCGGATCGAGTAGGGGTATTTCAGTCGCCTTGTCACAGAATACTGCAATGTATTCCAAACGTCGGAAAACTGTACGTTATGTACAGACAACAACAACACGGTTCAACCCGGAAAATAAACTAAATAATTCTTCACACCGTGGAAGCTTCACCTCTAAGAAGTAGATGAATATTGTTACTTGGGTTATAAAATAACTAACGATGGCAGAAGTAATGAGGACATAAAATGCAGACTAGCACGAGCGTGGACGAGCTTTCTTAAGAAAAGGAATTTGCTCACTTCAAACATTGATATAGGAATTAGAAAGATGTTTTTGAAGACTTTCGTGTGGAGCGTGACATTGTATGGAAGTGAAACATGGACGATAACTAGCTCAGAAAGAAAGAGAATTGAAGCTTTTGAAGTGCGGTGTTTCAGAAGAATTCTGAAGGTGAGATGGATAGATCGAATCACGAATGAAGAGAAATTGAATGGAATTGGTGATAGGAGATCGATTTGGCTAAATATGACGAGAGGAAGAGATAGAATGATAGCACACATCTTAAGACACCCAGGACTTGTTCAGTTGGTTTTTGAAGGAAGTATAGGTGCTAGGAACTGTAGGGGTAGACCAAGGTATGAATATGACAAGCAGATTAGAGCAGATGTAGGATGCAATAGTTACGTAGAAATGAAAAGGTTAGCGCAGGATAGGGTGGCATGGAGAGCTGCATCAAACCAGTCTATGGAATGATGACTCAAACAACAACATACCTTCTCCACATTTACCAATCACCCTTTCGTATCCTTCAGTTCTATTTCCAACTCTCGCATTGAAATCGCCCATTAGCACTATCGTATCCTTGCAGATGTCGTTGACTACAATGTCACTCAATGCTTCATAAAACTTGTCAATATCATCCTCATCTGCACCCTCACATGGTGAAAACACTGAGACAATTCTCGTCCCAGTTCCTCTAACTGTCGAATCAACCCACGTCATTCGCTCATTTACGTGCCTATCAGAAACTGTGTTGCGTGCAACAGTATTCCTGATGAACAGCCCTACCCTGACAGTGCCCTTCTCTTTCTAACACCCTCAAGTACACTTTATAATGTCCTATCTCTTCCTCGTTATCTCCCCCTTACCCGAATATCACTTACTCCTAGCACATCCAGATGCATCCTCGTTGCTGACACAGACAGTTCTACATTCTTTCTTTCATAAGCCATATTAATATTGATAGCTCCACATCGAATTCCATTTCGTTCGCCAAATTGTTTGCAAGGAGTCCCTTGCCTGTCAAATGAGAGTGAGACTCTATTACTCCCATAGGTCCGAGGCTTGCTTAAAATGCTCTGAGCTCAGTAAATTCGAGGAGCAGGATGCTACCCTACTTACACATAGTCCAAGTGAGGATTTCACCTCTAACGTGTTAGGGATCACTGGTGGATTGTATAGTCCTAGCCGTCTCAGCACAAGGAGGTACATTACTCAGAATATGTCCGAGTTGCCCACTCCCATTCCATAGCAACCGGTATCCCAACACTCAGGACCACATACTAGGCCACTCAGCTGTTGCCCATGGTTCAAGAACTAGCACGTGACTACAGCAACCCACACCATGAACCGTACGTAAAAAAAAAAATTAAATAATAATCACCACCAACTTCCACGGTTTGTTCCGCTTGCTCAGGTAACTATACGCACTGGGGCACGAAAGAGTTTTAAGGTGGTATGCCTTTCCCGGCACCACGGAATTTTTGACTGAAAATCCCAAACCATCAACACCAGGAATTAAACCACGGTCACCAATAATTACAATAATGTTTTGTATAATATATCATCGCTGGGGCAAGGGAAACCTCGTAACTCTTTCGGAGTAATGTTTACTGAAGATCCCAAACTGAGCGGTGAGCAATGTCGGAGAACATATTCATTGCTTAATTAGAGCCCAATTATTCGACCATTGGAGTATTCCGTTCCCTTCTCAGCCAACGTGGCAGGCCTTGACAAGACAGACGGAGAAACGTTGTTTTCTCGTGAGTGGAATTGCAAAAAGTTTTTGAAAGGAGCAATGAAATGCCGTGTGGCCTCCGGAGAGGAGTGGTGCAGGTCTTTTTATTTGACACCCGTAGGCGACTTGCGCGTCGTGATGAGGGTGAAATGATGATGAAGACGGCACAGACACCCATTCCCCATGCCAAGGGAAGTAACCAATTATGGTTAAAATTCTTGAACCTGACCGGAATCGAACCCTGGGCCCCTGTGGCCAAAGGCTAGCACGCTAACCATTTAGCCATGGAGCCGGACAAAGCAGCGATGAAGCATAAGAAAGCATTTCTACATTGACAGGCCTACTCAATGGGTGGTATAAACTGACTTTTTTAGAATGAATAGTCGTATAAAAACACGCTGAATAAAAAATAATATGTTTTTGAAAATGAGCAGGCTCATCGGTTAGAATCAAGTATAAATTTGCGTACCCCTCGAGGCGACCCGCGTACCCCTATTGGTACGTGTACCACACGTTGAAAACCACTGCATTATGCTATACAGAGTGGTCGAAAAACTTTAACTGGGTATATGCGCGTTTGTGAGCTGGCCATATTGATATATAATTTTAAAATAATAATTCGAAATTGTGCTCCCTTGTCATTTTATCAGCTGTCAAATTAACCGAACAGATGGCTTCGGGGCGAATTCAAATCGGCTTTTGAAGGCGGTGTTTCTAAATCTGCACCTGGCTGATGATCGGATTGATAGCACGAATCGACGGAAAAACTTTGCCAGACGGAGGGAGTTCAAGTGAGTGAGTTCAAGTCCACTGTGCACATGACACATATCTGCTTAACGAACATTTCCGTAAATGGACTAGCAGTTAATTTTTCCGATTGCCAGAGATGAAGTTATCTGGAGAACTTAGGGATTCTGGACCCATGAAATAAAAGTTGTGATTTCAAGTGCACACTGGCATTGTTAATTAAGCAGAAAATTGTATGTACGAAAATGGGATGAAAAGTCAAGTTTTAAGTTTTACCATGGGGAAAAGTCCCCTCAGTTTCAATTATTGTGTTGATGGCGTGATAGTAGCCTACCTCATAGGGAACACTGTAAGTATCTATGAGTTAATATAAAGAATGTCCTTCATTAGGGAAATCATATTAAAGAGGTTGTAAAGGAAGTTTGCAGATGTCTTCACATGGTTATGGGAGTATTTAGGGACTGCAGTAAGGATGTAAAAGAGAGGGCGTAGAAGTCTCTGGTAAGAACGCAGTTGGAGTATGGCTTCAGTGTATGGGATCCTCACCAGCATTTCTTTTACGAGAAATCGGAAAGATTGAAAGGAAAGCAGCACGATTTGTTCTGGGTGATTTCCGACAAAGGAGTAGTGTTACTAAAATGTTGCAAACTTTGGGCTGGAAAGACTTGGGAGTAAGGAGACGAGAGGCTCAACTATGTGGTATGCTCCGAGCTGTCAGTGGAGAGTTGGCGTGGAATGACATAAATAGACAAACGAGATTGAGTGGAGCTTTTAAAAGTGGGAAATATCATAGTATGAAGATTAAAGTTAGCATACAAGAGGACAAATTGGGGCAAATATTCATTTATAGGACGAGGAGTAAGGGATTTTAATAAATTAACGAGGAAAATGCTCGATACATTTCAAAGATCTTTCAAAATAGTTAAGAAAGCTAGGTAAATAATTGATAGAGAAACTGCCATCTGATCGACGGCCCAAAATTCAGATCATTAATGATTGACTGATTGATTGGTTGATTGATTGATTGATTGATTGATTGATTGATTGATTGATTGATTGATTGATTGATTGATTGATTGATTGATTGATTGATTGATTGATTGATTGATTGATTGATTGATTGATTGATTGAACATATAGATAATGAAGATTATTAATTTTTTTTTTGCTAGTTGCTTTACGTCGCACCGACACAGATAGGTCTTATGGCGACTATGGGACAGGGAAGGGCTAGGAGTGGGAAGGAAGCGGCCGTGGCCTTTAATGAAGATTACGTACAAATATTCTGTCATGAACCGTTCAGGACACAAATATGTATTTCGATATACAGTAAAGCAGTAATGAAACGAAACATGGTTTTATAATATTGGAGAATGGAATATTTAAATTTCAAAGAAATGAGATGGTTGGTGTGATTAGCTGCCACCCCTGGAGGTCCGGGTTCGATTCCCGGCTCTGCCACGAAATTTGAAAAGTGACACGAGGGCTGTAACGGGGTCACTCAGCCTCGGGAGGTCAAAGGAGTAGAGCTGTGTTAGATTCCCACCTCAGCCATCCTGGAAGTGGTTTTCCGTGGTTTCCCACTTCACCTCCAGGCAAATGCCGGGAAGGTACCTAACTTAAGGCCACGGTCGGTTCCTTCTCTCTTTCTTGTCTATCCCTTCCAATCTTCCCATCCCCCCGCAAGACCCCTGTTCAGCATAGCAGATGAGGCCGCCTGAGCGAGGTACTGGTCATCCTCCCCGGTTGTATTTCCCAACCCAGAGTCCGAAGTTCCAGGACACTGCCCTTGAGGCGGTAGAGGTGGGATCCCTCGCTGAGTCCGGGGAAAAACCGACCCTGTACGGTAAACAGATTAAGATGAAGCAGAAGAAAAAAAAAGAAGAAGAGAATGAGTTCTAACTTGCAAATAAAGAATTTCTGGACCCAGGTCCATATAACGTATTTCTTCTTCTACGTCTGAGGTATGGGTCCTTAAAATACTTGTTACACTCTGTATTGTCAACAGAAAGTCACTGAGCGTATGAAGATGCAGTAACACACTGTGGTATTTGTGTTGAGATAACTAATACGAAAAGCTGACAGCTGCCTTGGCTTAGGTGGCAGTGGGCTGGTTACTCACCGCAGGGTTCTGTAGTTCAAATCCCGCTCACTCCATGTGAGATTTTTGCTGGACAATGCAGAGGTGGACAGGTTTCAGTACCCATCCCCGCATAACATGTTTTCATCCTCTACGTCTGAGAAATGTGTCCTTAAATATCACTTCATTTCATCTTACAGTCATTATTCACTAACCATTGCCCCAGAGGAGTGCGACAGGCTTTGGAAGCCGGCACGATTCTGTCCTCACCGCTTCATGATGCTTCATTAATTCCATTCCTGATCCAGTCGAATGACTGGAAACAGGCCATGGATTTTCATTTTTCAAGATGTGAACCTGGCATTAGCCTCGATAATTAATTCATCATCATCATCATCTGTTTACCCTCCAGGTTAGGTTTTTCCCTCGGACTTAGCGAGGTATCCCACCTCTACCGCCTCAAGGGCAGTGTCCTGGAGCTTCAGACTCTTGGTCGGGGGATACAACTGGGGAGTATGACCAGTACCTCGCCCAGGCGGCCTCACCTGCTATGCTGAACAGGGGCCTTGTGGAGGAATGGGAAGATTGGAAGGGATAGGCAAGGAAGAGGGAAGGAAGCGGCCGTGGCCTTAAGTGAGGTACCATCCCGGCATTCGCCTGGAGGAGAAGTGGGAAACCACGGAAAACCACTTCGAGGATGGCTGAGGTGGGAATCGAACCCACCTCTACTCAGTTGACCTCCCGAGGCTGAGTGGACCCCGTTCCAGCCCTCGTACCACTTTTCAAATTTCGTGGCAGAGCCGGGAATCGAACCCGGGCCTCCGGGGGTGGCAGCTAATCACGCTAACCACTACACCACAGAGGCGGACGATAATTAATTTTTACCTGTTCATTATAATAACTTATTGCTTTTATGCCGGGCTGAGTGGCTCAGGATCTTTAGGCGCTGGCCTTCTGACTCCAACTGGGCAGGTTCGATCCTGGCTCAAGACAGCCGTATTTGAAGGTGCTCAAATACGTCAACCTCGTGTCGATACATTCACTGGCACATAAAAGAACTCGTGTGGGACAAGCTTCCGGTACCTCGGCGTCTCCGAAAACCATCAAAAAGTAGTTTGTAGGTCGCAAAAACAATAACATTATTATTAATTCCTTTAACTCCATTTATTACGAGTGTTGTTGTTAGTAATTGCTATAGAAGCCGGCACCGCGGTGTAGGGGAACGTGCCTGCCTCTTACCGGCATGCCCCGTGTTCGATTCCAGGCCAGGTCAGGGATTTTTACCTGAATCTGACGGCTGGTTTGAGGTCCAGTCAACCTAGGTGATTACAATGGAAGAGCTATCTGACGGCGAGATGGCGGTCACGGTCCAGAAAGCAATGAATAACGGCCGAGACAATTCGTCATGCTGACGACAATACACCTCATAATCTCCAGGCCTTCGGGCTAAGCAGCGGTCGCTTTGTAGGCCATGGTCCTTCAGGGCTTTGCGCCATGGGGTTTGGTTTGGTTTGGTAATTGCTATAGGTCTGGAAGATGAAATGCTTCATGATGTGTTTGATCGCAGCGTGTATGGTAATGAACCTCAGCAAGTGACTACGTGTAACGTGATAAATAAGGTGCCATTAAGTCTTCCCACTAATTAATGAACTTGAGAATTACTTTAAGTTTTAGTTATTTAGTATATTATTCTGCCGTACACTTGTAGGTACTTCACTAACTAAAATCTGTAGAAGCTGCTACTGACGTCATATTCATTATTAAATCCCCAGGTGTTGTGACGCAAGACGACGCCAGCTCTTCACTCGTAGCTCATTACACTCGAACAAGTGCTCATTAAGCCGTCTCCAGGCGTGAGCACGAAGTGTTGTAACAGCCTCACTTTCCTTCTGTTCGGGAGTTGGAAGTTTTCCAAAGCGTGAAAATTTTGAAAATTTCCTAAATTAATATCTGCGTTTACTACAGGTCGGGGAAGTTTTGTGTTTTCGCCAATTCATTCTTCAGGAGCTGGACCCACCCGGGTCATTTTAGTTTTCTCTTTCTTGCTAGTGGCTTTACGTCACATTTTGGTTTTGGCCGGGGATTTAAGACCTAACACCACGTTTTACTTGAGATGAAAATCTCGACCAAGGATCGACCGGGAGTCATACCACAGCCTTCCGTGTAGGAAACCAACAGCTAAGCCACTGAGTTAATCACGCCTCCTTTTGTATATTCGCCAGTACCGTAAATAATTTAACGTCTGAATGGAGATGGCTTGAGTTTGAACTGGAAACCCTTATATTATACCGAGCTCGATAGCTGCAGTCGCTTAAGTGTGGCCAGTATCCAATATTCGGGAGATAGTGGGTTTGAACCCCACTATCAGCAGCCCTGAGGATGATTTTCGTGGTTTCCCCTTTTCACACCAGGCAAATGTACCTTAATGAAAGCCACGGCCGCTTCCTTCCCACTCCTGGTCCTTTCCTGTCCCGTAGTCGCCATAAGACCTATCTGTATCGGTGCGACGTAACACTTGTAAAAATAAAACCCTTATAGATTGAATACAAAGAAATACCGACCCTTTTCTGTATTACCAACGGAGAGGGAGTAGGTATTCGTACGTTCAGTATTCCTGAATCGCCAATGAAGGAGCAATCACTCCGTTTAGGGTAAAGCTAGACCTGGATGTTTCTGTGCAGGATATAGACATACCTCACCGTGTAGGGATGATGAAACGGGGAATGAACTGCCTCACCATAGTGAAATTTGTCATCTACAGGAAGAGGGAGGAAGTGTTGCCAGTTAAGCGTTGGCTGTCTGGTGGTAGTGTCGCTGTTATAGGGAAGACTTGATTGCTAAAAGAGTAGATATTCTAATGTCTACAACTAATAGGTTCGGTGCCAGGCTCCATTACTAAATGATCAGCGTACTGCTCTGTGGTCCATCTTCGATTCAAGGCCAAGTCGGGGATTTTGACATGTATTTCTTAATTCCTCTGGCTCGGGGTCTGAGCGTGTGTGTACCGTCTTTAATAATCGGTAGGGCCCCATCATCACAAATGAGTAGGTCGTCTATAGGAGTAAGTTCTTAAGACTTGCCCCAGGCCTCTCTCACTGACATACGCCATTATAAGGTTAATTAATAGGTTCGGTGTTAAAAAATGCCTGGTCTACTCAAGGATGTACAGATATTAAGAAAGAAAGCAATAAATAACAGGAAAAGTCTTCTCTCTTTTAATTACTGCGTTGATGGGGTGAAAGTTCCTTATGGCGAGTACCTAGGTGTTAATATAAGGAAAGATCTTCATTGGGGGTAATCACATAAATGGGACTGTAAATAAAGGGTACAGATCCCAGCACATGAGACCCCAACTAGAGTACGGTTCCAATGTATGGGACCCTCACTAGGATTACTTGATTCGAGAAATGGAAAAAATCCAAAGAAAAGCAGCTCGATTTTTTCTGGGTGATTTGCGACTAAACAGTAGCGTTACGAAAATGTTGCAAACATTGGGCTGGGAAGATTTGGGAAGAAGGAGACGAGCTCCTCGACTAAGTGGTATGTTCCGAGCTCTCAGTTAAGAAATGGCTTGGAATGACGTTATTAGACGAATAAGTTTGAGTGATGTTTCTAAGAGTAAGAAAAATCAAAATATGAAGATAAAGTTGGAATTCAAGAGAACAAATTGCGGCAAATATTCGTTTATTGGCAGGTAAGTTAGGGATTGGATTAATCTACCAAGGGACATGTGCAATAAATTTCCAAATTCTCTGCAATCATTTAAGACAAGGCAAATCAGTGTTGATTGATTGATTGATTGATTGATTGATTGATTGATTGATTGATTGATTGATTGATTGATTGATTGCACTATTAGGCCTACGTAACAACAACGGATGAAGCGAGTAAAATCAATTACATGCACTGTTGTCAACAGGGTCTTATCGTGTACGCTGTTCTGTTGGTTTAATATTTGCTCCACTTTCCTTAATGCGCATATGTGTAACTCAGGTGTTAGTGGGCCCAAACGGAATCTTAATTTTCTTTTGAGCCATAACACCACTAGCATTTCTTCTCTGATTAGTCATACTTTATTCGTCGTTATTTTAAATGACTGCTGGGAGAGGAAATAGGAACAAAGTGGAAAAGTTACCAAAATTCCTATTGGTACACTAGATGTCTACATTAACGCAAACTGAAATGAATTTCACTATAGCCAAGCGCTAGTACGTCTTGTTTAGTAGAAGAACACTCCCGAAGATATTCATAAAGTTGGGAGCACATGGTGTACGAATATTTCACTTTCATAGAAAGCTTTCGGATCTCCCGATGCCAATCCTCACGAAACTTTCTTTGCTGAACAAGGAAGACACCAAACGCCTGGTATGAAGTGTGGAGTATCGCAATCACAAGCCCTTAAACAAGGCTTACGGAAGAAGAGTGCGCGACTGTGATGTGATTTTAATGACAGCTCGTATCACTTTCTTTGCGCTTATACCGGGCAAGTTGGCCGTGCGGTTAGGGGCGCGCAGCTGAGAGCTTGCATCTGGGAGACAGTGGGTTTGAATCCCACTGTCGGCTGCCCTGAAGATGGTTTTCCTTGGTTTCTCATTTTCATACCAGGCAAATGCTGGGGCTGTACCTTAATTACAGCCAAGGCTGCTTCCTTCTCACTCCTAGGCCTTTCCTATTTCATCGTCGCCATAATACCTATGTGTGTCGGTGCGAAGTAAAGCAGATTGAAAAAAATGCCTTGTACTTATTGTCAATATCTGGACGTAAGTAAAGCTGTTTTGTCCTGCATGCCGCAGTCAAGCATGCTAATCAGCCACAATCGGCTTGGTTGCATATGATGCTGAGGGAGTAGGCCTATAATTTGATACCTTTCAGCAAATACCTTCGAGCAATTCTGTACGTATCCATATACTCGCAATATCTCATTCCCGTCTAAAAGGAGCGTTCTGATTTCTGATGATATTTTGTGGTGAAATGAATGAAGTCGATTTCAAATAGTCTTTCTTTCTATCTTAATTAGTTTACCCCCCAGGGTTGGTTTTGCCCTCAGACTCAGCGAGGGATTCCATCTCTACCGCATCAAGAACAGTTTCCTGGAGCGTGAAACATTGGGTCGGGGGATACAACTGGGGAGGATGACAGTACCTCGCCCAGGCGACCTCACCTGCTATGCTGAACAGGGGCCTTGCGGGGGCGGGGAAGGGAAGATTGGAAAGGAGAGACAAGGAAGAGGAAAGGAATCGGCCGTGGCCTTAAGTTAGGGTCCATCCCGGTGTTTGCCTGGAGGGGAAGTGGGAAACCACGGAAAACCACTTCCAAGATGGCTGAGGTGGGAATCGAACCCATCTCTACTCAGTTGACCTCCCGAGGCTGAGTGGGCCCTGTTCCAGCCCTCGTACCACTTTTCAAATTTCGTGGCAGACCCTGGAATCGAACCCGGGCCTCCGGGGGTGGCAGCTAATCATACTAACCACTACACCACAGAGGCGGACTTTCAAATAGTCTACTGTACGTAGTTGAAGTCCAGGCGCTGACTCTTCCACAGACAACTGTCCCGTTTTTGTCACGTTTTGCGTTCTTGAATTGAACATAAATCTGTTACAATAAGCCATCATTCTATCAAGACCACCATTTTGCAACTTAGTCAGATGATGTAATAACAATTAAATATGGCACTGCATCATCTGTCTTGAAGTTATCTGCAGTGTCGTGGGAGACCTGAGTGGGCCAACAACTTGCATCCTGTCCTAACAAAGCTGTCTATGGCAACACTGTCGATTATCTTTGTTGACTGAGTGGCCCTTTACCGCTTAAAAGTGCATCAGACATATTGTCTTTCGATATAACATGACTCTAATCAGCCGTTCCGGTCAATTGCTGTACCTCAGAGACACGATTAGTGAAAAAAAATTCCGTCTCGTAGGTTGAAATGCAAGGCTTGGTTGTATTAAATTCGTCTCAGTCCACAGGAATTTGTTGTCAACGTTCAGTTTCAGGGTGTATATAGCCATATAAAATTGACCCACCAACAAGGGAGCCTCATATAATTTTATCCTAAACAGGTATCGTTGTTTGATAGGGACAACTATGGATTTTGGACGAACAGAAAAATCGATACTTCTCCATGATGGTTGGGACTGCTGTATGGATCCGTTCATAAACATCTGAGAACCTGTTAAATTATGTTTTCATTACATAAAATGAAATTATATTTCAAGGTCAGTATTGACTGTTATATGTCAATTAAAATATAAAATTTCATCTGTACCAGCTTTTAACACACATTTTATGTTATCTTATATAAGACTTTATATACACATATTAAATAATGTACACTCATTTGTATGTCTTTTCCAATGCTGCCGATGGCTCAATGAGCGATAAAAGTGCACTTAAAAATATAGTAACTTATGTTCCGGTAATCAAGTAATCACTTACATTATATAGTATTGAATAGTTTGAACATTTATATTTTAACTGTTATATTTGCATTACATTTCCCGTGCAAGGAATTAGTCTGTCCTCACGAACCACGTGAATGCTGTTAAGTGCTGGAAGATCAATAAATATGTTAATTCAGCTTTTAAATAATGGAGGAGGTACTTGTTCATCTCATCCTAGTTTTGCTTGCCACAAAGTTTCATGAACATTTTACACATCATGATGACGGGCCCTACCAGCCTATGAGGGTCAAGTATAAAGGCTATAATTGAGTGTAGCTTTCGTTTCGTATGGTCGGAAAAGAAATGACAACACTCCTAACGATTTGATGTCCTCGTTATAAAATAGTAGTGTTAATTGTGATTCTCCGAGTTCTGTTGGCACGGTCTCAATACAGATGGGTGATTTGAAGTCCATTTACTGAGTGGAAAGTTTCCGTGTTGTACCAGTTCTTGTAGTTCCCCTCACAGCTGGGTAAGACTTTCCACTGAGACGTTACAACACAATATGGCGTCCAAAAAATTCCAGCTTCAGTACGCGAGACGTTCTACGAAATATATTGGTTTATCCTTAAGCCAGCTGTTCTAGGCCCTTGTGGCTACAACAGAAGCTGAAATTGTTCTGTTCATTACCGTTGCAAGTTGAAATGAAATGGCGTATGGCTTTTAGTGCTGGGATGTGTCCGAGGACTTCGGCTCACCAGGTGCAGGTCATTTGATTTTACGCCCGTAGGCAACTTGCACGTCTGAAAGAGGATGAAATGATGGTGAAGACGACACATATACCCAGTCCCCGTGCCAGGGGAATTAACCAAATATGGTTAAAATTCCCGACCCTGCCTGGAATCGAACACGGGACTCCAGTGGCCAAAGGCCAGCACGCTAACCATTTAGCCATGGAGCCGGACCGTATCATGTTGAGAAGAGCGCAGACGCTCGGACAGACGTTCCACCAGAATCAATCAATCAATCAATCAATCAATCAATCAATCAATCAATCAATCAATCAATCAATCAATCAATCAATCAATCAATCAATCAATCAATCAATCAATCAATCAATCAATCAATCAATCAATCAATCAATCAATCAATCACCACAGATTTGCGTCCCCATCAATTTTACCTAGTCTTTTCTTAGACGATTTCAGTGAAGTTGGAAATGCAATTGGTCTTGGTAATTTATTCTCATTCCAAATTCCACTTGCAATAACAGATGATATGACTCAGTTTGCCCCAACCTCATTTTCATCAACCGTCTTTCATACGTTTGAGAACTCCATTCAAGCTTATTGGTATCGGTAAACGCCTGCGCTCTGCCTGTGCCACCATTCGGTATTTCGTGGAAGGAACTAGTCAGTCAGCTAGACGTTCCCAATCAGAGAGCACAGTAATGACCTCTCCCCAGTATTGTTCTAGTCGTCTCACAGACCGCATTTAACCCTGGAGTAGTAACGCGGTGCATTCAGTGACTCAAGGAAATTATTTCCTCTCTAACTCTGGATTGACAGACCTGACGTGACTCAGCCAAGAGGACTTTATCTCGACCGCAGTGCGCAGTGACGTTGATGAACATTGACAGAGTCGCCTGTGGTTCTGGCGCATGCTATACCTCCACGCCAGCAATCGTGCTACTTTCAGCAGTATAGTCCACTTTTGTTTGTCAAGCGATTACTTCGCATTTCAGTAGATTTGTACGCTTGGGTTTTTTTTTTTTGCTAGTTGCTTTACGTCGCAGCGACACAGATAGGTCTTATGGCGACGATGGGAGAGGAAAGGTCTAGGAGTGGGAAGGAAGAGGCCGTGGCTTTAAATAAGGTACAGCCCCAGCATTCCCCTGGTGTGAAAATGGGAAACCACGGAAAACCATCTTCAGGGCTGCCGATAGTGGGGTTCGAACCTACTATCTCCCGAATACTGGATACTGGCCGCTACGCTTGTTTTACCGAGCACTCTTCTGCATACTGTATACTGGAAATATTTTAGTGTAAAAATGAATGCTCCAGCCTTAGATCCGAGTGGTTTAGCTGAAGACGACATTTTATCTGAACTATTGTGATCAGAAGCTGATGACGATGAGACGTTTGAAGATCAGTCTGACAGCGAAAAGGAAGAAGACTGTTTACTCGTAGATGAAGTTGAAGACGATCTGTCTTCTGCAGACGAAGATGACTCCGTCCCTGTGCTTGACAATGAGTCGAGTTCTTCGGCAGATGAATAATGAATATGAGCAGCAATAAAAAAATGTATAACTTCGTAAAGAGCACTCCTCAACATAAACCTACAACGGTCGGTACTCTCCGCAAAAATAAGCCTCACATACTGGAAATCATGTTGAAAACAAAAGGAAGAAAACCGGAGACATCACAATTTGGATATGACAGTGAACTTACACTTTTGCTATATGTTCCAAATAAAAATGAAGTTGAAGATCTTCTGTTGTTAATGTAAAACGGTGCATCACATCTCCAATGCCAGAAATGACCAAATTTTACTAATGTACAAAAGGTGGATTTGGTAAATGTGGCCAGCTGAGTAGAACTTGCTCTCGTAGCAGAAAGACCCAGAGATGGCCACTTCGCCACTTTGCCTCTTTTATGGAATGCTGAATTCTGCTGCTGTAAACACCTACGTTGTACGTCAGGAAAATCGAGGAATATCTAACAGTCCCATGGAAGTACACCATGAATTTATTCTGAATTTAGGAGAACATCTTATGCAGCCGCAGATGACGAAGGGATTGAATATCCCCACTCTACCACGGGACGTAAAGAGAGTTATCATGGTACAATTCGCTATGGAAGGCCAAGTTCCACCACCTCCAGCAGCAGCAGCAGCAGCAGCAACAGCAGGAGAGACAAAATCTAAGGGTCGTTGTCATATGTGTGAACGTTCCAAGGACATGAAAACGACGGTAATTTACTCTGAATGTAAAAATGGTGACTTGTGCAACGTAAGAAGGATATGTGAAATGCAAATTTACTTTTCATACCGGAAAATTGAAAATCTGACTGTTATGTTGATTTTCAGTGTATAATAGTGATTTATATGTTTTATTTTGCGTAAGTGCATTCCTGATACATTAAAATCAGTCGAACACCAAACGATTTTTTTTTTAATTTTCTGGGGCATGCAGTTCCTTGCGTTACCAAGTGTGCCAAAACTTGCACGTTACTATTCTAGGGTTAACTAAGCTTCCATCTTCGTGTGGCTTTTGGTCTCAGCTGGCATCGAGTAAATTACCACAAGGGGAAACCTAACGAGTTATATGCGTGTACACTCGCTATACACAGATGTTCTGGAATGCTTCCGACTTCGGTCGAAACTTGCAATATCCGGTCCTCTGAATCACGTTGTCTTCTGAAGTAATACGAACATTTACAACATTTACATTTACATTATGCTTCGTGGTGGAGTTGGTGTTGGTGCTGGACTCGGAGTCGGCGTTGGGCTCCGTGGTGGAGTCAGTGTTTGTACTGGGCATGGATTCGGTGGTGGAGTCAGAGTTGGTGTTAGACTCGGAGTCAGTGTTGGACTCCGGATCAGTGTTGTACTCCGTGAGGGAGTCTGTGTGAGACTCAGGGCGACATAGGTGTTGGCTGTCGGTAGTATCCCACCGAGGTTTGAACGAGGAGCTGTGGTTGTTATGGCACAGTGTCAAGCGAGTAGCTGGGCTGTAGATGGCGTGCGGATGGAAGACTGTGTATGTGTGTACTTCTGTGGATTGAGGACCGCCGTGTGTCAGCGATTGAAGCAGTTACCGTGAGTGTGAGGGTGATTGGACCTGTGTTAACATTCCCTGTTGTGAGTACCGTCCTGCTGTTGAATACTGTAGAACTGTTTAGTTGTTCACTGGATATAACTGTGCGAATTACTGGACTGTCTCTGGAGTCGAACGAAGGAATAGTCGTCGTGTGTTGTATAGCCCATAGCCCTGCGTTCAAATCCAGCCGTCTACGCACAGCAGCTGGATGAGGTAGCTGCCTCTGTGGATCCGTGGTAGAGTGTCGGCCTCCGGATCCCAAGATAGCGGGTTCAAACCCGGCAGAGGTAGTCGGATTTTTGAAGGACGGAAAGAAGTCCATTCGACACTCCATGTCGTACGATGTCGGCATGTAAAAGATCTCTGGTGATACATTTGGTATTTACCCGACAAAATTAATTAAATCTCAGCCATAGACGCCCAAGAGAGATCCGGTTTACTCTGTCTGCCATCTAGCGGACCTAGAGTAAAACGGAACGTCAAAATTGACGAGCAGACAGCCAGATGGCGTCAAATCGAAATGTCTGCACACGGTAGCTGAGGCCATACGATTATTATTATTATTATTATTATTATTAGCTGCATGAGGTGACTGGACTTGGGAAGAGACAGTAAGGATTAGCCGTCCCCAGGTAACGGGCCGCACCGCCTGCCGTGCCATAAGGAAGAGAGACTTGTAATTAGAGGTCAATTAGTTAGCGTGGCTATTCGTGGTTGATTAGAATTGTGTGTGTGTATTTACGTTGGTCATCCTGAAATAAACTAGAGCAACAAAACAGATGGTGTTTCAGTCGTAACAATAGTAATAATAATCAGAACAGTGAAAATTTAGGTCTTAGAAAAAAATCATATGACTTACGGTGAGCTCAGAGCATCACCTTGTTCCTGCGTTAGCTAGGCCGACCATGCCAGAGTTAGAAGACGGAAGAACGGAGAATTGGGAGTATTGGCCCCTGTGTGTATAATCCCATTCAACGCATTTAATTCGATTGATGGTGATATTTAAAGAGCTACGAATAACTCTTGTCGATTATTGGAATGTGTGATGCCACCACTTGACGAGAGAATGTTCGTGCTTCCCACGCCATTACTATTGGATCCTATCCGCAGCTCCCAGAGGGCGCCTCACCACGATTGCCTGGATTACGAAATCCATTAGCACAGCTGGAAATATGTACATCAATAACTTGCCTCGAGGTCTTCAGGGATCCTGCAACTCGTGTCGGCTGCTTTACAGTCCAAAGACGTAACAAGCCAAGAGTTACGCAAAGCCGTGTAGCATTCCCTAGTCTCATATACCAACTCAAATGCAATATTCACATCACTGTGGAGAGTATGAACGTAGACCGCAACTATGCTTATGTAATTTGATGACCTAGTGCTGACTTTAATTTCTTGAACATGCTCTAGAGCTGTGTCACTGACACTGCTGAGTTCCTAAATAATAGATGATGATGATGATGATGATGATGCTTGGTATTTAAAGAGACCTAACCGAGCTCGATAGCTGCAGTCGTTTAACTGCGGCCAGTATCCTGTATTCGGGAGATAGTGAGTTCGAACCCCACTGTCAGCAGCCTTGAAGATGTTTCTCCGTGGTTTCCCATTTTCACACCAGGAAAATGCCGGGGCTGTACCTTGAGACGAAATGTAATGACAATCAAAATTCCAAAATTCCTCCAACTACCAGAATTTAAGAAAGGTGATGAAAAATGAACAAATATGAATTTAAAAAATTCAGCGGATCCAACACACAATACTGAAAATTAAAATAATTCCAAAATCCATTCACTGACTAGAATTAAAAAAGGCGACGGTGAACAATTAACATGAACTTAAAACAATCAGTGGATCCGTCCCGCAAGGCCTCAACTTCCATAAAATAACTTACAATGGTATAAACTGAACAAGGGACTGCTTCCAAAGCAAAATCCTATATCGACGATCCTTGTTGTCAAGAGGGATTAAAAAATCTAGGTCACCGGCCTCTCATAATGGTACTAATCACAGGTAATGTACCACTCACATGTGTTCCCCGCATAGTGGTACCAATCACAGGCAACGTAAACCCATGGTGTTCCGCATATAGTGTTACTAATCACTGGTACTGTAAACCCATAGTGATCGATCCACGATTATACTAATCACAGACTTAAGGTGTACTAATCGAAGGAAAATCGACCCATGGTGTTCCTCAGGTGATGGTACTAATCACATGGTTCAAAATGCATCAGCACTTGGTCGCCCCTTTTAGTAGCCTTTTACGACAGGTGGGCGTGTTCTTCATCTGAGTCCCTCACTCACAGGGGGTTTCTAAATTATAGATGCTCGTGTTAGTCGATTATAGAACCACCATTTGAGGGCTAAATTTTGACACTCGGCTGTTTCCAGATCACAAGTAGACGAAGTAACGTGCTTTCTGTTGTTTTAAGTTATTGTTTCTAGCCTTCCACCGAAATCGTCGCTAGCGCCTCGCAGCTTATAAAAGTAAGTTTTTATCCATGTTTTACAGTCAATGGCAAATTTTCAGATTATTTGGCCAGATGGTCATGTAAGAAATTGAATAGTTCTCATTAGTTAGAAATAAAGCATAAAATTAATAACACTGACAATCTAGATAACCGACAGTGAAATTAAATTTTTCTTTTACCGCTTTTCCCACACCTGTGGTGTCGCGGATGTGAACTGCGTTGCACATGTGGATCTGGCCCTGTTTTACGGCCTGATGCCCTTACCGACGCCAGCTCTTGTATGGATTAATGTAATCACTATTGAGTATTTATGCGGTTGTTGAAAGAGTGGTGCGTTGCCTGAATTTGAAGAGGACAGTGTTGGGACATACACAAATACCCAGTCCCCGAGACAGAAGAATTAATCGGACGCGATTAAAATCCCCGACCCGACAAGGAATCGACCTCGTACCCTCTGAGCAGAAGGCCTCAACGCGCACCATTCAGCCAACGAGTCAGACAGCTGACAAGGAAAGCAAATAAAAGGCACAAATTGCGACAGGTAAAATATCAAAGAACATAAGAAACACTTTCAAGGGAAATTAATTTATAACAAGCATTCATACCTGTCCTTCGAACGGGAATTTGCAATGGATTACATCTATCCTTCAGGCCCTATTCACACATTTAATGCGACATATTAAAGTGATATTTTCCAACGAAAGCGCTTGGAGTAACGTGAAATATGATGAGGCTGAACACACCCGAAATTGAATGGGGACAATTTCCGAATTTATTGCACGGTACAGTTCCTGGCTTGAACTTGTGTGAAATTCTCCGCGATTCTCAGGTTGCATTTAGTATCTCTGACCACTTGTGTGGCGCTCTGACGTTGATGATATCCTCCATAATATCTGTCCCATCGAAAAGAGTAAAATGGGTTTTAAGTTTTTTCCCATTACCCAACTTGAAGTGACAAGAATGACATGTCCCACGGGATTTGGACTAAAATACACTTTTTCGTAATCATCTGCGTTATTATCCGTCGTACGATAAATACGTACATGCCATTAAGGAACGGAAATAACATATTCTTAAACGTTTGTTATATACAGTCATTTGATAGATGTAATGTTAACGAAAGTATTTTAGAATAAGCCTCCTATAAAATACCAACTCCAAATGACTATCATGGCATCATATGCACCTGATAACACAATCCTGAGTGAGTAGATTCAATTATTACATTAAGTAGTTTGGTTGTAATAAGTCCAGCAGTTTTCCACTTTTAGGAATTTATAAGCAGATAGATAACCAAACAGACAGACAGACAGACAGACAGACAGACAGACAGACAGACAGACAGACAGACAGACAGACAGACAGACAGACAGACAGACAGAGAGGGGGACAACAAACGGAAAACTTCTACCTAATGTTTATTCGGTGTTCAGTTACATTAGGTGGCGGTAATTTTCAACCGAGCGAAATATTATGCATCCTCTGATTTTCTCCCGTTATAGATCCTTCAAATAACTATACGTCTGCGAAGGTGTCCGTCATTAGGCGCAGAGCATGAAGCAGAGAAATTACGCACAACATTTAAGAAAAAGGGGCGTTTCATATATAGCCTGCATATTTTTACGTGTAATCAATAGTCATCATCATCATCATCTGTTTACCCTCCAGGTTCGGCTTTTCCCTCGGACTCAGCGAGGGATCCCACCTCTACCGCCTCAAGGGCAGTGTCCTGGAGCTTCATACTCTTGGTCGAGGGCTACAACTGGGGAGAATGACCAGTACCTCGCCCAGGCGGCCTCACCTGCTATTCTGAACAGGGGCCTTGCGGGGGATGGGAAGATTGGAAGGGATGGACAAGGAAGAGGGAAGGAAGCGGCCGTGGCCTTAAGTTAGGTACCATCCCGGCATTTGCCTGGAGGAGAAGTGGGAAACCACGGAAAACCATTTCCAGGATGGCTGAGGTGGGAATCGAACCCACCTCTACTCAGTTGACCTCCCGAGGCTGAGTGGACCCCGTTCCAGCCCTCGTACCACTTTTCAAATTTTCGTGGCAGAGCCGGGAATCGAACCCGGGCCTCCGGGGGTGGCAGCTAATCACACTAACCACTACACCACAGAGGCGGACGTAATGAATAGTGTAAGAGAAAATTGGAACAACTCTTCTGATCCTCCTATAAACTCCCGGTCTGTGCAGTGATTTTTAAATGATATGCATTTCGAATTCTGCTCCTGGATGAGTGGACTCTAGGTATGAAATTTTGCCGAGATATAACTAACAGTGTAAGAGAATAATTAATCACACCCTTATGGTCTTCCTGTAAACCCCAGTCAGTTCAATGATTGTTAAATTATATGCGTTACGAAACATGCTCCTGGATGAGTAGACTCTAAATATGAAGTTTGGTGGCGATGTAATCAATTGCGTAAGGGAAAATATAAAAAAATGCTCTTCTGGTCTTCGTATCACCCCTAGTCTATTCAGTGATTTTGAAATGATATGCATATCAAGACCTGCTCCTGGATTTGCAGGCTCTAAATATGAAGTTTGGAGGAGATATAATCAATCGTGTAAGGGAAAATGAAAAACCCTCTTCCGGTCTCCCTATAAACCCCCCAGTCTGTTCAGTGACTTTTAAATGATATGCGTATCAAAACCTGCGCCAGGATGAGTAGACTCTTAATATGAGGTTTGGTAGAGATATTTTGAATAGTTTAAGAGAAAATTGAAAAAGATTCTTCTTTTATTCCTATTAACCCCCAGTCTATTTAGTGAGTTTTAAATGACATGCATTTCTAAACCAGCTCCTGGATGAGTAGACTCCCAAGTCTGAAGTTTGGAGGAGATATAATAAATAGTGTAAGGGAAAATGAAAAAAAATCCTCTTCTGGTCTTCCTATAAACCCCCGGTCTGTTCAGTGATTTCTAAATGATATGCATATCGAAACCTGCTCCTGAATGAGTAGACTATAAATATGAAGTTTGGTCGAGAGAAAATTGAAAAAGACTCTTCTTGTCTTCCTATTAACCCCCGGTCTATTAAGTGATTTTTAAATTATATACATATCGAAATGTGTTCCTGGATGAGTAGACTCTAAATGTGTAGTTTGGTCGAGATCTATTCATCCGTTTATCCCTGATGATGGAACAAACAAAGAAACAGAGATAAAAGTGTCCTCAGCTTGTCCCAGTTATTTCTGGGGTCGCTGGAGCCACCCACGCTCATTTTGGTTTTGTCTGAGGATTTGAGAACGGATGCCCTTTCTGACGCCACGTGATTATTGAGATGAAAATCTCGACCCAGGATTGACCGAGATTTGAACCTCTGCTGTCCGTGTAGGAAGCCGGCAGCTAAGCCACTGAGCTTATCACGCTCTCTAAACTGAAAAACAGAGATGAAAGCTAAAAATTACTGATACGATCTTGAATTGACCTGAAACAGATAAATATATCAAAATTTGGCAAAAAAATGACATTGCAGACAACGGACCCCCAAGAATGTTATTTCTAAGATGTTTATTGTAGTAATGTTATGATGAGAGGAGAAAGAGCCGGCCCCGTGGTTTAGGGGTAGCGTGCCTCCCTCATAACCGGAGGCACCAGGTTCGATTACCGGCCAGGTCATTGAATTTTACGTGGAGGTCAACTCAGCCTACCTGATTAAAATAGAGGAGCTACGGTATCTGACGGTGAGATGCCGATCCCGGTCTAGGGAGCCAAGGATAATGGCCGAGAGCGATCGTCATGCTGACCGCACGACACCTCACAATCTGCAAGCCTCCGGGCTGAGCAGCGGTTCCTTGATAGGCCATGGACCTTCGAGGCTTTTGCGCTATGGGGTTTGGTCTGTTTTGGTAAGAGGAGAAAGAAGATGGTTACATGATTCGATTGTCAAGCTGCTATTTTCAACTGCAAGAAATGAGGATTATGAATAAACCGTAAGTTTCGTCCAGCAACCAGGCTCTGCACGCTAATGACTCGTTCCCCGGTACCTAATGTGCTAGTTACGATCGTCCGAGCATACTTAGAGGGGTTCGAACATTTGCACAGCTCCATACCGAGCGGCGTTGACAGATAGGGTTGTGAAACTTGCCCTGAATAACGTGGGGCAATGTAAATACCATTTATTTGAATGCTCTGTTTGAAGGAAGGGAGCCATGCAATTTTTAGAGTTCAAGTCCTAACTTCACTTGCTGCGACATCTGGGAGGCAAATAGACCTATGGAATTGGTCTCCCATCACTGTATAGTTCTGGTTGAAGTTTTCTTCTTATAACTCATACTGCGCCAGTAAGTGACACTCATATTGTTCATGTAGTACACTATACACTGACATCCGTAGAATGTTATGTTGGTTTCATTGACAACCTGAAATCTACAACGGACTCAACTCAGGATCAAGCAACTGAATAAATCTCTCCAAAGTTTCTAAAGTTTGCTTCACGCCTCATCATGGACGTCGATAAGTTTCGGATTCGAAAAGGCTAGGAGTGGTAAGGCAGTGGTCGTTGCCTTAATTATTGTACCGGACGATGGTCCAGATGTAAGGACCCTTTAAACAACATGCATCAACAAACAATTAAGGTACAAACCCAGCATTTGTCCGGGGTGAAAATGGGAAACAACGGAAAACCATCTTCATGGCTGCCGACAGTGGGATTCGAACCCACTACCTTTCCGAATGCAAGCTGACAGCTTCATCACCCAAACCGCGAAGCCATTCGATCGGTCAAAACCACGTAACTAACTTACAGACAATCGTCAATTAAGAGTGAGAAAACAGTAACATTAAGTGAAATATTTACCTACCCTTCCCCTGCTATTTGGCACTTCCGTACCAGAAATGATTTTCCCATTATCTCGAACCCCTATTACGAGTAACCCGACCCCTCCACTTTTACTCTCGTGCAAGTGTCCAACCTCGGATTTACCACAACAATGTGTAAGTCAGTCCTAACTCGCTGACTAACTTTTGAAACATATTAATCTGAATTTATATTGAAAAATCTGAATATCTGCATTTAAAATGGAAATTATGAAAATTAACATTCATTAAATAAAATACACACTTGTTGAACCTTGTACTCACACCTACTTGTTACCTGCTTACTTACACATACATTATTTGAAGGGCGCCAGCTGTCACTCAGTACAGCAATAATAGAATGAGACTCTTGACTATCTCTAGGGTGTGGGGTAATAAGCTTACTTTTGACAACATACCATATAAGTTCTGGGAAAAGGAGATTGGCGTTCGGTTTCCCCATTAATTTTGAGGTTAAGATATTTTACTGTCAAAGAAATGAAACTATGAATTCGTTTGATAGAACAATATATATTCTTTAAATAACATATCAAAAAATAGTGAGTCTTGTTGCGATAAAACAGATGAGAATATGAAATTATGACATTGCAACTGAAAGAAACTAGGCATGAATTTGAATTCTTCTTGACCGGACATTTAACAATTTATACGAAATATTTCCCTCACTAATTCACTTGACTGTACCTTCACCACTTTTAGTGTAATTACGACGTATTCCTTTGATCTGGTGTTTACTGTAGATGTGTCACGCCTAACTGGGTGATACATCCTTGTGACTGCTTCTTCTCCATCTCATCTGACTTCTTTGTAAGTCAATATGGTATTACCTCTTGGTAGGTCCTGGGTTGCCCTCTCTGACTTCATGGTAAGCCCTTGCGTCCGTGTCTTCCACTAAGTGACGGACCAACCATTTGGTCTCACTCTCTCAATGACCAATAATGGCTCACTGAGTCTTCACCATCTCTCGTTCACACTGGTTGACTGACCAACTAAGGCCTCTTGATCTAGTAGACTACTTCACTGTACTGCATCCGTATAACTAATGACTGACGCTACAATATGCATCCACCTTTTATAGACGTTGGTTGACACCGCTACGTAATCTCCAGAAATAACAATGACATACTCCCACCTACGCGACAGATATTACATACAGTGGTGAAATAGCCCGGAGGCGGCTAACTCCGTGAGCGCATATCTAAATAAATACAATGCCGTAGCCATGGCGCGGAGATGACTTAGCAGAATCTCCACTAATCCTGCACAATGTCCCAACGTCACACCCAATCTCTGATATATACAACAATTCTCACTGTACAGGTATTGAGTGTTATTCTACACATACGTATATATGCATACATCTAAGTACAATCTTGCAAGCAACAGGCAATTGCAAAATCGAATTGAATAAAACGGATAATTACAATAATAGTAACAATATCACAGATAACATAATAATAATAATAATAATAATAATAATAATAATAATAATAATAATAAAATACAGATAAAATCATACAATAATAAAATACAGATATCACCTTGTAACGGGATTTGAACCGTTACAATTCGCCTCCCTCATAAATAAATCGAAGAACAAAGAATCGATTGATTTATGAACAACATAATATAAATATAACACTGACACATATAAACACTTTAAATGAGTATACAACAATAATTTTCTTTTTCAGCATTCATACATTTTATAATACATCACATATATGAGAATTTTTCTCGCACATTGTCATCGCAGTTAACTGTCCAATGTCCTGTTCTCCGTTTTTTGTCACAGAGAACATGACAATGTAGCACTTATTCTTCCAATATACCAATACGACACTTGTTTCACACTCATATCGCAGATGTTAATTTTATTTTGCCAGTTTCTCACAAAATTAATCATATTATTACCTCAACAAATCTCACGTGAAGTACTTCTTTACATATACGTATAATACTATAAATAGCGACAATATCCCCTTCCTGAATTTATAAGAATATGCACACTCGTCGATACGGTTCACAATAGTGAAATACCCCTGATACAAAAGAATAACTTCAACATATTTCCCGCCTCTGCAGATGATGCAAATGGAACTCTTGAGTAGCACTCTGTCACTCAAACGAATCAATTTTGCCCTTATTAACTTACATATCTCAATAGATCACATCCTTCTTGGCAACAATAAATAAAGAATCAATACTATGGCTACAAGATGGTTCAATTATTCCGTAATCCAGCATAATGTTTATTTGTTCTAAGACTTCACTAGCATTTTTAAGTTGAATGGGGTACTTACCTCCCACAAACGATCTATGGTCATTTACTACAAACTTATGTTCATATACGTGTTCTTCCTCACTTACCACTAAATACATCTCGATGCTTACCTAACATCGAACACAATTACTCCTCCTGTAATTCACTCAAATTACCTCACGTCACTGCCTCGTACCGACTATCCCTCGGATACTGGTCGTACAGGCACGTAACACACCCAACAAAACATTTCCTCTCACTAGGAACAACTTCACTTACCTCTCATATATTTCAAAGAACACACGTCACCAACACACTTACCTCAGACCATCATAATTAACACGTACTTCTTTGCTAGTTATATCCCAGAACAAACACACACTACCTAAATTAAAGACTACTCTACTTCCATGATTTGCAACCAAGTCAGCTCCTAAAACAACTGAATACACAAGTTCTGGTACAACAAGGCGTGGCTGAAACTTACAATTATCTTTACTTATGATCGGTACCGCTATCATTTTATTTACTCACTCTCTGTGACTTACCCAACAGCTGTTATAAAATAGTATCTTCTTCTCATCACAATTTCCATAATCGGAGTTACTACCTCACTACTTACATCACATACTCGGTATTATAAGTATTTCCATCACTTATCAGAACACTTCTTACGTCGAACTTACTACTACCATTAATTACTTCATTATCTACGATTACGTCATTACTTAAATATATCACTTAACACTACTTAGGTCACAATCACACTGTACTTAAATTTACTTTCACTACGTAACTACTTATACTAAATACCAGTTCATTTTCTACCTTCAGCCTGTCCACTTACCGGTAACTTACCCGATTCCCTGTGAATCTGAAATACTCTGACTCGATAACGACACCTTGATAACCTTCATATTCGGCTTATCATAATCCCTCTGATAACTCAAATCCGTACGCCTCCCATCTCCCGATTCTCTCTGATTACTCTTCTGACCTTTTCTCTCATAACTCAAATACATACGCCTCCCATCTTCCGATTCTCTCTGATTACTCTTCTGATCCTCTCTCTCACAACTCAAATCCATACGCCTCCCATCTTCCGATTCTCTCTGGTTACTCCTCTGACCATTATCACCATCAACACAACTATTAATCCTCTGCGGATCTTGATCACCCCCTCTCCTCTGATACACGGCTAACATTTTCCCCCTTCTCTCTACTATACTACTTTCCCCAGACATCATGCGTTCTCTCTCACGCGCGCGCCCTTCCACACATTCCTTCCAAAGCCTATCAATGAAATTTTCTCTAAATTCTCCCAAATTAGACATATTATCCCAGTACACTCGAAACCATATTTTACTTTCACCGATAAAAACATTCGACAAGATTTCCACCACGTATTCCCATTCAATAACATTATTCCTCAACTTACTTGCAAATCTTTTCTCAACTACTTTTACAAATTCTATGGAATTGAACTGTTCTCCAGAAAACCCAGTTAAATCACGATCCCTACTGAACAAACCACTCGCTACTATCATCTCACCAGCCGACTCACCAGCAAATTCAAATTCCTGCCGTATCACTCCCTGGCAGTTCACAACTTCTTCTTCTTCTTCTTCTTCTTCTTCTTCCGCTGCTCTCTCAGCATTCTCTTCCACTATTCTCACTTCTTCCTTCAATTCTTCCTCTCTTTCTCTTACCTGCTGTGATAGCGTTTCCTGTTCGTTCCGTAGTTCAGTGACCTCTACAAGTTTGCTTTCAATTTCATTTCTACTAATCTGTTCCCTCGTATCTTCCACAACTGTATTGCAACTCTTGTCCAATCTCTTCTCGACTACCTCATGAATTCCTTCCCGATTACTGGAACTTTTATCACTTAATTCTACGATATTCTCTGTACATATTTCTTTGACTTGCTCGGTCTGAATATGAATATTGCTCCGATTCAACTTCATTTCATCTTCGATTTCAACACACTCTTCATTTGACTTACTTTCTAACTTATATTCTGACTTAGATGTTTGCCTAGTTACCTCTACTATCTTAGTATCTATTTTAGAATTTAGTGATTCACTTAACCTATCTATTTTATCATCGATCACATTAAACCTTTCGTTACAACTACCAATCATTTCTTCCATCTGTTTATTATTTTCATTACTAGTATCAATCTCTTTCTCGCTCTTACTACAGCTACCAATCACTTCTTCCATTTGTTTCTTATTATTCTCACTACTACTACTACTAATTTCTTCCATCTGTTTCATAAACTTTTCGTAATTCTTTTCAAGGAGCTCGGTATATTTGGCAATCAGCAAATTAAAAAGTTGTAGGTCCTTCCCCACTAAAACAACCTTTTGAGTTTCAGTATGTTTCTCAATTTCTGCACTTTCCTGAATTTCCTCAGAAGGTTCCGTCGTATTCACCTGCTCCCTACTCTGAATTTCACCTTGGATGTCCGCAGAAGCAATGACCTCGTCCTCACATGACTTGTTATTGTCTTCCTTGTCCATCTTTGGTTCACTAGTGATAGTACGCGATCTCAATTTAATTTCCCTCTTCAAATCCCTTGACATATCCCCAAAATACAAATATATATCACAGAATTATAGTCCTGAAATTTACCGGTAATAATTCCGTTGGCTTAAATGTGCATACTCTTCCCAAATGAACCTATGATATGCTGTCATTCAGAACAGATTCTGAATTTATTCGAGTCCCACATTGCGTCGGCACTTTGTAAGTCAGTCCTAACTCGCTGACTAACTTTTGAAACATATTAATCTGAATTTATATTGAAAAATCTGAATATCTGCATTTAAAATGGAAATTATGAAAATTAACATTCATTAAATAAAATACACACTTGTTGAACCTTGTACTCACACTTACTTGTTACCTGCTTACTTACACATACATTATTTGAAGGGCGCCAGCTGTCACTAAGTACAGCAATAATAGAATGAGACTCTTGACTATCTCTAGGGTGTGGGATAATAAGCTTACTTTTGACAACATACCATATAAGTTCTGGGAAAAGGAGATTGGCGTTCGGTTTCCCCATTAATTTTGAGGTTAAGATACACTGACTGACAGAGCAAATGCAACACCAAGAAGGAGTGGTCAGAACTTTATGCCAATTGCAGGGTAGACTGACGTCACTGAGGTATGCTCATGATGTGAAATGCGCCGCTGTGCTGCGCACGTAGCGAACGATAAATGGGACACGGCGTTGGCGAATGGCCCACTTCGTACCGTGATTTCTCAGCCGACAGTCATTGTAGAACGTGTTGTCGTGTGCCACAGGACACGTGTATAGCTAAGAATGCCAGGCCGCCGTCAACGGAGGGATTTCCAGCAGACAGACGACTTTACGAGGGGTATGGTGATCGGGCTGAGAAGGGCAGGTTGGTCGCTTCGTCAAATCGCAGCCGATACCCATAGGGATGTGACCACGGTGCAGCGCCTGTGGCGAAGATGGTTGGCGCAGGGACATGTGGCACGTGTGAGGGGTCCTGGCGCAGCCCGAGTGACGTCAGCACGCGAGGATCGGCGCATCCGCCGCCAAGCGGTGGCAGCCCCGCACGCCACGTCAACCGCCATTCTTCAGCATGTGCAAGACACCCTGGCTGTTCCAATATCGACCAGAACAATTTCCCGTCGATTGGTTGAAGGAGGCCTGCACTCCCAGCGTCCGCTCAGAAGACTACCATTGACTCCACAGCACAGACGTGCACGCCTGGCATGGTGCCGGGCTAGAGCGACTTGGATGAGGGAATGGCGGAACGTCGTGTTCTCCGATGAGTCACGCTTCTGATCTGTCAGTGATAGTCACCGCAGATGTGTGTGGCGTCGGCGTGGAGAAAGGTCAAATCCGGCAGTAACTGTGGAGCGCCCTACCGCTAGACAACGCGGCATCATGGTTTGGGGCGCTATTGCGTATGATTCCACGTCACCTCTAGTGCGTATTCAAGGCACGTTAAATGCCCACCGCTACGTGCAGCATTTCCTGCGGCCGGTGGCACTCCCGTACCTTCAGGGGCTGCCCAATGCTCTGTTTCAGCCGGATAATGCCCGCCCACACACTGCTCTCATCTCCCAATAGGCTCTACGAGGTGTACAGATGCTTCCGTGGCGAGCGTAATCTCTCACCAATCGAACACGTGTGGGATCGCATTGGACGCCGTTTGCAAACTCTGCCCCAGCCTCGTACGGAAGACCAACTGTGGCAAATGGTTGACAGAGAATGGAGAACCATCCCTCAGGACACCATCCGCACTCTTATTGACTCTGTACCTCGACGTGTTTCTGCGTGCATCGCCGATCGCGGTGGTCCTACATCCTACTGAGTCGATGCCGTGCGCATTGTGTAACCTGCATATCGGTTTGAAATAAACATCAATTATTCGTCCGTGCGTCTCTGTTTTGTCCCCAACTTTCATCCCTTTCGAACCACTCCTCCTTGGTGTTGCATTGTCACTGTCAGTCAGTGTATTTTACTGTCAAAGAAATGAAACTATGAATTCGTTTGATAGAACAATATATATTCTTTAAATAATATATCAAAAAATAGTGAGTCTTGTTGCGATAAAACAGATGAGAATATGAAATTATGACATTGCAACTGAAAGAAACTAGGCATGAATTTGAATTCTTCTTGACCGGACATTTAACAATTTATACGAAATATTTCCCTCACTGATTCACTTGACTGTACCTTCACCACTTTTAGTGTAATTATGACGTATTCCTTTGATCTGGTGTTTACTGTAGATGTGTCACGCCTAACTGGGTGATACATCCTTGTGACTGCTTCTTCTCCATCTCATCTGACTTCTTTGTAAGTCAATATGGTATTACCTCTTGGTAGGTCCTGGGTTGCCCTCTCTGACTTCATGGTAAGCCCTTGCGTCCGTGTCTTCCACTAAGTGACGGACCAACCATTTGGTCTCACTCTCTCAATGACCAATAATGGCTCACTGAGTCTTCACCATCTCTCGTTCACACTGGTTGACTGACCAACTAAGGCCTCTTGATCTAGTAGACTACTTCACTGTACTGCATCCGTATAACTAATGACTGACGCTACAATATGCATCCACCTTTTATAGACGTTGGTTGACACCGCTACGTAATCTCCAGAAATAACAATGACATACTCCCACCTACGCGACAGATATTACATACAGTGGTGAAATAGCCCGGAGGCGGCTAACTCCGTGAGCGCATATCTAAATAAATACAATGCCGTAGCCATGGCGCGGCGATGACTTAGCAGAATCTCCACTAATCCTGCACAATGTCCCAACGTCACACCCAATCTCTGATATATACAACAATTCTCACTGTACAGGTATTGAGTGTTATTCTACACATACGTATATATGCATACATCTAAGTACAATCTTGCAAGCAACAGGCAATTGCAAAATCGAATTGAATAAAACGGATAATTACAATAATAGTAACAATATCACAGATAACATAATAATAATAATAATAATAATAATAATAATAATAATAATAATAATAATAATAATAATAATAATAATAATAATAATAATAATAATAATAATAATAATAAAATACAGATAAAATCATACAATAATAAAATACAGATATCACCTTGTAACGGGATTTGAACCGTTACAAATGACCGTTCCGTGCATGTATCACTAAACTCCATCTCCTTACAAATGTCGCTCTGTTCAAGTGTCATGCACCGACTCAGAGGCATTTTATAGTTGCCAAATGAGAGATACTCGCGTAAAATTTCGTAAATATAGTTCTCATGGGAAGGTACGACTCGTTGGCTGAATGGTCAGCGTACTGGTATTCAGTTAGCTTAACCTGTCTAATTTGCTTTAATTTAAAGTTTAAATATTTGCCATTAGCTAGCATTAATCAGTTTATATATTTTACTGTATTTAGATGTTTACTTTAATTTTAAGCTTAACTGAAAATATTTCAGTGTGTGTATTAATTTAATTTGTTAATTATTTAACTTCAATTTTAATTCCATTAGTTGTATTTTAACTATTTTCATTATTTTATTACATAATTTGAGAGTGTAAACATAGTATGGTTAAGTGTAAAAAGGGGCCAAGAGCCCAAACTTAGTCACGAACGAGGCAATAGTAAAAGAACAAATTGTTTTATTATTATTATTATTATTATTATTATTATTATTATTATTATTATTATTATTATTATTATTATTATTATTATTATTATTATTATTATTATTATTATTATTGTACCGGCGGGTACACCTCTACGCCGCACATTTGAATTTTCCGCCTTAAAGTACTCCTCTACAGGAGAACCTGTGAACTTAAAACTGGACCTACTTAAATTTTTCCTCTGAAGATGTCACTGTGTGATTTTCGACTTGTTTTTGTTTACTATTTATCAAGAAGTGTGGACATTCTCTCATATATGTATCTACTAAAAAACTATGATCATGAACCCTGGTGCGAAGTGAAGGAACTTTATTTGAAAGAATTTTGTACTCATAAGTTTTGTTATTACCAAATTTCGTTCTTTCATTTGTGGGTTGGCAATATTAATCCTTTCTTTCCGCCAGTTTTGAAGTTAGCCAATCAAATATTTCTATAATTAATTTTCAGGCAATCCCGTATTTCTTCTTCTTCCATTTTGTGTGTACCTTTTGATGTTAACCAGTGAAACTCCGTGGCTGTGTCCTTATCATTCATGAAAGGTCTCGAATCTTCCCCGAGGGTATAAAAACTGCTGATTTTCTTGTCTCTCGGCCACTTCTTCGACATCTAACTTAGTGTATGGACGTGTAGCAGGAGACGGGAAGCGCCTCTTCCATCTGGCAGCAGTTCTCCAGTAAGGTAATGGCTGCTTAACATCTTTATTTCTTGCTAGCTCAGCAGTTTAACCCGCGGGGAAGGTCCGAAATCTTTACCATGTAACCTATCTCTACAAACATGTAAATTTCTTCCAGTTTATGTAAAAACTTCATATATCTTTAACTGTAAATCCGGGATAGAGAGTGCTTTACCTTCTCGAGCCCCCCTTCATTTTGATTTGAGGTGACTACGTATTCGTAACCGATTTTCTGCTCTTCGTCAATGTGTTAAATTTATTCATTATACGAGTCACCTCCATAGTTTGGGCATAGCCCCTGTTTCATCGGCCTAGTGCCTCTTAGGTTTTAAGAAGTTTCATATAGGAGTTCAAATTCACGCCTCCATTCATTTTTGCATTTCGGGCCATTTACTTAACCTATTATTTTTCTACTAAGGCCCAGTAGGCTGGGTACAAGATACCTTCGTTTCATGTTGTGTAAGTTGTGCCTTGATGGCAATTTAGTGTAAAGCCTGGTATTGCCTTTAATAGGCTTGGAAAACTGAGAGCGGGTTAGCTTTTTCAAGTTTTGGAAATGTGCTTCTAGGTGGCTTGACATTGCTAGGTGGGAGCAAGTGCTCCATATTATTAGGGGATTTCTGTCCTGTGGTAAATATGTATTTGTGAGCTGAGAGCTCAGAAATTGTAAAACTTGGGGCTTGAAGCCCAGATTGTTAAATTGTCTCTAAATCTTGGCTTTTCCTGGTCTTGTACCTGATTGTCGGTTATTTGTTGACTTGTTGTTATTTGTTAAACTTTGAAATTCTATGTGAAAATTGTTAAGTTTTGCTATTTTCGAAAATATAACCTTTAATGCAATTTTAATTCATATCTCGGCCTTGTAGTTAGACCCATTCACCTCGACACCTTCTTACACCTCTGCTGTTCCACAGATACCTCGGAACAATTATTATTATTATTATTATTATTATTATTATTGTTACGGAGATTTCCGTGGTAGTTAGAGGTGAAAGAAGGTGCGGGGTGGTGAACAGGTCTCAAGCTACGAAAGTAAAATTAATTTAAAAATTTAACAAGGTTATATTTTCTTTTCAAAATAAAGAAATAACAAGTACGGCAGGTACAGAGTAGCAAGTCAACAAAATGTAGTTACAACATTTACTGGATTTGGGCTTCGCGCCCCGACTTCACACTTCTAGGGCAATTAGCCCAACTTTACTCCAAAATAAGTTTTACCAGAGGGGCCGAAAACTCCCATTCATGTTCAAGAGCACTTGCCCCAAATTACACAGAAAGGCCTCCTGGAGGCATACAACACTTAATTTTCACGAAAGAGCCACACGCTCTCAAACTTTAAGCCTCTCAAAGGCCACACCAAACTCCACATTCAAGTTGTCCTCTCAGGACATAGACACAGGGGTAACATACCCAACCTACTGAGGTCTATTAAATGAAAAGGGGTAATTACATGACCTCTAAAATAACAATTACAGAGGAGGCGATCTGCTCTCCTAATGCATTTGTTTTTTTAAAAAAACCTAATCTGGCTCTAGGCCGCTAATACAAGGGCTAATCCCATACTACAGAGGTGACTTAAGAAGGAAACAATTTACATTACGTTAAAGAAGAATAGGTAGAGAAAACAAAATAAGTTCACCTCAAAGCAATATGAGTGGGAGCTCGAGAGGGTTAAGCACTCTCTATCCCAATATGTAGTTTAAAAGATAGAATAGATACAAGTTTCTTTACATTTTAAGGAAGGTTACATAATGGAACAACTTCGGACCCGCCCCGAGAGTTAAACTGCTGAGCTAGCAAAGAAGGAAGTTATTAATCGGCCATTACCTTGTTGTTGACCGCTGCCGACGAAAGAGGCGCTTCCCGCCCCCTGCTATGTACTTTACACACTGAAAGATGGAACAGAAGTGGCCCGGAGACCCTAAAATCAGCAGTTTATATACTCTCGCGGAAAGTTCGAGGCGTTTGGTGAATGAGAACACCCTCCCACAAAAACTTTATTGGCTAACCAAGAAAACCCCTACACCATATGAAGAAGAAACACCTAATTGGTGGAAAATTAATTCAAGAAATTCGGGATTGGGTAGATACAAAACAAGGGGAAAGAAAGGGATAATATTGCCAACTTAAATAATGACTGAAAGAAATTTAGCAAAGAACAAACTTTTGAATTCAAAATTTCTCCAAAAAAAACAGTTCTTTCACTCCGCACTAGGGTGCACTATTGTTGATCTTCAGTAGTGTCCTCTAGAAGAGAAAGTTCACACTTCTTACTACAAGTAAAACAAAAATACGTCGAAAATGACACAGTTCAAAAACTCCAAAATTTTCAGGTAGTGACATCTTCTGAGAAAGTAGAAAATTAATACCGTAGATAAAGTTCAGACTTCCTCCAGCAGAGGAGTTTCAATTGGCCCACATTTTAAATTAGCGGCGTGGAGGTGTACCGCCCGGTACAGACCTCCCCCCCCCCAAAGTTCCTCCAGGGGTGACACTGGCAATTTGTTTGGAAACAAGTTTCAAGTTTTGATTTTGATATGGAGATTAATTGCAGAAGTATTTATAGGATTTTCTTAATGTGGTTTGATTCAGTTTCAAATTTTGTGTTGTGACAGGCGAAGTAAAGGCTTTATGTTTGTAGAAATTCAGAAGGAAAACTTTAGTTTTTAAAGTTGAGGAAAATTTTCTAAGTCCACCAAATATTGCAGTAGAATACCCAAGAAAAGGTAGTAAAGATGATCTGGAATGTCCATATAGTTGATGTCGATTAAGTTGGATGGCCAGACCGCCCGTTGCAGCTTGCATCCAAAGGCGGCCGCCCGGACCCCTCAAGTACCCTGAGATACCGCTCGCCCGCACTATGAGGGGAGCAGTGGTGTTGAAGCACGACGCGCCCGCGGTGAACATATACAGGCTGCGGGCAAGTAGTAGGTCGTGCGCCGCACATCAGCCTTCGCCGGGAGGAGGGCTCCGGCTCGCCGTCCACATGTCGTCCTCGCTGGGGCCGAGGGGGCCCTTCCTCTAACCCAGTCGCAGCACGGCCCCGCGCGGCTGCGGGGGCACTGAAACATTAAAGCTAGGCGGCACAATTGTTGGACCATCATCATTTTTTGAGGGCACAGGCTTTGTGGAGAGGTTGAGGGGCCAGCGGCGTGCAGAAATTCATTTCAGATGCGAGCCACTGTGTGTAGAGGATCAGGAGACGGGAGCGTGGTAATGGCCGTGGCAAGGACAGGATGGCAGTTTAATGGTTCGGGGCAGGTTTCACAAAAATGCTTACATATAAAACCAAATACTAGAGAAGGGGCAGAAAGCCTTAAAAGTGAAACTCAAAAAAAAAATATAACCTTCATATTCCTTTCACGATTATATGAAGCAAGTTAACCCAGAAATTACACCGGATTCACCTGTGACAGGTGAACCCTAAATATCCTCTCGGTGGCTGGATTGCTTAATAACAACGTAACTGGCGTAAGGAAATCGAGAATGATACACGGCCCATGGAATCTGGGGGCAAGCTTGCCCGCGGGAACAAAATTCTTGACCATTACTTGGTCACCTACCTTCAAAGGGGTGGGTCTCCGTCCACGATCATACCTTTCCCTAACCTTTTCATGAGACACAGTGAAATTGGCTTTAGCCTTCTTCCAAAGATCTTTAATGTTGTCCGGATCTATTGTCTCAGGTAGAATGTCACTCAGGGACCAGAGGTTAGAGAGCGGCGTGTTGGGAACAAACTTGAACATCAAAGAGGCTGGAGTAAATTTATGTGATTCGTGCACCGCCGAATTCAAAGCAAAAGCTAACCAATGCAGGGACGTGTCCCACCTGGAATGATCTTCATGATGATAGGCAATAAGCGCGGACCTGAGATTACGGTTAACCCGTTCAGCCAGAGATGGTTGAGGGTAATAAGCAGAAGTAGTTACATGAGAGATGGACAAGTCAAAACAGAATTTACGAAAAAGATTTGAAGTGAACGCCTTAGCATTATCAGACACAATATATTGGCACGGACCAAAAGAAGCAAAAATAGAATTTAGGCAAGTAATGGTGGACTGAGCGGTAGCCAGCTTAGTCGGAAATAACCAGGAAAATCTTGTAAAACCATCTACGCATACAAAGATGAACTTGTTGGCATTTCCCTTTGACTGGGGGAAGGGTCCTACATAATCAATATACAGGCGTTCCATGGGGCGCGACGCTTGATGCGAAGACAAAAGGCCTACCTTGGTGGACATGGTTGGTTTACTAAGCAAACAAGATTTACAAGCTTTTACTAGTTCACGGATTTCACCGTCCATACCCTTCCAGATGAACCTTTCACGAATCTTTTCACGAGTTTTAAAGATTCCAAGATGCCCCCCTAATGGGGTCTCATGATAGTATTTGAAGATCATAGGCACAAGAACAGCTGGAACGACAACCTTCATCATCTTATCATGCCTCGAAGGGCAACATAGAACACCATTCCTCAGAACATAAGGGACAACATGTTCCCCAGAAGAAAGGGTTTCCATTATCGGAGCCAGCGTCGGATCTTCACGTTGGTATTTCTCGATATCCCTAAAGAGCATGGGAGCATCTGTTAAGATGGCATTAACATCAGATAGCATGGACTCGGGAGGAGATGAGCTATCGACCGGTTCATGGTTCTCAACGTCGTTGGAAAACATTCGGCTGAGTCCATCAGCAACAACATTTTCGGTACCTCTGATATGCCGGACATCGAATTGGAAGGCAGAAATACGGATGGCCCAACGGGCTATACGACCAGTACGACGCGGCCTACCTAAGACCCAGCTTAAGGCTTGATTATCTGTCTCCAGGTCGAATTTGACATGTTCCAGATAGAGACGGAACTTCTCTAAGGCAAATAAGACTGCCAACCCTTCGAGCTCATAGATAGAATACTTGGCTTCTTGAGCCGATAGAGTCCTAGATGCATAGGCGATGGGTCGCCTCCCTAGTTCAGTCTCTTGAAGAAGGACTGCAGCTACTGCTAACGACGACGCGTCGGTTTGGACGATGAATTTCTTCGAGAAATCAGGCATAGCAAGTACAGGGGCATTACAGAGCGCTAATTTAAGATCTTCAAAAGCGGCTTGTTGAGAAGGTCCCCACTCGAATTTGATGCCTTTCCTACGAAGAAGGTTCAAGGGCGCCGCTCTATTAGCGAAGTTAGGAATAAACTTCCTGAAGAAATTGACCATACCAATGAATCTGGCGATACTTTTAACGTCCTTGGGAGGTTTAAAATCACGGATGGCCTGTGTTCTAGAATGATCGACTGCAACACCATCAGGTGACACAATATGCTCTAGGAATGACATAGAGGGCTTAGCGAAGGCAACCTTGGACAACTTGACAGTTAACCCAGCCTTACGAAGGCGATTGAGAACTTCTTGCAGATGATCTAGGTGTTCTTCAAATGTCTCCGAAAATACGACGACATCATCCAAGTAGTGATACAAGTACTCAAATTTGATGTCGGAGAAGACCCTATCTAGCAGCCTAGTGAGTACAGCTGCTCCCGTGGGGAGCCCGAAAGGCACGCGGTTGTATTCGTATAAATTCCAGTCCGTGGCAAACGCTGTAAGATGTTTAGACTCTTCCGCTAGGGGAATTTGATTATAGGCCTGATTCAAGTCCAAGATAGTAAAGAACTTGGCCTTACGAAACCATGAAAAACAAGAATGAAGGTCAGGAAGGGGCACGGATTGCAACACCACCTTCCGATTGAGAGCCCTATAATCAATGACAGGCCTGAAGCCTCCTTGGGGTTTCGGGACTAGAAAAATAGGCGAAGAATACGCCGACTTAGAGGGCCTAATAATACCATCCTTCAACATCTGATCGATGATTTCTTTCAGAGCCTTCATTTTAGGTGGAGATAGTCTATAAGGTGGAAAACGGACAGGAATCGAATCCGTGACCTCAATTTTGTATTCAATAAGGTCAGTAACACCAAGAGTATCAGAGAACACCTCTGGAAATGACTGACAAAATTTACGAATACTATCAGCCTGCTCCTCAGGTAGATGTCTAAGGTCTAACAACATCTCATCCTGGGTAGGCGAAATAGATGGACATGATACAGAATTACACTTTAACAAGGGAATTTTACAATTGGAAGCAAATTTGAATGTGCACGACTTACTCTGAAGATCGAGCACAAGGCCAGTGTGAGAAATGAAGTCAGCTCCCAATATGATGGGGCAAGACAGGTGCTTAGCCACAAACAATTTGGTTTTCCATGTAAATTTAAAAATACGAATTTTGACCTGTACAGAACCTAGAATTTCTAATGGAGATGAATTAGCCGAAACATATTGAACAGTAGATGAGCCATAGTCAGGTAGTTTACAAACAGACTTCAATTTAGAATACCATTGGTCCGAAATAATTGAACAAACACTGCCTGAATCTAATAGAGCGGTTATAGGCTCGTTATTCAACTCAATATTAAGAAAAGGAACAGGTGCGGGGGTATCCGCCGCAATCCTAAGACACTCTTTGGGGCATTCAAAAGATAGATTTGCAGATTGGACATTCCCTGAATTTACGACGAGTTTGCCAGGGGCTGAGCCTCGGGAAGATGGATTAGTCGACTCAGCCGAAGCCACTAGTCACTTTTGATTATTGTTGGAAGTTGCACCTGAAGTTGAGCAGGAGGGGGTGCTATTTGAATTTGGGCAATTTTTGGCGATATGTGAGAAAGCCCCACATTTAGAACAGCCCTGTGATGAACCGGCCCCATTCCTTGTCCCACTCGGCTTGATCAGTGGACACTTATTGCGCAGATGGTCGGGCGACCCGCAAGTATAACATTTACGGGGTGTGACTGGTCGGCGAGGTGGAGGCCGAAGATTACTAAAAGAGGGAGGGGGTTCTTTCGCGACACGCAAGGAGTCGGCGTATCTAACTCCTTCCGCTGAGACGGCCAATGCTTCAAGTTCAGAGAAGGTTTGCGGGCACGCCGCGAAACACAAATATGACCTATAGGATGGTGAAATTCCTTCCACAATAGCTTGTACAATCTGATCCTCAGGGAAGTGAAGAGCAAACACCCTAGTATAGAATTTAATATCTTGGATGAAGTCTGCCAAGTTTTCATCCAAACGCTGTACACAATAATAGTACTTCTGAATAAGGGAGGACCTGGCCCTAGCCGGGATGAAGTTAGCTAGCAAGTGGGCGTGGAAGTCTTCAATCGATGATTGCTCGGCAATGGCTCTAACTATTTTGTCTGAGAGAATACCTATTGCATAGGGATAGATAATTTGCAAAATTTGACATGGAGAAAGAGAAAACACAAGAGCATGATGCTGAAATTCAACTAAAAATCTTAAAAATGAAATTACGTCACTGGTGGTATTAACGGAAAACTTAGAGATACCTCTGAGCAACATTGCCAACGGATGAGGCAAGCTGCTAAACCCGGGTGACATAGTAGGTAAAGGTTTCAATGGCAAGGAAGTTAATTCAGAACGAATATTACTCAACGATGTACGGCGTTCAGACTCGTTGTCCAATGGGGCAGAGATAGTTTGAGCGGCAACGGTTATCCTATTGGCTTCTCTCTCAGGAGGCTCTTCCTCGCTACCTACATTCATCGTGGTGGGTTGATCAATTTTGGGAGGAACTTCCCCAGTTAACAATTGAGTGACCTTGCTAGATAATTCAGAAATACTTTCAAGCAACGTACTAGCTTCCTTCCTCTGAACGTCATTCAACTTCAGAGACAACAGATCGTTAACTCTATTTGAAAAATGATATAGCCTGGCTTGCACACGCTTAATTTGATTAGGAGAAGGATCATTTTCGTCAAAAAAACTAACTACCGATGCTAGCCCAGTAGTATTCTCGGTGATCGTGGAAAGAGAGTCGTCAATTTCTTTCTCTCCCAAATTGGGGATGGAAATGGGCAAATCAAGGGACTCTCTAAGCTTGTTGGTGTCTATCGCAACCGTGCCTCCAGATTGCACATTTCTGATAGTTAACTCATAGATCAACTCCTCTTTGCGCAAATAGTTAAGATGGAGAACATCGCGAGGGCCGGGCATGATGACAGAACAATTTTGAAAAACTCAAAAAATTCCAGCAACTGAGAAAATGTTTAGAGTTCGGAACCAAAACAATGTTTAGCCGTCAAAAGGGGCTAAAATGAGACCCATTCAACCACGCTCTGCTACCACTTGTTACGGAGATTTCCGTGGTAGTTAGAGGTGAAAGAAGGTGCGGGGTGGTGAACAGGTCTCAAGCTACGAAAGTAAAATTAATTTAAAAATTTAACAAGGTTATATTTTCTTTTCAAAATAAAGAAATAACAAGTACGGCAGGTACAGAGTAGCAAGTCAACAAAATGTAGTTACAACATTTACTGGATTTGGGCTTCGCGCCCCGACTTCACACTTCTAGGGCAATTAGCCCAACTTTACTCCAAAATAAGTTTTACCAGAGGGGCCGAAAACCCCCATTCATGTTCAAGAGCACTTGCCCCAAATTACACAGAAAGGCCTCCTGGAGGCATACAACACTTAATTTTCACGAAAGAGCCACACGCTCTCAAACTTTAAGCCTCTCAAAGGCCACACCAAACTCCACATTCAAGTTGTCCTCTCAGGACATAGACACAGGGGTAACATACCCAACCTACTGAGGTCTATTAAATGAAAAGGGGTAATTACATGACCTCTAAAATAACAATTACAGAGGAGGCGATCTGCTCTCCTAATGCATTTTTTTTTTTAAAAAACCTAATCTGGCTCTAGGCCACTAATACAAGGGCTAATCCCATACTACAGAGGTGACTTAAGAAGGAAACAATTTACATTACGTTAAAGAAGAATAGGTAGAGAAAACAAAATAAGTTCACCTCAAAGCAATATGAGTGGGAGCTCGAGAGGGTTAAGCACTCTCTATCCCAATATGTAGTTTAAAAGATAGAATAGATACAAGTTTCTTTACATTTTAAGGAAGGTTACATAATGGAACAACTTCGGACCCGCCCCGAGAGTTAAACTGCTGAGCTAGCAAAGATGGAAGTTATTAATCGGCCATTACCTTGTTGTTGACCGCTGCCGACGAAAGAGGCGCTTCCCGCCCCCTGCTATGTACTTTACACACTGAAAGATGGAACAGAAGTGGCCCGGAGACCCTAAAATCAGCAGTTTATATACTCTCGCGGAAAGTTCGAGGCGTTTGGGGAATGAGAACACCCTCCCACAAAACGTTATTGGCTAACCAAGAAAACCCCTACACAATATGAAGAAGAAACACCTAATTGGTGGAAAATTAATTCAAGAAATTCGGGATTGGGTAGATACAAAACAAGGGGAAAGAAAGGGATAATATTGCCAACTTAAATAATGACTGAAAGAAATTTAGCAAAGAACAAACTTTTGAATTCAAAATTTCTCCAAAAAAACAGTTCTTTCACTCCGCACTAGGGTGCACTATTGTTGATCTTCAGTAGTGTCCTCTAGAAGAGAAAGTTCACACTTCTTACTACAAGTAAAACAAAAATACGTCGAAAATGACACAGTTCAAAAACTCCAAAATTTCCAGGTAGTGACATCTTCTGAGAAAGTAGAAAATTAATACCGTAGATAAAGTTCAGACTTCCTCCAGCAGAGGAGTTTCAATTGGCGCACATTTTAAATTAGCGGCGTGGAGGTGTACCGCCCGGTACAATTATTATTATTATTATTATTATTATTATTATTATTATTATTATTATTATTTTATTATTATTATTATTATGTCAATTATTATTAAGTGAGGCTGACAGAAACTTACCTAATCAGCCGTCCCGCTAGAATCGCTGTCAGAATCGGTCCCCGGCAGATTGACTGTGATGGTTTCTAGTATTCCATCTCTTGCAATTTCCTCCGAAAACTCTCCGTACTGTAGATTTTTTCTCATGTCTAACGCAGTCCGTCGATGCTGAAGGCGTTATACAGTCAGTAGATTCCTCTAATTACTTCTCCACCTCAAACATTCTAAAAACCTTTTTTGATTCACCTACATAATATTTCACCTGAGCCATATTAACTTAGTTGGGTTGTTTTGGCAAGGGTAGGGAGGGAGACTCGCATGTTGATACCCACGTTCTTCTGCCATTCTGTCAAGTACACACTACAGCTGTACTTGCCACCATCGGTCACTGGCTTCCTGTCTCACGCTTGAAGAAGTTGTGCACTCGATACACAAGTCTCCTGTCAGGTTTCCTTCAGCCATCACTACAGCACTAAATAATCTCTTAATGTATCATAAATCTAACTAAAACACATTTTTACTTCAAATGTAGTGTCATTCCAGGTCCCATCAGGAACAATCTTCCGTCGTTGCCTTTAGTATACTGTACATGAATTTTAAGTCATTCAATATTTGATGCATAGACATAGCACTTCTTTTATAATCAATGGCTTCTCTCATTTTATTAACCGATTTTTCCGTACTTTCATACTTTCATACTGCACATTATCACACATTTTAATTATTTTTCACCTCAACTTGTCTTTGTTAGAATCATCCAACTCGTAAACATATATTTTTCTATGGCTTTTTTAGCTGCAGATTAAAAATGAACGACGTCTACGTTCATTAATCTTCCTCGCTTTATCTACGATCTGCTGCACTATATTTTTTTTTGCTATGGGCTTTACGTCGCACCGACACAGATAGGTCTTATGGCGACGATGGGATAGGAAAGGCCTAGGAGTTGGAAGGAAGCGGCCGTGGCCTTAATTAAGGTACAGCCCCAGCATTTGCCTGGTGTGAAAATGGGAAACCACGGAAAACCATTTTCAGGGCTGCCGATAGTGGGATTCGAACCTACTATCTCCCGGATGCAAGCTTCACAGCCGCGCGCCTCTACGCGCACGGCCAACTCGCCCGGTGCTGCACTATACGCATGCCGATACCACACACTACAACTTTACTTGGCAACATCGGTCACTGGCTTCTGCTCTCACGCTTGAAGCGTGCACTCGATACAAAAGTCTCCTCGCTGGCCTTTCAATACTTCTCTCTCAGGTTTCCTTCAGCCATCACTACAGCACTAAATAATCGGTTAATATATCATAAATCTAACTAAACAGATCACAAATACGATTTCAGTGAGCTGCCATCTCAGTCAACTTCACAGTGTAAGCGTACAAGCTCGACTAAATGTGACTGGCTCTTGAGAACACTTCATTACTTCCTTGACACGGTGCAACCAGGATCATCCGCGGTCCTGTCTAGCGAGGAGAATGGTTAGGCAAGTCCAACAATATTATATAACTGTAGAATACACATATTACATTAAAATTTGGTTTTCCTGAATGAAACACGACGTACATGGACAAGTGGCTGAATGGCTATTACCTATCGGAAATGGGAACGAACTTGATGTGTGCGAGAGCCCATTATGTTAAATTTGTTCTGGTATCTTATCTGTGGTAGTGTGTTTGTGAGTTGACGCCCTCTAGCAAAGGAATATTATTTCGCTCCCTAACTCAGATTGGTTCTCATCAACACTGGAACAGTAGAAGTTAAGGGGAGGGAAGGTCACAGCGTTGTCCTTCATTAAGATATAACCCTGTTTTGATAATGAGAAACCACAGGAAACGGGATTGCCCATGGTACAGCTCGACAAAAATGTCGTAGAGTTGGAAGAGAGACTTGTTGAAAAATTACAAACTGAGAATGAGGCTAACTGTGTTAATGAAAAATGGGAGAGATTTAGAAACAATCTTAAAGAGACAGCAAAATAAGTTCTGAGGACAAAACGAAGGAGAAAAATCAGAAAGGAATGGGTAACTGAAGAAATGTTGGACAAAATGGAAGAGAGGAGGAAATGAAAAAACGTAAACACTCAAGAAGGAAGAAAGATGTATAGAAAATTAAATAATGAAATAAGAAGGGAGATTGAACATGCTAAAGAAAAGTGGATCAGAGAGACCTGCAGCAAAATAGAGCGGTTAGAAAGTGAAGGAAAATATGATATGATGTACAAAGAAGCTATGGAGTTAACATTCAAGGATAAAAGGAATGGAAGAGGTATGACTGAATTTAAAACATTGGATGGACAGTTAGTAAGTGAGCCAGAAAAAGTTAAGGAGCGATGGAAAGAGTTCATAGAATGGTTATATGATTGGAACAGGAAACCAGATGAGAGTAGCATAAATTTGGAGGAGAAAATGAAATAAATGAAGATCAGATTTGGTTCAGTATCTTAAAAGAGGAAATAGAAGCAACTATTAGGGAAATGAAGAATGGCAAGGCAGTTGGTGTAGATGAAATACCAGTTGAACTACTCAAAGTATTGCAGGGGAAAGGGAAGGATGTGTTTGTAAGACTTTGTCGAGAAATATACTTAAGGGGAAATATCCAAAAGATTTTCTGGAAAATATAATAATATCAATAGAAAAAAGGAGAAATAGGAAGAAATGTGAAGAACACAGGACACTAAGTTTAATTTCTCGTGCAGCTAAAATACTATTAAGAGCAATAAACGGAAGGATTTACAGATGCATGGAGAATTATGTTGGTGAAGAACTATATGGATTTAGGCATGGAGTAGGCACAAGGGATGCCATTGGTTTACTGAAAGTCATAGGAGGAAAGTACACAGAGAAGAATATAAACGTATACATGGTCTTTGTAGACTTAGAGCAGGCATTTGACAAAGTGAGGTGGGATAAGCTCATGGACATACTTAAAAATCATGGAGTGGAATGAAGAGAGAGAAAACTGATCAACGAATTATATTACAACAAAACAGCAAGAGTGAGAATAGGAGGAGAATTAACAGACGAAATCAGACTGGGGAAATGTGTTAGGGTTGCTGCTTATCACCAACATTGTTTAATATTTACTTGGAAGAAATTATTTATGAATGTTTGGATGGTAAAAGAGGTGTCAAAGTTGGAGGTAAGAGAATTGAATATATAAGATTTGCTGATGATTTAGACAGCATTAGAAAAGAAGGAAGGTTATGCAGAAGTGAAGAAAACGGCAAAAGATCGAGAGATATGGAGGTGACAGCCATGATTGGACCTGCCGGATGGCAGAACATCCTTGATGATGATGACTCCAAAGCTGAAAATTATGTGAAAAGGTCACAGCCGTAGCGATGTCTGCGTAATTCAAATTCAGGCCAAATTATTAAATGCATTTGTTGGCGCATACTACCTTTCCTCAAAACGAAATCCATTCAGAATTGAAATTCAATGTAATTCAGTATAATTAATTTTATTCATGTTTTTAATGTGATAAGTTGTCATCAACTTATGTCGTAATCTGCACCTCATTTATAGGATGAGACATCCTTACTTTGTCTGTTAATATTACAGGCTAATATTTTCCCGTCACTTAGAGCTAAGGTATGCTTAATTTAGGTATTTTTTTACCTCCATGGACCGAACAGGCCTAGCATTCACTGGCTAGTGCGGGGCATTACCAATTTTGCACAGATATGGTAACATTATATGCAAGTATTAATGCTGTTTGCGGAAGGTAAACACAGAGCACATTCAGAGCGTCACCTTGATGTCCACCTTATTGGAATAATAACAACAACAACAACAAAAACAACAACAAAAGTACGAATAATAATAATAACAACATTAATAATAATCGTGCAATTTCCTTTCAACTGCAGGCGGCCTTAACAGATACAGAAGTGTCGTAGTGTTTCCTTAGGACTAGTCACGCCTTTCGGCCACATATGAATACGCAGTCCATCAGAACAATTTTCGTTTTCCTATGCTGCTGGGTATATGAAGATGAGAGTTAAATATATTACACTATACGACTGCTTAAATACGTCATGCAAATGTACATTCCTACAGTACGGTCCGGTAAGTTCCATTTCCAAGTGTGGCTGGGAGGTGTAATCAGTCTTAATGAAAATAGACGATAGGAGAATTATTGTCAGATACGCAGCGTTGTTTCCGCAGCAACGATCTCGTAGAGGGATTCTCATCTAGGAAAACATCATATTTTTCAAAATCGGATGTCTTTTGAGCGTAATGGACGACGCAAAAGCAAATGTGAAAACTTAGCAGTAAATTAAATTTAAGTAATGTTGGGCTTCTTTATAAATAATAGGATATAAAGTTCAGCAGAGAGCCGAAAGATATAAGCGAAGATCTAGTGAAACCGTTCTCAGATGTACATTCTCATAAAATTGAAAGAAATTATCATCAAAATATGTACATTTACAGTGCGTAGTATGATGGACCTACACGCTGAGAAGTAGCCTACAATATGAGGTCCATTAGGCTGCGTACAAATTCCAAAACATTAATGAGAAATAAATTATGCAGCCTGAAACCTGTATGCGTAGCCAAGCTTTTATTAATTTCTTCATCGTAATTTTTGCAGTTTTACCAGTATAAAATAATTAATTTCAAAAATCAAATGAGCAGTGGATAAAATAATAAATTTCGAGGTCTAGAACGGCCACTCTTTTGACTGCAGGACAGTGGTATTAATCGGTAACCAAACAGATACAATCATAACAGATACGAATTATTGCTAAGAACTCAATTTGAATAGAAATATCCTCTTCAAGAGAATGTAGCTTAGCGAATGAATGCCATAAAATGTACTTCACGTATTGTAACCGTTCAATACTCCCGGGACAGGTGCAGTATTAAGTGCGTAATAGGAGTTAATGCCATAAATTCGATCGACGTCAATAAGGCAAGAAGAATGGCTGTAATGTAGATGTAGATTTTTGAGCGAAACTTCAATGCAGAGGTAACACATTATGAAGTTTGAACTTCCTAAACATACATATACATACATACATACATACATACATACATACATACATACATACATACATACATACATACATACATACATACATCATCATTATAGACCGTTATACCATTCAGCGTTCAGTCTGCAAGCCTCTGTGAATTTACTAAATGTCACTAAAGTCCTCTATTTGCAACTAGTGCTGGGGCCTCGTTTAGTTCTATACGTCTTATCTTTTAAATCGTTAGAAATTGAGTCTAACCATCGTCGTCTTGGTCTTCTGCTACTTCTCTTACCCTCCAAAACATATTCCATTATTCCCCTAGGTAACATATTCTCCTCCATTTAGCTCACATGATCCACCAACGAAGACGGTTTATGCGTGCAACTAACTTAGCCTTTATCTTCTCATTCCGAGTACCCTCCTGCCATTGTTCCCACCTGCTTGTACCAGCAATCATGCTCGCTACTTTCATGTCTGTTCTCCTCTAACTTATGAATAGGATATCCTGATTCCACCCAGCTTTATATCCCGTACAGAAAGGTTGGTCTGAAAACAGACCGATGTATAGATAGTTTCGTCCGGGAGCTGGCTTTCTTCTTACAGAACACTGTTGATCGCAACTGCGAGCTCACTGCGTTAGGTTTACTGCTTAAACTTCCTAAATCACTGGGAAATTGGCAAACATTATCGAACAGACCCACAGCTAGACCGACAATCGTCACTGAAAATGCTCCTCCTATCCAGCCACATACTGTATTGATGAAACTTATATGTTAACGTTAACCAAGGCCATACCCAGAAATTATTTTCGGAGTGGGTTAGGATTTGCGTGGGTGGAGGAGGCTCCAGAAAAATCTGTAAGTTTAGTAACAAATACTTTTTCACTTTGAAATAGATTTTCAGAAAAAAAGTTTGAAATAGTTTTAGAGCAGTACCGTTTACAACTCGACGGGTGAAGTAGAAAGATAAATTCATAGCGGTCTGGTAGGCAAAACACACTCGAACACGTTCCGTGCAGGGCGACATTAAGATTTCTGTCATTTGTTTAAAAATGGCGGTAACAATATGTTTCACTGTAAGTATGAAAACGTTTGGAGGTTTAATTCATTTTAAAGAATACATTCTAGCGGCTCAATAACATGAAAATATTTCTGTGTGTTTATTGGAATTGATTTTTATGGTGCAAAATGCATAAAGAACATAAAAAACAAACAATCCGCCTACATCACCAATAATAAACTTTTCATTTATGTTTACGGTAAATTTGTTACCTACATTTATAGAGAAACATTTAAGGATGGCACATATTTTATAGGAAAATTTCAGTTGTTTATTTTGCAAATTCTTTTCTATAATATTTCTAATTTATTTTAGGCTACTGCAAAACCCACATATCGATGGCTTATTTCTAAAACCTCGTATGTCTCAGTGAGCTTCCTATCTATTATATTCCTTAAGACCGGTCACGTCTCCCAGCCACATATCAATATGCAGCCCATCACAACAATTTTCATTGTGCTCATTTTCCTGTGGGTGTGTGTAAGGGAAAATTAACCTTAAATACATAATATTGAAGGAGTGCGTAATTTCGCTTTCAAACAACGTCCCTACAATACTGTACGGTAAGGTCTATTTTCCTTTACACACTAGCACAGGAAAATGAACACAACGAAAATTATTCCGAGGGACTGCATATAAATATGAGGCTGGGAGGCGTGACCAGTCTTAAGGCATATAATGGATAGGGATAACATTGGGACATACGAGGTTTTAGAAGTAAGCCATCGATATGCTGTTTAAATTTCTCAAGTTTACTTCAATTTCGGCGTGGGTTTAAATCCCCACAGGAGTTATTGACCTTAAATACATTAAACTGTAGGAGTGCTAAGTACGTCGTGCAAGCATGTGCGGTACGGTAAGATTCATTTTCCTTTACACGTAAGCATAGGAAAATGAATACAACAAAAATAATTATGATGGACTGCAAATCCACATGTGGCTGGGACGTGTGACGAGACGTAAAGGAAATAATCGATTGGAAGAACATTTATCGGATACGCGGTATTGCTTCTTAAGCGACGATATACTATTAATATACGTAGTATGCGAACCTTAACTCCTAGATAGAATATCACATGTATGAAATTTACTCTTTAGGGAATATTAAGATGTGCTGAACCATGTGACATGATTTTGCCAATCTTTTTGTTCGTAAATTAGAACACATAGACATCGATGGCTTAGACTGAATACCTCGTATCTCACAAAGTTCTTCCTAACCATTGTTTCCCTTAAGACTGGTCACACCTTCCAGCTACATTTGGGTTTGCAGTCCATCAGAACAATGTTCGTTGGGTTTATTTTCCTATGAGCACGAGTAAAGGAAAATGAACCTTATAAAAATTATACTCTAGGAGTTATTAAGTACGTCACTCAAACATCCTTCCCTATAGTACGGTACGGTAAGGTTCATTTTCCTTCACACATCGGCATAGGAAAAAAGAACGCAACGAACATTATTCTGATGGACTGCATATCCATGTGTGGCTGGGAGGCGTAACCAGTCTTACGGGAATTAATAGATAGGAAGAACTTTGTGAGATACGAGGTATTCAATATAGACCACCGACATGTGAAAATGACAGCAGAAACATGGAATAAATTTTCACATAGGAAGCAGACCGACACTGCGAACGAGTTGGCTACGTAATTTTTAGATGAATAGTTAATGATGATGTCGGCAGACCTGAAGATGGCTTTCCGCGGTTTCCCAGTTTCACACTTTGATGTAACTTAATGAAAACCACGTTTACTTCCTTCCCACACCTATCCATTTCAAATCCCATTGCCAGCATAAGACCTGCCTCTGCGGTGGAACGTAAATGAAATGAAGAAAGGATGCATTTTGGGAAGGTGGAGATTATGTGAGACGTTCCTAAAACTAGAGACCCCCTCGTAATTTAGCAGCTTGCGATTACATGGGATACGGTAAGACGAGAGGAGGCCTCAACAAATTTGAAAACAAATGTTGCAAAACGTTAAAAAAAGGACGTTTTATTTTCATGAAACTGCGAAGCAATTCGTGCAGCCTGGTGGAATATGAAAGGTGAACAAAGTGTATTGAGAGAAATTCTCAAGTACGACGAAATAGGATCATGAAACGTAAAGCTTGAAGTAAGAATGAAGTAACGGTGAGAGAGGCCCGTAAAAGCAAAATGAGGGAGTTCGGTGATAATTACTCTCCAGTATGGGCGAAGTAACACAGGAGAACTAAATTTAGTTCCAGTGAAACAAGAGAAAATAGAAAGATAAGAACTGTGTGATATACACCAAGTCTAAAATACGAGCAAAAGCAGAAATTAAATTAGCAGTAAAAATGAGGCAAGGAGAGTAAATTAATGATGTGAATTTATTACGCAGTACTTGGTGGATGAATATGACTCAAATGGGTTATGCAAAATTGTTATCCAAGCATTTGTTTGAACAGCTATAATTTGATTGGCCTTAATTAATTAGTTCATAATTTAAATTCAGGTTTTGAATGTGTCATTGACGATATGAGTTCTAAATGAGTATAATTCTTAATTAAATTAATATGAATGTAATATTTTGAAGTAATACTGAGCAACATGTCGCACTGACTATGAGCTTATTCATTACTAGAACAATCTACACCTTGATGAGCTTTTATATACAACTGCTTTACAATTTCGATGAAGAAAACGAACAAAACATGAAAACTGCTATAACTAAATCACCATTAACTGTTTTTTTTTTTTACAATTTGCTTTACGTCGCATCAACACGTATAGGTATTGTGGTGACGATGGGAGAGGAAAGGGGTAGTATTGGGAAGGAAGAGGCCGTGGCCTTAATTAAGATACAGTCTGGTGTGAAAATGGGAAACCACGGGAAAAAATCTTCAGGCCTGCCGACAGTGCAGATCTAACTCGCTATCCCACGAATGAATGTTCACAGCTGCGCGGCCCTAACCACACGGCCAACTCGCTGGGTATCACTCTTAATAATCAGGGAGTTATTGACCAGAACACATTGAAATAGGGACAATTACAGGGTTTTCCGTATAAAACCTGACCCATGCATTTGGATGAGCCAAGCTGTCCAGGTGGCTGGCTGGCTTCCCCCAAACCCGTGGCCCACCTGGCTGTCTGGCTCGCTTCCCACACTGTAGTCAGTATTCCGCGTTCTTTTCAGAAGACCTGAAGGAAATTAGCTTTACAGCAAGATATTTTTGTATGTAAATGTTGATATAAATACGAGTTGGCTCGTCGCATTCGTGCGGAGTTTATCAGGAGGGTCCCCGTGCCATTGCCTCCGTCCAGATTTTCAAATCAGGATCCTGTAAATACACTCATATTCATGAAGAACTGAACACCTTGAAAGACTAGAAGTAGGAAGTTCATATTCACAGGACATGTTAATTAGTATGTTCTGCAGAAACGATTAGCGTTTCAGTCACCTAGATTCAGCAGTGTCTTGTTGCGTAGTATTCACCGGGTCTTCCATGGACATAACTTGTTCCATGCGTGATGGCATCGACGCGTATGAGGCACGAAAGGCGTCCTGAGGTATAGCCATCCAATGTATATTCACCTGGTTCCACAGTTCATCTTTGGTGGTTGGCATTGGATCACAGCGCCGCACCCGTCTTTTCCCCATATCCCATACATTTTCGATTGGCGACAAGTCCGGTGATCGGGCGGGCCAGAGCAACAGACTGACGTCCTGTGACTACAAGAAGGCACGTGTTCGTGCAGCAACATGTGGTCCCGCAATGTCCTGCTGAAATATGGCGTCAGGGGTGTCGTGCAGAAAGAGTATGGCTACGGGCCGCAGGATTTCATTCACTTAGGTCAAACTGGTCACAGTGCCCTGGACACGCACCAACTGTGATTTGTGGTTGTACCCAATAGCACACCACACCATAAGGTCTTGAGTTGGCGCTGAATGTCTTGTGCGAATGTAGTCAATGTGATGCCTCTCCCCCCCTGTCTGCGGCGAACCAAAATGCGGCCATCATTTGCAAACAAACAGAACATGGATTCGTCCCAAAACACTATCTGCTGCCATTCCTGTCACCAGTGACGACGTTCCATGCGCCATTGCAGTCCAGCGTGTTTAGGCGCATTAGTCAAAGGGAGATGGAGAAGTGGACGACGCGCCGGTAACCCAGACAGTAATAAACGGCGACGGACTGTCACTCCTGATAATGCACGATGTGTTACACTGTACCACTGTTGCGCCAGAGCAGAGGAGGACGCAGATCTCTCCTGCAATGCCATTTGTATGAGGTGTCGATCTCCTCGGGGAGTGGTCTGGTTGGTGCGACCAGATCCATCTCGTCCTGTTCTACGGCCTTCTGTGAACCGTTCTGTACACAACCGTTGCACTGCCGATACATTCCTTGCCACACGAGCAGCAATTTCCCGGATGGATGCATCACGTTCTCTCATGCCAATATTGCGCCCTCTTTTAAACTCACTGATGTGATGGTACGGTTCTCGCGAACGTCTGCGAGGCATCTTATACGTCTGCTCAAGTCACACTGATCCATTACCTTCGGTTTATAACGACAACGAGAGCCGCAGGCACATTTCATCAGTGGTGGTGGTGGTGCACCGAGATATCGATGTGGACCTTGAACCTGCGGGCTAACATGATTCAAATGCTAATCATTTCTTCAGAACATACTAATGCACGTGTCCTGTGGATATGAACTTGGTATCTCGAGTATTTCAAGGTGTTCTGGGTTTATGAATATGAGTGTACAATTGAAACTAATGGTTCAGTGCTAACCAAGAAACACCTTAGAAGAAGTACAGTGTTAACAGAAGGAAACTTAGACGAAACTGGCCCAAACTCCATCATTTACCACAAAAATCACCACCCATATTAACACAGAAACATGGGGCTTCGTTGACTCCTGCACGTACAGCAACAAAATTATTAAATTTCACAACTTACAATTGCACACGTGTTCATCATTTACAACCAGCTGATCCCGCAGCGTGTGCAGTAACAAACATTATATTGGCCGAGCTAAATTGTTCCAATCGAAATGTGTTTACCCTTTACAGTGCATGTTTAGCTGCAGAAGGACGTCATTTCCAGCATTTGCTATGAGGTAAGAGTTTAGATTCATTTTTTTCTTATACTGTACATGCTGAATTACAGATATACGAAGCTAAGACCGAGTACAGGTTGGCTGTGGCCAGGTGGGCCACGAGTACAAAGGAACTAAGCCGGCCGGTCTTGGCTCACCCACGTTTGAGCGGCCAAGTTTTATACCGAAAACCCTGTATTTCCAATTCCACTGTAAGATATTCTTGAAATATTTTTCATTAATTTGGTGTTGTAACTTAGAGTAGTCGCTCGGGTGGCACTCTTGCAAAATACCCTGCGAATTGTCAACCCTGTTCGAAGTGTATAGCTGTTAACTTGCATTCGGGAGATAGTGGTTCGAACCCCACAGTCGGCAGCCCTGACGAATGTTTTTGGTATTTTCCCATTTTCCCACAAGGTAAAGACTGGTACAGTACCTTAATTAAGACCACACTCGTTCCTCCCCCAGTCCTCCCCCTGTCGTATCCCAGCTTCACCATAAGACCTTTATGAGTCAGTAAAACGTAGTATGAAGACCAACAAAATATTTAAAATAACAGTCAGAGTTCCAATTAGTCACATGCACTAGAACATAGACCGTCTGCACAACAGGTTGCTGGGAGAAAATTTACGCAAGCAGTAAGTAGATGGGACTCGTAACTACGATATCTACTAAAATGAAACAAAATCATTATCACTCAGCACTCAGTTTAGCATAATTTTGCCATTCGCATATTCAGTCTATTGAACTTCACTGATTAATGAAGAATAAATGTGTCTTAAATCAAGTACTTTAACATTTTTGAACTGTAGTGAGAGTGCTTTGGCTGCTGCCATTTCTTGAAGGATACAGTACTTTCGTATCCATCTCTTGGCACAGGCCAGAGTAAAGTGTAGCTTTCACCGAAGTCCCAGTCTCATCCATGGCTGTGACAATATGGAAGCTGCTTGGGGTATGGGTGGTACTGAGTAATGGCATTCAGAGCACGACTAGTGCATCTGAGTGTTACGAAAGGTGTTGCTCATAGGGTTAGTCGTGCTGCAATAGCACTTTCTGACCCAGTGAGGAAAGCAATGGCAAACTACCTCACTCCTCGCCTTGCCTAGTACGCCTCATTTTGGTGCTGCCATTGGTTTTTGCGGTTTCCTTATAACCGCATAACCTTTGGTGGTGTTACTTGAGGATCCAACCAGCCTCTGGGCTGATGACCTAACTGACAGACAGTGAGAGTGCTACATGTTTAAGATTCTTTTAGTTGTTATTGAACTGGGTCAGTTGGCCGTGCGGTTAGGGTCGTGTAGCTGTGAGCTTGCATTCGGCAAATGTGGATTTGATTCCCACCGTTGTTAGTCCTGAAGATAGTTTTTCATGGTTTCCCCATATTGAAACCAGGCAAATGCTGGGCTGTACCTTAATTAAGGCCACGCCCGCTACCTTCTCAATACTAGTATCTTCCCATCCTTCAGTCCTCGAAAAGCTTCGATATGTTATTGCTACGTTAAACCACTAGCAAGAATGAAAAATAAACATTTGTTGTTTTTGACCCTGCAAGAGACGTAGGAATTTGGAATTACATTGTGCAGCATTACTTGCCTGCAAGTAATGTGGAATCGTAGCATTACAACCCTTTCATAAGACAGCGTTGTCTGTCGAGAACACACCCACTTTAATGGAAACAGAAGAGGAGCGACTGTCCGTCTGCGCCACTGTTGTCAGTGTGGTTTACATATGATGAATCTAAGGTATTGGGTCTGTTATTCGTATACTATGGCGTGAAATCAAATTTATAATAAAACGCAATTCTAGTCGAATTCAGAATGGCAAGGCTCAAAATAAATCGAAGGTAATATTGCACCCTTTCTTACCGATTGTCAACATCTGCCTCTGGTTGTTGTAAATGTAGACTTCTGTTCTTAGGGGTTCCGGGTTCTTCAGTCACATGTTGATATGAATCGGAGGGTGGCGAATGGAAATATAATTTTTACTTGAAATAATATTTAAGAAGTGGGCTAAAATGAATTTATCAAACCATTAGTAGTAAGTTCAATAGATGTAAGGCATCGAATACAAAATATGATATTAATGAAACAGCTGACAGAAATTTGACCCAAATGTGGATAAAATGAAGACCTCAGAATTTTCTTTTATTGAGTTAAGTTGACGTTAAATGAAATTACCAGAATAGAATTCAATAATAAAGAAAGGAAATAGAAAAATCTGAAAATTACTATCGGATTACAAATAACGCCATCGGTCGATTCACTTGGCCCGTGAAGATTCAGTTTCCGCAACCGGGCTCCGACTTTTTCTTTAACTAAGTTATCCACGGATTATGAAATACCCCATAGGATATCATCAGCCACCGAATGGACCGTTAATCGAATCGAAACAAACTCCGGTTATAACTGAACCGATTAGTTATACACACACAAAAAAATTACTTTATAGGTTATCATGCTCCTTGGCAAGGCATGGCGCTCCAAAATTCAATATTATTAATCCTGATCTCTTTTTAAAAATACATGATCGCACCATGTTGTGCCACAACCAGACACCCAGAAATGAAGTTGATTTAATAAATAATTATTTTAAATCATACAAAATAATGTTCCACTGAACTGAAATATTTATAAAATAAAAGTAAACTTCATTTACATTGAAATTAACACAAAAGAAACTTTCAGGTTATGTTGGATTATAATATACTAATTTAAAATGAATAAACCAATAAACAATATCGCTTCACTGAATAACAAACTTAATCCGACCGTTTACTAATGGTACGAACAAAGAAAATAATAAACATCACCAGGTTATCAATAGCAAATAAGCGAACTTATATTAAACAAATGGTCTTCATCAAAATGGGGAAAACATAGTTCATTACAATAATCATTACCAATATTTTGGTAGGAAAAAAAGGTGAAACATCTCACTCACATTAAAGAAAGATTTGTTGTTCGGTTCAGTAATCACCACCACCATCATGACCACTGGAGAAATGTACTACTCAAAAGCTATGATCAGTACTATCATAAACAAAACTAAATTTTATCTTGAACATTTAACTTCAATGACAAGCACCAATAAAATCAGCTTACACACTATCGGACTAAACCTATCGTGTAATGATCATCCACAAAATGTTAACTATCTCTGGGATCAAATAACCACTGATCCTTGCAGACTGAGCTAACCATCTAATTTAACTCACGAATGCCGCTAAAATAACTAAGCACTGATCATTACAGATTGAACAGGATGTCTAATTCAACTGACAATCATCCATGAAAACAAACACGCTACTGATCGTTGCAGACTGAGTTGACTATCTAACTTGGATAATGATTAACACTGAAAATAGTCCGGCCCCGCGGTGTAGGGGGCAACGCATCCGACTGTCACCCGGCGACCCCGGGTTCGATTCCCGGCCGGGTCAGGGGTTTTTAAATTGTAAATGATTAATATCCATGGCCTGGGGACTGGGGTGTTTGTGTCGTCTTTAACGTTCCCTTCCTCACATTCAACACTTTACACCTCCGCCATTTAAAAAAGCACGCAGGTTCCTCACAAATGGTGCAAGTAGGGGCAAAAGATATTTCTAGGTGGACGCCCCGAGCAAGTAGCATTTAAAAAAAACACTGAAAATAAACGCAGCATTGATCATTGCAGACTGGACCGGATGTCTAATTTGACTAACAAACTTCCAGGAAAACAAACTAACTACTGAACATTGCAGACTGAATTGACTATCTGACTTGTCTAATGAATAACACTGAAAATAAACTGATCACTGATCATTGCAGACTGAACCGGGTGTGTAATTTTGGTAACAACTATCATCAAAAATAAACTAACTTTGTAAACTAGTGACCTCTCCAATGCTGGATGTTAATTCATTGCTATTCATAAAACACGGAATAACGACATGATAAATCATTCTTCCGTCGTTATGTCTCTTATCAATATATGGTTCTAATTATTTACAAGTTATCCCGTGTGGTCGGCTATCACCTAACCATCTTCAATCAACACATGTGAGTCCAAGTCACACTCACTGTTACACGTAACGACACGAACACTGGCAAAATTATATAAATTAAATCTCACAACGAATATAACGAATCCACGAAACCAAAAGAGAATCGGACCGATTCGGTAACAAACGAAATCCAAATATTTATTCCGATATCCATAAAAACATTCATCTTTTTCCCAGTCATAGCTATTGTCCTCAATAAATGTCGCAGCTCGAATATCCTTTAATCTTCTTTAAATCCCAAAATGACAGTGCCACATTTACAGAATGATAAAAAGTAATATTAAACTTACATGCTTACGGAATAATATTTTATTTCAGAATCCCGGACTCTTCTCTTCTTGCTCCCCTTGCTAATTGAACATCTGACTTGAACACCTGTTCTTGCTTGCCTGTCTGCGGTGACATTAATAATAAAAGAATCTCCTTGAAACAAGCCATACTTCTCTCATCCACCTGATAGTAGAATCATTCTCCCTATAAATTTCCTGACATCAAAATATCTGAGATCGCATAGTGTTAGTTGCAATACTCCCTCGGGCCAAAAACGTTTTCGCTCGGAATCCAAACCACAGGTATCATAAATGTCGTCTCTGGCATCCCACTACGTAGTTCCACGGGGCATTACTTCTCGGACTTCATAATCATATCGGGGGGTATTCTTATCCGCACTGCCTGAATAATTAACACATAAAATTTCACTATACCTATTTTCCCATATATATTCCACTATTCGCTTTCTTCACATTCGGGCTCCATTGGCTTCAAACGTAGCTACTCGGCCTCAGATAGTTTCTCTAAAGATCTTACATGGCCTGTGTTAATTTCACATGTTACATTTAATATCATGGCTTATTTCAGGTTCCTCGAACTTCTCACTACCCCATAGAAAATACGGCACAAAGTATTCCCTACTTAAAATTTTGACGTGATAAAATATTAACTGATATTGGCAAACAGAAAAAAATTCCTAACACTTGAAGTACTTTTATAGCATTTATTTTGCCATCAAAATCTCAACATACAAATTATCTTAAAACAAAACGAAAGGCTACAGCCGACCTTTACCCGATACCTTCCCGAATAAATTTTATAAACCTCAAATGAAAATCTGAGATTTGGACATCGGACCTCGCGCACAATAATTTCTGCCAATAACCACATGAGCAACATCTTGCCTCACAAAGAACTCAATTATTTACGCACACAAACAAAACACAAGATATCGGCCTGAAACTTCGACCATTTTCTGTTAAACATATCGCCGCAGAATACAGTTAAATAACACACTTCATATCACTAACTTTGTTAGTTTGTTGAACGGTGGACGCCATCAGGCGAGGCAGTTCGCCTGTGCTTATGACCCTTACCCTGTCATTACACTGCACATGGACAACATATCAAAAGTTCTTTCCCTTAATTTATATCACACTAATAATTCATACTTGCATTTTTCATCTTATTAATATACCAGGTGGTACAGCTGCCCCTATTTTTTCCCGAATATATGCAACCAGCTAGGACGTATATGCCTCTTAGTCCCATCTTGCGCAACACCTTACAGCAATGTTATGTGCAGTTAACCCGATGTAGACTTCTCCGCACAATGGAAAAATGGTACAAGAGGCAGTAAGTGAGGTCCATCTCAAAAACACTGTATCATTTTATGTAGAGCGGTGTCCAATACTCTACTAATTTTTACGAAATGTTACTATACTGTATAAACCATAAACACGCCTATAGCTGTCGTAGAGAATTGCGCACCTGATTGGTCCAAGAGGCCATTTTCTTTTGATAGAAAGGGCGGTCGTGGTATCATAGAAAACGTGATAGGGTAAGACCAATTACAGACATATCAATGCACCACCATTTTGTACAGTCTCATCACATCGAAATTGATAGAAACGTGTTTTGCACTGTAGTTTATAATCTGTGGCACGCAAATGCTGTACAGCAGATGTGATAGCTTACGCCATGTAATTACTACCGTTAGAGCGATCAAAAAAGGCATAAAACGGGACCATAAGGCTGTAACTCATCAGTAACTTGTCGAAGCGGGAACTTCCGCTCTCCTCGTGAATACAGAGTTACAAGGATGGCGCTTGTACGTTGCAAATAACTGCGCGGAATTACGTATGGAAGTCGTACCTCGGTAGGTTACTTGAAGCAGGAAGGGTTCCAACCATTCTTGAGTCATGCATTTTTTAATGTCATTTCGTATTCGCCTAGGCATCGTTTACGAAGACCTTTCTGAAGTCTCCGATATTCTTCTACGGAAGTTATAATAAACAGGTATCATAAATATCGCCACATACGCACCGATTGTGAATACCACCTGAAACATAACGCTGGACTCATTCAACCAAGTAACATGTAGAAAATGGTTGCAACTATCTGGACGTAAGAGAGACGCGATTCTTTAGTTCACTGTGGTGTTTGCACATTCGAGTTCAGAACTTTTAACATCAACGATCAGTATCGAAGCGATAGCCTAGGTAATTCCATTAGTACAGAGCTACGAGACCAATTCTTTGTCGCCTGCAGTGGCTACATGGCACCAATCGCAGCGAGCATACGATATGTTAGCAGGCATTTAGAGTTCGAATCTAGTTACGAGCTTTTTAATTTTATTTTTATATTGTACTTGTAAGGCCATTCGTAATAAATACTTAACGTTCTTAAGTCTCAAAAGTAATTTGCCACCTTTACAAAGAAAGCATACATATGGAAGGAATAATAACATGCGACTTCCATATGGCAAACGACTACAGGGAATGAAGCGCAGTGCACGTGTTGTCAACATTCTGACCCACCCATTCAACCAAGCAACTGCGCACGTTCGACTCGAAGACCAACTAACAGCGGTCTACACTTCATACGTAGGGCACATGAAACAGCATATCGTAATCCTAGCAGCAACGTGTGAGCACGTAATGTACGGTTAGCAAGAAAGCAAACATTATGTATTCACGGGATGGTTATGTGAATATGGTACTACTTTATGGAGAAGCAAGGCAAAAAAGCACGGGAAGCCAGACCCTTGTATCAAGAACGATTTCCTGGACGAAGGCTGCCAACTGCAGATACATTTCGACGTGTTGAAAGACGGTTGCGTGCAACGGGGTCATTTCATACATTACCCCCCGTTCGGGATGCTCCAGTGACGTCTGGAAATAACGACGAAGCTGTTCAAAATGCAATTGCATACAACCCGCACACAAGCTCACGGGCCATAGGAAATGAACTGAACATCAGTCATGTATCTGTACTGCGAATATTGCACCGCCATAAATTCCACCCTTTCCATCAACAGCTGCACCAGGAACTTCACGGAGATGACTTTCCAAAACGGATAGAATTTTCGCAATGGATATTACAAAGAGTTGAAGCTGACTCGAATTTCTTAATGGACATTCTCTTTAGTGATGAATCCAGATTTCACAACAACGGAACTGTTAAACGTCACAACGTCCATTACTGGAGTGTTGAAAATCCTCACTGGATCAGGGGAGCTCGATTTCAGGTACAATGGGGCGTCAACGTGTGGTGCGGGATACTAGGTGACAAGATAACTGGACCATATTTCTTCGAAGGAAACCTCACGGGACGACGCTATCTAGAGTTTCTTCGTGAGTACCTCCCACTCTTATTGGAGGATGTGCCCCTTATGACACGGTTACGGTTGTGGTTCCAGCAGGATGGAGCTCTTCCACACTGGTCGTTGGCAGTACGGAACCACTTGCATAGGACATATCCTGGACGATGGATTGGACGAGGTGGTCCGGTCACATGGCCGGCTAGATCACCTGACCTTACTCCACTCGACTTTTTCCTGTGGGGATATTTAAAGGACAGAGTCTATGAGCAGAGAGCCCGAATCATTTACGGCGGCTCATCACGGAAGCCTGCAGGCAGATTCCACCACATATGTTGCAGCAAGCAAGAATGTCTCTCCTCCACCGTGCTCAGATGTGCATTAACGAAGCAGGTGGTCATTTTGAACATTTGCTTCATTAATCGAATGGCCATGCGTAAGCCCATCGCACCGCTGTCGGTACAATCTCACTTTATTGCAAATAGCTCTTTTAAGAGCTCCTTAAAAAACAAACATAGCTGAGTACCTGCAATATGAGAACTGATCATGATTTAGATTTGTCGTCAACAACACGGCTCTCACGAACATCAACAACGCAATAAAAATACTCGTCGTACATAGGACTCGAACCGCCTAGTAACGAACACCGGTACTCTCCTCTAACTTTCAGCAAGCTACGCTATCACGGGTTGCTGTTTAGCGCTCTTGTGTTGCTGCTACTTCTAGTCATTCACCAATAATATTCTCTGTACAGGACGTTTCTGCGACACATAACTTTTAACGATTCTTTACCATCAATCGGTATTTTATCATTAATGCTGATTTGCTTGACACGAATAAACGAATTATGGAAAGCGTTGTAAGAGCAGACATTGTAGTGAGTAGTCAAGGTCAATATTTTTAGGTTCGACTATAATCTGCGGGTTGCATAAAACTGCGTGAATAGGGGCAGCTGTACCACCCGGTATATATATTACTAGCAGTTACCCGCGGCTTCGCTCGCGTGGATTTCGTAAAATTATAAAATAATCATTCCTCGGTACTGTACTAAGACATTATCTGAAAAGCCCTAAGTATAAACACTCACCGAGAAGTTGAGTTTCATTTACCCCGGAAACTCTGTCTAAACCACGTTTGTGTTATTGCCTTTTGGGGCTAAAATGACCATGCAACATAGAAATGTACATGTGAGAAAGTCTTCTCTCAAATCGATTTTTTTAAATATATTTTTAAGGGAGATTCTAAATATCAATTTCCATGTCGTAACATTTTCAGTTTTTGAGAAAGGCTATAAGAACCCTCATAAAAAGAATTCAACCCCTTTATCAGTCCTTCCCATTTTCTGAAAAAAATGCATGTTCCATTACTAAGGAGATTATAATTAGGCCTACCAATTTTTGGGTTTGTAACATATTATTCACTTCTTTTCTCCCCCACCCCTCCCCCGTTAAGCGACTTTTCCGAAAACAAAAAAGGAAACACGTGTTCCTGTATTTTTAAAGGTCTTTCCAGATACCAAGTTTCATGTCTGTAATATGTTAAGATTTTTATACAGGGTGTTAGGTGTATACGTGCAGATATTAAGCTAGTCGGCTAAGAAAAATACATCTCATAATATATGCTATGTTATTTTTACCTTGTCCTATTAGTTTGCCCATAACTGAGCCAAATATTTCAGGACCTAATGTGTTTTGAACGGCCGTAGCAGGATACGCCGGTGATGTCATTCTGTCCACGCGTAGCGGAAGTACAGTAGCCGAGTATAGGGCTTGTTGAACCTGTTTTTTATCGCAGGCCAACACATGTTGTTGTGCACTTCCCCTAAAGGCTTGGCAAGTAGAAGAGGATGACTCACGTGCCAGGTCACTTGCTGTACTCGAAAACCGGTGTAGGGTACTCTGTGTGAAAAGTACACAGAATACTTACAGTGACGTCGAAGATCCGTACAAGTACATACGTGCGAATCAAGTGTTGTGTATTTGTGTGCGAATTTTAAGACGTCAATGGCATTACTCAGTGATCCAAGCTGACAAAATGAAAGGAAATGGTTAATAAGTAAATGAAATATGGGCGCAACATTTCTGTGCTGTTATTGCGACAGTCTACGATGAATTTCTGACAATAGACAATGCGGGTTGTCTATGCTTATTCATAAACTTTTTAGGTCATTGAAAGGACGGTGGACACTGAAAGAAAAGGCTATAAGTATTCAGTGAAATTGTTATTAATGAGACAAATTTCAAAAACCGTAGTTGCATCCATCGTGAACATTGCTCGAAGGAAAAAGACCTACTGTGGAATTGCCGCCGGGCATTTCTAATAGAAGGCTTATTCTGCTTTTTCCTAATCTGTTTACCCTCCAGGGTTGGTTTTTCATGGGACTCAGCAAGGGATCCCACCTCTACCGCCTCAAGGGTAGTGTCCTGGAGCGTGAGACATTGGATCGGGGATACAACTGGGGAGAATGACCAGTACTTCACCCAGGCGGCCTCACCTGCTATGCTGAACAGGGGCCTTGCGGGGGTATGGGAAGATTGGAAAGGATAGACAAGGAAGAGGGAAGGAAGCGGCCGTGGCCTTAAGTTAGGTACAATCCCGGCATTTGCCTGGAGAAGGGGGAACTACGGGAAACAACTTTCAGGATGGCTGAGGTGGGAATCGGAACACCTCTACTCATTTGACCTCCCGAGGCTAAGTGGACCCCGTTCCAGCCCTCGTACCACTCTTCAAATTTCTTGTCAGAGCTGGAAATCGAACCCGAGCTTCGGGGGTGGCAGCTAATCACACTAACCACTGCACCACAGAGGCGGACGGAAGGCTTATTACTGAACAGTAAGTACCGATAGGTAAAATGATGACTGTAATGGACCCGTTTAATTAGAACTTCCGTAAAAATAATATTACTACTACTACTCCTACTACTACTACTACTACTACTACTACTAATAATAATAATAATAATATCTTTACGTTCCACTAACTAATTTTCACGGTTTTCGGAGACGCTGAAATGCCAGAATTTTTTATCGCAGTATTTTTTAAAGCAAATAAATCTACAGACACGAGACTGACGTATTTGAGCACCTTCAAATACCACCGGACTGAGCCAAGACCAAGCCTCCCAAGTTGGGTTCAGAAGGCCAGCACTTTACGCAGTGCTGCACCAATCATCTTGCCGGGCTGAGTGGCTCAGATGGTTGAGGCACTGGCCTTCTGAGTCCAGTCTTGACAAGGTGCTCAAATACGTCAGCCTTGTGTCAGTAGATTTACTGGTACGTGAAGAACTCCTATCGTACTAAATTCCTGCAAATCCGCGTCCCCGAAAACCGTGAAAAGTAGTTAGTGGGACGTAAAGCCAATGACATTATTATCATCATCTTACCTGCACAGTTCATAGGGGTATCTTACCTGGAGTTCCTCATAGGTACGTTATTAGAGCTTTCAGAGGACGCTCCGTTTCGACTACGCCGAAACATGTGGTTTTTACACGATGGTCCACCACCTGATATAAGCCGCTTACTGCGTGATCATTTGGATCAGTCCTTTGGTCTATGGCGAATAGGACGACATGGACCCATCAATTGGCCCGCCAGATCTCCAATGGATATTACGGAAGACTGGATTCGGAGAAGTGATTTTCTTTTGTTAGTTGCTTTACGTCGCACCAACACAGACAGGTCTTATGGCGACAATCGGACAAGAAAGGCCTAGGAATGGTAAGAAAGTGGTCGTGGCCTTAATTAAGGTTCAACCCCCGCAATGCCTGGTGTGAACTTGGGAAACCACGGAAGACCATCTTCAGGGCTGCCGACATTGGGGTTCGAAGCCCCAATCTCCCTGATGCGAGCTCACAGCTGTGCGCTCCTAACCGCACGGCCAACTCGCCGGGTACGGAGAAGTGAAGCCTGCAGAGTAGTCCAGGGAGGTCACTTGAACAATTGCTACGTGTTTCGCATTGGTATGTCAGATGTTACACCATTTCTGCAGCGTATTGAGTTGGGAGTTCAGTTCTCAATCGATGTAGTATTTTGAGTCTCGATAGTTCGATATTCTCATAAATCCGAGCAGAAAAATTGAAGTACCGGTAACAAAAATTATAAATCTAGAGTTTCAGTTCGCGATTGCCTTGTACGTGGCGCAAGCTGAACACAACACACGGAAGACGTGCTTGTTAAAACGCTAGATATTGACCTTGAACACAGCATGGCAGTTCTTCATTCTACACTGTACTGGTTTGGGTACATTGCGTGTGTGTGTCTGTTGGTGTGCATGTTTGATGTTTATACACAAAACCTGTTTGTCACACTTTGCCCTCTAGTGCTAACCACAATACGAAGATATACCTGACTCATCGCAAAGAGACCTGGTTCTGGTCTTACGCATACTATCCTGTAGTAAACTACTGCGAGCGATGTAGGCACGGGTGAAGTACATTTCATCTTGTTTCCTCCTACACCACGCATATTTTACTATTTTCTTCCCTGCCTTTCAGCTCCTAATGACTTGATAATACCGGTAATGTTATTTGCTTTACGTCCCACTAACTACTCTTACTGTTTCTGGAGGCGCTGAGGTGCTGTAATTTAGTCTCGCAGGAGTTCTTTTTATGCGCCAGTAAATCTACCGACACGAGGCTGACTTATTTGAGCATCTTCGAATACCATCGGACTGAGCCAAGATCGAGCCTGCCAAGTTGGGGTCAGAAGGCCAGCGCCTCAACCGTCTGAGCCACTCTGCCCGGCAGCAAAAATTATTATTATTATTATTATTATTATTATTATTATTATTATTATTATTACCGGGCGAGTTGGCCGTGCGGTTAGAGACGCTTGGCTGAGAGCTTGCATCCCGGAGATAATGGGTTCGAATCCCACTGTCGGCAGCCCAGAAGATGGTTTTCCGTGGTTTCCCATTTTCACACCAGGCAAATGCTAGGGCTGTACCTAAATTAAGGCCACGGCCGCCTCCTTCCAACTCCTAGGCCTTTGCTATCCCATCGTCCTATAAGACCTATCTGTATCGGTGCGTCGCACCGACACAGATAGGTTTTATGGCGACAGATATAACTAAGGACTAGGATCGGGAAGGAAGCAACCGTGGTCTTAATTAAGGTACAGCCCTAGCATTTGCCTGGTGTGAACATGAAAAACCACGGAAAATCATCTTTAAAGCTGCCGACAGAGGAATTCGAAGCCAGTACATCCCGAATATTGGATACTGTTCGAACTTTCGCGACTGCTACTATCAAGCTCGGTGATGATTTAAGAGTGGATTTCTGCCGCTGGTTAATTGATCAAGCACTCAATCCAGAATTTCTGTCAAGTGTATTAGTGACACATAAGGCAATTTTTATAGAAGGAGTGTTTAATATTTAGTATACCAAGGCAACCTCTAGCACCGGCTCTCAATTAATATCTGGATGGATGCAGTGAGAAGTCTGTCTCTTTGACCAATCGTCTTTTTATTAGCGTTATTTTGCTTTACGTCCCACATACTATTTATACCGTTTTCTGAGACGCTGAGGTGACGAAATTTCATATCGCAGGAGTTCATTTACGTGCCAGTATTTCTACGACACGAGACTGACGTATGTGTGCCCCATCAAATATCATCAGACTGAGCCAAGATTGAACCTGCCAAGTTGGAGGTCGGAAGATAAGGACCTCAACGGTCTCAGACACTCAGACCGGTACCAATCACCTTACTTGCATAAATTTGATCGGTGTAGCTTTCCTTATGGTGACGATGGGACGGGAAAGGGCTAGTATCGGAAAGGAAGCGATCGTGGCATTCATGACGTTACAGCCCCAGCATTTGCCTGGTGTGAACATGGAAAACCACGGTAAACCACCTTTAGGGCTGCCGACAGAGGGGTTGGAACCCACTATATCCCACTCATGAGCTGTGGAATATCCCCATTCAATAGGACAAGGCAGTTCCCAGCACCGGTTCTAATTAATATCAGGATGGGTGTAGTTGGAGGTCGGTTACATCTTTTTATTAATGTTATCTTGCTCCTGTACAGTAGATACAGTACGTTACTGGAGCTTTCAGAGGACGTGTCGCTTCGACTACGCCGAACCACGTGGATTTTACACGATGGTGCAGACATTTCCTCAACGGTAGACAGGACGATGTGGAACTATCAATTGGCCAGCCCTTATTCCAGTGGATTGTTATGCCTGGGGGGGCATGAGAAACAAAGTATACCGAACTGAGGTAACCACTTCGGATGACCTCCGTGAACGTATGTTTAAGCACCAGAGGATATTCTGAACCACAGTGGTGTCTTGGCTCGAATGACAAGTTGCTTTACGTCGCACCGACACAGATAGGTATTATAGCGATGATGGGGCAGGTAAGGGTTAGGAGTGGGAAGGAAGCAACCATGGCCTTAATTAAGGTACAGCCCCAGCATTTGCCTCGTGTGAAAATGGGAAACCACGGAAAACCATCTTCAGGGCTACCGACAGTGGGGTACGAACCCACTATCTCCTGAATACTGGATACTGGTAGCACTTAAGCGACTGCAGCTATCGAGCTCGGTGTACCAGTAAATGTACCGACACGAGGCTGACGTATTTGAGCACCTTCAAATACCACTGCACGGGGCCAGGTTCGAACATGCGAAGTTGGAGTCAAAAGGCTGGCACCTCAACCGTTTTAGCCACTCAACCAGGCAGGAAGCACGAAATGTAGGTACGTTTAATTTACTTAGTTGTATAATATGTCCATTTTTCGTTTGAAACAAAACGTTCGATGTGCTTCGATAATTCAATTCTGATTCTGCTCATATGGATATCCTATGCCATGCATTTGTTCGTTGGCGCAAGGAACTGTCTTCCTTCTTCTACCTTTACGCAATGCACAACGGGGATCGTACCGCATTTCACGTCCCGGCGTGCGTATCCCAACCAATAATTATATCACACGCTCGTACAGGTCGCGCACCGACACAGGTTTTCAGGTCATTTCCATACTCACTAGACCACAGGGCTGACGACCACAGATATCCCTATCCCCTAAAGGACGTAACAGCAAATGAACCAGTATTAACGCTGAGAATTCAATACATCTCCAGGGTCCGAAACCGATAACTAGTGTTGTCTGAAACCCCTAAGACGGAAACTAAATACTAACAACATCAAACCAGTCTGGCGATAATGTAACGTAACATGTTGTAGACTGGTAGCCTTCAGCTGTTACCGTAGGTCAGTTGCTCGTAAACATACAACCAGTTTGGCAAGTATATTACGTAACATCTCGTGGCATTGAATAGGGAGCGCTCAGCTGTCACAGTAGTCCATTTGCTCTTAAACATAAACAGAACGGAAACCAGTTTGGCAGGGATGGCGCGTGACTTGCCTGTTATCAAAGGAAAGCTATTCATTCACAAGAACAAGGCATACTACCTATTCTAAAAACATCGTACCCCTTTGCTCTCGAAAATAACTTCCGAGGATTACTAAAAGTTTGATATATAGTGGTTCGTCACATCGTTCTCTATTGCTACAATAAATATCTGCACGTATACACCTAACCACCTGTATATCATCATCATCATCATCATCTGTTTACCCTCCAGGTTCGGCTTTTCCCTCGGACTCAGCGAGGGATCCCACCTCTACCGCCTCAAGGGCAGTGTCCTGGAGCTTCAGACTCTTGGTCGGGGATACAACTGGGGAGTATGACCAGTACCTCGCCCAGGCAGCCTCACCTGCTATGGTGAACAGGGGCCTTGTAGGGGGATGGGAAGATTGGAAGGGATAGGCAAGGATGAGGGAAGGAAGCGGCCGTGGCCTTAAGTTAGGTACCATCCCGGCATTCGCCTGGAGGTGAAGTGGGAAACCACGGAAAACCACTTCGAGGATGGCTGAGGTGGGAATCGAACCCACCTCTACTCAGTTGACCTCCCGAGGCTGAGTGGACCCCGTTCCAGCCCTCGTACCACTTTTCAAATTTCGTGGCAGAGCCGGGAATCGAACCCGGACCTCCGGGGGTGGCAGCTAATCACACTAACCACTACACCACAGAGGCGGACATTTTTTTATACATACTGTAGATATATCGGTACTCATTTTCAAAATTCATCCAATTCTTCAATTCTCTTCAACCCATTAAGTGTATTTTCCGAAAATAAAAAACCGTGTTTGTTTTCGGAAATTCACGAAAAGGGGATAAATAATAGAAAAATTCGTCGATTTATTTTTTATGAGGATTATTATATCTCCAAAAGCTAAACATGTTACAGACCTTGACGCAAGTGCGATAACATGTATAACGTGAAAACAATGTCAACTAAGGAGATTCAAAAATACCAATTTTCATGTCGGTAACATCTCCAGTTTCCGAAATATGTCTCCTCATAAAAAGAATTAAATTTCTTCGTCTCTTCTGTCCACCCCTTCTCCCTTTAAGTGGATATTTTGAAGGCAAATAATACGTGTTTTCCTTCTTTACATATTTTCACCCTTCCCAGCCCCCTTTAAGTTGATTTTTCGAAAACAAAGACATACGTGTTTATTTTTAAAGGAGATTACAAATCCCATGTTTCACGTTAATGTGTCCACACCGACGCACACGAGCTGCAGTCATTTTATTCACATATATTCACAAATTAACACACATAAACTTGAAAATGAAATGTCGTATGGCTTTTAGTGCCGGGATATCCCAGGACGGGTTCGGCTCGCCAGGTGCAGGTATTTCTATTTGACTCCTGCGCGTCGTGATGAGGATGAAATGATGATGAAGACAACACATACACCCAGCCCCCGTGCCACTGGAATTAACCAATTAAGGATAAAATCCCTGACCTGGCCGGGAATCGAATCCGGGACCCTCTGAACCGAAGGCCAGTACGCTGAACGTTCAGCCAACGAGTCGGACACACATAACCTTGGTCACTGTTGTCAAAACCAAAACATTCACATCACAAACCGCCATTTAAAGACAACTGCCAATCCCTGCACATCGAGATGACAACATTGAAACGCAAATAATACAGTTGACTGCTTAAAAGCATGTCGTATACGTGGTCACAAGTATAACCTTGCTATACCATGACTCTTCAACCTATAACTTCCAAATCATAACTCAGCAGTAACTGACTTCACCGTCAAGATCGTCTCTTTATATAATATGTGCATGGCCAGACTCCTAAAAAGTTAGATTACAAAATATGTCTTCGTGAAAATTCTAGAGTGCGTAATACACAGTTTATAATATATGGAACCTCCCCTGCGAACCATATGACCTTGCCGAGGTGGGGAGGCTTGGGTGTCTCAATGAAGCAGATAGCCAAGCCGCAGGTGCAACCGTATCGGATGGGTATCTGTTGAGAGACCAGAATAATGAATGGATCATCGAAAGGGGGGTAGCAGCCTTTCCGAATTTGCAGCGGCGGCAGTCTGCATGATTGACGGATATGGCCTTGTAAAAATACTCAACATGGCTCAGCTGTGTTGGTACTGCTACACGGCTAAAAGCAACGGGAAACTGCAGACATTACTAACTCCCGAGGACATGCCGCTCTCTCTGTATGAATGATGTACTGATGAAGGTTTTCTCCCGGGTAAAATATTCCGGAGGTTAACTAGTCCCCCATTCGGATCTCCGGGTGGGGACTACACAAGAGGGGGCGATCATCAGGAAGATGGATACTGACATTCTGCGAGACAGAGCGTGGAATGTTAGAAGTTTGAATCGTTGTGGTAGATTACATAACCGGAAAAGGGAGATGGATAGACTAAAGTTAGATGTAGTTGGTATAAGTGAAGTACGTTTGCAGAAAGAACAGGAATTTGGTCAGGCGAATGCCGAACTATGAACACAAAATCAAACAGGGGAAATGCAGAAGATGGTTTCATAATGAATAAGAAAATAGGGCTGCGGGTAAGCTACTACGACCAGCATAGTGAATGAATTATTGTCGTCAAGATAGACACCAAACCAATGCCCACCACAATAGTGCAGGTCTATATGCCTACTAGTTCAGCGGATGATGAGGCAATCGGAAGAATATATGAAGAGATAGAAAATTTAATACAATGTGTAAAAGGTGACGAGAATCTAATTGTGATGGGAGACTGGAATGGAGTGGTAGGCCAAGGAAGGGAGGGTAGTAGGAGAACTCGGATTGGGACATAGGAACGAAAGAGGAAGTCAGCTGGTTGAATTCTGCACTGATCATAATTTAGTCCTTGCCAATACTTGGTTCAAACGCCACAAATGACGGCTGTATACGTGGAAGTGACCTGGAGACACTGGAAGGTATAAAATAGACTTCATTATGATTAGACAGACATTCAGAAACGATGTTGGATTGCAAAACTTTCCAGGAGCAGACGTACACTCTGACCACAACTTGTTGGTCATGAAATGCCATCTGAAGTTGAAGAAATTGAAGAAAGGAAAGAATGCAAAAAGATGGGATCTAGACAAGTTGAAAGAAAATAGTGTGAGGGATTGTTTCTAGGAACATGTTGTACAAGTGCTAAATGAAAAGGCTGAAGGAAACACAATAGAGGAAGAGTGGTTAGTCATGGAAAATGAAGTCATTAGGGCTCCTGAAGAAGTATTAGGAAGGAAGAAAAGGTCAACTAAGAATCAGTGGATAACTCAGGAGATACTAGACCTGATCGATGAATGACGAAAGTACAAGACTGCTAGAAATGAAGAGGGCAGAAAGTAATAGAGGCAATTAAAGAATCAAGTGGATATAAAGTTCAAGGTAGCTAAGGAAGAATGGCTGAAGAAGAAGTGCAAGGATGTCGAAGATTGTATAGTCCTGTGAAAGGTAGATGCTGCGTACAGAAAACTCAAGGTAACCTTTGGAGAAAGGAAATCTAGGTGTATGAATATTAAGAGCTCAGATGGAAAGCCACTTCTAGGGAAAAGAGAGAAAGCAGAAAGTCGACGGGGAGCATATCCAACAGTTGTAACAAGGTAAAGATGTAGATAATTTGCTTCTGGGACAAGAAGAAGCTGTTGATGCTGATGAAATGGGAGGCCCAATATTGAGGTCAGAGTTTGACAGAGCTGTGAGCGACCTAAATAGGAACAAGGCACCTAGAATTGATGACATGCCCTCTGAATTACTGACTGCCTTAGGAGAAACCAGCATGGCAAGGTTATTCCATTTAGTGTGTAAGATGTATGAGACAGGAGAATTCCCATCCGATTTTCTGCAGAATGTTATAACTATTTCTCAAGACAGCCGTTGATGAGAGGTGTGAAATCTACCGCACCTTTAGTTTAGTTTCTCATGCCTGCAAAATTTTAACACATATTATTTACAGAAGAAAGGAAAAACAAGTTGAAGCTGAGTTTGGAGAAGATCAATTTGGCTTCAGAAGTAATGTAGGAACACGTGAAGCTATCCTGACTTTACGTCTGATCTTAGAGGATTGAATCAAGAAGGACATGCCCACGTACATGGCATTCGTAGATCTAGAAAAGGCATTCGATAATGTTGATTGGACCAAGCTATTTAAGATTCTGAAGGTGACTGGCATCAGATACCGAGAACGATGAATTATATACAGTCTGTATAAAATCAGTCTGCAGGGATAAGAATCGAGGGCTTTGAAAAGGAAGCAGCAATCCAGAAAGGAATGAGGCAAGGCTGCACTTTGTCCCCCCTCCTTTTCAATGTTTACATAGTACAGGTAATAAAGGAAATCAAAGAAGAATTTGGAAAGGGAATCACAATGCAAGGAGAGGAAATCAAGACCTTGAGATTTGCCGATGATATTGTTATTTTATCTGAGACTGCAGAAGATCTCGAGAAACTGCTGAATGGTATGGACAAAGTCTTGGGTAAGGAGTACAAGATGAAAATAAATAAGTCCAAAAAAAAAAGTAATGGAGTGTAGTCGAACGAAGTCAGGTGATGCAGGAAATATTGGATTAGGAAATGAAGTGTTAAAGGAAGTAGATGAATATTGTTAGTTGGGTAGTGAAATAACTAACTATGGTAGAAGTAAGGAGGACATAAAATGCAGACTAGCACAAGCAAGGAAGAGCTTTCTTGAGAAACATTAATATAGGAATTAGAAAGATGATTTTGTGGAGCGTGGCATTGTATGGAAGTGAAACATGGACGATAACTAGGTCAGAAAAAAGAGAATAGAAGCTTTTGAAATGTGGTGTTACAGAAGAATGCTGAAGGTGAAATGGATAGATCGAATCACGAATGACACGGCTAAATTTGACAACAACAAGAGATAGAATGATAGGACAGATCTTAAGACACCCAGGACTTGTTCAGTTGGTTTTTGAAGGAAGTGTAGGTGGTAAGAACAGTAGGGGTAGACCAAGGTATGAATATGACAAGCAGTTTAGAGCAGATGTAGGATGCAATAGTTACGTAGAAATAAAATAGTTAGCACAGCATAGGGTGGCATGGACAGCTGCATCAAACCAGTCTATGGACTGATGACTCAAACAACAATAACAATGTACGGAATATTCTAAATCGTTCTACTGTCCATACCATTCTGGAAGTTACAATGTGTTTCACAATTATGGATTACAACTTATATAAACAAGCAAGAATAAATTATAATATTAATCTACAGGTATTTACATTAAGTGAACTGATATATAATGTCTATATACCATACACGGTTCATGACTTAACCTCAAAAACACATCATGTATAAATGATGTAATAATAATAATAATAATAATAATAATAATAATAATAATAATAATAATAATAATAATAATAATAAATGGATAGTCTTCACAGCTATACATTCATTAATAATAATAATAATAATAATAATAATAATAATAATAATAATAATAATAATAGTAATAATAATAATAATAATGTTAATAATAATAATAATAATCGTGTTCGTAGTAATAATAATATTTCGTACTCGATATTTGCATCAGTTATCCATGGGTGAGAGAATATTTTTTTCAAGTTGTACCTGTTATCGCACTTGCGTCAACGTCTGCAACATCTTTAGCTTTTGCAGATATAAGTATCCTCGTACAACTAAATCGACGAAATTTTCTATCCTTTCCCCCCTTTTAGTGGATTTCCGAAAACAAGAGAAGACGTGTTTCTTCATTTTAAAGGAGATTCCAAACACCAATTTTCACCTCTGTAACATCTTTAGTTTTTGAGATATACTGTAAGTATCCTCGGAAAAAGAATTGAACTATTTTTCACCCCACCATCGTCAAGTCGATTTCCACACCCCCCCCCAAAAAAAAATGCGCGTTCCTTTGTTTTTATAGGAGATTCCAAATACCAATTTTCACTTCTGTAACCTTCAGTTTTTGAGATGTAAGTATCCACATAAAAAGAATTCCAATTTTTCACTTCCTTTCATCCTCCCCCTTACGTGAATTTTCCGAAAACAAAAAGTACGTGTTTTTTATTTATAAAGAAGCTTCCAAATACCAATTATCAAGACTTTAACATCTTCACTTTTTGAGATATATGTCCTCATAATAGGAATTGAACTCCTTTTCACCCCCTCCCCCAAGTTTATCTTCCCCCTGAAATGCGCGTTTCTTCATTTTAAAAGAGATTCCAAATACCAATTTTCACGTCTGTATCAACTTTAGTTTTCACAAGATATAAGTATCCTCATACAAAATAATTCAGTTAAATTTTCAATTCTTCAGCCCCCCTTTTACTGGATTTTCCGAAATCAAAGGAATATGTGTTACTTTACTTTTAAAAGGGATTCCAAATATCAATTTACACGTATGAAAAATTTTTAGTTTTGAGATATAAGTAGTCTCAAAGAAATAATTTAACTATTTTTAAAATTTTTATCCCCCGCCTAAGTGGATTTTCCGAAATAAAAATAGGCATTTCTTTATTTCAAAGGAGATTCCAATCACCAATGTTCACGTCTGTAACATCTTCAGTTTTTGACATATCAGTATCCTAATAAAAGAATTCAACCCACTTTACAGTCCCAAGTGGTTTTTCAGAAAACAAAAAAATGCATGTTTCCGAATTTTTGAAAGAGATTAAAAATACCAATTTTCTCTTCTGTAACATTTATGTTTTTGAGATATACTGTAGATATGCTCATTCTAAAAATTCACCCTCTTTCTTTAAGTTCCCCTTAAGTGGATTTTCCGAAAAAAATTATCTATGTCTTTACTTTTACAGGAGTTTCTAAATACCAGTTTTATGTCAGTAATATGTTACGTTTATGAGATATACTGTAGACAGAGTCCTTCTAAAAATTCACCCCCATTGTTATTCCCGTTCAGCCTCCCTCCATTAATCGAATTTTCCAAAACAAAAGTACATGTTTCGTTATTTTTAAAGGAGATTCCAAATGCCAATTTTCATGTCTGTAACATTTTCAGTTTTTGAGATATAAGCACCCCCATAAAAGATATTTAAACCACTTTTCACCATTTTCACCCCTTTGTTTGGATTTTCCTAAAACAAAAAATATATGTTTCTTTATTTTTAAAGTAGATTCAAAATACCAATTTTTACGTGTGTAAACTTTTGAGTTTTTGAGATATATATATACTCAATTAAAAAATTCAGCCCCCTTTTCACACTTTTTGCGACGGAATGTCCATAAAACCTTCCCAAAATTTCATTACATTATGTCCAGTAGTTTAGGCTCGGTGATGATCAATAAGTCAGTCAGTCAGTCAGTCAGTCAGACAGTCAGTCAGGACATGGTATTTTATATATACAGGTGTTAGGTGTATACCTGCAGATATTTCTTCTAGCAATAGAGAACGATGTGACGAACCACTATATATCAAACTTTTAGTAATCCTCGGATGTTATTTTCGAGAGCAATAAGATACGATGTTTTTAGAATAGGTAGTATGTCTTGTTCTTGTGAATGAATAGCTTCCCTTTGAGAACAGGCGAGTCACGCGCCATTCGTGCCAAACTGGTTTCTGTTTATGTTTACAAGCAAGTGTGCTAGTGTAATAGCTGAACGCTACCAATGCAATGCACGAGATGTTACGTAACATACTTGTCAAACTGGTTTTATGTTTAAGAGCCACTGAGCTACGATAACAGCTGTAGGTGGCTACTACAGTAGTGTATGCCATATTACGTTACATTCTCGCCAGACTGGGTTCGTTGTTGTCAGTATTTAGGTTCCGTCTTAGGGGCTTCAGACAACCATGGTCATCGGTTTCGGACCCTGAAGATGTACCGAATTCTCAGCGTTAATACTGGTTCATTTGCTGTTTTGTCATTTAGGGGATTGGGATATCTGTGGTCATCAGCACCGTGGTCTAGTGAGTATGGAAATGACCTGAAAACCTGTATCGGTGCGGGACCTGTACGACTGATATAATTATTGGTTAGGATAAGCGCGCCGGGACGTGAAATACGGTAAGATCCCCGTTGTGCATTGCGTAAAGGTAGAAGAAAGATGGCAGTTCCTAACGCCAACGAAAGCAGTCATGGGATGCCCAAATGAGTAGCATCGGAATTAAATTATCGAAACACATCGAACGTTTAGTTTCAAATGAATAATGGACATGTTATACAACTAAATAAATTAAACGTACCTATATTTCGTGCCTCCTTCCGGGCTGAGTGGCTCAGACGGTTGAGGTGCAGGCCTTTTGACTCCAACTTCTGGCCCAGTCCGGTGGTATTTGAAGGTGCTCAAATACACGTCAGCCTCGTGTCGGAAGATTTTCTGGTACATAAAAAGAACTCGTGCAAGACTAAATTCGGGCACCTCAGCGTCTCAGAAAACCGTAGAAGTAGTTTTTTGCTATTTTGCTTTACGTCGCACCGACACAGATAGGTCTTTTTGCTAGGGACTTTACGTCGCACCGACACAGATAGGTCTTATGGCGTCGATGGGATGGGAAAGGCCTAGGAGTTGGAAGGAAGCGGCCGTGGCCTTAATTAAGGTACAGCCCCAGCATTTGCCTGGTATGAAAATGGGAAACCACGGAAAACCATCTTCAGGGCTGCCGACAGTGGGGCTCGAACCCACTATCTCCCGATTACTGGATACTGGCAACACTTAAGCGACTGCAGCTATCGAGCTCGGTGTAGAAGTAGTTAGTGGGACGTAAAGCAATTAACGTTATTATTATTATTATTATTATTATTATTATTATTATTATTATTATTATTATAACCAGGTAATTAAAAGCTGAAATACGTGGAAGAAAATAGTAAAATTCGCGTGGTTTAAGAGGAAACAAGATGAAATGTATGTCACGTGAGTTAGCATCGGACGCAGTAGTTACCTACAGATTACTATGCGTAAGACGAGAACCAGGTCAAGCTCGTGGGGATGAGTCAGCTGTAATCTCGTATTGTGTATAAACATCAAACATACACATCAACAAATCTAAGAAACATAATCAAGGTTACACGTTAGAGACATGTAACTATTAACCTAAACGCCAGGCCGACGGTCGCTTTCATGAGTACAGATGAGTTATCAAATTATACACAATCCACAGATATCGAAGGTATCTAAGAATATTCCGCTACAACTATATTACATTTTACTATGATGGTGCTAATAACAAATCGCAGCAGCTATTGGCTTTACGTCGCACCTACACAGATAGGCCTTATGGCGACGATGGGACTGGAAAGGGCTAGGACAGGGAAGGAAGCGGCCGTGGCCTTAATTAAGGTACAGCCCCAGCATTTTCCTGGTGTAAAAATGGGAAACCACGGAAAACCATCTTCTGGGCTGCCGAGAGTGGGGTTCGAGCCCACTATCTCACGAATAATGGACACTGGCCACACTGAAATGAAATGTCGTATGGCTTTTAGTGCCGGGAGTGTCCGAGGACAAGTTCGGCTCGCCAGAAGCAGGTCTTTCGATTTGACACTCGTAGGCGACCTGCGTGTTGTAATGAGAATGAATTGATGATGAAGATGGCACATACACCCAGTTCCCGTGCCAGCAAAATTAACCAATTAAGGTTAAATTCCCGACCCTGCCGGGAATCGAACGCGGGACCCCTGTGACCAAAGGCCAGCACGCTAACCATTTAGCCATGGAGCCGGACTTAAGCGATTGCAGCTATCGAGCTCGGTAAATCGCAACAGATTACGCTACTGCGTGTTAAGATGATGTCGGTAGAATAAGACATAAGGCTGCAGTAGAAGCGGCAGAAGAAGGTAACGAGAGCCACATGGTCAAGCAGTACAGAGCCGAACAAAGCGCACATTAGTGACACAGACATAAGAGTGGCGTGGTCGTCGGAACTACAGTCGCATGAGTAACACTCTGTTGTAGAAAAATAACTAATATACAGTACGGGCTCCGTAATTCCAGTTGGACGGTAACAAGACTATCTCGAATAGAAAAGTACGGATTTACGAACGTACACGAAAACGCCTGTGAACAAAAAAATGTACCTATGTTAAACATTACAGTACAACAGTTTAGACAACAAAAACATACAGATTGCCTTACACTAAAATAAAGTTTAATTTTCCTTTTGTAAATTAACAAAACACTCTAGGCAACCTTCTGAAGTTAAATGTTAACTTATACTTCCTATTTCAGTAATGATGAATATAAAACAATTATTTTATTGAATATTTATACGTGATGATGATGATGATGACGACGACGACGATGATGATGATGATTGCTGTCTTAATGTCATCGGCCCTTAAAACGCAAAGTGTCCTCTGTTTTAACTCGTAGTGAATAAAAAACAAAATATAAAATGCTCGAAGCCTTTCCCGATAGATTCATGAAGGGCGACCCGTGTTCTGTTCTGCCACACGATACACTAGCAGCATATCATGGTATTCGTGGTATTCATACACTGGCATTATTCAAATAATACTACTGATGCTACTACTACGAAATAACTCGCGTACTAGTACGGACGATAATTCCCATCTCTGACAGCTGTTATTCAGGTCAAGGTCAGACAGACCGGTTTCATGTAGGGGCGGGGAACCCGTCCAGCCACATCCCCTTCCCTAGGTACAGCAGACAACCGAATCGGCACGAGACACGTTTAGTGCTTTTGTCGAACTGCTTACGTGGAATATTCTCCCACAGTGCGATTTCAATATCATGGTCTTTTCGGAATGCAACTCACCGTATGCAGAAACATCCCGCGTTGACGTCTATGTAAAAGTTTATTACGTCAACGAAAGAATGCATGGGATATGATTTCCAAGTGAGTAGTATCGGAACTGAAATGTCAAAACACATCGAACGTTTTACTTCATACCAGTAAGGGACATGTTATGAACATAAATTAATTAAACGTACCTTCCTTTCGTGCTTCCAACCGAAGAGAACATGTTTAAATGTAAATGAAAGCCTTCTAGCTTACTGCTGATTTTGCAGTGCCTATTAAACGTATCAAAATAAACGTTGCCAGGCTGAGTGGCTCAGACGGTTGAAGCACTGGTTTCATGAACTTAGCAGGCTCGATCCTGGCTCAGTCCGCTGGTATTTGAAGGTGCTCAAATACGACCGCTTCTGATCGGTAGATTACAGGCACGTTAAAGAATACCTGTGGGCAAAATTCCGACACCGCGCGTCTCCATTGGCACGTAAAGATGTATTATTATTATTATTATTATTATTATTATTATTATTATTATTATTATTATTATTATTATTATTATTACTGGGCGAGTTGGCCGTGCGATTAGGAGCGCGCAGCTGTCAGCTTGCATCCGTCGAAAAGCCACTAATAATATTATTATAAAAATTGTGTTAGTCTATTATTACTAACTATTATGAAAATAAAAGTTAATCGCCCCACTCAGACTTCGTAGCTCGTAATCTGTCAGAAAACACTAAAGAAAATAGTGAACTTTTAACAGGTCCGAATTATTATTAATATTATAATTGCAGACATGTCTCCGAAATTACCGAAACATGTACTTACAAATTGTTTTACGTCGCACCGACACAAATAGGTCTTACGGCAACGATGGGAGAGAAAAGGGATACAAGTGGGAAGGAAGCGTTCGAAGTGTAATAAAGGTACAGTCCCAGCATTTCCCTGATGTGAAAATGGGAAACTACGAAAAACCATCTTCCTGGCTGCCGACAGTGGAGTTCGAACCCACTATGACTAGAATACAAGCTCACAGCTGCGCGCCCCTAACCGCACGATCAACTTACTCTAAGCTCCAATGGCGGTCTGAGTAGCTCGGACGATAGAGCGCTGGTCTTCTGATCCCACCTTGACAGGTTCGATGGCGGCTCAGTTCGGTGGTATTTGAAGGTGCTGAAATACGCCTGTCTCGTGTCTGTGGATTTACGTGCATTTAAAAAAGTACTGCGGTACAAAATTCTGGCACTTCAGCGTCTCCGAAAACCGTGAAAATTAGTTAGTGAAACGTTAAGATATTAGTAGTAGTAGTAGTAGTAGTAGTAACATTATTATTACGGAAGTTTTAATTAAACGGGTCCGTTACATTACCTATCGGCACTTACTGTCCAGTAATTAGCCTTCTGTCCACCTCTGTGGTATAGTGGTTAGTGTGATTAGTTATCACCCCCCGGAGGCCCGTGTTCCATTCCCAGCTCCGCCACGAAATTTGAAAATTGGTATGAGAGCTGGAACGGGGTCCATTAAGCCTCGGGAGGTCAAATGAGTAGAGGTGGTTCGATTCCCACCTCAGCCATCCTGAAAGTGGTTTCCCGTAGTTTCCCACTTCTCCAGGCAAATGCCGGGATGGTACCTAACTTAAGGCCAAGGCCGCTTCCTTCCCTCTTCCTTGTCTATCCCTTCCAATCTCTCCATTCCCCCGCAAGGCCCCTGATCAGCATAGAAGGTGAGGCCGCCTGGACGAGGTACTGGTCATTCTCCTCAGTTGTATCCCCCGACCCAATGTCTCACGCTCCAGGACACTGCCCTTGAGGCGGTAGAGGTGAGTCCGGAAACCAACCCTGGAGGGTAAACAGATTAGGAAAAAGAAGAATAAGCCTTCTATTAGAAATGCCCGGCGGCAATTCCACAGTAGACCGAGCTCGATAGCTGCAGTCGCTTAAGTGCGGCCAGTATCCAGTATTCGGTAGATAGCAGGTTCGAACCCCACTGTCGGCGGTCCTGAAGATGGTTTTCCGTGGTTTTCCATTTTCACACCAGGCAAATGCTGGGGCTGTACCTTAATTAAGGCCACGGCCGCTTCCTTCCCACTCCTAGCCCTTTCCTGTCCCATCGTTGCCATAAGGCCTATCTGTCTCGGTGCGACGTAAAGTAACTAGCAAAACAAATCCACAGTAGCTATTTTTCCTTCGAGCAATGTTCACGCATAGTTGCAGCTACGGTTCTTGAAATCTGTCTCATTAATAACAGTATGACTGAATACTTACAGCCTTTTCTTTCAGTGTCCACCGTCCTTTCATTCGCCTGAAAAGTTTATGAATAAGCATAGAAAACTCGCATTGTCTATTGTCAGAAATTCATCGTAGACTGTCGCAATAAGAGCACAGAAATGTTGCGCTCATTTTTCATTTACTTATTAACTATTTCCTTTCATTTTGTCAGCTTGGATCACTGAGTAATGCCATTGACGTCTTAAAAATCACACACAACTACACAATAATTGATTCGCATGTATGTGCTGGTACGCATCTTCGAGGTCACTGTAAGAATTCTGTGTACATTTCACACAGAGTACCCTAGACCGCTTTTCGAGTACAGCAAGTGGCTTGGCACGTGAGTCATCCTCTCCTACTTGCCAATGCTTTAGGGGAAGCGCACAACAACATGCGTTGGCCTGCGATAAGAAACAGGTTCAACAAGCCCTATACTCTGCTACTGTATTTCCACTACGCGTGGACAGAATGACGTAACAGGCATATCTTGCTACGGCCGTTCAAAACACATTAGGTCCTGAAATATTTGGCTCAGTTATGGGCAAACTAATAGGACAAGGTAAAAAGTACATAGCATATATTGTGAGATGCATTTTTCTTTGCCGTCTAGCTTAATATCTGCACGTATACCCCTAACACCCTGTATATATAGATTACAACAGTAAGAAAAAATCTCTTCTGTGATGCAATTATATATGTCTATCATTTTTCTTATTTTAATTGGCACTTCGCAAAGTATATTTAATTTTACACTTCTTATGGTTGACACATGATGACTTAGAATTATCATAAAAACCAGGCAGATAAGTTAGCACTTTTAATATTCTTCTCTGTTACTTGAAAACAGACTGGGCTCTTAGCCTGCACCCAGGATTAATATCACCACTTTCACCAGCACTTAATGTGCATGGATCACAGGCGAACGAGGATCCTAACTGGTTAACCGCCGGCTGAAGAATAAATGGCTGCTGATCTTTCGTTCTCCATTTACGCCCAGGTTTTGGCGCGAGGAGTGACAAAATTTATTGCGTAATATTTGCCAACTTTGTTGTCCTGTGGGTCTCATTTCTGTTATTAGTATCCATAATGATGAGAACAATTTAAGGATTAGGGATTTTCTGATTTCAAAATTTTAATTTGCCTCTAAAAGGTCCAAAATGTTGAAGCGTGGGTCGAACATACACGTGTGGCTTACGATCGACCAGAATCTTCCCACGCCTTACACAATCTTTCCATCTTTGGCCAGAAGAGAATTGGTAACACGATAACTCCTTGCAATTTACTAGGCGTTCCACTGTGCTAATCCAAGTTTTAATTTACCTCTGGATAATCATCGTATTTTAGAAATTAGCACGTGTATACTCGATTCCATCCGAAATTCTCCTCTAGGACCTTATAAATCTGAATTAATTTCCTGTCCAAAGAAATGACAATCCAACTTCAAAGCTATTGTCTCGTGGATACGAAAAGTGAAGAAGATACAGGGTGCTCTTCAAGTAATTATGCAAAAATGGATGCTCCTTTCCCAACAACGTATCTCGCGGCTATGGTGGCTAGTAAGTTTACGGGCCCTTTTGATGATTGTGAATGATGAGTTCAATTGGTACACCAAACAAGTTGGCCATGCGGTTAGGAGCGCACAGCTGTGAACATGCATTCCTGCGATATCGGGTTCGAACCCCACTGTCGGCAGCCCTGAAGATGGTTTTCCGTTGTTTCCCATTTTCACACCGGCCAAATCTGGAGCTGTGCCTTAATTAAGTCCATGACCGCTTCTTTACCACTCCTGGCCTTTCCTGTCCCATCATCACCATAAGACCTATTTGTGTTGGTGCGACGTAAAGCCAATTGGAAAAAAATAATTGTAGTATTGGTACGGATAACATGTACAAGAAGGAGGTATAGCTTCAAAATAAGTCTTCCTTTCTCTAATATAATGAATAAAATTGAACCTGTATCACCGTAAAATATTCCCCACTAACGAACGCTGGGTGATTCAGAGGGTAATGGAAATTTGAAAAATAGAATTCACTATGGTCAATACTGTTCCTTGACCTGCAGTTCAATTACTTCCAGAAGAATATTATTGGTTGTGGAGCCATCAACTCAGTATACTACTTGTAGCCAAATGGGAAAATTTAGACGAGGACTCGGACACACGTAAGTGGGTGTAATTCTTAATTTACCTGGGGACACATGATAGCCACACGCTTCTCACCAGATGTAAGGCTCTGACATTGGAACATACATACATCATACATCATAAATCATCATTATAGACCGTTATGCCTTTCAGCGTTCAGTATCCAAGACTGTGAATTTACTAAACGTCGCCACAATCCTCTATTTGCAACTAGTGCTGTGGCCTCATTTAGTTCTATACCTCATATTTAAATCGTTAGAAACTGAGTCTATCCATCGTCGTCTTGGTCTCCCTCTTCTTCTCTTACCCTGAATAACAGAGTTAATTATTCTCCTAGGTAACCTATCCTCTTTTTTTCTTTTTCTCTTTAATAGTGAAAGTTGAATGTCGGGTAAATTCAGTTTATCAGAGATGTTACCTACCGAGGGAAGGTGAAAATAAGTAGCTGTCAGTTCACAGGGATATTCTTCCTTTTTTTTCACCCCATTAATCTGTAATGTTGCAATTTCCCAAGCAGGCCGGCAGCTCAAGAAGGAGGGCTAGAAGACCGACAGTCTTGTGCGAACTGTTCGCAGCACTGTCTTGCTGCGAAATTGTTTATGATACTTCACACACTTACCCGCGCCAGCAACAGAGTTTGCAAAGCGAAAACTCACTCACCCGTTTAACATCGATTTCTGGTGTAAGTAACTTAGTCCGAAGAGTCATGCCTCGTGCTAAGTTTGCGTGTTAAAGAGTAAAACATTTCAGGCCTAATTTCGATAGCTGAGTGCCCACTGTACATGCACGAAGAGATGACTGTCGGAAGGACGATAGAATACGTCCACGAAATAATACAAAAAGAATGTCACGTATGCCATTAAATTTTAGATACAGTAATAATTTTTTTTCACAATGAAATCAACCAACGCGGTGTTTATTCACAAGTAAATAACTGTTATATTGGATATTCCTTTATATTTCATGAAGTCTGAACAATTCTAAAATTAATACTTTTCGTAACTTGTATAGTCGAAACTTCCTACATTAAGATATTCTGGCCTTAAATTCCTTTCTTTCTCCGCTGTTTTTCCGACATCCAGGTGTGGTCGGAATTGTGACTTGTGTCGCATATGGGGGCCCGGCCAAGTTCTACTACCTGATGTGCTTCCTGACTGTAACCAAATAGAGGGATGTATCCACTACAGTAGTAGTGAATACTTGTACTTTCTGGCGCAGGGGCTCTTGCTTATACTGTACATAGGCTCTTATGGGACAAAATTGGGGAGAGCTGCGCTAGAGATCCTGAGGGAAAATAGCCGCTATACATGGGTTATATGAGACTAACGTCAAGGAGTTAGGCTATGGGCTAAAGTATATTAGACTAATTCAGTGGCCTTATCATTCTAATCGGTAGCCCTTCCCTTCGTTTGGGGTGATGTAATAACAGTGGTATTTTTCTTTCTGAGTAGGTGGGAGGGTGGTAGTATACTATGTTAAGAAGTGACCAGAAGGGGCCCTAGGACCTCTTAACTTCCAAGCGCGAGTTAGAGGCTATAGGACCTCTAGCTGAGTGTGGCGTTATTTTAGTTGTTTAACTTTATCTGAATAGGTAAACGCGGGTTCAGCTGGGGGGTAGATTTTAACCCTTCTGAATCGAGAACAAACTTCCAGCACAATAATAAGCGGTTTCCTATTCACAGAAGATGATGCCTACCGTCGTAGAGACAGCGTATTCGTGGAGTAGGCATTCCTCTTTCAAGTATGGTGTGATATGATGATGGCAGTGTTAGCTCGCCTGTGTTTTATTTGAGAGGTAAATTGCCAAGAATATATAGTATTGGGAGATCAGAACAAGTGAAGAGGATATCCGCTTGCTTTTCAAGAACGTTATAATACCTGCTACTGACAGCGACGGAGCTTGAGGAATCCGCTAACGGTGTACCTAGGAGGGTTGAAGGCTTTATACCGTATATATTTTCAGCATTTCTAAAAAAATAACTGTCAGCTACTACGAGTTTCATCTTGAGTGGACATGTGTGTGGACGTGTGTGATTACTCGAAGGTCACTTAAAGTGCAAGTAATACTTCGTGCAGGCGCTGTGCTGTCTGAATAAAGTGTTGACTAAGGTGATGAGATGTTTCATGCGCGCTGTTAATTTGACAGGACCCCCGAAATAAATTTTCGAGGTATAGGTAAGTATTGAATATCATGTAAATATTATCATGTGGGTAGTCTTTGAAATCGGAAGATTACACTCTACCTACTACTAGCAGTTTTTTTGCTGGGGGCTTTACGTCGCACCGACGCAGATAGGTCTTAGGGCGACGACTACTAGCAGTTAAAATAAAGAATAAATTGGGCTTATGTTAGATTTTTTCTTCCACAAGTTTTTACCTGATATCTCCCTAGTTGTCTGTCAAAACATTTTAAAAAACGTTATGGTTATGATAAGGTTTTACAATCAGTTCGTAAGCAGAGAAACCTCATCCCGAACAGAATGAGCACTCAGAATACTCCACCAGTAAAGACATTGCGAATATTGTAGGGTATAGCTGCAGGGGGACAATGGGGTACGTAGCCTATGAATTAGCATTATAGACGGTAGAGCATTGCTAGTGAACATTGAGCATATATAGCATATGTTAGGCAGTGATGTGAGAATATATCTCGTTCGCAGGTGTCTAGCATGGACCAGCCTATTCCGAGCTATGCTTGCAAGGAGTGTGGGAAAACCTTTCTCCGGACGTAAGAGAAGAGGTATCATGAAGTATCATGCGGGCAGAACGATCTGTGCCAAAATTGTGAAAGCGATTTCAACAATACTTACAGTATAACGGTCGACGTCATGAAGAAGCCTATGGGATTGTTTTACTTGCCAAGAAGCATAAAGCTGATACGACAATATCTCAGTTGCTGTCTTTGACATCAGATAATAACAGTGTAGTTGAGTACGAAACCACCTTCATGGGACCATTCAAATCATACTTCATACGGTGTAATACATGTGGCGATTTAAATACCTACCTCAAAGAGAACAGACAACAAATAATTCAAGCCATAAGCAGGGAACTTGCTATCTACAGATCGTTAAAAGTAAACTAAATAGTTAGAGTGTCATTTTATCAACGCTGCTGAAGAAATAATGGATCGAGCCCTCAAAACACAGTCTGCCTTCTAAGGGAACGGATCATGCCTGGGGTATCCTGCTTAGGAGTATTTCTGTCTTTTTTACTTCCCATTATTATTTTTAAACGATCATTGTAATAAGTAATTGAAGAAGTAATACGTTATTACAAGGTTTTTTGTTGTCTGGGGTGTGAACTTCGTTCTATATATCATTATTGCTGAGGGATAAGATTAAAGGAATGAATTCTACTTCAGCAACGTCTAGCTAACGGCCAGAGCACGGCACAGTCTTTACGGGCTGGCCCACTATCAAGGGGGTTTGCTTTAAATTATTATTCTCAAGGGTAGGGCCTACCCCCCCCCCCAACACACACACACAGCAAAGTTATCAAATCTGAAGTAACTTGTTGCAAACTTAAGTTAATAGTGCGTTACACGCAAGGTGTAACTTGGTAGCTTACGATTTTTATCAAGGTCCTTTCTCCTTTCCTTTGCGATCCCTAACTCTGTGTGGTAGGCCATACCCTTGAGACTTTGTTCGCTATAATAATAATAATAATAATAATAATAATAATAATAATAATAATAATAATAATAATAATAATAATAATAATCGAAACCAAACACCCTCCATAGCGGGAGGCGTGACCGTTTTTAAGGAAGGTAATGGATAGGAATTGCGCCTTTATATTTGTTACTAACACCAGGATGTTCTACACCAACGCGTGTAATAAAGATTTACTTGAATTAATTCATAAACACATTTCTCATATGAAAACTGATCAATATAAACTTCAAGTAAAATTGCTATCGGTACGAATTCATACCGGAGGTCACTGACTGCAAAGGACCTCAATACGTCAATCATCATGAATTGCTGCTGCAATGAATGTGCATCACTGTTTTCTAACGAAGACAGTGGTTCTACATTATCATGACCGACTTGCTCTTAAATTATAACTTATTTCTGCAGCCTTTTTAACGTAATCTACAAACAAGCTCCTGTTTTAAGTAGCCTTAATTATTACATCTCCAATAGCAACAATGGACAATTATTCTATTTTTTTTAACTGTTTGTTTTTTCAGTCCGCTGAAACTAACTTTGGGTAAATAGATGTATACAATACTAATAAATAAATTTATAAACGACCTGAAAGAGAAAACATATGATAACAATATTCAAAAGAATCAAATTATTTAAAATAGAATAGCAAAAAAGGAAATTAATGAAATTAAAATGTTTCGTTCTGGAAAGAACATCATCAGATTCTGTCAAACTACACTCATGTATTCAGAAATAAATATTTATGTTTATTTATGAAGCCATATAAAATGTTTATTTCCAAATATTTCAGTATTATTTGTGAGATTCAGATGTTCTCACAAAAACAAACATATCATTCTATTTTAATTAAGTTCGTTTTCCTGCAGGTGTAATTCTGATACCATTAGTTTTCTCTTTCAAGTCGTTAATAAATTCATTTATTCGTTTCGGCGGACTGAAGGGCCTAACAGTTATAAATTAACCAAGTCGAATCTTAAGAGGGATGGCTTCAGATGTTATAAAATAAACAGTGTTAGATCGTGAACAATAATGTACCACTCTCTGGCCTTTGGTCACAGGGGTCCCGGGTTCGATTCCAGGCAGGGTCGGGAATTTTCACCATCACTGGTGTCCGACTCGTTGCCTGAACGGTCAGCGTACTGGCCTTCTGTTAAGAGGGTCCCGGGTTCGATTCCCGGCCGGGTCGGGGATTTTAACCTACATTGGTTAATTCCAATGGCCCGGGGCCTGGACGTTTGTGCTGTCCCCAACATCCCTGCAACCCACACACCACACATAACACTATCCTCCACTACAATAACACGCAGTTACCTACACGTGGCAGATGCCGCCCACCCTCATCGGAGGGTCTGCCTTACAAGGGCTGCACTCGGCTAGAAATAGCCACACGAAATTAATTAATTACCATCACTGGTTAATTTCGCTGGCACCGGGGCTGGGTGTATTTGTTATCTTCATCGTCATTTCATCCTCTTCACGGCGCGCAGGTCGCCTACGTCGGTCAAATGAAAAGACCTACACCTGGCGAGCCGAACATGTCCTCGGACACTCCCGGCACTAAAGCCATACACCATTTAATTTTTTGTACCACTCTGTTACAAGAATAATGGAAATCAACAATAATTTAATAAACGATTCCAAATAATTTTGTACACGTTCGCACATATAGGCCTACGCGTATTTTCATGTTTAATAAAAATTTATTTTACAGTTAGTTCTTGTCACTTGACTCTAGCGAAAATAGACTGTATTTCCATACTGCCCGATATCCCAGCTCAGGTATCTGAGAATTCGAAGTCGGGCTCATGAAGTCCCTTGTGTGCTTGCTTCATTGCCTATTCCAAGAATGCGAGCCGCGTGCTCGGTGCATTCAATAAGCGTACTCTGGCCCTCGCGTATTTGCATACATCAGGCTGCAGATAGGCCTGCTTGGTTGAAAAGAGGCTTGGAGCTCCAGCGAGCTGATTCAGTTTCTAAGTAGTATTATAATACACATTCAACTGTGCCTTTAGGACCACTGAATTCTATGCTATAATAGACATTTTTTATTAATTCTTCAGAAATATCGAAGGAAGGTAGCATCAATACCCTCATGCTTTGATGGAGTCATAAATCAGGCTGTGATAGATAAATAAATGATTGGTTAAATTCATATTTGCATTTTGTTCTCCATCTTGAAAGAGTCAAAATTCGGGCGTAGTGAAGAAGTTATCGGTTAAATATATGAGGTTCATATGAAGTTTACAGTTCCCTGAAGTGTATACCAGATACTTTCTTACAATGAAAAAAGTAGCTGCTGACTACGTTAAATCAAATTAAGCTTCGTTGAAATAATCGGCGTTTTGTAGTCTTTTTATGTAAAGTGGGATTGGAATAATATAACAAGGGAGATGTTCAATACAATTCCAAACGCTTAAGAATTATTTAAGAAGAGACTAGGTAAACAACAGACAGGGAATCTACCACCCAGGCAACTGCCATAAATGCAGATCTGATTTTGGGTGAACAACTTTTTGCGATGAATTTCGTATATGATTTTTCACGACAGGTATTTTTCCTTCGTTTATCGCTAAGTTTAATATTTCGTTGCGTTTACTAGATGATTATATAGAAGCTTTAATGGCTTTCCGATCATACCATTAACGTAGTATTAACTAGACCTACTTTCAATTTACATCTCGTTCTTGTCAACGAAGTGTTGACCAAAAGGATTCACATAAAGAAGTATCGTATATTCTTTCTTGTTGAATCTCCAGTGACGAAGGCAAGCAGTACGGCTGAGGATGTCATCATGCAGACCACGTGGTAGTCCAATAGTTGCAGGTCATCTGGCTGGGCAGCAGTCGTCTTAGCAAGCCAAGGCTTTCAATATGTTTATGTGCCACCGGCTATCTTCAAGTTGTTACGTGCTCATGCGACTGCCAGCCCTCTTGAAGCTCCCGTGGGTATTTCGTGGAAGGAATGAGCCAGCCTGGCGGGGAGTATTCCTGGCAGGCCGGAGGGCATGTGACGACCTCTGCTTGCATTGTGCTTTTCGTTTCCTGTTTCCATGAATTTGTAGAGGGCGAAACTTGAACGTTTCCATTCTGGGCACAACCCAAAGATACTAAATCTTATTTACCAGATATATAAAAGTAGGTTCGCCACGAACAGTTTGAAGTCGTTGAGGATTAGTTCGCTTACGTGGTGTAGTGGTTCGTGTGGTTAGCTGCCACCCCCTGAGGCCCGGGTTCAATTCCTGGCTCTCTCGTGAAATTTGAAAAGTAGTACAAGTGCTGGAACGGGGTCTACTCAGCCTTGGGAGGTCAACTGAGTAGGGGTGGGTTCGATTCTTACCTCAGCCATCCTGGAAGTGGTTTTCCGTGGTTTCCCACTTCTCCTCCAGGCAAATGCCGGGATATTACCTAACTTAAGGCCACGGCCGCTTCCTTCCCCCTTCCTTGTCTATCCCTTCCAATTTTCCCATCCCCCCCCCCAAGGCACCTGTTCAGCATAGCAGGTGAGGCCGCCTGGGTAGGGTACCGTCATCCTCCCCAGTTGTATCCCCCGACCAAATGTCTCACGCTCCCGGACACTGCCCTTGAGACGGTAGAGGTGGGATCCCACGCTGAGTCCGAGGGAAAAACCAACCCTAGAGGGTAAGCAGATTAAGAAAGAAAGAAAGAAAGAAAGAAAGAAAGAAAGAAAGAAAGAAAGAAAGAAACAGGATTATTTAGTGCTGAAGGAGTGTCATAGTGGTGGAGTGTTGTAGTTGTTGGAGTGTTGAAGTAAAATATTGAGCAGTATTTGAGTTGGTGTTGGGTTCTTGTCTCGTTGAGTGATGTGTTGAATAGTTCAGCGTGTGGAGCAGTTACGTAATTGATTTTTCGAGTTATCGGTCTCGTCTGGTGTCGGGCCAAGAGAACAGCTGTCGTGGTTTGTAGTAGCCAAATTTCATGGGTTCGAACCTGTCTGCCTGGAGCTGCTGTGTAAAGTGGACGGTGCATGTGAAGTCATGTGACAGGTGCGGCCTGCGAATCAGGATTGTGGAAAGATCGCCTATGCTAATTAGACATCAGCCAGCCGGACACCCGCTGTGAGGAACGACACTTTTGTAAGTATTCACTAATTAATGAAGTGTCATTCATAATCAAGTAATATGTATAGTGTGTGTGATTGCGTGATTTTCAAGATGTAACCTCATAAGTGCTTTCCTTTAGGAAATTCGTCATGAATTACATGTACAGAGTAGTGCATAAGAGTTTCATTGAACCAGAATGCAAGTGGAGAACTTGGTCAGTTTCTTTTGTTGCCCATAAATACAGGAATAATTATGTCGAAAAATTGAGGTCCGTAATCAGTATGATATCTGAATAACGATTATTCTTTCCCTGACCCACATTGTTAAAAGGAAGAGTACCAGCTAATGAGTTGAGAGACGACAAATATTAAATAATGAAATGAATACAAAATGTATGAGAAATTATATCATTAATACCTCAACTTCCTTTCAGTTGCTATTGATGATGATGATGCTTGTTGTTTAAAGGGCCCTAACATCTGAGGTCATCGGCCCCAGTTGCTATTGGGTTCGTAGCACTGTACGAATATGGATACGAAGAAAAAAGTATATTTAGGTTGAATAACATTAAAAACAATAAGGATTCCTTGGATGTCGTGCGCTAATGTATTTTCAATAGAATTATGGCAATTGTACTCTTCAGAATCAAGTGTCCACCTGCAATGATGGAGTATACTAATTTTGTATTCCAAAGCATATTCCTTGCAGTTAGTGTTGGATACCTTTCAACACATCGCTATGTGACGTCGTGAATGTACAAAGAGCGCCTCCACGCAACGTGGCTTTAAATACTCACAGATGAATATACAAATGAAGGGGAATTCCTTTGTGAGAACAAGCCAATCATGAATATACATGGGTCATGTACCCACAGGGAGGTTTGGTGCGAAGATCTGAATTGAGTATATAATGAGTTTATACAAGAACTAATTATCTCATTGAAACTCATAAAACAGTTATGACGAAACATCAGTATTCTTCATTATAACACCGATAGTTTGTCTATTGTAGACACTTGTAACTGTGAAGTGTATAGCCATAACGCACATAACATGCTAGAATACTGACAGCAATACACAGGAAAATAAATACAGACAAAAGCCCATAATTGAGCACCTATTTGCTAAAATAATAACTTACATAATTGTAGTTTTACATGGCTGTTGATATCATGATCAGAGAAATAAAGATAATATTTATCAGTGTATTCTCTTACAATAGACCCAGTAGGGTTCCTCGCAGTAAGTAATAAACTACCTTATTTCCTGAGAAATGCAAGTACCGCCACCGTGACGAAATGTACGATCCTAGTGGCTTCCCTCACTTTTCTTTGCCTCTCGCCATAACTGCATCCCTTTAGGGGGAGCTATGAGTGAATGTTTCGTATTTTGAGCCAAAAACTCGGTTTTTCTTCTTATTAATACAAAATAGCCTAATTCTTCCTCTTTCAGAAAATGATTTTAATTTAATCATTCCGACTTTTTTAAAGCTTGTAGAAGCCATTTAACTCGGTCTACAAAGCCAATAATAACGACCGAGAGGATTAGTCGTACTGACGACACGACACGACACCTCGTAATCGGCAGACCTTCGGGCTGAGCAGCGGTCGCTTGGTAGGCCAAGGCCCGTCAGGGTTGTAGCGCCATGGGGTTAGTTAGGTTAGTTATAAGCCATTGTTCATGAGCCCACAGTATATTTTAAAGCCCAGAACCACACCCAAATCCCCTGTAATTGCATAAAGGTAGTTTACTGTGTGCTTTTCGCTGGTTATTCAAGTATTTCGCGCGGTACTTGCCGTAGAAGTACACCCGAGTGTGCCGACAGTTATTTGTTTACTACGTAATGAATACTATTGCGTTATGTTAGGAAATATTTTAATTTGAACTGACGGAAGGAACGTTTTACCTCTTCTAATTAGTACTCAATTTATATCTGGCACAAATGTATACTTTGATGATTTAAATATATAACCTATTTGTATTATTTACATTTAGTAATTCGTATTTATGTTGATCGTAGTAGTACAAGCATGGCTCACTTGTTTGTTTATGTTTTACTAACGTGCAGAAGTAACATGTGGTATCAATTCGGCGATTGAAACATCTAATGATGTTTCATTGATTTGTTTCATCTTAATTACTTTCTAAATGTGTAATTTATAGTGTAGAGTTCATGGTGCGTCATTTTAGTGTATAGGTAAGTGGTAATTACAGTGTTTAGGTTAGGCTTATATACTAGTAGTGATAGCCTAAACCATGGAAAATCAAAAGGGCTCTAGATGTAGTTAAAGACCAGTGAAAAAGCGTCCTTCAAAGAAAAGTAAGGCTGCCAAATTAGCATTTGCTAAAAGGAATGGTCAGAACCCTGGACCAGACATTAGTTCAGTTAGGTCTAATGAAGATGTGATCAATATTTATGGTAGCTCACTAGATGCAAATATGTTTGCATATGAGAGGAAGGTAAATTTATTTTCTCTCCCTGCCAGCGCAGAACGCAGTGTTGGGTCTGTGACTTATACGTTGGTCCATAAGGATGTTTGGCAACAACTTGTGATATAACTACTGTATGGTGAGTGGAAGAACAAATCTACTTTTATTGAATTTACGGAAACTCGTGGATTTTCATCTAAAATTGTAGTTAGGCCTAAATGCAGGACTTGTGGTTATGTTTCTGTTAACACCTACTGTCACCAAGTATCAGAGATGACAGTTCTCAAAGACTTGGCTTTCATGTAAATAGTGCGGTTGAGACATTTAGTAGTTTAAGCAAAAATCAGCGTGGGCTGAATACATTTTCAGTTGGTATGGGGATGAACGGCTTACGTCGAAGGCCCTTTGCAAAGCACCTACAAATCCTTATAGATGAGGGAAAATTAATGATGAAACTAAGTCCTCTCCATGGCTGCACACGTAGTTCACAATGCCGAAGAAACTGATTGTAAACATATCATTGATATAGGGGTTTCATATGATGCTACATGGCAAATGCGTGGCCATGCATCAAATTATGGTGTAGGATATGTCATTGCAATTCTGACTGGTCCTGTGTTATACTACCATGTTATATAAAAGTATTGTCATCAGTGTGTTCTTACTGAAGGGTATCTGGGAAGAAGCAGTGTAGAATTTCATATATGGTGGAAGGGTCATAAGAGCTCAGGTGAGTGCCAGAAAAATTATGGTGGGTCCTCTAATTCAATGGAAAAACACAGTGGAGTGGCCCTGTAGAAGAGATCCACTGAGAATGCTTTCTGTTACACATCAATGTTGTCAGATGGGGATGCCAAGACCTATGCCCATTTGAATGGGATTGAAGTTTATGGTCCAGAACAAACGATTGAGAAAGAGGAATGCATAAATTATATATCTAAGCGCCTTGGTACTACTGTAAAAGAAAGGAGGGTGAAGGGTGTGACACGGGGTGGGCGAAAAGAGAGCATTATAACTAAATTGACCCATTATTATAGGCATGCCATAGTTAATGATATTCCACATGTAGGGAAAATGGGGAGAACAGTTTTTGCAACTCTTAGACACTGCATGTCAACTCACCGCAATCCTCAGCATTTGACTTGTCCTAAAGGTGTTTCTACAGGCATAAGGAAAAGCACAATAGAATGAGTTGTAAGCTTAGTCCTTCTATAGTAGAGAAGAGAGCACCTGTGTATTTACGACTGAACTCAGACAAGATATTGCAGCGTTGTGCAGCTGGGAAGACTCAGAATGCTAACGAGTCCCTCTATAATGTAGTGTGGAGTAAATTCCCCAAGGTGCCATTTCTTTCCAAGACAAAAATTAAACTTGGTTTTCTCAGGGCTGTCTCAGAATTCAATATGGGGCATTACAAAACTCTGGAAACCCTTCACTCTATCAGAAATTCGACCATGCCTATGACCTCAGTTTCTCTATGCAAGATACAAGATTTTCGACTTATTGCTCGGGCACAGAAGAACCAGGAGAAGATGACTAGGAGACATGTAAAATAGCAGAAGATACCTAAGGAAGAAACCACAAGGAGATGTGAGGGGGTAACATATGGAGCAGGGCAGTTCGGAGTGAGTAAATATTAACTTGCCTTTTTCTCGCATTGCTCTTTTTCAATGTTTTACTGTGTTTAAAACACTCCTTGCGATCCATTTCTTATCAGATATTGTTGTTACTTGGTAAGGTTATTGCTGAGGGTACAGTCACGTAAATTTTTAATTGGTTTTGAACTGCTTTTACTTTTAATATGAAGTTTGGTAGGTAGATTAAAAACTTTAATCGTGGTTTTTTAAAATACATAAAACTAGAGTTTAAACATTCCTGGAAAGAACAGCATCCATCTAACACCAAAACCCATTACAATTATTGTTGCTATACATCTTCACTACATGGGTTTTAAAAATCAGCTTGATCAAACCAAAACTTTGTCGCAAGGGACTTCTTTATGCCACCACATTTTAATACAAAAAGGGCAATAACTGAATAACTAACAAAGATAATCAATCGAAAATTAGAACATTAGATGCCATACAATTTAGTAATTATATGAAGAAAACTGTGGAAGTTAAAAAATTCAGTCATACCTCCCTTTAGGACCAGTTCCACTTATTTAGTTTTACTTATGCCCTAACTGCAGCTATCCCTAGCTACTCTGATCGGGGTTGGTGGATAAGAAGGGTGAACTCAGTTAATTGGTGTACCATCCAGAAATATTCTTCTGTTTCTCGGCAGTCTTTCGCAGGATCGCCTCCACCTGTCGGATGGTGTTCCTCCTTCTTCTTGCAGGTTCTTCGATTCTTTGGGCTCTCTGAATAAGGGGATCTTCATCTCTGCGATGAACGTGTCCAAACCATATCAACTGATCTTCGGCCATTTTACCAGTTTCCATAGACGCTACCATCGAGCCACGAATGTGATCATTTTTGATCCGATCTCCCGTGTCTCACACATTGACCAACGAAGCACACTCATATCGGCAACGTTCTGTTCCTGATTATGCTTGGTCTGCCTAGGGCAAGCTGCATTATTGCGAATTATTGCTGTATGCGGATTTAGAGCGATAAACTGTATTTTCATCGAAATGCGAGCGATGATGTTCATAACCACACTACAGTAGCACTGCTTTTATCAGCTTTCATCGCCACCAAGTCCTTGTTCATTTTCAGTTGTTCAAGACGATGTCGCTCTTTGGAAGTGAGGTTAGGATGAGGAGGCTTTACATGTCTGATAATGGCGTCGATTTCAAGACGAATCAACTCAGCGATATGATACACCAGAGGCTTTAAAGAAGCCTCAACACCATAGATGATCTCCTCAACCGGAAGCATAGAGCGGTAGAGCACAGGCATAGAAGAAGTTTCCAAATTAGGGGTGAATAGATTAACCTCTACTTTAGAAAAATTGTCTTCTTTATCGTAGCGCAAGAGGAAGAATTCAGTAGCAACGGCTACTTACGGAAGCATATTGACGAAGTGCTACACCGTAAGACAGACTGTCACGTGATTCTCGTCCTGAGTCTGGCCTTTTTGCCATAAGGTTGGTATTGGCAATATTCTCAGAAGGCACAGCTTCAAGACCATCTTAAATCCTAATATCATCACAGAAAATTGCTTAAGATCGGTTTAGGGGCAGATGACCTAAATGTTAGGCTGCTTTAAACAACAATCATCATCATCATCGTCGTCGTCGTCGTCATCGTCGTCGTCGTCATCGTCGTCGTCGTCGTCATCGTCGTCGTCATCGTCATCGTTGTTAAGGGGAGACCCTACTGAGTTTTAATTTTTCTACAATTCTTATCTGATTTTCACCAAATTTTGGTAGTACATTGAGATAAGTAAGTTTAAGCTAATTATAACATTTGAATGAATTTGAATGGATATTTTTCAATTTATAACAATTTTTTGAAAAAAGTACATAATTTTCAAAATGTCCCATGCACAATATTTTTGAAAATATTTTCTTGAAACTTTCTTACAATAGTCACAACACATATTTTAATAATAATTGGTATTCATTTCAAAAACAATCCATTGGTTATCCAATTATTTCCATTTTTCTCGCTACACCTCATAACCATGTTAAAACCTATGAAAATTTTGGATTTCACACCCAATATCTCTGAAAATTATAATTACATTTTAAAACGGATACTAAGTTTCATGAACCTTATAATGTAGACTGTGAGGACACAGTTTGAAGGTAATCGTGCAAAAACTGCTGTGCAAGGAATGTTTTAAACATCTGAAATTGTTAGTTCTGAGAAAAACATAGTTTTATAAATAAACATCTGTCAAGTAATAATACCTTCATCAGAACTTCCCAGCACCTATGTTTCTCCTTCCTTAGTCCTTTTTCTCTCTTCAGCAACTGCTTTTGACTGCTTCTGCTTCTTGCTAACAGTTTTTTTGTCTTCTTTATTATTCATGGCACTTTTCTGCTTCCTGTCTCTGTCACTTTCATGACCCAATTTGTAAGTGGTTTCACTCAATTGTCTGCCATCAACTGCCATTTTGACCTTTTGGCAGGCTACGGAACCCATATTGAACTCCCCCACAGCATTTACAACAGCCATGTCCACCCTTGCTTTGGAAACAAAGGTCTATTTAGGGCATTTATGCCAAATAACAGAGTGTAAACTCTCATTTGGATTTTGAGTTTTTTCCCTAATACACCTCTTCAACAAATCATCAAAAATAAGATAACAGATGGCAGCACTAGGCCATTTCTAAACATCATGCTCAAGAATCAAGTTGAAACGCAAAAGAATGTTTGAGCTATGCCACTTTATCTGCAGGGAAGTGGGCGTGTCCATTCAAACTGAAGTGCACGTGTCATTTTAACGCCCCCGCAGAGCATTTAAAAATGGACGTACAAGGAAAAAAATTATATCACAATGCGCGGCAAGGAATGAAATATCATCTGATGGAAAAATCTCATTTTCGGTTTCTGGACCATTTTTGACTGAAAAACTCAGTAGGGTCTCAGATCTGTAAAATCTCCTATTGGTTTAAACTGTGCTGGAGTATACATCGCTCATTAAATACAACAACGTCATAACTCAAAACTGTTAGTTTTCAGGAGGAGCATTTGAAATATTTAAGGGGCTGCCATTTCAAAACAAATATATTTACAAACATCATGTTTGAATGTGTGACAAAATAAATGACTCCAGTAATTATGTGTGTATCAAATTTATTTTAGCTGTTGCCACAAGGACAATATGAGCCTCAGAGTAGATCCCATGCGCACCATTGTCATTGTTGCTACAAACATTAAACTTAAAGTACGACATAAATCAAAACGTGACATTCTTGACAGAAAATGGAATCATTTTGGCGATAGTTATATCACCGGTGTCCAAGTCTCCTAACATACTGATATAGTAGCATGAAGTACAACAAAACATATGCATCTGCTGAGGGGCCATCAGAATGAACTAAAGATGATGTCAGTGCTTTTGTATTATCACTCAGGTTACAAAGACTTATAAAAGTGTGTGTAAGCCTTTGGGATGAAATTATTTGCAAGTAAATATTGAAGGTCTTCTTTCTTATTAGGAGCTAGGGCTGGCTGGCAAAGAAATACTGGTTTTAGGGGAAAGTCTGCAACTATCTTCCGTTTCTTAATTACACGTACTTCTTGAAAACCCTCACTGTAGGACTTCTCCACAAATATAGAATATGGAGAATCACTCTTAACTTTGACAAATTTTACATCTGTCAGTTTCACAGCTGTCAGATTAAGAGGACCGACCATAGAAGCAATGTGTTTCACATCAGAAAAATTTGCATGGCATAATTCGTTCACATGGAAAGGTACACCATTTTCCTTTGCAGCTCGAATAGCAGCTATAAACCCTCCAGTGGTATAGATAGGTCCACCTCTCAATTGACGTTCGATCTGCCAATCAGGTAATGAGCCGATTCTCCTCCATTCTGAGCGTGTCCCTTTATGAGCAGCATAAAAATACAGGCCCAACATAAATTAGTCTCTTTTTTGTTGGCCGGCACAGTTACCAGAGTAGATAACTGCACTATCAGTTGAGTTAGCTCTCTGCTTTAAAAACATTAACACGCATGAACCTAATTCATTCACTCCCCGATTACCATTTGACTCATCGCGCACATAGCAATCACTTGAATTTGTCTTAATGTCATAAATAATAAAGTTTAAGACATTCCGTTTTAATTTATAATTAAATGCGGAAACACCACCCTTTGCAAACGCACAACGGCCTGAATGTAATATACTGCTACTATACCGTCGACGCTGTCTTTGTCATATTTCTTTTCTACTCTGGACAAATTTTCCTCAACCAAATGTTCATAATATTTCGCTTTCAGGTGTTCCTTGTCTTGATCATCAACGCAAGTTGCACATAATCCTTCCTTAGGCACAAAAAATTGTACTCTTGCGTGAACACACGATGAAACACTGCATTCCTCGCGAGAGGTTCCTTTTAAGCTTCGTAGACGGCAACATAATATCTGTAAATATCAGCAAGTGACCTGCTAACATTTATAAATTGCCTTGAAGTGTTAGCCCGGGTGTAATGGCTTTCAATTTTAGATATAACCTCAATAAGCTGGCGAATACCTGCACGTATAGGCCTACATGGATCCAATGTTTTCTGTTTGCCATCCTTTCCTCATTTATCTGTCTCACGTAGAGTCTCCGAGACTTTTATTACCTTTCTCCAGAACTGTTCTGATTGGCCGATCATTAATATGTAGGGCGTTCTTAAAAAATATTTCACAAACGCGAACTTCTTCACCGTTCACGCAATAATTAAATGAATTATTATGTTGCCGTGGAGGTCTGCTGCCTCCAACACGAGTATAGCGATACTTAGGAACAATAGGCTTCATTGAACGGCAACGAATTGCCGCTCTAGATCTATATCACCTAATGACCAGTAAGAGGGAAACAGTTGCAGTCGGCGCTCAATTCTGTACTTTATGAGCATTGTAGCTTGCAGTTTTCCTTACAACCTGCCTTACTCTGCCTCTGGGATCGTACTTTTTACCTTATGTATGGGTTTCATATGCCTGTCCAGTATTACTTACTTTATTTAAAAGGTTCCTATTCCACTTTGCAACATTTCTCTGCCGTTTCACACCTTTGCTTGAAGGACTCACTAATATGGTGGTCGATGTGCCCTTCATGCCGGCTATTGAACTAATTGTCAGTGGAAGGGGACGTAGTGGAGGTATTTCAGCTGGAGTACTGGTTCTTCCAGAGGTTTCAGGCACCTAAGAAATAGCAGTATCAGAAATGTCCTCGCTATCATGTCCACCATCATCCTTGCGATAATATGTTTTGTCATTAAACACGTCATCGCATTGTTCAGAAAATGTGCTACTTGACGATGTATTTGATGACGAAGTACAGGAAGATGAAGATCTGATAGAGAAACACTAGATGTACTAGAACTTGAATACCTTGTCGAAGCATCAGATGCAGGAATGGGGCAACACGAAGTTCCTGGATCAAAACCGAGAAAGGAATTACGGATAACTCTACATTGTGAATGTTGCACTATAACTACAAGCATGATGCTTATTAAGAGCAATGAATGTCTGGTTCCTCTAAGGACGTCGAAACGACAGGCTCATTTTCCATTAAACACTGCCTTGTCCCATCCGATCCCTTCGCAATTGCCTCCTTTGTTTCAATATTTTCCATATCAGCGAGGGCTAGCTGAACGAGCATTTTACCGCGAGAAATCCTGGTCTAGAGAGATGGAAAAGAAAAGTGTTTCAGGGGAGAAAATAAAGGATAACCTTGACCTAACTCAGCGCTGGGTACAACTTATTCTAACTGTACCGGGAGGTACACCTCAAACCCCTACACTTAAAAGAAGCGCCTTAAGGAACTCTATCTACCAAACAAACGTGAAACAGCTACTGCATGAAGTGGGGACATTAATCAGAAGATGTCACTCATAAATAACAGAGTAATGCGTTATTTTAATATTTTCTAAACTGACTGGATTTGTTTGTTCGGTTTTGGTCTACAGCATGTAGTCTGAACTTTTCTCCATTGATGTCCTTACAAAAAACTGAGGTCATGCACTCTGGTGCAAGGTGGAAGAACTAGTGATTTAAAGAAGTTTAGTGTTTATACGTTTTCATAACTAAATCAACTTTCATTAATTTTGATATTTCAAGGTTTTCAACACTTCCTTCTCAACTCACCAGCTTTTGAATCTCGCCAATTAGAAATTGCTGTATTCATTTTTCAGCCTATCACAGGCTTCTTGTAGCTTTTTATTCGGCCAATAAAAATGAGAGGGTGTGTACGGATTCAGTCCAGAACTTTATTGAAACTTCCCCTCGGGTATAGAAGCTGCGGGTTTTTCAAGTAACCTTGTCTTATAGATCGCCGAATTTCTGAGGGTGTGTGTGTTAAGAAAGGAGGCGAGGTGCCTCATTCTTCGGCAGGCAGAACATCAGCCCAGGTAATGGCCACCAGTTTTCTATCTCCGCAAACTTATCCGATTTTAAAGTACTAATCGTTAACTATGTAACCACCGGTTTTCTAAAATATAAACTTTCTTTCGGCTAATGTACAATTTCATGAAGTCTTAAACTGTAAATCGGGGATAGAGAGCGCGTTACACTCTCGAGTTACCCTTCAATTTATCTTGAGATGACTACGATTTTGAAACTGTTTCTCTTCCTGTAAAGCCTTAATTAATCTTTCTTTCTAGTCACCTCAGTAGCTTGGGATTAGCCTCTGCATCATCGGGCCACGAGCCCAAGTAGGGTCTTATACTTGGTTTTCAAGGAGCGCAAGTGTACGCCTGCATACATGTTGAGTTTGGGCCAGTGATATTATCCCGTTCTTCTTTTCATGAAGGCCTAGTAGTATGGTTACTAGATACCCCTGTGTAAACTACATGGTACTGTAAATTGTAGGTGGTGCTTAGAGTGGCCAGAGATTGTAAAGTTTTATGTAAAGTTGCCTTGTGTAGGCTGCAAAAGAATTGGGAGCCAGTCTCCTTTATTATATTTGGAGAGCATGTAAGCTGTTTTCTGATATCTGTGGGTGGTGCCTTTGGAAGGCCTTAAATTGTAACGGTTAGAGCAAAGTGCTCTGGATAATGTGTGACTTGGGAGATTTCTCTCCTTTTCTATCTTAATACAATATTAGGGACGTTGTAAACTTGTAACCGTAGGGCTCGAAGCTCAAACCCTGTAAAGTACCTATCCGTGGGTTTTCTAGTCTTGTAATCAAAATTATTATTGTACGTGTAAACTTCTTATTTCACTAACAAGGAAACACCGGCAATGGTTAAATCGCCGATCGCGATGAAACTTGGAAAACACATTGAGGTACACGTAAGAACGATGTCGGCATCAATTTTGGGTGCCAACATTCATTAGGGCGTTAACTACGGGGCCTAAAAGTTGCGACATTTCAAATTCCGCGCGATCAGCGATGAATACCTGCTGGCCAATGCTAAGCCTGCACACTGCGTGCTTGGAGACACGCCTCTGCACCTCCTCCCCTACCTGCTCCAATTGGTTCGCCACCGCACGTTTCCCTTCACCCCTCGCCAGCCCATTTTCTTAGCTGTCGAAGAGAACCGGTGCTACACTTTGGGTAATCTATCAGCCTTCCTCATATCTCTCCTTTGTAATTTCCACATTGTATTAGTTTGTTTTCTGAAATATTTATGAAAACGTTTGCACCTGGCGAGTTGGCCGTGCGGTTAGAGGCGCACGACTGTGAGCTTGCATCCGGGAGATTGTGGATTCGAATCCCACTGTCGGCAGCCCGGAAGATGGTTTTGCGTGGTTTCCCATTTTTCACACCAGGCAAATGCTGGGATTGTACCTTAATTAATGCCACGGCCGCTTCCTTCCGACTCCTAGGCCATTCCTGTCCCATCGTCGCCATAAAACCTATCTGTGTCGGTGCCACGTAAAGCAATTGGCAAAAAAATGTATTGTGCCTGTTGTTAATTGTGTTTTGTTTCGGTTTTGTTTTCACTATTTTTTAATGTTTCGAATAGACCAAATATTGTTTTTGTTTACTATCAGTTACTGGCGGGGAGTTTGCCCGATGTAATGTATACGAGTCATTTATTGTGTTGCCTTGTAATTGTTTGTTGTTGTACCAGTTCGTACAATAGCCATTTAACTTTTTGCGTATATAACTGCCATTATACCCAGAAGACTGTAGTGTGATACTTTAATATCGATACTTGTTGAATACATAGACCTTCGTCAGCTATAACGCAAAAGTACCGGTACAGTAAGACTACAGGCCTGCCTGTGATTACTGTATATCTACTGCATGTATAAATGCACATCTTTTTTATTTTTCAAGGTTTTTCTTATTACATCAAACTTTACTACATTCCATGTCATACTCATATCAAAGTTGCCTATGCATTAAATTTATTTGTATTCGACAACCATTGCTGCAATTGAAATGTGTTGTGCCTGTCACTGCAAAACATAAATAAATCGTTCAGTACAAGCACAAATAAAAACATTCTACCTATAGGCCTATTCCTGATACCAGAGTACGCAATACGGAAAATACCAGTAGTTTCAAACTCGGAGTTTATATTTGTTGTTGTTGTCGTTCGCGATGTCGTTTCGTTATGACAACTCATAGCGTACACAAAATGGGGGTGGTGAGGGGGGTGGTGAGGGGGGTGGGGGTGGTGGTGGGGGGAAGGGGACCTAAAAAGGAAATCTGGACCATTAACCAAGTTTTGATATCCCGAGGTACCGAATCTCATTACATTCAATGAGATCCTCGACCCGGGCACGTAATTTCTTTAGATAAAAAGGTATTTAACGTTGTTTAAAGGTGGGAGGTTTATTTAGTGGTGGGCGATTTAATTTAATTAATTCCATATGTATGTCAAATCTAAAGGACACTACCGACAGCTTTAAGGCGTTTTAGAAGTAAATAATAATTTAAGCGTAGGTAGGACGCAGTACCCCATCCCACGTTTGACCACGCCCGGTGGTACTTAACTCGGAGTTGTACCCACGAATGTGACAACTCACCGGAATTAGCAGGAATGAAAATAAGACATTTGAATAAAATACGGGTATATTAGTGTAGGTTATTTATTATCATTATGTGTGAAACGGAACTTTATTTAAAGGATTTCAATAATTATAGTACGAAAAGAAGCAAAGTATAGAGCCGGTCCCGTTGAACAGCTAAGAAAATGGGCTGGCGAGGGGTGAAGGGAAACGTGCGGTAGCGAACCAATTGGAGCAGGTAGGGGAGGAGGTGCAGAGGCGTGTCTCCAAGCACGCAGTGTGCAGGCTTAGCATTGGCCAGCAGGTATTCATCGCTGATCGCGCGGAATTTGAAATGTCGCAACTTTTAGGCCCCGTAGTTAACGCCCTAATGAATGTTTGCACCCAAAATTGATGCCGACATCGTTCTTACGTGTACCTCAATGTGTTTTCCAAGTTTCATCGCGATCGGCGACTTACCCATTGCCGATGTTCCCTTGTAAGTGAAAAGTTTTGTTAAGTTTGAGATTCTGGAAAGAAATATAACATTTATTTCAAAGTTTGGAAAGAATCTTTGATATTGCAGATATAATAATTCAATCCCACACCTTCTTTCACCTCTCTGTAATCCACGAAAACCCGGTAACACTAACAATAACGGCATAACTGAAAATAATCGGATGTCGTTTCTTAAAAAAAAAAAAGAGATATTCCTTGTAGCATGAGCGACATAACAGCATTTAGTACCTTTATTTCTACTGAGAAATAATGTCCTTGATTTGTAGCAATAATGTCAGAATGTGAAATAGTACAAATAAATTAACTATTTCTCGGAGCAAGAATGTCATAAAAATCCACAGCCTGTTTCCAGTCATCTGACCGGGTCAGGAATGGAATGAATGAAGCCCCCATCTATCGGCGAGGATACGAATTGTGCCATCTGCCGAAGCCTGTTGCACTCCTTTGGGGCAATGATTAATGACAGATGAAATGAAATGATACTGGCTAGTTTTGCTGGAATGAAATATCACAGGGAAAACCGGAGTAACCGGAGAAAAATCTGTCCCCGCTCCGCTTTGTCCAGCACAAATCTCACATGGAGTGACCGGGATTTGAACCCCGGAACCCAGTGATGAGAGGCTGGCGCGCTGCCGCCTGAGCCACGGAGGCTCTAGCAAGAATGGCATATTTCCTTATCATACACACATAACCTGGGTTGATTTGCAGTGCATACTGCATTAAATCTAAATAATACGTTATGCATGGGAGATTATATAACGTAATATACTAATCTTCCTCACAGCAAGGGTGTCACGACTCCAAATATGTCACTCTTGCACAACCACAAGCCCATGCCTTCCACACAGTGCCAAGTTTGCAACTCAAATGGTACAGTATTGCTGCGCGATCAAGGACCAAAGCAAGAAGAGGAAAGAACGACACATATGCTTCCTCTGGCCGCGTGATTGAACTTCAGATTATAACGTTTTGCCAGTTAAAAGTGCATGCGATAACACCTAGAATGGTATGCATAACCCAAAACAAGTCGTTTTTGAGTTATGACTTTCTTGTATTTAATAAGCGATACACAGTGTGATTCAGCAGCCCTTTCCAATATCGTTGCTGCAGCCCAACTAACGTGCACATGGTTATTGTGGTGATACTCCCCTGCAGGCGTACTGTATGGTACTAATGTTCAGTGAGCACAATTTTGTCCGCCTCTGTGGTGTAGTGGTTAGTGTGATTAGCTGCCACTCCCGGAGGCCCGGGTTCGATTCCCGGCTCTGCCACGAAATTAGAAAAGTAGTACGAGGGCTAAAACGGGGTCCACTAGCTTCGGGAGGTCAACTGAGTAGAGGTGGGTTCGATTCCCACCTCAGCCATCCTGGAAGTGATTTTCCGTGGTTTCCCACTTCTCCTCCAGGCAAATGCTGGGATGGTACCTAACTTAAGGCTACGGCCGCTTCCTTCCCTCTTCCTTGTCTATCCCTTCCAGTCTTCCCATCCCCCGCAAGGCCCCTGTTCACCATAGCAGGTGAGGCCGCCTGGGCGTGGCACTGGTCATCCTCCCCAGTTGTATCCCACGACCCAGAGTCTGAAGCTCCAGTCGACGTTGAGAAGATGTTCAAAATAGTTCCTCCACCTCTCCAGTGATTCCCCGGGATCTATTATGAGTTCACCTGAATTATTCAAAACACTGTTCATTTCCTTATTCCCTCCCTTCCTAAGATTCTTTATTACTGTCCAGAAAGGTTTCCCTGCTGCTTGACCTAGCCTTTCCAGATTATTAATAAAATCTTCCGACGACTTCTTTTTGTATTCAACAACTATTTGTTTCGCTCTGCTTCTTTCATCTACGTACAAATCCCTGTATGCCTCGGCCCTTGTTTGAAGTCATTTCTGATAAGCCTTCTTTTTACGTTCACAGGCTGCTCTCACTTCATCATTCCTCCAAGATATTCGCCTTTTCCCATCTTTACACACAGTTGTTCCTAGGCATTCCCTTGCTGTTTCTACTACAGCATCCCTGTATGCAACCCATTCTCTTTCTCTATCCTGAACCTGCTTACTGTCTAATGTGCGAAATTTCTCACTCATCGTATCCATGTACTTCCGTCTAATTTCCTTGTTCTGGAGAATTTCTGCCCTTATTCGTTTGCAGACATATTTCACCTTCTCTATCCAAGGCCTAGAGATACTTTGATCAATAGAGTAAAATACATTTTCTTTTAACTACTTTGGTATTCCTATAACCCCCAGTCAATTAAGTGATTTTTAAATGATATGCATACCAGAACTTGCCCTTGGTTGAATAGACTCTATACACATAGTTTGGTTGAGATATAATGCGTACTGTAAGTGAAAATTGAAAACAAAGCACTTCTAGTCTTCCTAAAAAACCAGTCTATTCAGTGATTTTTAAATTATATGCCTATCAAAATTCACTTCTGGGTGAGTATACTCTAAATGTGAAGTTTGGTCGAGATGTGCACAGTGTAAGAGAAATGAAAAAAAGAACTATTTTAGTCTTCCTCTAAACCCGCAGTCTATTCAGTGATTGTTAAATGATATGCATATCGAAACCTGCTCCTGGATGAGTAGACTCTAAATATGAAGTTTGGTATAAATCTATTCAGCCGTTTATCCGTGATGACAGAACAAACAGACAAACAGACACGAAAGCTAAGAACTACTGATACGGTCTTGAATTGACCTCAAACGGATAAATATATCAAAATTTGGCGAGATAAATGACATTGCTGACAACGGACCCTCTAGAATTTTATTTATAAGACACAGTCCCAGCATTCGTCTGAAGTGAAAATGGGAAACCATTTTTAGTGATTCTGTTTGTGGCGTTTGAAGCCACCATTTTCTGACTGCATGCTCACACCTATATGATCGGTATCACATAGCCAGTGCGCTTAGTTAGGGAATATATATATTTGTAATTTGATTCATTGCTTCGTCAGGACACGCCCCGCCCTCCCCACCCGATTGACGTCATGAAGGCATTAAATAATGGTGGGAGGGTTGGAAAGGGGTACAGTAAGCTTTATGGGGAATCGTGTCTAGTGAGGGAGATTGTAAAGACACCATCGATCGTTCAATGAATGATTGTTATTAGTTACCCACATTAACTGCAGGGAACATCACGTTGGTTCATAACTACCATTTCCTTACGAATATTAGCCCCAGTTATTTACAAATAACCTATATAGACACCACTAGCGGGCATCATCACTGACTAAGTACATGGATCCCGGGAATGTACGCATGGGTAATATACAACCCTCAATAATAACGACTGACTACACACTTGAAAGGGTTGAACAGTTCATATATTTGGGATTGGTTGTTGCAATTACAATCCTAATGACTTCTAATAGTGCCTATTTAATGTTCAACTGCCTTTTCTGCTCAGGAATTCAAGCCTAATCTATATATATAAAGTGGCTTGTCCTGACTGACTGACTGACTGACTGACTGATTGACTGACTGATTCATCATCGCCGAGCCAAAACTACTGGACATAAAGAAATGAAATTTTGGAGATATATTCATATTAAGATGTAGGTGCTCGCTAAGAGAGGATTTTTGGATATTCCGTCGCTAAGGGGGTGAAAAGGGGGGTGAAATTTTAAAATGAGTGTGTCTATATCTCAAAACTTTAAAAGTTTACAGATGTGAAAATTGGTATTTAGAATCTTCTTTAAAAATAACGAAACACATATTTTTTTGTTTTGAGACAATCCCAATAGGAGGGGCACAAAAGGGTGAAAAAGGGGTTGAATGCCTTTAATCGGGATACCGGTACTTATATCTCAGAAACTGAAGATATTACAGACATGAAAATTGGTACTTTTGATCTCTTTTAAAAATAAAGAAACACACGTATTTTTTGTTTGGGGGAAATCCAATTAATGGGAGGGTGAAAAGGGGGTGAATTTTTAAAATGGGTGCATCTATATCTCAAAACTCTTAAAGTTTACAGATGTAAAAATTGGTACTTAGAATCTTCATTAAAAACAAAGAAACACGTATTTTTTGTTTTCGGAAAATCCCAATAGGAGGGGTGAAAAGGGGTGAAAACGTGGTTGAATGACTTTCATGAGGATACTTATATCTCAGAAACTGAAGATATTACAGACCTGAAAATTGGTGTTTAGGATCTCCTTTAAAAATAAAGAAATACATATTTTTTGTTTTTGGAAAATCAAATTAATAGGGGGGTGAAAAGGGGGTGAATTTTTAAAATGAGTCTATCTATATCTCAAAACTTTTAAAGTTTAAAGATGTAAAAATTGGCATTTAGAATCTCCTTTAAAAATAAAGAAACACGTATTTTTTTGTTTTCGGAAAATCCCAATTGGAAGGGTGGAAAAGGGTGAAAAAGCGGTTGAATGCCTTTAATGAGGCTACTTATATTTCAGAACCTGAAGATATTACAGACCTGAAAATTGGTATTTGGGATTTACTTTAAAAATAAAGAAACAGGTATTTTTTGATTTTGGAAAATCCAAATAATGGAGGGTGAAAAGGGGGGTGAATTTTTAAAATGAGTGTGTCTACATCTTAAAACTTTAAAAGTTTACAGATGTAAAAAAATGGTATTTAGAATCTTCTTTAAAAATACAAGAACACGTATTTTTGCTTTCTTTAAATCCCAATAGGAGGGGTGTAAATGGGTGAATAATGGGATGAATGCCTTTAATGAGGATACATATATCTCAGAAACTGAAAATTTGTATATGGGAGCTCTTTTAAAAATAAGGAAACACGTATTTTTTTGTTTTTGGAAAATCCAATTAATGGGGGTTAAACAGGAGTGACAAACTGGGGTGAATTTTTTGAAAGACTATATCTACAGAATATCTGAGAAACGTAAAATGTTATAGACGTAAAAAGTGGGTATTTGGAATCTCCTGTAAATGTAAATAAAGATAGGTGATTTGTTTTCGGAAACTCCACGTAAGGGGAAATAAAAAGGGGTGAAATTTTAAAAAGCGAATTTCTACAGTATATCTCAAAAACTTAACATGTTACAGAAGTGAAAAATGGTATTTTTATCTCTATTAAAAATAAAGAAACGTGTATTTTCAGCTTTCGGAAATACCACTTGGGTGGAAGGGGGGGGGTAAAAGTGACTGAAAATGGTGTTGAATTCTTTTAATTAGGCTACTGATATCTCAAAAATGAAGATATTACAGACGTGAAATCTGCTTTGGAATCTGCTTTAAAAGTAAAGAAACACGTATTCTCGGAAAATCCAATGAAGGGGGGGGGGGGTGGGGGGGTGAAAGAATGAAAAATTAATTGAATTAATTGTATGAGAATACATACATCTAATAGAAACTAAAGTTGTTACGGACGTGAAAATTGGTATTTGAATCTCCTTAAACAAAGAAAAACGCTTTTGGGGGGCGGGAGTGAAAAGGAGTTGAATTCCTTTCATGAAGACACATAAATCAAAAACTGAAGAAGTTAGAGTCGTGATAATTACTATTTAGAAGATCCTTTATTATTAAGGAAACAAGTATATTTTGCCGGAAAATTCACTAACGGGGTGGGGGGAGGGGAGTGTGAAAGGAAGTGAAAATAAAGTGAATTATTTTTATGGGGATACTTATATCTCAAAACTGAATGTAACAGATGTGAACATTGGTGTTTGGAATATCTTTTAAACATAAAGAAACACGTCTTCTATTTTTTTGGGGGGGGGGGGTGTAAATAAACTTAACGGCGGTGGGGTGTAAAAGGAGGTGAGATCAATTGATTTTACTGTTCATAATGTACTTAAGGAGCCTCCGTTGCTCAGGCGGCAGCGCGCCGGCCTCTCGCAGCTGGGTTCCGTGGTTCAAATCCCGGTCACTCCATGTGACATTCGTGCTGGACAAAACGGAGGCGGGACAGGTTTTTCTCCGGATACTTCGATTTTCTCTCTCATCATTCATTCCAGCAACACTGTCCAATATTTCATTTCATTTGTCATTCAACGATCATTGCCCCAGAGGTGTGCTTCGGCAGCCGGCACAATTCCTATTGTCGCTGCTAGATGGGGCTTTATTCATTCCATTCCTGACCCTGTCGAATGACTGGAAACAGGCTATAGAGTTTCGATGTACTTATTCTGATCATAAACCGATCATTTTTAATCTTTCCTGGGCTGGTTTTCAACAGCCATCTTTTCCTTCGGAGAACTTTCTTAGATTACAGTAGATCCTCCTGGCATGTAAATAAAAATTGAAACACATTTGAAATAAACGATAGGAATGAGATCGACCGTCAAATTGTTCACCTCTATAATAAGGTCAACAATGCACGGAAGTATGTCATTGGTATCGCCAGAAATCCCGCACACTTGCCTACGCGCGACGATGGTGCTGGTCACATTGTAACAATGACACTGGCAGCAGATGTAATTTACCGCCAAGTAGCGATCTTGCAGCTTGCTGTGGGGTTCAGAACATCTTTTAATAATAATAATAATAATAAAAATAATAATAATAATAATGTTCTGGACCGTTGTCAAATGTGCGGACCCCCCTGGAAAATGGTCCTGGACGGGTAATGACTAAGAATGCAGTCCGGCCGCGGGTTCAGTACCGCCAAGGCACCTAAGACGACACCACGCCGGATCTCCTGAAGGATTTGATCCATATTAAAAACGCTTATAGGAAAAGATGGCAAAGATTTAGGGACCCAACTGACGGGGTGGAATATCTGGACCTAGCCCGGGAAGTACGAAATCGATTGCTGGAAAGAAAGATTGAAAAATGTGAGGAAACATACCGTAATCTATTAGAAAACGAGTCAGATCGCGAATTTTGGCGGATTCTCGCAGAAAACGAGTCAGATCGCGAATTTCGGCGGATTATATATCTAAAACAATTAGCATTCAATTATAAATTTCAGTATAATACCGTAGCGAAGCACGGGTATCTTGCTAGTGTCTATATAAATGTCGGAAGCCCGGCGATAACGTACGCCTCAGAGACTCGGACCCTAACAGCAAAATATGCTGGAATGTTCGATGCTTTTGAAGGAAAGGTCCTTCGTTGAATAATAAACAGACTCTGAGAATGAGGAGAAAGGAGAAGTCGATACAGCAATGAACTGCACTGTATCTATAAAGATCTGTCCATGGGTAGAATAGTAAAATCAAGAAGACTGAGGTGGGCTGGCCATAAGGTACATATGATCGGTACAGAGATGTAAAAATATATTAAGCGCAAATCCTGGTGAATAAAGAGGATCAGGTCGACCTAGAGTCAGGTGGATTGATGGAGCTGAGGGAAATAAGATACGGTCATGAGAACGGGATAACTGTCGGAAAATTATATAACAGGCGCAGATACATCAAGGACTACGGAGTTCAAATGAGAAAAGTGTAAATAAAATATTTTCGAACAGACAACGCATGTCCTCAGAACTTACGGCTGCACATCTTCTTCGCGTGCCAACGTTATCACGTGCGTTTGCAAAATCAATAACAACTTTACTTTCAATCAACTAACACTTAACATACAGTGCATTATATCATCTCAGTAACCAGAGGTGTATGAAGCAATTGTCGAGTCTTTAGAAGATACCAATTTAGGACTATGAAGTTTGCAGTGCTACAATATCGAAAGAAACTTAACAGATGACTGTTGCAGAGTTTAAATTTCTTCTTATTTCCCTCTCTCGGTCCCTGTGTGTGTGTGTGTGTGTGTGATGGAGAGAGAGAAAGAGAGAGTATTCTGTAAGAACTCAAAACTATTCAGACTACACTATTATGGAATATTCATACGTATGTATGCATTGTAAATGTCCATTTACTGTTCTTATTTTTAAAATTCCAATACATTTGTAGCTGATTGTTTGTTCAGTTACCTAAAGGTAATCGTACGGCTGTTTTCTATCTTATTTTATGTTGGTAAATGGATCAACAATTCAGAGTGAGATGCTTGTTCTTTTACTTAGCTATCATACCTAAAATTTGATTTTACTTGAAACTACAGAAATCATGCATTTTCAGATAAAAGCAAAGGAAAGGAAAGCAAAGGAAAGCAAAGCGAAGCAAAGTCATCGCCGTACAGGCCATGAAGGCCCCTGGAGGAGTGGAAGGTAAAGCGTTCCACTATCCGTAACCTCGGCACTTTGAGGGGTAGAGTGGTTAACTCTACGCCCAGCCGCCTTTGCGCCCAGGAATTAACCAGGTACTCATTTTTGGTGTAGGCTAAGTGATCCTCATGGCTATGTGCACCTCCGGAAGTGGAAATCCTGTGTCTTAAATTTTACGACTTCCTGACGGGGTTCGAGCACACGTCCATCCGGGCGAACCGAGTACGCCTTTACTGCCTCGGCCAGGCAGTCCCTTGTATTTTCAGATACCCGACATTAATTTTGTACTGGAAACAGTCGGTGGTGAATTGTACTTTAAATCACTTGAGTGGTGTCCACTTCTCTAAAGCGACTGAGTATCTTAACACGAGGGACGTGGCAGGTTTGTTACAATGACATTGGTTACTCATCAAGCCTATGCTGTCCAATACGTCTAACATTTCCCAAGTGAAAAAAAATCACTCCCAAGCGCTGGTTGAAGTTGTTAAAAATCACAAAATTAATAGTCACGTAGATATTGGAACTTGATTGCAGGCTTGTAGTATAACACGGGCAAGGAAGTCCTCTTGCTGCGAGTAGCATCAGTAATTGAAAGTACGCCGGTTGGCTTGAACAGCAGGGTTCTTGTTGGACTATCTCGCGATTTAGCCGACCGGACTCTGGGCTGCCTACCATGAATAATCACGCCGCCAGGAAGAGGTGGCTGAATAGCGAAGCGAGAGGGAGATAATGTAAGATGGATCGACCACGCAAGCTTGCCCGACCAGCAAGCTGTCTAGCTTGATACACTACATTTAACTTCCCACGGCCTTCCATTGCACAGCACGCACTTTGGATTCCAAGAAAGTGCACCAATAAATTCTGCTTTTATACGATGAAAACAATCAATTCTTTTACGATATACTAGCATTAAAATTGTACTGAGAATTCAACCGAATTTCCGTGAAAATCCTAGCATTATACTCTCATATCCTTTCAGTTTGTTACTCTTGTATTTTTAAACACCCCTGTCAATCTGACTGACGGATACTAGTGTCCAAGGGCCGACATCTCGCTATCAGTTTGCACCATTTAGAGATAGCTGTACGTTCGCCAATGGCTGATCATTATTTTTTTACCGGGCTGATTGGCTCAGAAGATTGAAGTGCTGGCCTTCTGACCCCAACTTGGCTGGTTCGCTCCTGGCTCAGTCCGGTGGTATTTGAAGGTGCTCAAAGTCTGCCTCGTGTCGGTAGATTTACTGGTACTTAAAAGAACTCCTGTGGGTTTAAATTCTGGCACATAAGCGTCTCCCAAAACCGTTAAATAGTAAGTGGAACGTAAAGGCACTAACATTTAAAAAAAGGAAGTGGCACAGAAGGTTGAGGCGCTGGCCTTCTGACCCCAATTTAGCAGTTTCGACCCAGGCTCAGTCTTGTGGTATTTCAAGGTGCTCAAATAGGTCAGCCTCCTGTTGGTAGATTTCCTGGCACGTAACAGAACTCCTGCGGGACAATTTTCGGGCACCTCGGCGTCTCTGAGAACCGTCAAGAAAGTAGATAATGGGACGTAAAAACAATAACATTATTACTATTAGTTCTTTGAAAACTATTGTTAGGGATGGCTTAAACTCAATAATAAGACATACATGGGCTACCCAGAAGGGCGTGGTTTTTTTGAGAATCTAAAAAATTCAATCACTTCGCCTGGAGAGTCACAAGGCTATGATATTCACTCAGTCCATTGCAGAAATGCGTACCAGAGAAATGGCAATGCCGTCCTCACAAAGAACTAACCACTATATCTCACTCTGTGGAGATGTTACGGATAATGGCATTTTAATGTTTCCAAGTCCTCTTGTGTCTTTATGGAGAGAACGCCATAATGTCTTTTATACAGGATTGATACTCCAACGAACAGACATGAAACCAGTAATATTCAACCGGACAGTACTAGACCTCAGGTAGGTAGAGTTGAAAGTCCACAAAAAGTGATTTTCACACCTTAGGAGGAAAGTTCGTGAATCAATCAACATTTGTTTAACAGGTTTTTTTCACATCGTTGTAGCGCTTGCGAAAACCTCTACATCAAATATTTCAGTTTAGAATTTTGCCCAGTAAAGTTCTAAGGTTCAATATTGTGTAAGTAATTTCAGTGAACTTTCATTCATATTATTTATGTGCTGCGGGTCAGTATTTCTTTCACGGTGTTATAACATAGCGGTTTCCACAGGCGCAATGACGATATTTACGTTTATAGATTATTTTATTGACTCTGGCCACTGATTGGTTGACTGATCGCTCTACGGTATTAAAAGTTCTTAGCGAGACAGGGAGAGGTAATACCATTTCCATTAATGTGAACTTCCGGAATGGAATTTCAATTATCAAAAGCTAATTTACGAATATAATTTAAATTATATATCCCAGATAAATTTCCCAGCGAAATATGTAGACTGCGAAGATTCAATAGCTTGTATTTATCCATAATGTAGGATATATGCCACGTGCTAAATTAGACCTGTCCAGCTACTGATATAGAGCATAGTTCTACTTTTCACTATCTATATACTTATATAGTACCCAAAATATATCTTAATAAGAGAAACAAAACAATGAATTAAAAGGTTAAGAAACAACGCTGTTAACAACGAGGTTAATGTGAAGGGAATACACGAACAATTTTATTCGAAAACACATTTTGGAAAATTGTGCAAATGAGCTTCATGAATAAAATAAGTATCACAATCACTAGCTGTCAACAAATAGAACCAAATTTTATGTTTAGAGACATTGGAATCCTTGAATATACCAAGATGTGGGTTATTGCAGGTTGGCACTCTCATAAGCCTCATTCATCTGCATCATTAGGGAGAACGGAATTTGCAACACCATGAAGGTTTGTATCTACAACGCCTCATGAGTGCTGGACGAGTGTAAGGTAGCGATGTAAAAATAATATTTTCAGGCGTTTCTGTGTGTACAATCGCGATCACAAGAATTCCGGGTGGAAAAGGAAACAGGTAACGTTTGGGCGAAGATTTTGGCCAACCCTGATGATGAAGGAGAAGTAATCAAGTCAACGTCACATGCGTTCGTCGTCCAGGAGGTATGGCCTGTCCCTTTACGCACTCAGAGGTCACTCCCAACACCATTTTGTCTATGGTTAAATATTCTTGCTATACTGGCTTCTCCTAATCAAGGAAAACAATTAATTAACTGTAATTTACTTGTGAAAAAATGTGCACGGTATAATTCCGCCCCAATACGTGTGGCATTTAATTGTTTGATCAGCGCTGACAACAACTCCACAGGAACGGTTATCCAAACACCCTTGATATTAACTAAGCAATGAAGAACTATTTTATTCCATTTTTCCCTGATTAGTTTCCTCCAATCATTGGAAATGCTAGAAAATTATTATTTTTATGGAAAACTAGTGCACTGTTTAAGATTATACTAATACAATTACTACTTTTCCGTGGTTTCCCATTTTCACACCAGGCAAATGCTGGGGCTGTACCTTAATTAAGGCCACGGCCATGTCCTTACCACTCCGAGCCCTTTCCTATCTCATCGTCGCCATAAGACCTATCTGTGTCGGTGCGACGTAAAGCAACTAGCAAAAAAATACAATTATTTTCGTGTGCAGAAAGCGTTCATTTCATTTATTTGCATTTTTCTTAAAAATGCACTCCTTTGTTTCTTTTGAGACATTTTACTCTGATATGAGTATATCTTATTTTTATTCTTACCTACCATTATTTTTTTGGATTGTGAATAATAGTCTTCATTTACATGTCTTTTGAATGTAAGCACTGTTTCTGTCTTGTATGTTTATACGTCATTTTATCCCATTTAATTTCTATCCCGTTTCCCATTATCATATTAAGGAAAACGAATGGTATAATTTTTCAGTAAAAGGGTAGGCCCTAAACATTCATATGAACAGTTACCTTCTTTCATCTTAATTCCTTGCGTTAAAATTTGATATCCGTGTTTATTTTAGTGCAAAGTATATTAATAACTTTTTGACAGTGTCTGCATGAGTATTAAAGTAGTTTAATTTAATAGGGCCAATATTGACGAAAATATGGGTCATGCTTTCTTACAGTGGTTGAGCGCGATGATAATGACGTAATGGTCGAGACCGCAATCATTTCAGCCAGCCTTCGCACACAGGTATTAAAAAAAAGCTGGAGAATTTGACCCTCAATGAGCTGATATACACAGTACGTCTGTTGCCTTCCAAGACTCCCCTCATTCCCCTCTCGCATCGTTGTCAAGCCAGTGGGGGACGTGCGGGTAGGCGGGGTTCCGCGTGTTTCGTTCATGCTAGATATCCATACTTCACTCTCTCCACCTCCCCTTTACTCTTCAGATGTGTGCATGTGATACGTGTCTAATGGATGTGACCAAAGAGAGAGCACGTGCAAGCAGGTTCTGGGCCGTTCTGAGGGCTGTACAGATTTCTTGCCGGAAATGAATATTTCTGGCCACGATATACTGAAGTTCTCGGGTGTACATGTGGACGCATATCGGTACAGCGTGTACCGAACCCGAGCAGCAATACCTTGCTGAATGCTATGCGATATGGAGTCAGTAAGTTTCTGGCTCTCGTGCTACGTACTTGCGATCTATGTTTGTTGCACCACGAGGTTAAGTTCATTTACAGTTCGGGGTGACTGAGGGGAATTGTGTAGGCGCCTACCCATTATTTCCCACACATGTTCAATAGGGCTTAGGTCCGCGGATCTCTGTAAAAAAAAGTAAAGCATTAAAGAGCGTCTCTGGAGATGCCTGACTCATGAGCACGGATGATGTCTAGCTGATAATTCCTATTTCAAATAGTTACCAACAGAAAGACCAGCACTGAATTAACAACTGTCGAGCAGTCACTGTGCCCTCAATAATCGCGCATGGCAATTTCAAATGAAAGCAAATAATTTCTGAGGTTTTAATGCGTGCGCTTGATCCTATGTGCTTTTCGACAAAAAATCGACACGGACCTTCTCTCCGACATACCATCGGACATGATTTTGACGATCACTGCAGCGAAGACAAAAGCATTATAATAATGTTATTTGCTTTACGTCGCATTGACTACTTTTACAGTTTCCGGAGACGCCGAGTTGCCGGAATTTAGTCCCACAAGAGTTCTTTTTACTTGCCAGTAAATCTACCGACACGAGGCTGACGTATTTGAGCATCTTCAAATATCACCGGACTGAGCCAGGATTGAAACTCTTAGGTTGGGGTAAGACGGCCAGCGCCTCAACCGTCTGAGCCACTCAGCCAGGCAGAAGAATTATCAATCGCTGAAGACGACACTATGTTAGTCGCCGGCCTAGCGTGACGATTCCCGACACCAGAACAGCCTCACACGTCGATGTTGTGGGTTCAGTGGAACACTTGCAGCAGTGAAATGGGATTGTAGCCACCTGCCTGCTAAAGTTTAACAATAGTTTGCCATTTAACGTGTGATGCGACATTAGCTCAAATTTATGCTGCTGTTGCTCGAAGTTCTGTCTAGAACTTCCAAATGATGCAGTGATTCTCCAGTGCTGTTGTCCGCCGCTTTGGTCCTCTTCCAGGTCTGCGAGCATGTGTCCTTTCATTTGACCACTGATGCCATACAAGTTGTACCGTACGTGCATTTAGACCAAAACTTGCACCTTGCAACCCGCAAAGATATTATTCCACTCTCATGTAGTCCAGTTTACTATCGAATCTTTCGCAACCGATGACAGTTGTTGATATTCTCCTCGTAACCACCGGCGGGGCATGTTTCATCTCGTCAGTGCATCTCACAGATTATTACACATCAGATAAGCCCTGCTGAACATAGCATACAGAAAGTGACCGTGACCGATCAGATGGGGTGGGCCGTGTCAACAATCCGATTAAAATCAAACCGGTATCGTTTACGTACCTAACTTGAACGAATTACACATATTTTCCTGGTGACCTAATTTCGATTTTCCCATGTGTGCATTTTCTGTACAGTCGATTACCCGTCGTTATTCTTTTGATATTAACATGATACTTTGTGGAATTTCATGAACATTTGTATAGCTAAGGTAAGGCGGATTAGGATCATAGTTTCTCATTTTACGATTCTTGGTCAAGGGCAGAACAGTTGAGAGAAATACATGAATTCAAGGAGGATGGAGAAACTAACATTAGTGAAATCGAAATAATATGTATTACTAAGGCTGTAGTAAACGTTACTGCCCATTTTATTTACCTGTTACCGGGCGAGTTGTCCGTGCCGTTAAGGACGCGCAGCTGTGAGCTTGCTTGCGGGAGAAATTGGATTCGAACCCCACTGTTGGAAGCCTTGAAGATGATTTTCCGTAGTTTCCAATTTTCACACTAGGCGAATGGTGGGGCTGTATCTTAATTAAGGCCACGGCCGATTCCTTCCCACTCCCACGTCTTTCCTCTCCCATCGTCGCCATAAGACTTATCTGTGTCTGTGAGACGTAAAACAAATTGTAGGAAAAGAAAAAAATACCTGTTGTCCAGTGTTTCGTACGACAAACAGACCTAATTAAAGGCTGAGTTTTGGGGCTGGTCTGGGAAGGGGAAGGAGAAGTGACGTTCGGAAAACACACCCACTCGTTGGCCCGTCCTCCTAGCTTAATGATGGCGGGCCCATATCAGAGATTCATTCAAAAATTCATTCACTCGGATATGTTTGACGTGTCTGACATCCTACCAACGAAAATGAAACCTCAAAGTTTCAAAACATTAAATTAATATCAGTAAACGAATCATGTACATGCGGAGTACAAGAACAAGTTAAACTTAAATGTTACCATACAGCTTCAGTGTTCGTATGCATACGAGATATCTTCAGGTACTGTGGTCAGCTATTCTTAACGATTTTCCAACACGTACTCCGGGTTATGATCTGATTTTGTATTTTCTTCTTCATTGCTACCATCCCGTTCGTCGGTGGACCACCCATACTCGGTGTGGAACATATCCGTCGGTTTAAGTCCATATCGACGGCCTAGATTACCACTTCTCTGACAATGCTCTTCCTATCCATTATTTTCCTCATCTCGCCTCCCAGCCACATTTCGTTGTGTATAAACAGGTGGGAACAATGACAGGATGATACTCGGAATGAGGAGATAAAGGATAAGTGAGGAATTAATTCGTTGAATAAAGTTGTAGGCATAAACAAGCCTGGCTGATGGTGTCATGTGAGGTGAATGGAGGAGGATAGATTACCGAGGAGAGCAATGGACTCTGTCATGGAGCATAAGAGAAGTAAAGGGAGCCCAAGACGACGATGGTTATACTCAGCTGCTAACCATTTAAAGGTAAGAGGTAGAGAACTGAACAGTCTATACTGAAGAAGTATGTATGTTCATTTTCCTTTGCTGATGTGTACAGGTAAATGAACCTCACCCTACCGTAATGTAGGCATGTATCTTTACATAATATACTGTTCTCCGACAATATATTGTATTTAAGGTTCATTTTACTTTGCACACAAGCATAGGAAAATGAACACAACGAAACTTGTTCTGTTGGAATGCATATCCGTATGTGGTGGCCGGGAGGCGTGAACAGTCTAAAGGAAAATAATTGATTGGGAGTACATTACGTGATACGCGGTCAGCAACGATATTCTACTTACGTGAAAGTATAAGACTATACTAAAAGAAACCCCAAGGCGCTACAGCCCTGACGAGCCTTGGCCTACAAAGCAACTGCTGCTCATCCCGAAGGTCTGAAAAATATGAGTATCTTGTCGGCCATTATCCTTTGTTTTCTAAACCATGACTGGTCTCGCACTGTCTGCTCAATTATTGTCACGTACGGACCTCAAACTAACCCTCAGATCTTGGTAAAAATCCCTGATCTGGCTGGATATCGAACCATGGGCCTCCGGGTGACAGGCAGGCAAGCTAGCCCTACACCAAAGTTAAGGATGGAAGAATAGTAGGAGAATAGAAACCAAAATGAGGCAAAACTAAGGCATGACGTTCGTATTGGAGAGAAAAATGTTGGGTATTCATTCCGAAGGCTGGTTTGATCCTCTGCAGCTCCTCCAACAGCTGTCATAAATAGCCTAGGCGTCACTGAAGAGGCGTACTAGGGAATTGAGGAGTGATGTGGTATCCCGTTGCTTTCATCACCGAGCCAGCCGTTGTTATTACATATCAGTCTGCCAAGCCCACTGAAATGCATGCACCAACCGACCCTATGAGCGATATTTTCACACCATTCATAACAGGGACTGGCTGCATAAGGAATGGTATTACTAGCATCACTCATACCTCAGTCACTTTCATATTGTCAAAGCCAAGGATGAGACTGAGACAGGACAATTAAAGTAACACATTTGATATAGCCCATACCAGAAGACATATTGCACTGTAAACACTACATCTCGCCAGCAAAGGCGTGGAGAGAAAAAGTAGAAGCAATAATAACTGCTGGTGCGAGGAGCTCGAATGTGATTTAAAGGGAGATGAAGGGGAAATTAGGAATGAGGACAATGAATGATGCTGTGCATATAAGTCAATATGTAAAGGGAGGCACTATGTAGATTCAAACAAAGAACGCACGGTCCGCGTCAGGTTATGGAACGTTTAACCTGACAAATGTAAGAAGGGAACAACTCCTCCTTACAGGGCAGTATGAATTTCCAAACTGGCGGAGAATTTGTTATTAAATACACGAAACAGGTTACAGTCTGAAAACTTGACTTGAGAAACTAGAACCTACATGGTGACAAAAGAAAGATGCACGTCGCTTTTCCACGAAGCCAAAAGCTCGTAATTCCCTCACCAAAATCACCATAGGAAATGAAATGGCGTATGGCTTTTAGTGCCGGAAGTGTCCGAAGACATGTTCAGCTAACCAGGTGCAGGTATTTTGATTTGACTCCCGTAGGCGATCTGCGCCAAGCGATGAAGATGAAATGATTATGAAGATGACACATAAACCCAGCCCCCGTGCGGGAGAAATTAACAAATGATGGTTAAAAGTCCCGATCCTGCCGGGAATCGAACCTGGGACGCTAACCTGAGGCACGCTAACAATTTAGCCATGCAGCCGGATACCATATAAAATGTGATGAAAGCGATTTAACATATAAAATACCCACTACTTCCCTTACATCCCCTTTCTATACTTCATAACCCTTCCAGTGCGATATTTCAGCTTCCGTGAGGGGACCGGGGTAATTACAAAAGAGTCGTTACCTATCAAGACTTTCGTGTAATTAATTGGTTTCTGTTACAAGGCAATTGAACAAATAATTCAAAGGAATACACATACAGTATAACAGATGGCAATATGAATATTCCAAATACCAAGGATCAATGACAAGGAGTTGTCAAACAAGGGAACTGAATTCGAGCCACTTCCGCTAATATTTAGTTCTTTATCGGAATATACACTTAATTAATATTCACAAAGGTAAGAAAATTTACTGCTGGGGTAAGTATGGATATTAGTATTCAAAAAGGTGAAATATATTATGCTTTGGCACGGTATATTGAGAAGAAGGCTATATTTCCCATATTTCATGTAACTTCAAAGCTCTTCAGTCTGTCGAAAGCACTAATTATATCACAGATCAATGGCCTAGTTCTAATACCACGTATCTGACAATGCTCTTCCTAAACATTATTTTCTTTTAGACTGGTCATGCTGGTTCATTTTCCTACGTTAAAGTGTAAAGTAAAATGAACCTCGCCCATCGAAATGTAGGGATGTATGGTTGCATAAGTTATTTACGCACTTCATTAGTATAATGTATTTAAGTTTCATTTTCCTTTGGTGCCTCATAGGAAAATGGACACAAAGAAAGTTGTTCTGAGGGAATGCGTGTCCATATGAGGCTGGAAGGTGTGACCGGTCTTCGGAAATATAATGGAAGTGAAGAGCATTGTCAGATACGCGATATTGGTTCCTTAGCGACGATATATAAGAAACGGGGCATCAAAACAATTCTGATGAAAGCCAGGGGCACTTGAAAACTTAACAGTCTTACCTCAAGAAGTATCAACAATAAAGAGTGTAACAATAGGGTTCGGCCAGACTTTCTAGACACATTCCCCAGACTTAGAAGAACAATGTATGTTATATGGACATGGGTCCGTGTTAGAACTCATTTTCCACAACTCTACATACCACTTTAATCATGGGAAACACACAGTGACTGGAAGTACCAGAATACCACATTAAATTCCTTCTTACATTGAAAACCTACAACCTGTTTTTCAGTCAATGACCGGATCAGGGGTGGGATGAATGAAACCCCCAAATTGCGATGAGGATAGGAATTTTGCCGGCTGCCGAAGCCTGTCGCACTCCTCTGAGGCAATGTTTAATGACTGACAGATGAAATGAAATGATATTGGAGAATGCTGCTGGAATGAAAGATGACAGGGAAATCCGGAGTACCCGGAGGAAATCCTGTCCCGCCTCCGCTTTGCCCAGCACAAATCTCACATGGAGTGACCGGCTTTTAAACCTCGGTATCCAGCTGTGAGAGGCCGGAGCGCTGCTGCCTGAGTCATGGAGGCTCTAAATTCATTCTTAAATTAAATGTTCAAAACGCCCTCCGTTATCGTAGCGACGGCCTAGTTCTAATAACACGTATCTGACAAAGCTGTTCCTGTCTATCAATTCCCTTAACCCTAAAACTGCCAAACGTTGCTCTTGCGACGCAATATAATATCACTAGAATGCCAATGTTGCATGCGCAGAGCATAGTACATGCATTCGCTTAATCAGCTACAACAGCATTTATCTTTCACTTACGCTATTGTAACAAGTATGACATTGAAGACAAAGCGTTAAGTCTTTCATCACACATTTCTCACAAGCCGCAAATGACTCAGTCAAGGTCAGGTTAGGTATAAATTCAGGTGTTCTTTCCTCATCCCCCTGTGGTCTTAGTTGCTATATAACTTTCCTCTCGCCTGCTGTTGTTAGATTCTATGAATTCCCTTCGTTACCTTTCGACCGAATATTAAGTTTATTTTTATATTGTTTCTTTTGAAGTGTAATTATATGGTGCAGCACGTCTGGAGACCTGTGAGGCCTGGCAGGAAAAGAAAACTGTCCAAGAATGACTCCGAGTAGTGCTCGCCGGCGGTCGGAACTGTGTGCACCTCCGAACTTATAATTCTTTGGCGTTTTTATTTCGGTGTTTACGTTTGAGAACTTAATATTTTTGAAAACTAGAAGAAAATTTTCGTGTTTTAAAATTTTTAAATTTTAAAATTTTTAAAATTTTAAAATTTTTAAAATGTTCACATTTTTAATTCTTTTTAAAATGAGTGTTTTTATTATTAATTGTGAACTTGAAATTATGAACAACAAAAACTTGTTTCGTTTTCCAAAATTTTGATCCCCTTATACTCACCAGATAGGCATACGTAACTAAATCATATAATACATGTATGACCATGTCAAACAAAGTTCTCTGAGTAGTATGGTGAGCTGATTTTCTTACGTTTCTCTATATAAGCGAGTTTAAATTTGTTTAAAATGTAAATGTGAAGTGCATTAGTAAATTGTCTGACAGGGAAAGTCACTCGGCACTTCTGGGGTTAATACTGGTCACGCCAACCACATACAGATATGCAGTCGGTCACAACAATTTTAGTTGTGTTCATATTCCTATGCTAGTGTGTAAAGGGAAATGAACCTAAGAAGCATTATACTTTAGAAGTGCGCAAATTTGCCATACAGACAACATTCCTACAATATGAAATAGTAATTTCCATTATCGTTTACACGCCATCATAGGAAAATGAACGCAACGAAATTTGTTCTGACTGACTGCAAGTCCATATGTGGCTGGGAGGGTTGGCCAGTCTTAAAGAATGTGAAGAATAGGAAATGCATTGTCAGATACAGGGTATTGTTTCTTAAGCGACGATATTCTGGATATGTATACACGGGAGTTATAAAGATGTTTTGGAAGCATTTCGTATGGATGGTGGCATTGTGATGAATTGAAATATGGACGATAAATAGCTCGGATAGGAAGAGAATAGAAACTCTTTTAATGTGGTGTTTCAGAATAATGCTGACAGTGAGATGGGTAGATCTAATCTCGAATGAAGGGAAGTGGTGAGAAGAGAACGATGTGGAGGAATTTGACCAGAAGAAGTCCGACTCGTTGGCTGAACGGTCAGCGTACTGGCCTTCGGTTCAGAGGGTCCCGGGTTCGATTCCCGGCCGGGTCGGGGATTTTAACCTTAATTGGTTAATTCCAATGGCACGGGGGCTGGGTGTATGTGTTGTCTTCATCATCATTTCATCCTCATTACGACGCGTAGGTCGCCTACGGGAGTCAAATGGAAAGACCTGCACCTGGCGAGCCGAACCCGTACTGGGATATCCCGGCACTAAAAGTCATACGACATTTCATTTTTACCAGAAGAAGAGAGAGAATAATAGGACACATCTTAATACACTGAGAACTAGTTCAGTGGGAATTTTTGGAACGGTAGGGATAGACCACAATATGAGAATGACAGATATATTAGAGTAGATGTAGGATGTAGCAGTTACGGAGAACTGAAAAGGTTAGCACAGAATAGGGTGGCGTGGAAAGCTGCATCAAACCATTCTATGGACTGACAACCCAAACAACCACATGCATACGCACGTAGGAATGATAACTGCCAGGTACCGATCTTTCAAATGAAACAGTAAAATCAGCGATAGTAATATCCTCATCACAAATCGTTTCAGATTGTCTACAACATTTTTATTTTACTTTCGGATCATTTGAAACCCTTGCAAGTGTTCGTACCTGGATATTGGGCGAGGCCTCGGGGAATAGAAAACGGATCAAATGAGGAGGAACGCGCTTGTTGGAAGAATATCTACGTCTTCTGCCCCATACCAATCCCCCCTCACTTCTTTCCCTTTCTTCATCTTTCATCCGATCTCTTTCAGAGAGGTGAACTCAAAGACGAGCGATACGAGGAAGAAAAAATTCTCCATCTTCTTCATTTATTCACATCTCTTTCTTATATTCTTTTCCCCCTGGTAAAGTCTCTCAAAGAGACGTAAAGAGCGGTCAGTGCGCCGTAATCAATACACGGATGGCAATATCCCCATCTTCCTCGCATACTGTGGAGTGCCTTAATGCATTACTGTCCTGTCTTTTTTCTTTTGAGAACTTCTCTACTGTCACGTTTCTCTCTCGGATGTCGTGACTCTCATGCTTCGGCATTAATGAACCCTCTTCTCTTTATTGTGAGTAACAAATGGAATTCTTTGTTTCGTGCTCCGTTACCGAGCACGCCATAAGTAGGTGGGTTACTTTAATATAACTTGAAAACCCGTGGCTAGTACAGTCAGTGAAGGTATTTAGGCCTGTCCAGTCAGATTGCCTGCAGTTATTGAGGTACCACGAGGCCAGCGCAACCAATATCTGAGTAGAATCGCTAGGCAGTCACGTCAATAATATTATCTCTCGTATGACACCGTTCCTGCCCGCCTCTGTGCTGTAGAGGTTAGAATGATTAGCTGCAACCCCCGGAGGCCCGGGTTCGATTCGCAACTATGCTACGAAATTTTAAATGTGATACAAGGTCTGGAACGGGGTCCACTCTGGCTCCGGACGTCAACTTAGTAAAGGGGTAGTGGGGGAGGGAGAGATTGGATTTCCCCCTCAGCCATTCTGAAAGTGGTTTCCCGCGGTTTCCCACTTCTTCTCTAAGGAAATGCCTTAATGGTACCTAACTTAAGGCCATGGCCGCTTCCTTCCCTCTTTCTTGTCTATTCCTTTCGGTCTTCCCATCCCATCACAGGCCCCTGTTCAGCATAGAAGTGGGATATCTCGCTAATCGCAGTGAAAAGCAAACCTGGACCGTACTCGGTTCAAGAAAAGGGACTGTGTGAACTCCGGTCCGACAACGTCAATATAAGTAAAAATCTTGGACGAATATATAATCTAATCCATGTCCTGCTGATTAAATTCAACTCGGGACCGACTTTCTTGGTAGTGCTATGCCATTTTAGCCCTGGGTTCGAATTGTAAAGCAACAAATTGATGTTAAGTTCATAGTCTGCAAGAACAGCGTTGTCAGAATCTACCACTGGTGGCTGTGGCCCTCATCTTGCAACAAGCCAATGCCCATACATCTTCGTGCCCAGAGCGCGAAGGTCAGTCAGCATTCTTATCGCACGCCATGAGTGAGGGCTGGCAATGTGTGTTTCGGTTTCACGCAATAAAAAGTATATGATTTCGTTTTAGTTGTCGCTGAAATTATAATGCAGTATAGCCATCTTTTAACAGGCATGAAAGCTTTTATATGAAGGGGATGTGAATGCTTCCACTATCCGCTATTTGTTTTACGTCGCACTGACACAGATAGGTCTTGTGGCGACGATGGGACTGGAAAGGCCTAGGAATGGGAAGTAAGCGGCCATGGCCTTAATTAAGGTACAGCCCCAGTATTTGCCTGGTGTGAAAATGGGAAACCACGGAAAACCATCTTCAGGCTGCCGGCAGTGGGATCGAACCCACTGTCTCCCGGATGCGAGTTCACAGCTGTGCGCCCCTAACTGCACGGCCAACTCACCCGGTCCACTATCCGTAACCGTCTCAGTAACTGGGTTAGCTAAGTAATCGACCATGTTCGTTGCCAAGAATTAACCAGGTACTCATTTTGGGTGTAAGCTGAGTGTACCACAGAGCCATGTTCAGCTCCATATGTTTGTGTTCCTCCGAACATATACAGTTTGAGTACAATACATCACATGGCAAGCCACCTCAGAAACAAGAAGTAGTGAATGCATCCCTCCACAGAGGATTGGTGTCGGGTAAGGTAACTTAATCTAAAACTGGGCAAAATCCATAGAAAGTACTGACCTCATTTAATTGTTAAATTGCCATAAATAATAATAATAATAATAATAATAATAATAATAATAATAATAATAATAATAATAATAATAATAATAATAATAAGACGGGATGAACTTAAATACACCAAATACAGTGAAAGTTCGGAACGCGAGTAACTTGGTCTACGAGTGTTTCGCAAGACGAGCAAACATTTTAAATGCATTGTAACTTGATAAGCGAGTGAAGTTCCGCAATATGAGCATCACGTGTGCTTACGTTTTCCCCTCCCGTGTGCCATTGTTGAATGGATGAACGAGGTCTTAGGTCCTGTAGTGAAGAAGTACATTTCAGAAAATAATCTGCCGCTCAAAGTCTTGCTGGTTATAAACACTGCTCCTGCTCATCCTCCAGGCCTTGAGGACGACTTACTGGAGGAATTCAAGTTCGTTAAGCCAGGAACTGTCCACCAACGAACTGATGGACCTGCATCGCGAACAACAGGAGGGGATTGTGGGGGATATCTCGTGCGGGGAAGAGGAGGAGGAAAAGTCAATGGAATCTCTCACTTCAACTCAGATTCGGGAGAACTGCGAAATGTGGGGAACGGTGTAACATTTTGTAGAAAAAACAACCACCCGAATAAGGCTGTAGCAATACGAGCGATGAATCAGTTCAATGATAATGCAATGTCATATTTTCATGAAATCCTCAAAAAAAAAAAAAAAAAAAGGCAGAAGGAACAGTCGTTGGACAGGTTCCTCGTTATAGTTGCACGAAAAGGAAACAATTCCAGTGAGCCAACAGAGATCAGTGATTCCGTTAGTGAAATTCGTGCTACACAGTAACTCCTCTCATGTCATCTCTCGTCTCCCTCACACCAACAATGATTCTATTGTGAAGTGCAGTTCAATTTGTTTTAAGTTATATTTTGTTTCAGAAATGGTATTTGAATAAATATTTTTGTGTTGTGGACGAATCATCTGCGTTTCAATTGTTTCTTATGGGAAAACTTGCTTTGATATACGAGTGCTTTGGATTACAAGCATGTTGCCTTTATCTCGTTATCAAATGATTGCATTTATTTAATACCAATAAACGAAGTTATCGGTGTTACGTCCCACTAACGAGTTTTAAAGTTTTGGGAGACGCCATTGTGCCGAAATTTTGTCCCGCAAGAGTTGTTTTACGTACTAGTAAATCTACCGAAAGGGGACTGACGTGCTTGAGCACCTTCAAGTATCACCGGACTGAGCAATGATAGAACCTCCCGCTTGAGTTAGAAGACCTGAGCTAGATTGGGATTAATTCAGACGGCATAAATCTTCGCGAAACTCTGAGCTTGCCTTTGGGGGGAAGGAGAGGAAGGAATCTAGTGGAGGGAGAAGCACTACTGTGCTACTGGATACAATATCGCTTAACTGACAATGCACTTCCTATCCATTCGTTTTCCTTAAGACTAGTCAAGTTTTCCAGCCACATATGGTTATGCTGTCCATCAGAGCAATTATGATTGTGTTCATTTTCCCAGCTAATGTGTAAAGTAAAATGAACTTTACCGTACCGAACTGTGGGGATGTATTGTGACCGTTCACAACGTCACCTATGGTATGTCATGATATCCAGGAGATGAAATATGCCGTTTTCCGCGTCATTCTGCGATAAAAACTGCCCAAGTTAGAATTTTTCTGCCCGCTCCAGGACTCGATTTGCAGTATCCAGAGTCGCGCGACCCAGCTCTAGTTGCTGGTAATTAGCAGCAAGGCGGTGCAAGAGCGCTTGTACTCGAAGTTTTCTCACTCCAACCGCGAGCGAGATGAAAAGAGACGCGTTATCACGTGACAGAGAATCTAGGTCACTAGCTGAGCCCAGAGAGTATATACAACGTGAAAACTAACATTATACCCTGTTTTCCTCGCTCATTCACCACTGGCAACCTATCGCATTCAGCTGTTTTCTTTCTGTTACTTTTTATAAATCGCAAAATACCCAATGGTAATTAAGCGCAAACATTCATTTGAATCAGGGAATTTTACGCATAATTATGAGACCGAGAAGTGTTCTACTTAACTGACAGAGCGGTAACTACGCTGTAAACAAGGGCACGTCTTAATGACTAACAGATGTTGGACCCTAACCGTGCCAGCGAACATAAGGAATCCCCTGTGTTCGTCATCATTCACCGCCAGAGACAAAAGGACGCTTTTGAGATTGCTTGAAAATCTACGAAGCTATTTCAAAAACAGTTACTCAGCGGAAATGGGAATACAGGAGATACATTTTGATACCCTGTTCGTTACTCTACGTTTCATATTACCGGACCGAATTCTGAGAAGAAATTGCATTTTCCCCCACCCTCAGCATTCGAGCCTCTCGCGTAGCTCTCCTATATATTCAAGAGCTGAGAGGCAGACACTACCCAGTGCATTTTCAGTGCAACGCCAGTACGGTAGTATTTCGTCGTGGTTTGTGTGTGAGTCGTTTGTGAAGAAATAATCTTGTAATTTGAGCAGTGTAATGCAGTGATTTATTAAAGTCTGTGAATATATGTGGAAATAATCACCATCTGAGTGAGATGTTAGCGTGTACAGTGTGCCGCTAATTAATAAAATAGAAACGGTAAGAAACCGCAATGACCGATGTCCGTGTGTAGAAGAGGTCGTACATCGAGCCTCCTATGTATGTAAGCAAATACGGCTCAGTTAACATATATAGGGACGTACTTAGCGAAGTGTGTGGAGCGAGCGTGCTCGATATAAATGTGAATTACAAAGAAAGTCAGTGAACGGCTCATTGTCGACCCAATTGAGGACAGTGCCACGTTAAAGTAATCCGTAGTGCAGTTGAGAGCTCGACTTACGGCTAAGTGCAATAGAACAGGCCTGAACTAGTATCATGAAATACGAGAATGCTAATACATTAGTGGCCTAACCACTGTCGTTTCTAGGGAAACTAGTGAAATTTCTGGGCCTATAATAGCTGCCTACAAGAAGAATAGATAAATGAGAAGGGATTAATGTCGGGTTTCTTGGACATTACCGACATCGTGTTGGAATGCTCGTGCTAATGAGTATATCCAACCATATATTCAAATTGTGATGTGTAATAAACTAACGCATTCACATGAGATAACTTCCCCTCATTTACATGTCTATGAGAACGTCGACATCCAGCTGAATGCCAAAGTTTTGCCTGTGTACCGGAGTGAACGAGTCATCTAGCTGTTTGCCGAAATTTCGCCTGGTAGCAGAGAACGCCTGGAACGTCGCTGTCATGTGTGTGACCTGCCAGGAATTCATCATAGGTCTTCGCATCGCTGATGACGTGATGGAAGCCGAGTAAACCATGGTTGCCTCCCTGTAAAGCTGTGAATGTGGTATTCAGAAGGCTGAGTACATTTCCGAGTATTTATATCTTTGAAGGTCGTGTCCCATTGTAAATATGTAGATTTTTCACATAGATGTAACGTAGACTGCAAGCACGCCATTTCAGAGGGATAATAATAATAAATTCATTTTTATTTGGGTCTTTTATAGAATACTTTCATCATGGTTTTGGGGCGACCATATTTTACTTCCATCCTTGTATAAGGGTTCGATAATGCATGACGTAATTGTAAGGACCTTGGCTTAATTAAGTGTGAAGCGCTGTCAAGTAGAGAGGGCTTAAATATTCTGTAAAAATGACTCCAGTTATCATCTTTCCATAGCATATACCAGTCATCAAGATTTTTCAGTAATTCATTCTTTTTGGTGCGCTTCACCTGGTAGAGATCCCTCCTAATTAGTAACTAAGGCACCTAGAACAAGGCTTCGAGACAGTGGGTATATTACATCGTTAATTAATTAGTTCGCGAATGCGAAAGTTAATTTGGACCCTGGTGACAGGAGATCATCATTAAATCTGCATCGTGGTCAATGTACCGAGAGGAAATGAGATGGCTGAACAGGCTGTAGCCATAATATATAGTGTGAAATGAAAATTTGAAGGTCCCTTGGAATCTGTCATTAAGATACGCGAGGTGCATATCGCGATGTGAATATGTTGAGTACGGCCGGATATAGGGCCGAGATTTGTGCTAATGCCATTGTGGCCCGAGAGAAAGAAGTGAGATAGATTATTTGCCGTGAAGGCTTAGTGGACCGCTCTTTGGAAGTGTGTCACGGGCAGCTAACAGCTGGAGTTTTATGAGCCCCTTTAAACGGGAGAGTGAAGGCGTTTTCTTCAGTGAAATAGAACAGATACAAGTGGCGAGTGTCTTTCCTTTCGGCACAGAGATTACGTGTGTTAATTTAAATAGAGCCAACGTCGCAGAGATCCCAAATGAGCATTAAAGGAAGGATCCCCCAATTTCTTTTCTTAATTACTTATAGCGTGCAGGGAATTCCAGGTTAGATATACCCCGTCTCAGAAGATCTTGGGTTCGTTTCAGGAGACAGTGAAAGTTTATGTTCACTGTTACCAACAGCGGGTGGCTTGTACCATCTGTGACTCATTGTGTGTGTGTGAAATGTATATATTCTTGTCCATTTATCGCAGGTAGTGCTATGATACTTTGTTTATGATGTCTGGTATTGAAGTCGCTAAGTGCTTGTCCATAAGTAGCAACGTTGTGTAAATAATGTCCTGATATATGTATTGATAAAAATTCTAATGAAATGAGCGTGTTTATTATACTGCATATTTGGCAACGTTTAACTTAAGGAAGTGTTGTAACGCGACTTTCAAAGGATTGAGAGTGTAAATTGCCTATTTCAGTTCATCCGATTCTAGCAAACTTATATCATAATTTGATGCAAATTGAATATATTAATTCTTGGCAGGTAAACAGATTTACAGCGGGGTGTGTCCATACTGATTAAATATGTGTGTGATTTAATGTAAGTGTAGAGTGAAATAATTCGAGAGGAAGCGCCCCTCTATATCTGAGATAGTCTAAATAACCCAAGAGAGAACGCCTTCTTAAGTTTGAATATTTAAACGTATAATGAAGTGTAGAAAAAGACTACCGAACATTTAAACGTCAAGATCACCCAAATTACTGTATGTAAGGTGTTTCTATGGCATATCCATGTAAATAATGTGTTTCACTAGTATAAGTAAAAATCTGTTATACAAGATAGTGTCTCTCTTCTCATTAGTAATGAAATGGTATTCCTCTCATAATTAACTTTTCCCCCTACTATAGACTATTACTAAAGAACTTACCGCCCCATCGGACAGTCTACAGACCCGAAAATGCGATACCGACTCGGCTAGCGAATTATTCTAGTAGGGGAGGGTGAGGCTTCGACAACCGGGCTGAGTTCGAGGCTCACCGATGGTGCTCCATTCTAACGTCATATTTATGAAGAATGGTAACTGGTTCATGTACTGATGCCTTGGAAAGGTACAGTATATTTGCTTTTTTTGTTTTTGCTATTTGCTTTACGTCGCACCGACACAGATATGTCTTATGGCGACGATGGGGTAGGAAAGGCTTAAGAATGGGAAGGAAGCGGCCGTGGCCTTAATTAAGGTACAGCCCCAGCATTTGCCTGGTTTGAAAATGGGAAACCACGGAAAACCATCTTCAGGGCTGCCGACAATGGGATTCGAACCCACTATCTCCCAATTACTGGATACTGAATATTTGCATGAAGTATTTAAGCACACCTGCAATATAATGTATTAACTTACGGTTTATTTTACTTGAAGAAAGAACACAAAAAAGTGAACACAACGAAAATTGTTCTCATGGACTGCATATCCACGTATGGCTAGGAAGCGAGACCAGTCTTCAGGAAAAATAAGGAAAATGGATCGAAAAATTATTGTCTGATACGACACTGGCCCGTCCGCATGCCCAACTCATTTAGATAAGGTTCTGTGCCATTAGATTTTAACCGACCTGTACTCCGCTCGGTTGCATTTATTGAATAAATAATTTGGAAGAAAGTACAGTTTTACATTCAGACATAGCCATGCACCTGCTGCACTGCTATAATTTGTTTCTACTCACTAAATCCATTGTTGTTGCGTCGTCTGCTGAACTTTCTTGCTTACCTTGTGTGTGTTCTTGCGGCTTTTGAGTCCTTGCCATAACTGTACTCGAAGTATGGCTTATTTTGTGTTCACGTCAGAGTTAAATTCAATTGTCTACTTTTAGCATGTCGTTTTCGTCGAAGAAATATCCAATTTTATCCTTTAAATCAAAGTGAAAGTAGGTGATTCAATGTATAGAAGAATAATCGTTGCAATAACATTTTCCTTATCAATTTAATCATCTGAGACATTTAAGAAGCTTCTCCGGAATATCCCAGTAATCATTGCGAGTCTATGTCCACAGCTAGGGGATGTTCAAGAGGAAGTTTAGACAAGTGAAATATCCCAATAATCTGGTGTCGTTAGCACAACAGTCCAATAAGGAACTTGGCCTGCCAATACGACTGCTGCCCGGCCGGATAACCTGAAGAATTTTTAGTGATATATGGTAAACTTGAAGACATCCTCAGCTGTACTGCTTGGCGTTCGTGACCAGGCCGCTACCTTCCCTATCAGGCAGTTCGTCAGTTAATCCCACGAGGCTGAATGAACCTCATGTCAGCACACACAAGCAAACGTTCTGATGTAGGGAGATAAAAAGGTTAGTTTTATTTTATCACATTTTGAATATAAAATTATGTGTTCATACTTGAACGCAAAGAGCCTCCGTGGCTCAGACGGCAGCGCGTCGGCCTCTCAGCGCTGGATACCGTGGTTCAAATCCCGGTCACTCCATGTGAGATTTGTGCTGGACAAAGCGGGGGTGGGACAGGTTTTTCTCCGGGTACTCCGGGTTTCCTGTCATCTTTCAGTCCAGCAACACTCTCCATTCTCATTTCATAGCATCTATCAGTCATTAATAAAATCACTTTGGTTGTGGCGACCACATCGTACTAATAGCCTATATGATTCATTCATTACATCCCTGACCCGCTTAATGACTGGAGAACAGGTTGTAGGTTTTCACTCGAACGCAACAACGTTTGGAGAGGATTTGATTTACAAAATGCTGTGACGAGAGTAAATTATTTTGTTAACGAGAATTAATCCAAGTTCTTACCCGAACTGTGTAAACACGACCTCTCTAACTGCAGTTGATCGTGAATGTAGACAGTGCAGTAGTGATAGTTCACAGAATGTTTGTGAAGTACAGCATCCACACCTGTATTTTCACAGAGCGAGTTATACGTGCGGTTAGGGTCGCGCAGCTGTGAGCTTGCAATCGGGAAGACAATGTGTTCGAACACCACTGTCGGCAGCCTTGAATGTTATTTTCTGTGGTTTTCCATTTCCAGAAAAGCAAATTCTGGGGCTGCACCATAATTAAGGCCATGGCCCCTTCCATCCGACTCATAGCCCTTTCCTATCTCATATTCTCCACAAGACATATCTGTGTTGGTGCCGCGTAAAGCAAGTTGTAAAACAAATGGCTGTAGGCTTATTATTATAATTAATCATACACAGTCGTATTAGCACACTAAGTTTTATATCAAAACCGGTTTTCGGACTCTGTCATCATCAGTGTTGCCATTATTTTAAAACCGGTTTTCGGACTCTAAGGTTCATCATCAGTGTTGCCATTATTTTAAAACTGGTTTTCGGACTCTAAGGTTCATCTGCAGTATTGCCATTATTTTAAAACCGGTTTTCGGACTCTAAAGCCCATCACCAGTGTTGAAATTATTTTAAAACATTTAATTTCACATGAGTGTGTTGTCACAATGATTGAACAGTAATTTCAACACCGATAATGGACTTTAGAGTCAGAAAACCGGTTTTGAAATAAAATGTATTGTGCTGATACGACTGTATGTGTTTAATTATAATAAATACTAACATTAGCACTGTTGATAAGATGGCCTTGATTTATTTTAAATGATTACAATTTGGCTGTAGGCTGTCAGAATTTTGAGTATTTCGTGGACTTACTTATTAGAAATAAAAGACAAATATTATGTAAGTAACAAATTTCAATCAATAGAACGTCGTAAATTTCGAATGTGGGTAATAAATAGGTGTAATATGGGTCTGTGACGTGAGCAATGCGAGACATAATTTAAGAGTTCGGGAGTAATAATACGAGTAACTCCCTCTTTTGCACATTTTTGCCGAATTTTAATCAAATCCTTCTTTTCATTATTACGTTTGTTATTATATACAGCTGACCACGATGCATTTCCAACAACAGCTAATCTCCAACTGAGCGAGCGAGTCAACACAGCGCCATCTTGTCGCAGAGTATGCGTGTGACGTCAATCCTTCTTTTCCATTAATACATTTGTTATTCTATGTCTGCGTCTGTGGTGTGGTGTAGTGTTTAGTATGAGTAGCTACCACCCCCGGAGGCTCGGGTTCGATTCCCGGTTCTGCTAGGAAATATAAAAAGTGGTACGGGGGCTGGAACGGGGTCCACTTAGCCTCGGAAGGTCAACTGGATAGAGGTAGGTTCGACGCCCACCTCAGCCATTACGGAAGTGTTTTTCCGTGGTTTCCCAATTCTCCTCCAGACAAATGCCGGGATGGTACCTAACTTAAAGCCACGGCCACTTCCTTCCCTCTTCGTTGTCTATCGCTTCCAATCTTCCCATCCTCCCGCAAGGCCCCATTTCAGCATAGCAGGTGCTGGGCGAGGTACTGGTCATCCTCACCAATTGTATCCCCGACCCAGAGTCTGAAGCTCTAGGACACTGCCCTTGGGGCGGCAGAGGTGGGATCCCTCGCTGAGTCCGAGGGAAAAACCGGCCCTGGACGGTAAACAGTCGAATATATTCCCCGCATCCTCTTGTTAACTAGCTGAAAGTGTAAAGCAATCGAATCGATTATGTAAGAAAGCACATATGTCCACTACTACCAGTTTTTAGAAAAGTGGAAAAACTGCCTACAACTTCTAATGTTTGGAATTTGTGTATGGTTTTTATACCAATTACTTATCAGATATTTTGTGATAATACTGATCATTTTTGAAACGGTGATATGGGGACTGCAAATTACTGGGCATGTGTGACTTTTCAAATAAATAAACTGTTGCTAGCAAAAACATAAAATTAGGTTTTTAAAATGCTTACAAACATTCAATTAAACTTTAATTACGTAATTAAGATGAATCTTTAAACTTCCCTTCATACAACAACATTAAATTCAAAATTCAGAACATTTCCCAACATTGTCCGTCTTAACACTATCACTTATTAAAGTTACTCAGTGATATCCTCCCTTTTTAACAATATGTCCTGCCTATCAACAGTAGACCAGGAGAAAATTTTCAAGGTCCCAGTAAAAGCCTTGAAATCAGACGGATATGTATGCTTTCTCTCTGAAGGATGGGAATACGTAAGCCTATTTTGTCCGAAAATGGAAATGTGTGGTTTCTCAAATAAACGATTAAATTACCTGCAAGTAGGCTTCTAATTGCTCAGAAAAGAGCATATTAATACTTTCCAACCTCTTTACCTCCGCGAAGAATATTTCAGTTCACAGTCAAGTCCTTCAGTAGCTGTGTAAATGATGTGAAACTGAATAAGAATACAGAAAATCTGCATCACTTTCGGCACCAGTCATTTTCTGTTACTTTTTACCTTTCCCAATGTCGAAAAGTCCCACTAATTCGTTTATTGTATCATTCCCAGATGGACACAACAAACCACTTTATACACGCTCTACTTACCAGGATTAGTTTATATTCACATCTCTTGCTTTCCTGAATTAAATTAAATTACCCGTTATATCACCATGACCATCAGCAGAATGATTGATTTATGACCAAAACGTCAGCTCGGTATAGGCCATGAAAGCGCGTGGAGGAGTGAATGTCAAAGGGCCGGGTTGAGTGGCTCAGACGAATGAAACCCTGCCTTCTGGCCCCAGCTTGGCTGGTTCGATCCTGGCTCAGTCCGGTGGTATTTGAAGGTACTCAAATACGTCAGCCTCGTGTAGGTAGATTCACTGGCACGTATAAGAACTCCTGATGGACTATATTCCGGCACCTCGGCATCCCGAAAACAGAAAAACGCTGTTAGTGGGACGTAAAACCAATAACATTATTATTATTATTATTATTATTATTAAGATTATTATTATTGTTACGGAGATGTCCGTAGTCAGAGGTGACAGAAGGTGCGGGCTGGAATAGGTCTCAACTACAGAATTAAAGTTAATTTAAAACTTTAACAAAGGTTAAATTCCTTTTCAAAATCAACAAGTAACAGATAACAACATTTAACAATTTCCACTAGGTGAAATAACAACGAAAGGCAGGTACAAAATAATTTTACCCGTTCAGGGGTTTTTTACAAGGTTTTGGGGGTTATTACAAGATCTGGGCTTCGAGCCCCAAGTATAATTTCTGAGCTCTCAGCTCACAACAACAAAATACCAAAGGGCAGAACACCGTTAATTACATGGAGCATTAGCTCCCAACTTTACATCTCAAGCCTCTCTAAGGCACTTTTACCACAACCCTATAAAGAGCTATCCCGCTCTCGATCTTTCAAGCCTATAAAGGTAATAACGGACTTTTACACAAACTGCCATCAAGGCATAATAAAGAAACAGGGGTATCTCGTACCTAACCTACTGGGCCTTAGTGTGCAAAAACTAGGTTAATTTAAATGGCCCAAAACAAAAGGATGGAGGCGTGAATTTGCACTCCCAAATCTACACTTTAAAACCTAAGTGGCTCTAGGCCGATAATACAGGGGCTAATCCCAATCTATGGAGGTGACCCGTATGAGAAAACTTTAATACATTAAGGAAGAGAAGAAACGGTTATGAAACGTAGTCACCTCAATTTAAAAATGAAGGGGAGCTCTAGAGGGAACAGCACTCTCTATCCCCGCTTTACAGTAAAATATATTTGTAGTTTTTACATAGACAAAAGAGGAATTTACATTTTAAAGTGGTAGGTTACATATTAAAGGTTTCGAACCCTCCCCCAGAGTTAAACTGCTGAGCTAGCAAGATATAAGGATGTTAACAGGCCATTACCTTGTTGAAGAGCGGCTGCTTGAAGAAAGAGGCGCTTTCCGCCCCCTGCTACATATCCACACACTAAGTTAGATATTACTGAAGTGGCACGAAGACAAGAAAATCAGCAGTTCTTATACCCTCGTGGAAAATTCGAGACCTTTCAGGAATGAGTAGACACACCCCCCAATTTTATTGGTAGACAAATAATTACACATGGAAATTCGAAGAAGAAAGCAATGATTGGAGGAAAATTAATTACAGAAATTAGTGATTGGTTAAATTCAAAAGAGGCGGAAAGAAAGGATTAATGTTGCCAACCCACAAACCACAGAACAAAATTTAGTAAAAACAAAACTTAGGAATATAAAATTTCTTCAGGAGAGTACATTCCATTACACCAGAGTATATTACCATAGTTTTTGGTAGAGATATCTGTTAGAGTTTGTCCACACTTCTTGATCCATGAAAAACAAAAGCAAATCAAAAACACTCAGTGACATCTTCTGATAAACCGTAGAATTAGTTCAGTAGTAAAGTTCAGAGCTTCTCCTGTAGAGGAGTTTCAATTGGCGCAAGATTTGAACTTGCGTCGTAGAGGTGTATCGCCCGGTACAATTAATATTATTATTATTACTATTATTATTATTATTATTATTATTATTATTATTATTATTATTATTATTATTATTATTATTATTACGGGGATACCCGCGGAGCAGCAGGAGGTTAAAGAACATGCCGCGGTGAATGGGTCCAACTCCAATATCAAAATTAATTTAATTTTTAAGCTGAAGGTTATATTTTCAGAACATCAAACTTAACATATTTTCATGACAATATTACAGGTACAAGAAGCAATCATTAAACAAGATTGGGAAAATTTCAAGATTCAGAACCTTAATACTTTCGGCCATAAGCCAACATTTTTACAATTCAGGAGATACCAGATTCAGTTTACACAAAAATTGCGATTCATTAAGTCAAGGGCAGCAATCCCCAAAATCAAGAGCATTTGCTCCCAAAATTACAATATCTAGCCTTCCAAAGGCACTCCTTAATCTTACAAAACTTTGAAAAGGAGCAAACATGCTCTCAGTATTTTCTAGCCTATTCAAGGCAATATCAGAAAAATACAATCACTCGCACAAATTACAAATTGAAACATATAATGTTATACAGGGGTATCTAGTACCCAACCTAGAAGGCCTTGACGAAAATGAACAGGATATACAAACGGCCCGAACACAAACTGAGTGGAGGCGTACACTGCACTCCCAGATAATTAAACATCAAAACCTATAGGGCTCTCGGCCCTCGGTTTGAGGTGGCTACGTTTTAACAACCTTTCGTTTCTGTAATGTATTAAAGTTATTTCCATGCGTTCCACCTCAAGTAGTTTGGGAAAAGCCCCTACTTCAACGCTGAATTTGAATGCGGGGCTTTGGGGTGTACTTCCCGGTACAGACCCCCCCCCCCAAATGTCCTTCCTTGGGGTGACACAGAAGAATTTTGAGAAAACATTTTCAGTAGATGATAAAAGAAAAATATTCTTAAGTTTTTTTCAAGTTGATAGGTAGAAACTAGTTTAACTCCAGCTTTAGAGTGTCGTTGTTTTCGTAGAGTATTAACAACATGTTGATAGTTTTGACTGCAAGATCTGCCGCCGCTGCCGTTACACAGGTGAAGGTCGAACCGACCCCCTGAGTACTCTCAGATACACCTCTCCCGATACTATGAGACGGGTAGTCGTGGTGACGGTCGCCGCAGATTAGAAGTGTATGTACAGTCCCCAGATGAGTTGGCGGTAGGGACACCGCACTTCAGCCTTTGCGGCGAGATGGACTCAGGCGCGCCGTTCACAACGAGCCTTCACGGGAGTGGAGTGGGCCCGTACCCCACTTCAGTTGCAGTACGGCGGCGAACGGCTGCGGAGGCACTGAAACAATAAGATCTCAGCGACAGGAAAGTGTTGTTGGAGACTCGAGAGTACGATCCTTATGGGTGTTGCAGTGGGGCGGGCGGATTGGAAGGTTCTTGTATGCCCTTAGTGCGGAGATGCAGGAGACGGGGACTTGGTAATAGCAACTAAGGAATAGACAGCATGAAAACCAGAGCGAAAGATATAGAGAATATATACAAAATTAAATAAAATAATTTGGGGCGGAAGGCCTCCAATGAAATATATATATATATAACCTGCAAAATCCTGCCAAATTTAGCGGCTAACGATTATAAGAAACTACTTATACAGGTTTCACCTGAGAGAGGTGCACTCTAAAGATCTTCTGTGTAGCTCAATTTCTTACCAACAATGTAACTGGCGTCAAAAATCGAATATACTGCACGGCCCATGAAATCTGGGGGCAAGCTTGCACGTGGGAACAAAGTTTCTAACCATGACTTGATTTCCGACATTTGAATTGGTGGGCCTCCGCCCACGGTCATATCTTTCCCTAACCTTTTCATGAGAAATCTTCAGGTTGTGCTTAGGCTTTTCCATAGATCTATAATATTATCGGCATCTATTGTAACTGGTAAAATATCATTAAGTGACCAAATGTTAGAGAGTGGCGTGTTAGGCACAAATTTAAACATAAGAGAAGCAGGTGTGAACTTATGGGACTCATGAACCGCCGAATTTAAAGCAAAGGCCGACCAATGCAGCGACGTATCCCAACTCGAATGATCTTCATGATGAAACGCAATGAGAGCCGATCTAAGATTACGATTGACCCGCTCAGCCAGAGATGGTTGAGGATAATACGCCGATGTTGCATGTGATATACACAGATGAAAACAAAATTTGCGGAATAAATTGGTTGTAAATGCTTTAGCATTATCAGAAACTATATATTGACAAGGACCAAAAGAAGCAAATATGGTATTTAAACAAAGAATGGTGGACTGAGCGCTTGTCAGCTTAGTCGGACATAACCAGGGAAACCTAGTGAAACCATCGACACATACTAGAATTAATTGTTTGGCATTCCCCTTTGATTGAGGAAGGGTCCGACGTAGTCTATATATAGGCACTCCATGGGGCGCGACGCTTGATGAGATGATAACAGGCCTAGTTTAGTGGACAAGGTGGGTTTACTAAGCAAGCAAGATTTACAAGTTTTTACCAACTCTCGAATTTCGACATCCATACCTTTCCGGATGAACATATCTCGGATCTTTTCCCGAGTTTTGAATATGCCTAAATGCCCCCCTAATGGGGTCTCATGATAGTACTTGAAGATCATAGGGACAAGAACGGCTGGAACCACAACCGTCATCTTTTTGTCATGCCTCGACGGGCAACACAAAATCCCATTCCTCAACACATAACGGACGACATGTTCCCCAGATGAAAGTGTCTCAATAATAGGGGCCAGCACAGGATCTTCTCATTGATATTTTTCAATATCCCTAAACAACATGGGAGGATCAGTTAGAATGGCATTAACACCCGAAGATATGGGCGCGGGAAGAGAAGAACTATCATCCTGTTCGGTGATCTCCCCATCATGAGAAATCATGCGGCTTAGTTCATCGTAAAAACATTTTCAGATCCTCTGATATGTCTTACATCAAACTGGAAGGCAGAAATCCTGATGACCCAACGGGCTATACGACGAGTACGACGCGGCCTAGCTAAGACCCAACTTAAGGCTTGATTATCTGTTTCTATGTCGAAGTTGATGTGTTCCAGATAGAGGCGGAACTTCTCTAATGCAAATAAGACTCCAAAACCTCAAGTTCATACGTGCAATACTTAGCCTCTTGGGTTGATAATGTCCTGGACGCATAAGCTATGGGTCGTCTTCCGAATTCAGTTTCCTGAAGAAGGACAGCAGCCAACGCCGATGATGAGGCGTCGGTTTGAACGATGAATTTCTTTGAAGAATCAGGCATAGCAATGACAGGGGCGTTGCAAAGAGATAATTTCAGGTCTTCAAAAGAGGCTTGTTGAGACGGTCCCCACTCAAATTTGACGCCTTTTCTACGGAGTAAGTTCAAGGACGCCGCTCTGTTAGCGAAGTTAGGAATATATTTCCTGAAGAAATTCACGATGCCGATGAACCTGGCAATACATTTGATATACTTAGGGGGTTTGAAATCACGGATGGCCTGTTTTCTGGAATGATCGATAGAAACACCATCGGGCGACACAATATGCCCTAGGAATAACATGGAATGTTTAGCAAAAGCTACCTTAGAGAACTTCACAGTCAACCCGGCCTTACGAAGGCGATTGAGTACTTCCTTCAGATGATCTAGGTGTTCTTCAAAGGTCTTAGAAAATACGACGACATCGTCAAGATATTGGTACAAGTATTTAAATTTGATGTCGGAGAAGACCCTATCTAGCAATCTAGTGAGCACGGCTGCCCCCGTGGGGAGCGCGAAAGGCACGCGGTTGTACTCATACAAGTTCCAATCCGTGGCAAAAGCTGTTAGATGTTTCGATTCTTCAGCTAGAGGGATTTGGTTGTTCGCCTGATTGAGGTCTAAGATGGTGAAGAACTTAGCTTTCCGAAACCATGAAAAACAAGAGTGAAGGTCGTGAAGAGGCACATATTGTAATGCCACCTTCGGATTTAAAGCCCTATAATCAATCACAGGCCTGAATCCACCTTGGGGTTTCGGCACCAGAAATATGGGGGATGAATACGCTGACTTAGTGGGTCGAATAGTACCATCCTTTAATATCTGGTCGATGATCTCTTTCAGAGCCTTCATTGTAGGTGGAGATAGCCTATAAGGTTTAAATCTAACTGGGATCGAATCCGTAACCTCATTCTTGTATTCAATAAAGTCAGTAACACCAAGAGTATCAGAAAATACATCCGGAAACGACTGACACAACTTACAAATACTATCAGCCTGCTCGTCAGGTAGATGTCTAAGGTCTAACAACATCTCATCCTGCGTAGGCGAAATAGATGAACATGACACAGAATTACATTTAAGCAAAGGAATTTTAAAATTATTAGCAAATTTGAAGGTGCACGACTTGCTCTGAATGTACGGTACGAGACATGAAATCTGCTCCTAATATTATGGGGCAAGACAAGTGCTTAGCCATAAACAATTTTATTTTCCAAGTAAATTTAGAAATACGAATTTTGGCGAATATGAAACGTAGAATTTCTAATGGAGAGGAATTGGCCGAAAGGTATTGAACCGGAGACGAAAAATAATCAGAAAATTTACAAACAGACTTTAATTTAGAATACCAGTCAGCCGAAATAATAGAACAAACGCTCCCAGATTCTAATAGAGAAGTGACTGGTTCACCATTCAATTCAACATTAAGAAAGGGGACATGTGCGGGGGTCTCCGCCGCAATCCTAAGGCAATCTTTAGGACCTTCAAATGATAAATTAGAAGAACTTTTGTCCGTACTGGAGCTTTCGGAGGGTTTGACAGAGGCTGAGCCTTGGGAAGACGGACCTGCCGACTCAGCCGATGGCACGAGTCACGAGTATTAGAGCTCGTGAAGGTTGCGCCAGAAGTTGAGCAGACGGGGGTGCTATTGGCATTAGGGCAATTCTTGGCGAGGTGAGTAAACGACCCACATTTGAAACATCCTTGACATGACCCTGCCCCATTCTTTGTCCCACTGGATTTTATCAGGGGGCACTTGTTCCGTAGATGATCCGTAGATCCACAAGCATAGCATTTGCGGGTGGTTAAAGTTCGGCGAGGTTGAGGCCGGAAATTACTAGAAGATCGAGGGGGTTCCTTAGCGACTCTCAAGGTGTCGGCATAACGCACTCCTTCGGCTGAGACCGCCATAGCCTCTAATTCTGCAAAGGTTTGAGGGCGCGACGCGAAACACAGGTACGACTTATAGAGCGGGGAAATGCCTTCAACAATCGTCTGCACAATTTGATCTTTAGGGAAATGTAGAGCGAATACCCTGGTGTAAATCTTAATATCTTGGATGAAGTCTGCCAGATTTTCATCCAATCGCTGTACTCTGAAATAGTACTTCTGTATGAGAGAGGACATAGCCCTAGCCGGAATGAAATTCGCTAAAAGGTGAGCATGGACGATTCTATGGAAGATTGTTCAGCTATTGCTTTGACTATTTTGTCCGAGAGGACACCTATGGAGTAAGGGTACATAATTTGAAGAGTTTGACAGTGAGAGAGGGAAAACACTAGAGCGTAATCTTGAAATTCGACTAAAACCCTTAGGAATGAAATGACCTCGTTAGTAGAATTTATAGAAAACTTAGAAATTCCCCTGAGCAACATAGCCAAATGAAGAGGCAAATCACTGAACCCAGGTGACATTATAGGTAACGGCCTGGGGGGTTGAGAAGCTTCAGCATTATTTAAAAAGAAATGTGGAATTGATGTACGACGATCAGCCTCGTTTTCCAATGGGGCAGAAATTCGTTGAGTTGCCACAGATTTTCTACTTTCTACATTCTTGGAAGAATCTTCCTCAGCAGACAACTTGACCAAAGGGGTTTGATCATATTTGGGAGTAGCTGCCCCAGACAACAATTGATAGACTCTATTAGACATTTTTGAAAGATGATCAACAAGATTACTGGCTTCCTTAGCATGATCTTCTTTTAACTTGAAAGACAATAGGTCCTTAACTCTATTGTAAAAATGGAACTATCTTGCCTGTACTCTTTTAAGCTGATTGGGAGATAGAATGCTTACTTCGAAAAACTTACTACCGATGCTAGTTCGGTAGTGTTGTCTGTGATAGTGGAGAGAGCCTCATCAATTTCCTTCTCTCCCAAAGTTGGGATACTAATAGGTAATTCTAATGACTCTTTAAGCTTGGTGGTATCTGCCGCAACCGTGCCTCCAGAGTGAACATTTATAATAAATAATTCATAAATGAATTCTTCCTTCCGCAAGTAGCCGGGATTGAGGACTTCACGAGGGCCAGGCATGATGATAGAGAATTTACAAATTTAGAAAGAAAAAAAATCCAGCGACCGAGAAAATTCTTAGAGTTCGGATCCAATCCCATGCTCAGCCGTCAAAAAGGGATTAATTGAGACCCATTCAACCAAGCTCTGCTACCACTTGTTACGGGGATACCCGCGGAGCAGCAAGAGGTTAATGAAGGTGCCGGGGTGAATAGGTTCAACTCCAATATCCAAATTAATTTAAAACTTAAACTGAAGATTATATTTTCAGAATTGCTAACTTAACAACTTTTTCGTGACAATATTACAGGTACAAGTAGCAATCATTAAACAAGATTGGGAAAATTCCAAGATTCAGAACCTTAATACTTCGGGCATTAAGCCACCAGTTTTACAATTCCGGAGATACCGGATTCAGTTTAAACAAAATTGGGAACCATTAATTCACGGGCAGAAATACCCCAAATCAAGTGCACTTGCTCCCAAAATTACAATATCTAGCCTTCCAAAGGCACTCCTTAATCTTACAAAACTTTGAAAAAGAGCAAACATGCTCTCAGTATTTTCTAGCCTATTCAAGGCAATATCAGAAAATTACAATCACTCGCGCAACTTACAAATTGAAAGATAATGTTATACAGGGGTATCTAGTACCCAACCTAAAGGGCCTTGACGAACAAGAACAGGTTACATAAACGGCCTGAACACAAACTGAGTGGAGGCGTACACTGCACTCCCAGATAATGAAACATTAAAACATATAGGGCTCTCGGCCGATGATGTAGGGGCTATTCCCAAACTACTTGAGGTGGCACGGATGGAAATAACTTTAATACATTACAGAAACGAAAGGTTGTGGAAACGTAGCCACCTCAAACCAAAATGAAAGGGGAGTTCGAGAGGGCACATCAATCTCTATCCTCGGTTTACAGTTAAAGATTTTATGAAGGTTTTTACATTAGCCGGAAGAAAGTTACATTTTAGAAAAGCTTGTTACATCACTAAAGAGTCGGACCTTTCCCTTGGGTTCAACTGCGGAGGTAGCAAGGAAGAAGGAAGTTATGTGGCCATTACCTTGTAGATGTTCTGTTGACCGATGAAAGAGGCCGCCCGCCTCCCGGTTTGACACACACACTCAGTGATATGACGATCAATTGGCCAAGAAACGAGAAAATCAGCAGTTTATAAACCCTTAGAGAAGGTTCGAGACCATTCAAGTCTAATCTAGCCACACCCTCTCAATTTTATTGGATGAATTTCAAAGTTACACTTAGAATCGAACAAGAAGCCTGTGATAGGTTGAAAATTAAATACAGAAATTAGGGATTGGCTAGATTCAAAACTGGAGGAATGAAAAAGGAAATATTGCCAACCCAAAAAATTAATGAACATCAATCAGTTACAAAAACCTAGAAATACAAAACTTTTTAAAATTATAACTTCTTACACCTCGTACCAGGGTGCGTGATCATAGTTTTTGTAGTGTCATCTGTGGTAGAATGTCCAAACTTCTTGATGAATGGCAAACAAAACAAGGATAAATTCACTCAGTTTAGGCAACTGCACAATAGCAAAATTACATCATATTTCTGTGGTGACATCTTCTGAGTAAAGTTCTAAGTTGGTGTAGTTTCACTTTCACTGTTTTACCAATAGACGGGTTCGTTTAGGCGCTGAATTTGAATGCACGGCTTTGGGGTGTACCTCCCGGTACAATTATTATTATTATTATGATTATTATTATTATTATTATTATTATTAACGTCAGATGCTTCTAAATTCGTAACTCGACGCTACGAAGGGCAGAGTTGCCACCGTTATGCCCGACCAGGAATTGAACTTGTATTTATCCATGGTGCATGCTGAGTGAACCTCAGATCCGGATGGTTCTCGAGATGTTGAAGTCTAGTTTCTAAATTTTTCGAATCGAATTTACGTCCTTTCGCGAGAACAGTGTTCGTCTTTACCATCTCATATATGCAGCCACTTTCCATGCTATTACAGTTGTGATGTTTGGGACATCACTGCATATTTTCAATTCTTGAACTATATAATTAATTGATAAGATGCATATATTTAATCACTGATAGGTCATGTTTAAATTAATGTGTGTATATATATGGGGATTTTATCATCCATTTCAATCATCATTTCATTTCTTTGTATCGCCGCTATAACGTATTCTGAACGAACAAATTATTGGGTGAAGTATTTCAACATCATTCATATTTATAACTTGCAGTAAATTTTCCAATAGCCGTTGTGAGGTGACCAGAGTCAGCAGGCTAATTTCAGCGCAGTTCCAGGAAAAGTACGTCATCTAGGTTACGAGAGACCTCACCCTCTCTACCTCACGAAGAGACAGTTGATACAATATAAACGCCCACTTTTCGAACTGCACTACCTGACGCTTTATTTCAGCGGGAAAGTTCAGCCTATGTGAATGAACGTAATGAAGCAACGTGATGGATTCACAGCAATACATAGGAGAAGGGATGAGACCTCGAATCTTACTGGACCATGTGATACGGCTATGGAAGGAGACTTTTGAACCGATACATACTCACCGACAAGAGCTGGAGAGGACTTTCTTATTCTGATTCTGATTCTCACTCTTGGAAGACACTCTTACTACGATTCTACGTCTACACATCGGAGAAGTTTTTAACTTAGTTCACTTCGCATCTGAGTAGTACCGTAGGATACTACTCAAAAGTTACTCTCATTGGGACTTGTTAACCCAATGACGGGAGGTAGTCAACGGGAGACCGGTTTTGACTAGTATAGGGGAGGAGAGCTTTTATTGTGAATTTAGCTACGCTACTGTTCCGTATTCCGTATTCCGTATTCTCTCCATGAACATAACCCATGGTGGTTTTGCATTTAAAATCAGGACTCATTACGACTTTATGTAAGGAGTAAAGTAGGAAGTGCTAAAGGCAGGAAAAGCATAAGTAGGACTGGAATCCAACAAGAGATGAGGCAGCCTGTACGAGAGATCCACCCATTTTCAGCTTCAAGACAACAGAGTCTACACATGGTGAGCTTATGGCATAAGTTACTGCAAGTCTTCGCGAAACAGTTCATTTTCTTAGAGTTAATTTCATTCAATTTTTCTTTTGCTTCCGTAAGTTCAGATTTCGTTAATACGCCGTTACGTCACGTTTTTCATCCTAATAAATAGCTGTTTTAATTTGTATGTTCTGAAATTATTATTAATGATCCTTAAATCCCAAGTTAGTGTACTTAATGATTTGTGTTCCGTTCACCTCACCCCTGGGAGTTTTTTGAGTCTCATTACGTATTATTATTATTATTATTATTATTATTATTATTATTATTATTATTATTATTATTATTATTATTATTATTATTATTATTATTATTATTAATTATCAACTTTCGTTTTCAAGCCATAAGCTTGAAGACTGGCGCCCATGGGATATTGTTTATGGAGAAACAATGAGATATCACTTATTTATTTTAATATAAAGTGACCCGCCACGTTATAATTTTGTCAAACATCTGTGGGCCGAGTGGGTACGTCACACAGTGATTTAACTGCAAGACTATAAACGGATATACCATGTGGTGCAGCTGCGCCTATTCACTCAGTTTTATTCAACTCACAGATTATATATTAACCTAAAAGTATTGATGTTAGCTACTAACAACAATATCTCGTCTCATTACGCTTTCAATAATTCGTTTACAACCGAATCAACATTATAGATACAATATCGAATTATGGTACAGAATGATTATAATTTTATATTATTATTATTCTCCTTCTTCTTATTCCGTTTACCCACCAGGGCTAGTTTTCCTCTCGGCATCTCTACTACCTCAAGGGCAGCTTTCTGGAGCGTGAGAATTTAGGTCGGGGATACACTGAGGAGGAGGACCAGTAACTTACATCGCCCAGGCGACCACACCTGCTATGCTCAACACATGTCTTGTGGGGGAATATGGTAAGTTTGGAAGGAATAGACAAGGGCGAGGGAAGGAAGCGGCCGTGGCCTTGTGTTAGGTACCATCCCGGCATTACCTGGAAGAGTAGTGGCAAACCACGGTAAACCACCTCGAGGACGTGGGAATCGACCCCACCCCACCCCTACTCAGTTGACCTCCCGATAATTTCCCGAAAATCCGATGTTAATCCTATATTACATGAGCATAATGGCCCTGAACAGCGATCGAATGACAGGCTGAATGACCATAAGTAGTACAGCTTCGTCGCAACTCGTGATAGTGAAGAGGAGTAGCCTACAGGTAGCTGAAGGAGGAAACGTGTGCTTGTTAACCGCTGGTTCCAGTGGGATGAAGAACGAATATTTTTATGTCTTTGCTTATATTCGTGTGAGTCCCGTTGATGAAGAGAAATCTAAATCATGATAGTTCTCAAATTGCAGGTACTCTATTTATAGTAATTTGTTACCGACGGAGGCGCAATGGGCATTTGAACGGCGATTCAATTTTACTATCATGTATAATTTGCGGTCCGCCTCTATGGCGTAGTGGTTTGTGCGATTAGCTGCCATTCCCGGGGCCCGGGATCGATTCCCTGCTCTGCCACGAAACTGTACCTCGTGAGGTCAACTGAGTAGAGTGGGTTCGATTTCTACCTCAGCCATTCTCGGAGTGCTTTCCCACTTTCCTCGAGGAAAATGCCGTGATGGTACCTGATATAATGCTACGGCCGCTTCCTTCCCTCTCCCTTGTCTATCCCTTCCAATTTTCCCATCACCCACAATGTCCCTGTTCAGCTTGGCAGGTCAGGCCGCCTCGGCGAGCTACTGGTCCAGTTATATCCCCCAGCTCAAACTCTCACGCTCCGGCACTCTCTTTGCGGTAGAGGTGGGATCCCTCTCTGAATCCGAGGGAAAACTCAACCCTGGAAGGTAAACGGACAATGAAAGAAAGAAAGATTTACAGTCTCCTTTATGTCGCACCGACGCAGATAGGTCTTACTGCGACGATAGGATAAGAACGGTAAATTAAGGTACAACACCAGCATTTGCCAGGTGTGAAAACGGAAAACCTTGGAGAACCTTTTTGAGGCTGCCAACAGTGTGGTTTAACCCACTATCCTTTGAATGAAAGCTGACAGGTGCATGGCTCAAACCGCGCGTCCACTTGCTCGATTAATGAAGAGAGTTTTTAAAATGACTACCTCCTTGGTTAAAGCAAATACACGGTGAAGGAGAGACATTCTTGCACACTGCAACACACATGGTATAATAATAATGGTGTGTGTCCAGAGGCCTGGTGCAGATCTTTCGTGTTAGCGCCTTATACGCGACTGCCGTGTCCGTGACGAATGGGCTCTATCTATGACGCATTCTAATGCTGAGTAGCTGAAGGCGGCACACACATCTAGCCCCGTGCCTTCCGAATTAACCAAGGAAGGTTAAAATCCCCAATCAGGGCGGGAATCGAACCTCGAACAAAACGCCTGGACGCTAGCAATTTAGCCATGGAGCCAGATAACATAACCTACCTACAGTCCGGCTCCATGGCTAAATGGTTAGCGTGCTGGCCTTTGGCCACAGGGGTCCCGGGTTCGATTCCCGGCAGGGTCGGGAATTTTAACCTTAATTGGTTAATTTCGCTGGCACGGGGGCTGGGTGGATGTGTCGTCTTCATCATCATTTCATCCTCATCACGACGCGCAGGTCGCCTACGGGAGTCGAATCAAAAGACCTGCATCTGGCGAGCCGAACTTGTCCTCGGACACTCCCGGCACTAAAAGCCATACGCAGTTCATTTTACCCACCTACAGGATTCAGTCTGAAGTCCAGACAGCTCTCAGCCGTCCTTAGAATCGAACGTGCGCTGTTACTTAGTTGAATGGGAATGTCATAACTTTGACAGTAAGACCAGTGCACTTCGTTCGTTGTAGCCGCTTGCATGTTATTCTTTCCCTCTTGTGTATGTTTTCCTTCTTTCTTCTAATCTTTCTTTCTTTCTTTCTTTCTTTCTTTCTTTCTTTCTTTCTTTCTTTCTTGCTTTCTTTCATTCTTTATTTCTTAATCTGTTTACCTTCCAGGGTTAGTTTTACCTTGGAATCAGCGAGGGATCCCACCTCTACCACCTCAAGGGCAGTGTCCTGGAGCGTGAGACTCTGGGTTGGAGGATACAAATGGGGAAGGTGACCAGTACCCCGCCCAGGCGGCCTCACTTGCTATGCTGAGCAGAGGCCTTGTGGAGGGATTGGAGAATTGGAAGGAATAGACAAGGAAGAGGGAAGGACGCAGCCATGGCCTTAAGTTAGTTACCATCCCGGTATTTCCCTGGAGGAGAATTGGGATACCACGGAAAGCCACTTCGAGGATGTCTGAGGCGAGAATCGAGCCCACCTCTACTCAGTTGACCTCCCGAGGCTGAGTGGACCCTGTTCCAGCCCTCGTATCAGTTTTCAAATTTCTTGACAGAGCCGGGAAACGAACCCAGACCTTCGGGGGTAGTAGCTAATCTCGCTAACCACTACACCACATAGGCGGACATGCTTTCTTTTCAATGTTAAAAGATGATTTTAGAGATTTTACCAACATAAACATTAATTACGAATGCCTTTACGAGTATAAAATACACATAAAATTGAAAAGCAAGGAAATAGATTCGAACTCCGAATTCCCTGAAACGATCATATGATGGCTGCAGTTAGTACCATGTAGACACTCGAGACGACGAAGAGTAAGTTTCGTAGTCCTGTACTTATGGAATTATCTCTGTTATCGCTTTGAATCTGATCTTGTATGTTACCATTACTGAACTCGAATGAGCACACAGGTTTATCTTGCTGCAAACACCACAGCGTGCTGAATAATCATGTTCTTCCTAAGGCTAGATAGTTGCAACCATTCCCTACGCGTGGAGTATGTACAAATTACTTGGTTGAATGAGTCTAGCATACCCTTCCTGACACCAACCCCATGTATAGGGATGTAATCACTACTGCGTGTGTCTGTTGTGGTTCGTAGTGATGTGTGTTGCCTGAGTATGAAGAGGAGAGTTTTGGGACATACAGAAGCCATAAGAATGAATCAGACGCGATTAAAAGTCCCCGACCACACCAGGAATCGAATTCGGTAAGCTCTAAACTAAAAGCATCAATGCTCACCATCCAGCCAAGGAGCCGCACTCAAGAAGACATTTCATCATCATCATCATCATCATCTGTTTACCCTCCAGGTTCGGTTTTTCCCTCGGACTTAGCGAGGGATCCCACCTCTACCGCCTCAAAGGCAGTGTCCTGGAGCTTCAGACTCTTGGTCGGGGGATACAACTGGGGAGTATGACCAGTACTTCGCCCAGGCGGCCTCACCTGCTATGCTGAACAGGGGCCTTGTGGAGGGATGGGAAGATTGGAAGGGATAGGCAAGGAAGAGGGAAGGAAGCGGCCGTGGCCTTAAGTTAGGTACCATCCCGGCATTCGCCTGGAGGAGAAGTGGGAAACCACGGAAAACCACTTCCAGGATGGCTGAGGTGGGAATCGAACCCACCTCTACTCAGTTGACCTCCCGAGGCTGAGTGGACCCCGTTCCAGCCCTCGTACCACTTTTCAAATTTTCGTGGCAGAGCCGGGAATCGAACCCGGGCCTCCGGAGGTGGCAGCTAATCACGCTAACCACTACACCACAGAGGCGGACAAGAAGACATTTAATGTTGTAAATTAAATTTCCAGAGGAAAGGAAGGGACGTGGTGGATGAGCGTCAACGTTACTGGCTTCTCATAGAGGTGGCTGCGTTTTAAAACCTGGACAATGTGAATGGTTTTTTTAGAACAACATTCACGTTCCATAGTTTGATTTCCAATCATAAAAGTGAATAGTCTTTGACTATGATCACTATGCCAACGTAAAACTATCCAGGAAATTGGACACACCCTTAGGATGTCAATTTTACTATGTTATAAAAGGTTTGGTTTTATCCTTGCATTCCTATTGAAATTACTTTTCTTCCCGATGCTCAACTTGCACCATTCCAAGTCTAGTTCGTAACACTATAATTCACTAATATTCGTCGCATGCATATACATTGAAATGTTACTAAATATCTTGTCCAGCTTCAAATACATATTAACTAAACTTACTTCAGCATATTCAGGTTAGGCTAACAGTACTTGGAAGGTCGCAAAGGCTCTCAGGCTGGATTAGAGTTTTGGACAGTGATCTAGGGATGGATTACTGCTGATGTTCCATGATTTATCAAGAATTTTGTCCTACAGGAGTTATTTAAACTACCGAAGTCTAGCATTACAGAGTTATCACATTTAAGCCAGTTGATAATTCACCGATCTCAGCCGTATCGAACCCACTATCTTAGAATTAGTATTAACCAAATACGGAACTGAAATCGATAAGATGTAGACATTTCCTGCTTAATTATCCATTACTTTAATGTAATATGATTCATTAAATATAATATTGAAATATGATTATTCAAGTACTTGGTTTTAAAGATATTGATGGAGGGAAAGTGACTTCGTGCCAAAACTAAATTAGAAAATTTCAGAATTGTAGTCTTATTGGTTTTAACAGCAATTCCGACTAAATTACCGATACTTAAAATGGGTGTATGCTCCACCAACTACCCTTTATCCTCAGATACCCGCCAGAAAGGAATTAATAGCTTATCATTTCTTTGTCGCAGAACATCTAAAAATATAACTGTATAGCCTCAACTACAATACGGGTTGCACGTATGTCACTTCTTAATTTCCGGTTTACTCCGCCGGCTACAGAGGAACTGAAAGTCTATTGTTCAGTTTATAGTTAATTTTATCTGGTAAAAGCCAAATCTGTTAGAAGTATTCGTTTTCGCGTCTACATCGTACGTCATGGTGTGTAGAACAGACCTTCTCTTCCTACAAATTTCCTAACACGACAACCGGGTTTGAACCCAACATCTTCGGACGCGGAGGCGTACAATAATTATTCTAATCCGCAGAGAAAGATACCCGCAAGATGATTCACCTTACCTCTACTGCCTAAATACTAAGAGCATGTTGCTATTGATGTTACCTCAGTGGAGTCGAAGATATTATTATTCCTGCAAATGTTACTACTGTTGCTGCAACATGTTCATTTTCGGTTCGTGTACCTCTGACGTAGAATGATTATAAAAAGGTGATTGATTTTCGGAGGATAAAATGAAAGGTCATGTAAAAGCTTTGTTACAACAAATGAATAAAGACGGACGTGAATGAGGATATGTGGATAATAATACGACGTTTCATAACAAACTGAATTATAAAGGAGCCCATAAGAGCACACACATTAAAAATTAAGTATAAAGAGATTGCAGACGTCTGGGAAAAGTCACTGGAAGCAATAATAGCTTCAATTGCTGTCCCGTTATTGCTACACACCTCTCTTGTTATAATTCAGCCGTGTTAGTAAGAAATCAAATAGGTGCTGAAGTACCATACCACCACTTCCTGCAGTAAGCATGGAGGAATGCAGGAAGACCGTACTATTCCACAACTGTGATGATCCCCTTTAAAATTGCCTTTTATTGTTCCACAATTGTACTGATACCCTTCACCGCTGCCTGTTATTATTACACAACTATGCTGACCTCCTTTACCACTGCCTGTTATTCTACAATAATTATGCTGATACCCTTCACCACTGCCTGTTATTATTGCACAGTCGTGATCATTCCCTTTACTACTGCCAGTTATTCCACAATTGTGCTGATCTTCTTAAACACTGCTTGCTATTATTCCACAATTGTGCTGATCCACCTTAACACTGTCTGTTATTATTATAAAATTGTGCTGATCCCATTTACTACTACTCGATATTATTACACAATTGTGCTCACCCACTTTACCACTGCCTGTTATTATTATACATTTGTGCTGATCCTCTTTTCTACTGTCTGATATTATCATACAGTTGTGCTGATCCTCTTTACACTGCCTGTTATTATAAAACAATTGCGCTGATCCACTTTACCACTGCCTGCTATTATTATATAATTGTGCTGATCCACTTTACCACTGCCTGCTATTATTATACAATTGTGCTGATCCACTTTACCACTGCCTGCTATTATTATACAATTGTGCTGATCCACTTTACCACTGCCTGCTGTTATTATACAATTGTGCTGATCCACTTTACCACTGCCTGCTATTATTATACAATTGTGCTGATCCACTTTACCACTGCCTGCTATTATTATACAATTGTGCTGATCCACTTTACCACTGCCTGCTATTATTATACAATTGTGCTGATCCACTTTACCACTGCCTGCTATTATTATACAATTGTGCTGATCCACTTTACCACTGCCTGCTATTATTATACAATTGTGCTGATCCACTTTACCACTGCCTGTTATTATTCCACAATTACGCTGAACAACATTACCACTGCCTGATATTATTATACAGTTGTGCTGAACCACTTTACCACTGCCTGCTATTATTATACAATTGTGCTGATCCACTTTACCACTGCCTGTTATTATTCCACAATTACGCTGAACAACATTACCACTGCCTGTTATTATTATACAATTGTGCTGATCCACTTTACCACTGCCTGCTATTATTATACAATTGTGCTGATCCACTTTACCACTGCCTGTTATTATTCCACAATTACGCTGAACAACATTACCACTGCCTGTTATTATTATACAATTGTGCTGATCCACTTTACCACTGCCTGCTATTATTATACAATTGTGCTGATCCACTTTACCACTGCCTGCTATTATTATACAATTGTGCTGATCCACTTTACCACTGCCTGTTATTATTCCACAATTACGCTGAACAACATTACCACTGCCTGATATTATTATACAGTTGTGCTGATCCTCTTTACTACTGCCTGTGATTTTTCCACAATTTAGCTGATCCACTTTACCACCGCCTGTTCTTATCCCACAATTGAGCAGATCCACTTCACCACTGCCTGTTATTATTGCAAAATTGAGCTGATTCACTTTACCACTGCCTGTTATTATTATTATTATTATTCAATTGTGCTGATCCACTTTACATCTGTCTGTTATTATTCCGCAACTGTGCTGATCCCCCTTACTATTGCTTGATATTATTCCACAATTGAGCTGATACCTTTTTTTTGTTAGGGGCTTTACGTCGCACCGACACAGATAGGTCTTATGGCGACGATGGGATAGGAAGGGCCTAGGAGTTCGAAGGAAGCGGCCGTGGCCTTAATTAAGGTACAGCCCCAGCATTTGCCTGGTGTGAAAATGGGAAACCACGGAAAACCATTTTCAGGGCTGCCGATAGTGGGATTCGAACCTACTATCTCCCGGATGCCAGCTCACAGCCGCGCGCCTCTACACGCACGGTCAACTCGCCCGGTATACCTTTTTTTTTCCACGGCCTGTTTTACATAGGGCGATATATTTCGTACATTCTGTATAGTTATGTTTCTTACTTCTCACTTGTTGCGTATTCATTTTTGCATTATACATTGAGTGGTCTTCTTTTGAATCGGCTCTGAGTTCTATGCCCGTCCTAGTCAGGTATTTTTACTGCGCACGGTTAATTCCGCTGGCTTTGGTACTGGGTGTGAGTGTTCTCTTCATCTATCACCACAGAAACGTGCAGTAGTGAATACATCCCTTAACATGGGATTCGGGTTAAGATGGGCATCCGTTCGTAAACTAGGCGAAGTTTATACCGAGTCCCGACCCCAATAAACTGAGGAAAACGCCAGAATTAAGAGAAAGGTAAAGTATTATTAACTGACTAGAGTAAGATATTAATGTAACTATGTTGAGTGCGATTGTGACCTCACATCTTTACGATAAATATTAGGAGCCTTACATTTTTCCTTCATTTGTATTATTGATATTTTTGTTCGCCCCTGTGGTGTAGTGGAAAGTGTGAATAGCTGCCACCCCCGGAGGTCCCGGTTCGAAACCTGGATCATCCACAAAATTTGAGAAGTGGTACGAGGACTGGAACGAGGCCCACTCAGCCTCGGGAGGACAACTGAGTAGACGGTTTCGATTCCCACCTCAGCTATCCTCGAAGTGGTTTTCTGTGGTTTCCCAATTCTTCTGCAGGTAAATGCCATGATTGTACCTAACATAAAGACACGATCGCATACTTCCCCTCCTCCTTGCCTATGCCTTCCAATCTTCCCATCCCCCAGAAGAACCGTGTTCAGCATAGCAAATGAGAACACCTTGGCGAAGTACTGGTCCTCCTTCACAGTTGTGACCCCGACCAAAAATCTCACTGCCCATGAGGCGGTAGAGGTGGGATCTCTCGCTTAGTCCGAGGGAAAACCAACTCTGGACGGTAAACTGATGAAATAATAATAATAATAATAATAATAATAATAATAATAATAATAATAATAATAATAATAATAATAATAATAATAATAATAATAATACATTCTTTTAAGAACTGAATTTATTTGTGTTATTGATATTTTATTGAGACATGCTCTGAGGTGTATTACAGAGTTAAGTTATGGTCTAATTGAAATTAAAAAAATATTTAGATGTTCTCCCGACGAGGAGATATTTGTAAATGCTAAAAGTGCAAGATTCTAGGTAAATATCCTCTACACAATATTTCCTATGTTGAAGCCTGCCTTCCGATTGGTAACGACCGGCGGTTTAGCGGTTTGAATGGTCAGGCAACTAGGGTGCTTAAACCGTACATTTCCATAGTAATTACTGTTTAGTTTATAAATAAGCCACATCAAGGCTACTAAGGGTAATTAATCATGCATATGGGGTCCGGAAGGACGCACCATCACCAGTGGGAGCAATGTTTACTATAGGCTACCGGATAACGTGTAGAAGTTTTGTTCCAGGGTTTCAATACACTGTATTTGGAAACGATCACACATTTTCACATGTTCGAGAAATTGTTGTACAAAAATCGAAATGCCCTTCATTTACCGAAGTCACAATTTTTCTTAATTGCATTTGAAATGGCGAATGTTTCGGCCACTCAAAGGAAAGACGCCTGTAATATTCAAAATGCGCTCTAGATATTTTCTGTATTTAAAGGGCCCAGATGAGTCGTATCCACCCAAATGCAAAGCAACGCAAGGCAAAGCCATCTCTTTACAGGCCATGGAAGTCTTTAGAGGAGTGAAAGATAAGTGCTTTCACTATATGGATGGCCTAGTTCTAACACTTCATATCTGACAATGCTCTTCCTATCCATTACTTTATTTTACCATAGTTACGCCTCCTAGCCATATATGGATATTCAGACTATCATAACTACTTCCGTTGTATTCATTTTCTTATGCTAATGTGTAAAGGAAAATGAACTTTTCCGTAACATACTGGAAGAATGTATGTTTGCATGACGTACGAGTATGTAGCACTCCTACAGTATACGATATTTAGGGTTAATTTTTTGTTTACACGTTTAAGGAAAGAAAAATGAACAGAATGAAAATAGTTCTGATGGGCTGTATATCCCTATGTGGCTGGGAGGCGTGACCAGTCTTAACGGAAATTAATGGAGCCTTGTCAGATGCGTGATATCAGAACTAGTACAGCGATATGTATCTTCGGCCTTAAGTAGGACAGAGTGGTTAGCTCCGTCCTCGGCTGTCTTTTTCCCTTAGGAGTTAACGTGGTACAATTTTTATGTGTACTTAGCGAATGTCAAGGCTATAGGCCTAAGCCTCTCAAGAATCATGAATATCGTTTCTAAATATTTGGAACTACCTAAGTGGGAATCTAACCTCTATACTTCAGCGTTAACTAAGCACTGCTTAACCGTTTGCTCATTCGAAGAGCCTGCGGATACAGTAAGTGAATGAAGACTTCCTGGAATGTACTGCTTGGCTTCTACTTATGTTGCCACTAATAGCGAACATCGCTTGAATGAAGCAACTACCAACCGAGTAGTGCAAGTTGTTAGATACAATAATTGCTTTCTGATAGCAAAGTGAAAGTATTGAATCTTTCTGCATCAGTCTGTTGTCATGTTTGGGGTGACTGAACGTAAGAAAATAGTAGAGAGAAATTTCCTGGAAGGATAAGGAATATCTTTGCAGGATGAAATTAAACACACTTGCGTTTCCTTAAACAGGCAAGCAGTTGAAAGCATAATAATAATAATAATAATAATAATAATAATAATAATAATAATAATAATAATAATAATAATAATAATAATAATAATAATTTGTCCTCTAGGAAATAACGTGGTACAATTTTGATGGACGCTTAGTTAATTTCAAGGCTTATACCTCTCCAGAGGTAGGAATTTCGTTTCTAATTATTTGAGACTACCTAACTTGGAATCGAACCTATGTCCTTCAGCGTTAACGTAACATGGTTAATTACTTGTCCATTCAAAGTCCTTGCAGATAGAATATATGAGCGAAGACCTTCTCGAACGTACCGCTCGGATTTTATTTGAAATGTCGTATGACTTTTAGTGCCGGGATATTCCACGACGGGTTCGGCTCGCCAGGTGCAGGTCTTTCTATTTGACTCCCGTAGGCGACCTGCGCGTCGTGATGAGGTTGAAATGATGAAGACAACACATACACCCAGCCTCCGTGTCATTGGAATTAACCAATTAAGGTTGGAATCCCCGACTCAGCCGCGAATCGAACCCGGGACCCTCTGAAGCGAAGGCCAGTACACTGACCGTTCAGCCAACGAGTCGGACCGGATTTTATTTATGTTGCCACTAATAGTGGCTCAGACAGTTGAAGCGTTGGCCTTCTGACCCCAACTTCGCAGGTTCGATCCTGGCTGAGTACGGTGGTATCTGAAGGTGCTCAAATACGTCAGCCTCGTGTCGGTAAATTTAGTGGCACTCAAAAGAACACTTGCGGGATTAAATTTTGGTATCTGGGCTTCTCCGAAAACCGTGAAAGTAGTTAGTGGGACATAAATCCAATAACATTTATGATAATAATAATAATAATAATAATAATAATAATAATAATAATAATAATAATAATAATAATATCCATTACGATATGCTTAGGATAGTCTTCTTAATAGTATCGTGTATTCTAAGCTAGTAACATTTGTGGTTGCTGGGTTAGCTACCATTCCGCAATGGCCGAGACGAGAATTTTAATCAAGTTCTTACTTTAATTTATTCCCAAGTCCTGTTTCTGTCATTCAGAAATTCCTAACTGTATTACAAAGGTGGTTTTTTAGAGCGGGCTAACCGAAGACGAAATATTCGTAAACTAACACGAATCAGATCCACTGTTGGAGTTTCGTTTACCACCTCAGTGGGGCTTTCAATCGTTTGGTCGTGGTCCTGCGCCCGAGACAATGGCTTCGATCCAGGCTGTTTTCGATGTCATTTGAGGGTGTTTAACTATTCAAGGTCATTGTCTTCCGGCGCGTTAAGAAGATTCTACGCGACAAAAATACTAAAAAAATTGGCCCCTCTTGAAGTCCTTGGCAATTGAACAAGTATCATAATCATCATCATCATCGTTATTATTATTATTATTATTATTATTATTATTATTATTATTATTATTATTATTATTATTATTATTATTAGTTATGCAGCTTCTTCATTATACAGGGTGTTCGGAAACAAATTGAACCGAGTATATCAGCTTTGAAATTTGAAAAAGCACGTCTATATATCGCACCGTTGTCACTTTATCAGCTGCTGAAGTTAGCCAATCAGATCGCTTCACCGGCTATGCCAAATCGCTTAACATTTTAATAGTAAAAACTCCTGCGAGAAAATGGCGACACTGCTCCTGCGTGCCATCTAGCGGTTCGAGGAGAAAACTACACTTGTTATCGCCGTCAGCTGTGTATGTTAGAAGTGTTCTATTTGTACTTCAGATAGTTTTGTGCTCGTTATGTATCACTATTTTGGAAATAGCAGAAAGAGGAGTTATTTGTGCTATGTATGCGTGTGTTTTATTTACAAAAGATAAGGTGATTTAAGTCATTTGATACATTATAAAAACAAAGTACTGTGAATATAACTGTTAATGTTTACGTGCCTGATTTTTTTTTCTATTTACGTGAACGTACTTCCTTTAACATATTTTCATGATTAAACTTAAGCATTTTCCGTGGTTTCCCATTTTCACACCAGGCAAATGCTGCGGCTGTACCTTAATTAAGGCCACGGCCGCTTCATTCCAATTCCTAGGCCTTTCCTATCCCATCGTCGCCATAAGACCTATGTGTGTCGGCGCGACGTAAAGCCCCTAGCAAGAAAACCCTAAGCATTTAATATTTTTTTTGCTATTTTGCTTTACGTCGCACCGACACAGATAGGTCTTATGGCGACGATGGGAGAGGAAAGGCCTAGGAAGTGGAAGGAAGCGGCCGTGGCCTTAATTAAGATACAGCCCCGGCATTTGCCTGGTGTGAAAATGGGAAACCACGGAAAACCATTTTCAGGGCAGCCGACAGTGGGGCTCGAACCCACTATCTCCCGATTACTGGATACTGGCAAGCATTTAATTGATTTCAGGTGTACTCAGTGGGTTGTGAAGAGCATAAGGGCAGATTTAGATGTTTTCAATTGACTTACATCGCACCGACAAAGAACACAGATAGGTGTTATGGAGACGAAGGGACAGGAAAGAGCTAGGAGTGAGAAGGAAGCACCCGTGGTGTTAATTAAAATACAGCCCCCCCCCCCCACCATTTGCCCGGTGTGACATTGGAAGACCACCGGAAATCATATTTAGGGCTGCTGACAGTGGGGTTCAAACCACTTTCTCCTAAATGCAAGCTCACAGCTGCGCGCCCCTAACCGCACGGCCAACTCGTTCGGTAATTAGATGAAATTCTGATGACCAAAGGACCGGAACATTTAAATAAAAGCTATGCAGTATGCTCGGATCACATCACAGAGAAGGATTTCAGAAACAAAGCAAAAGAAATCTCTTAAGCAATGGGTATACAGAGTGTTAGGGGTATACGTGCAGATATTAAGCTAGTCGGCAAAGAAAAATACATCTCACAATATATGCTATGTACTTTTTACCTTGTCCTATTAGTTTGCCCATAACTGAGCCAAATATTTCAGGACCTAATGTGTTTTGAACGGCCGTAGCAGGATGCGCCGGTTACGTCATTCTGTCCACGCGTAGTGGAAGTACAGTAGCAGAGTATAGGGATTGTTGAACCTGTTTCTTATCGCAGGCCAACACATGTTGTTGTGCACTTCCCTTAAAGGCTTGGCAAGTAGGAGAGGTTGACTCACGTGCCTGACCACTTGCTGTACTCGAAAACCGGTCTAGGGTAGTCTGTTTGAAAAGTACACGGAATTCTTACAGTGAGGTCGATGATCCGTACCAGTGTTGTATCAAGTGTTGTGTAGTTGTGTGTGATTTATAAGACGTCATTGGCATTACTCAGTGATCCAAGCTGACAAAATTAAAGGAAATAGTTAATAAGTAATGAAAAATGGGCGCAACATTTCTGTGCTGTTATTGCGACAGTCTACGATGAACTTCTGACAATAGACAATGCGAGTTGTCTATGCTCATTCATAAACTTTTCAGGTCAATGAAAGGACGGTGGACACTGAAAGAAAAGGCTATAAGTATTCAGTGAAATTGTTATTAATGAGACAAATTTCAAAAACCGTAGTTTCATCCATCGTGAACATTGCTCGAAGGAAAAAGAGCTACCGGTACTGTGGAATTGCCGCCGGGCATTTGTAATATGAGGCTTATTCTTCCTTTTCCTAATATTTTTACCCTCCAGGGTTGGTTTTCGCTGGGACTCAGCAAGGGATCCCACCTCTACCGCCTCAAGGGCAGTGTCCTCGAGCGTGAGACATTGGGTCGGGGATACAACTGGGGAGAATGACCAGTACATCGCCCAAGCGGCCCCACCTGCTAGGATGAACAGGAGCCTTGCGGGGGGATGGGAAGGGATAGAAAAGGAAGAGGGAAGGAAGCGGCCGTGGCCTTAAGCTAGGTACCATCGCGGCATTTGCCTGGAGAAGTGGAAAACTACGGGAAACCACTTTCAGGATGGCTGAGGTGCGAATCGAACCACCTCTACTCATTTGACCTCCCGAGGCATAATGGGCCCCGTTCCAACTTTCCTACCACTTTTCAAATTTCGTGTCAGAGCTCGAAATCGAACCCGGGCCTTCGGGGGGGTGGCAGCTAATCACACTAACCACTATACCACAGAGGCGGACAGAAGGCTTATTACTGGACAGTAAGTGCCGATAGGTAAAGTGATGACTGTAATGGACCCGCTTAATTAGAACTTCCGTAATCATAATAATATTACTACTACTACTACTAATAATAATGTCTTTACGTTCCACTAACTAATTTTCACGGTTTTCGGAGACGCTGAAATGCCAGAATTTTTTACCGCAGTGTTTCTTAATGCAAGTAAATCTACAGACACGAGACTGGCTTATTTGAGCACCTTCAAATACCACCGAACTGAGCCGCCATCGAACCTGCCAAGGTGGGATCAGAAGACCAGCGCTCTATCGTCCGAGCTACTCAGTCCGGCATTAGAGGTTGGAATAAGTTGGTCGTGTGGATAGAGGCGCGCAGCTGTGAGCTTGCATTTTGGTGATAGTGGATTCGAACTCCGCTGTCGGCAGCCGGGAAGATGGTTTTCCGTAATTTCCCATTTTCACATCAGGGAAATACTGGGACTGTACCTTTATTAAGGCCTCGAACGCTTCCTTCCCACTTGTATCCCTTTTCTCTCCCATCGTCGCCGTAAGACCTACTTGTGTCGGTGCGACGTAAAACAATTTGTAAGTACATGTTTCGGTAATTCCGGAGACATGTCCGCAATTATAAGATTAATAATAATTCGGACTTGTTAAAAGTTCACTATTTTCTTTAGTGTTTTCTGACAGATTACCAGCTACGAAGTTTGAGTGGGGAGTTTAACTTTTATTTTCGTAATAGTAATAATGGACTACCACAGCTTTTATTATAATATTGGTAGTTGGCTTTACGACGAATGCAAGCTGACAGCCGCGCGCCCTAATCACACGGCCAACTCGCTCAGTAATAATAATAATAATAATAATAATAATAACAATAATAATAATAATAATAATAATAATAATAATAATAATAATAATAATAATAATAATAATAAATGTTTACCTGCCAATGGAGACGCGCGGTTTCGGAATTTTGCCCACGGGTATTCTTTAACGTGCCTGTAATTCTACCGATCAGAAGCGGACGTATTTGAGCACCTTCAAATACCAGCGGACTGAGCCAGGATCGAGCCTGCTAAGTTCATGAAACCAGAGCTTGAACCATCTGAGCCACTCAGCCTGGCAACATTTATTTTGATACGTTTAATAGGCACTGCAAAAGCAGAATGCTTTAATTTACCATTAAACAAGTTCTTTTCGTTTGGAAGCACGAAAAGGAGGTACGTTTAATTTATTTATTTTTATAACATGTCCCTTATTGATATGAAGCAAAACGTTCGATGTGCTTTGACAATTCAGTTCTGATACTACTCACCTGGAAATCCTATCCCACGCATTCTTTCGTTGACGTAATAAACTTTATTTACGTACACGTCAACACGGGGTGTTTCTGCATACGGCGAGTTGGTCTCCCAAGAATCCATGGTATTGAAATCACACTGTGGGAGAATATTTCACGTAAGCAGTTTGACAAATTCACTAGACCTGTCACGGGCCGGTCGGTCGTCTGCTGTTTCTAGCGACGGGGGTGTGGTGGGACGGGTTCCCGCCCCTACGTGAAACCACCGGACTAGAGGTATGAGCTGTCTGTCTGACCTTGACCTGAATAACAGCTGTCAGAGAGGCGAATTATCGTCCGTACTAGCACGCGAGTTACTTCGTAATAGTAGTATTTGAATAATGCCAGTGTATGAATACCACGAATACCATGATATGCTGCTAGTGTATCGTGTGGCAGAACAGAACACGGGTCGCCCTCCATGAATCTATCAGAAAAGGCTTTCCAACAGACGGGTGCCGAATCCAGCAACGATACTTGCTGTACTGCAGCGTATTCGCGATGCAGGTTGTGTTACATCACGCTTTCAGAAGCGATGGCCTAAACGGTCACGTGTAATTCTAGACGCGGAAGAAGACATCCTGACAATGGAAATGAAATGGCGTATGGACATTAGTGTCGGGAGATCCCAGGACGGGTTCAGCTCGCTAGGTGCATGTCTTTTGGTTTGACTCCCGTAGGTGACCTGCGCATCTTGATGATAATCAAATGAGGATGAAGACAACACATACACCCAGCCCCATGCCAGGGAAAATAACCATGATGGTTCAAATACCGACCCTGCCGGGAATCGAACCCGGGACCCCTGTAACCAAAGGCCAGCACGCTAACCGTTTTGCCATAGAGCCGGGCATCCTAACAATAGTAAACGATGATCCCGGGCGCCGTACGCTTAGTATAACACGAGCCGTTGGTGTACCAAATTGGACCATACGTAGGACACTGCATGAAGAACGAGTGCATCCTGACGATATTCAACGGGTGCAGTGTCTTTGACAGCTGATTACCATTTTCTTACGAGTTGATGTACGTCGCCACGACACAGATAGATCTTACGGCGACGACGGGACAGGAAAGGGCTAGGATCGTGAAGAAGCAACCGTGGCCTTTATTAAGGAAGAGCACCAGCATTTGCCTGGTGTGAACATGGCAAACCACGGAAAACCGTCTTTAGGGCTGCCGACAGAGGAGTTCGAACCCACTATATCCCACTCATGGGCTGTGGAACATCCCCATTCAGTAGGAGAAGGCAATTTCCAGCACCGGTTATGAATTAATACCTGGATGGGTGTAGTAGGAAGTCGGTTACGTGGACTAATCATCTTTTTATTAATGTTACCTTGCTCCTGTAGATACAGTACGTTACTTGAGCTTTCAGAGGACGTGTCGCTTCGACTACGCAGAACCACGTGGATTTTACACGATGGTGCAGACATTTCCTCAACGGTGGACAGGACGATGTGGAACTATCAATTGGCCAGCCAGATCTCCAGACCTTATTCAAATGGACTTTAATGCCTGGGGGAACATGAAACACAAAGTATATCGAACTGAAGTAACCACTTTGGACGACTTCCGTGAACGTATTGTTTAAGCAGCAGAGGATATTCTGAACAACCCTGGTGAAATGAAATGAAATGAAATGAAATGTCGTATGGCTTTTAGTGCCGGGATATCCCAGGACGAGTTCGGCTCGCCAGGTGCAGGTCTTTCCATTTGACTCTCGTAGGCGACCTGCGCGTCGTGATGAGGATGAAATGATGATGAAGACAACACATACACTCAGCCCCCGTGCCATTGGAATTAACCAGTTAAGGTTAAAATCCCCGACCCGGCCGGGAATCGAACCCGGGACCCTCTGAAGGGAAGGCCAGTACGCTGACCGTTCAGCCAATGAGTCGGACACAACCCTGGTGTCTTGGCTCGAATGCGTCGCAACTGGATTCGGAGAAGTGAAGCCTGCAGGGAAGCCCAGGTTGATCACTTTGAACAATTGCTACGAGTTTTACTTTGGTATGTCAGATGTTACGCCATTTCTGCAACGTAATGGCTTGGGAGTACAGTACAGTATCGCCTTAGTATTTTGAGTCTCGATAGGTCGATATTCTCATAAATCCGAGCAGGGATATTGATGTACCGGTAACAAAAATTATAAATCGAGAGTTTCAGTGCGCGAGTGCGGAAGACGTGCTTGTTAAAACGCTAGACATTGACCTTGAACGCATTTCGGCAGTTGCTCAATCCTACACTGCATGTGGTTTAGTTTTTTTTTTGCTACTTGCTTTACGTCGCACCGACACAGATACGTCTTATGGCGACGATGGGACAGGAAAGGGCTAGGAGTGGGAAGGAAGCGGCCATGCCTTAATTAAGGTACAGCCCCACCATTTGCCTGGTGTGAAAATGGGAAACCACGGAAAACCATATTCAGGGCTGCCGACAGTGGGGTTCGAACCTACTATCTCCCGAATACTGGATACTGGCCGCACTTAAGTGACTGCAGCTATCGAGCTCGGTTTTTTGGTTCTTTACGTGTGTTCGAGAAGTTTATATTTTGTTTCTTACTCACGAGTTAAAACAGAAGACACTTTGCGTTTTTAAGGGCCGATGACCTTAAAAGAGCACTCATCATCATTAACACGTATAAAAATTCAAAAAATGCTTGTTTTATATTCATCACTACTGAAATGTGAAAAAATTCAATCAAATTAGTTATTTCATTCCCACACTCGTAGAGGGGTGGGTGGGCCGTCAGCTATACGTGTAGCTCTTGGGCCATGGAGTAAGGAAGTAGAGTTGTGAGGATGAAATAATTCAAGTTGGACGTATGTCTTGTACATACAATAAATTGAATTGAACATGTTAGTAAATACCTGAACGCGCAGAGAGATAACCGCAGCAACAACACGGACCCCAGAGGAGGCCCGCAGAACACACCACCCAGGACAGAGACCCCCCCCCAAACACACCGTTTATTGAGTACGTTTTCATGGTACGATGTTGACATAGTACAATGTTGACATACATACCTGGGTAAATAAATAAACAAACAAACAGATAGAAGTGGTTGGCCTTGAACTTGCTGTGCCGAGTGAGACGAGTTCTTAGTCCAGATATGTGAACAAAACAAGCACTGAGGTCATTGACCATGCTACACTTTTAAAGGCTACAGAGGAGATTAAAGGCGATGTATCACAAGGCCAAACTTAAACATGTAACAGAACGTAAGATGTAACTCTGTCACATGAGAAACGAAACACACCCGGGCTGGGGAAACAAACACAGATCTTGCAGCACTGTCTTGAGGCACAGGACAGAAGTACACCGGCACACGACACAAAAGGTGAATTAAAGACGGAAAAAGTATTGTGTCACATGAAGCTAAAGAGATGTTATAAATAAACGAAATAAACTAAATAATAAAAATAATAATAATATAAAAATAACAATAATATTAATAACAAAACATCAAATATGAATAACAAGTACACGACTTAAAAGGAGAGTAAAAAGAGGAATAAGACGAAAGTATGAACAGGTGAATAATAATAATAATACCGGTAATGTTATTTGCTTTACGTCCCACTAACTACTCATACTGTTTCTGGAGGCGCTGTAATTTAGTCCCGCAGGAGTTATTTTTACGTGTCAGTAAATCTACCGACACGAGGCTGACGAGCACCTTCGAATGCCACCGGACGGACCCAAGATCGAGCCTGCTAAGTTGGAAACAAGAAACCAGTGCTTTAAACGTCTGAGCAACTCAGACTGGACACTTTTATTTTGCTTTATTTTACCATTACACATATGCTTTTCGTTTGCAAGCACGAAATAATAATGTAATTTTTTACGTCCCAATAACTACTTTGGCGGGTTTTGGAGACGCCGAGGTGCTGGAATGTTGTACCGCAGGACTTTTTTTAATGCAAGTAAATCTACAGACACGAAAGTGGCGTATTTCAGCATCTTCAAATACCCCCGAGTTGAGCCTCCATCGAACCTGCCAAGATGTTATCAGAATACCACCGCTCTATCGTCCGTGGTACTCAGCCCGGCATTAGAGCTTGGAATACGTTGGTCGTGCGGTTAGGGGCGCGAAATTGTGAACTTTCAGTGGGGAGATACTGGGTTCGAACTCCACTGCCGACAGCCCTGAAGATGGTTCTCCGTGGTTTCCCATTTTCACATCAGGAAAATGCTGGAGCTGAACCTCATTTAGGTCACGAACGCTTCCTTCTCACTTCTACACCTTTTCTGTCCCATCGTCGCCAGAAGACATATCTGTGTAGGTGCGACTTAAAGCCAATTTTGAAAATCATCATAATTATGACATTATACAACTGTCGAGATCCATAGTTATAAACGATGAGAAGTATTTTCTAGGCAGACATTATTGGCGAGTAGTCAATAATAATAATAATAATAATAATAATAATAATAATAATAATAATAATAATAATAATAATAATAACGGTATTTGCGTTACGTTTACGGTTTTTGGAGAGGATGAGGTGCCGGAATTTAGTACCGCAGGGGTTCTATTTACGTGCCACTAAATCTACCGGCACGAGTGTGACGTATTTGAGCACATTCAAAAACTACCGGACTGGGCCAAGTTCGAACCTGCGAGGTTGGAGTCAAAGGACCAGCACCTCAACCTTCTGAGCCACACAGCCCGGCAGGAGGCACGAAATGTAGGTACGTTTAATTTATTTATTTGTATAACATGTCCATTATTCGTTTGAAGTAAAACGTTGGCTGTGCTTGCCTAATTCAATTCAATCCCATGCTTGCTTTCGTTGGCGTAAAGACATTGGTTTTCAGGTCATTTCCATACTCACTAGACCACGGGGCTGACGACCACAGATATCCCAATCCCCTAAATGACGTAACAGCAAATGAACCAGTATTAACGCTGACAATTCGATACAGCTCCAGGGTCCCAAACCGATAACTAGGGTTGTCTGACGGAAACTAAATACTAACAACAAAACTAGTCTGGCGAGAATGTAACGTAACATGGTGAACACCGGTAGCAGCCTTCAGCTGTTATCGTAGTTCAGTTGCTCGTAAACATAAAACCAGTTTGGCAAGTATATTACGTAACATCTCGTGGCAATGCAAAGGTAGCGTTCAGCTGTTACAGTAGTATATCTGCTCTGAAACATAAACAGAAACCAGTTTGGCACGGATGGCGCGTGACTTGCCTGTTATCAACGGAAAGCTATTCATTCGCAGAACGAGGCATACTACCTATTCTAAAAACATCATATCACTTTGCTCTCGGAAATAACTTCCGCAGATTACTAAAAGTTTGATATATAGTGGTTCGACATATCGTTCTCTATTGCTACAAGAAATATCTGCACGTATACACCTATATACAGTTTCTTGTGGTATTTCTGTACTGAAACTATTGTCTTTAGAATTCACAATGATTATGCTTTCGACTATATGTTAACTAAGAGGATCACACAGGACTGCATTTAAAACTTTTTTTTCGATCATTAGAGCGAAAGGAGGTAACAGTGTAACCCCAAATGCAACAAAATTTCTCAGCGCTATAAGAGGTGTAATAGTAAAGCAATTGCTCTGTGCTCCTCGTGACAGTAGTAACTGTGAATATAATGTTGCAAACTTTCTATTGACTCATGATTATGTAATGAAGTGCAATTTCGAAGCTAATGTCACTAAACAGTGTGAGTTAAATGATCGAGGAAATGATTATGATGCAATACAGGAAAATATAGACCATTATGTCGTGGACTGGGCATGTAGTAAGTTTCCTCATGCTGAGTGTAGGGATGTACTGTTATCTTATGATAATGATTATAGCATGGGAAATTTGCACATAGACATAAAGAAGTATGATCAATCTAAAATGAAGTTTCCAAATATGTGTAGGGGAAAGTTGTCTGCCAAACTATCAGGAATATTTCAAAATAGTTTTTGTTGGAAAGCACATACGGAATTAAAAGCAAACTAACTGAGAGTTTTTTGTCAATGACTGAATGTAGTGAGGGTATAATGTAATAAATGTATAAAATTACTGACTGACAAGTATATCAAAGACCTTATTAAGGCGCATGTGAATAGAATCAATGATTTAACACAGAAAAATCTAGCCAGTAAATATATCAAACTTACAAGAGATATTGCATGTGTGATTTTCTCTTGGAGATGTTATCGGACTATAGTCATAATGAGACGATCGAATGTTGTAGTTTAATACTACATTTGTTGTCCGGATCCATGGCTAAATGGTTAGCGTGCTGGCCATTGGTCACAGGGGTCCCCGGTTCGATTCCTGGGAGGGTCTGGAATTTTAACCGTAATTGGTTAATTTCACTGGCACGGGGCTGGGTGTATGTGTCGTCTTCATCATCATTTCATCCTTATAACGACGCGCAGGTTGCCTACGGGTGTCAAATCAAAAACCTGCATCTGGCGAGCCGAACTTGTCCTCGGACACTCCCGGCACTAAAAGCCATACGCCATTTAATTTTTTTCCTACATTTGTTTTATTCTTATCGCTGGTTATTTCAGAATAATATCCACCTTCGTACTTCCTGTATTATGTTACAAAAACGACGCAAACGTCTTAAGAACCGTACTTCGTTGGGTTTCAAAATTGAAATATGTAGTGTTTTAATAGCTCGCTGTGTTAGTGTTCTCCTCAAGCCGGTAGATCGCAGCATTACTCGCTGTCGCCAGTAAAGAAACACACCATTAAACAAAGAAAGACGTGTTTCCCTCGAAAAAGAACATCATCAGTATCAAATCACGCAATTTTTACTGATGATCATTGTTTAGAAATATAGAAACATTTAGGTTTAAATTACGTTTGCTAAACCAACAAAGAGTCATCACGTCATACAGAGAAGTTCCAACATTGAAGTACTAAAGGGTATTAACTGAATATAAACATAAATATTTCTACATTTCTGAACAAATTTCTTCAATGAAGAAAATGTGATTTGATAGAGCCTGATGATGTTCCTTCGGGAGCGAAATATATCATTGTCTAATGGTGTGCGTTTTTTACAGGTATGACAGAGTATTACAGGTGTTTGAATTAGTGACTGAGAGACTTAAATACTTAAAAGTTACATTAACTGAGTCAACACTGAAAACTATGGCTTACTTCTTAACAAAATCCTCTCAGACCATAGCTATTACTTCTAAGGTTTAATTCCGAGTCGATGATGATTATTGTATACTAATATTCTGCAATGATTTCAGTTCAACATATAATTGCAATGTTGTCCCTTTATAATGATTTGTGATATATTGAACCCGAGTGACATAGGCCCATAGTCAGTCACGATTTGATTGATAAAATAATATATGGTACATTTATTGAAATACAGAAGTGTAGTTGAAAATATTTCATCAATGTCGAAATAGGAGCGAAGGAAGGACGACAGACTGGAGCCTGACGGATTAGCTCGACACACCAACATTTAGCTACTTCACAGCAGGGGATCTCATTAGTTGGCGAACAAGGAAATACAAGTCTACAAATAATTCTTGGTCAGAAAGAGAAAGGGATAGTTTGACAAAGGAAGCTCGCTACATGAGTAATGCGCTGGGATATTTTTGGCAGGACGGAGATTCCCGTGCCGTCATGGAAAACTACAGCGGTTGCGAGTACATTCGCTAGCTTAGGTTCGGGCAGGTGGAGATTTAAATCACATGACCTCTTGCCGGCCAATCGTAAAAATTTGATGTAAGACTCAGGGATACCATCTTAAGGAATGATGGATGAGATATTCTCGTAACTTCAAAAGTAATTAGTAATAAATTATTGTGAGTACACGGATCGATGTAATGAATTTATTAGATGCCACGCATGGAAAAACAATCAATAATTATTGGCAAATTAAATAAATTGAAGGCTGGATTTCTTGGAAACCAGACAGCTTGAATGTCATTGGCTGGACGAAGACCACGTTGTAAGGGACGCGTCCAAAGGCGCGAAATGTGAGGAGCTAAATCCACCCGTATCTCCTAAATCTGTGATCGCTAGGAGTTCATATTTAATCCAGCAGATATGCTAGCGGAGTGGATTAATTTGATGTAAATTTTAACGTCCAATTCGGAGCAAATGCCGATATTAAATTTCCACCCCCTCCCTCAGAGGTATGACGTCAATGAATCCGCGGGAGAAAGCTTCATCCATATATACGGGACAAGGGATCCTCGCCAACACACTTGAAATGAATCTCTGGAGCTGAACAGTCGGTCGCAGCTAACTTAGAATTCTACGGGCGTACAGTAACTCAACATTTAATGGCGCGAGCATCCGCCAGTGTTTAGAAAATGTGATCGCGCTCAAGCAACATGAACTGGAAATAGTTAACGTAGGACAGTGTTTATCAGTTATAAATATCAGTGAAGTAAATTAATTGCACTATAAGAGAGTAATATAAATTGTACCACAATAAGTACGTAAATAACCTACTGTGTGACGAACAGTACTTTAAGGGAATAGTAGCCTGTACTTTGCAATATCGAACCGCTATCATGAACACTTCAAGAGTGCCGTATGAAACGGGCGTATCGCGTCAGACGACATAAATCGCGACGGGCGTAAAAAGTTGACACCTCGTCGTACGTGTCCAGGTCCATTGTGCGGTAATTGGACGAAGATTAAAATAGTGTAAATATTAAATTTTTGGGTCTAGGATATTGATTTGTTGTATAAAAGTTAAAGTGTTCAGTGTTAACGTTGTCAATGGTGAGGGTTTGTGATAATTAAGCTATTAGTGTAAAATGGTAATGTGCCAGGAAATATTTTGTGGACCTACGCCATCAAGAATGGAGGAGTAAAATGCAGAGAGGGGCCGAAAGGAGCCTCTCATCTGCAAAGCTGTAATGGAATACCGAGAAACTAAGATGAGTACATAATGTATATAAATTTGGGAAATGTTATCGTGATTGGGAAAAATGGGAATAATTTGATTAGACTTGGTTACCTTCTGTAACAAGATGAGTCGCTTAACGACCCCATCCTAAATTTGTAGCACGGATAGTTGTAAATATAACAATGTAAATAATCGGGTCTTTTATGTATTCAGTTTGTTGGAGATGTAAATTTGTATATATAGTGTAGTACGTTAAGTCATGCATGCATTCATATTTCTTTGTAGTCAATAATTTTCTTTACATTTGATTTTGGTTATGATAGTTAAATAAGACCCGATATGTGCTTTTCTGTTTTGTCATTTTAACAAGCTATGTAATGACACTGAAGGAAAATCCAGCTTCGCCATACCAGTTGTGTTTTGTTGTGATTAGTATGTTCATATTTTCAAAGTGAAGTTGTTCAAATTTGTGAGAAGCGATTATAATAATAATATTCCAAGTAAATCGTATCTGGAGTTGATTAGTGCCAGAATAAATCGAAATTGTAAAAGGGGTTATGCGTTAAACATATTAAGAGTGGACTACCGTGTAACAGGCGAAAATTAATTTTTTTAAATTAATAATAATAATAAATAAAAATAAAACTACTTTTTTTTGAAGAATTTTTTTTAATATAAATTGGATATAATAATAATTAATGTGATATCGGAAATTTAGTGATCAATGCGTAATAATAAATTTAAGTGATCAGGTGTTGAGTTTGTCGGAAATCATTTAATGACGGGATGTCGTTTTTAATTCGGAATTAAAGTGTGTGGTAATTTAACTTGATAAATTAATAATATTGAAAAGTAGATCGGTGCTAATAATCCGTACATGTTAATGAACGTGTGGTTTAAATTACGGTCCAATATTTTTACGTATAAATGGCGTGTCTTAAATTTGCAATTCATTAGCCGGAACACGTAGGACTAATATTACGAAACCATGATTGTCAAATTTTGGTAAATATAATTTCCAAATGTTACGATTATTTGTGGAGAATGAACTAAGGAGTAGATCAAAATGAGATAGAAAAATGTTAAAGAATCTGCAGTCAGATAATAAAAGGTCGTACGATGTCAGAAGTGGAATAAATAAGTCAGTTGATAATTCTGTGAGAAATAAATGAATCAAGGAATATTGAGATAGAAAAGGAAATAAATTCCGTACGAGAGACACTTAGGATATTGAAATGAGTGTAAAATGTACGGGCAGTGTCACAGAGAAATACTGAGTTACGTAGCGGGTAGAATTCGGACCCGTGACCGCATGTACGAAATAAATAGACTGCACAGCTATTCGTCGAGATACTACGGATCTAAGGATAATGAGAGTTCAGAGTCCACATAAATGATCGTATAGTGTAATCATTGTAATGACGTCCGACTCGTTGGCTGAACGGTCAGCGTATTGGCCTTCGGTTCAGAGGGTCCCGGGTTCGATTCCCGGCCGGGTCGGGGATTTTAACCTTAATTGGTTAATTCCAATGGCACGGGGGCTGGGTGTATGTGCTGTCTTCATCATCATTTCATCCTCATCACGACGCGCAGGTCACCTACGGGTGTCGAATAGAAAGACCTGCACCTGGCGAGCCGAACTTGTTTTCGGACACTCCCGGCACCAAAAGCCATACGCCATTTCATTTTATTGTAATGACGAGCGATGACAATCATGATGTCGTGATAATAATAATAATAAATATTGCAGATAAAGGATTGGACCGCCTTAATTAAATGAGCGTTGATAAAGATGTTAAACGGGAATCTAAATGATAATATGCAACCGATAATAATAATAACAATGTAAGGACGATGTTAAATCATCGTGGTCAGATTAATAATAATTGGTTGATCAGTGAAATAATTATAATTGCGACCGATATCTTAATATATTTTGGCGGAAGTGACCGGTTCATTAATAATAATAATAATATCTTGAGTGACGTTAATAATAATAATAATAATAACTTAAGTCACCTATTCAATAATAATAATAATAATAACCACAAGAGGGATATGATAATAATAACAGTAATAACCATTTGTGTTTCCCCTGGTTTTGTATGTATCCAATCCCGAATTTCTTCAATTTATTTCTGACCAATCCGAGGTATCTTCCCCCAACTTGAATATGTTGCTGTATCCTACCCAATAAAGTGATTGTGGGCGGGTGTTTTCATTCCCCTAACGCCTAGAACCTTCCGCGAGAGTATATAAACTGCTGATTTTTGGGTCTCTGCGCCACTTCTGTTCCATCTTTCAGTGTGTAAAGTACATAGCAGGGGGCGGGAAGCGCCTCTTTCTTCGGCGACAGTCAACAACCAGGTAATGGCCGATTAATTACTTCTTTTCTTGCTTGCTCAGCAGTTTAACTCTCGGGGCGGGTCCGAAGCTTTTTCCATTATGTAACCTTCCTTAAAATGTAAAGAAACTTGTATCTATTTCATCTTTTAAACTGCATATCGGGATAGAGAGGGCTTAACCCTCTCGAGCTCCCAATCATATTGTTTTGAGGTGAACTTATTTTTCTCAACCTATTCTTCGTTTATATAATGTAAATTGTTCTTTTCTGAAGTCACCTCTGTAGTATGGGATTAGCCCTTGCTTTAAAGGCCTAGCGCCAAGTAGGTTTTAAATAAAGTGTATTAGGAGTGCGGAGAGCCTCCTTTCAATTTGGTATGTTAGAGGCCATATAATTAACCTTTTCTCACTTAATAGGCCTCAGTAGATTGGGTATTTTACCCCTGTGTTTATGTCCGTTGAGGACAGCTGAAGGTGGAGTTTGGTGTGGCCTGGGAGAGGCTTACAGTAGAGAGCGAGTGGCTCTTTTTTTTTTGAAAACTGAGTGTTGTATGCCTCGAGGAGGCTTTACTGTGCAATTTGGAGCAAGTGCTCCAGGGTTTGATTGGGGTCTTCTGCCCCGTTGTTGAAATTTGTATATCGTAAAGTTGGGCTAGTTGCTCAAGAATTGTGTTTTCAGGGCTCGAAGCCCAAATCCTGTAAATACTGTAATTGTACCTTGTGGTCTTGCTACTTCGTACCTGCAATTCTTGTTATTCCTGAATTTTGGAAAGAAAATATAACCTTGTTAAATTTTACATTAACTTTGATTCCGTAGTTTGAGACCCGTTCACGCCCGCACCTTCTTTCACCTCTACCTACCGCTAAAACACGGTAACAAGTGGTAGCAGAGCGTGGTTGAATGGGTCTCAATTTAGCCCCTTTTGACGGCTAAACATTGTTTTGTTCCGAACTCTAACAATTTTCTCAGTTGCTGGACCTTTTTTGATTTTTTCAAAATTGTTCTGTCATCATGCCCGGCCCTCGCGATGTTCTCCATCTTAACTATTTGCGCAAGGAGGAGTTAATCTATGAATTAACTATTAGAAATGTGCAATCTGGAGGCACGGTTGCAGTAGACACCAACAAGCTTAGAGAGTCCCTTGAATTGCCCATTTCCATCCCCAATTTGGGAGAGAAAGAAATTGACGACTCTCTTTCCACGATCACGGAGAATATTACTGGGCTAGCTTCTGTAGTTAGTTTTTTTGATGAAAATGATCCTTCTCCTAATCAAATTAAGCGTGTGCAAGCTAGGCTGTTTCATTTTTCAAATAGAGTTAACGATCTGTTGTCTCTAAAGTTGAATGACGTTCAGAAGAAGGAAGCTAGTACGCTGCTTGAAAATATGTCCGAATTATCTAGCAAGGTCACTCAATTGTTAACGGGGGAGGTTCCGCCCAAAAGTGATCTACCCACCACAGTGAATGTAGGTAGTGAGGAAGAGCCTCCTAAGGGAGAAGCAAATAGGAAAACCGTTGCTGCTCAAACTATCTCTGCCCCATTAGACAACGAGTCTGAACGTTGTAACTCATTGACGAATGTACGTTCTGAATTAACTTCTTTGCCACTTAAACCTTTACCGACTATGTCACCTGGGTTCAGTAGTTTGCCCCATCCATTGCCAATGTTGCTCAGGGGTATCTCTAAGTTTTCAGTTAATACCACTAGTGAAGTAATTTCATTTTTAAGATTTCTAGTTGAATTTCAGGAGCATGCCCTTGTGTTTTCTCTTTCTCCATGTCAAATTTTGCAAATTATCTATCCTTATGCAATTGGTATTCTCTCTGATAAAATAGTAAGAGCCATAGCTGAACAGTCATCTATTGAAGATTTTCATGCACACTTGCTTGCAAATTTCATTCCCGCCCGCGCGAGGTCATCTCTGATTCAGAAGTACTATTACCGTGTACAACGCTTGGATGAAAACTTGGCTGATTTCATACAGGACATTAAGTTTTATACTAGGGTGTTTGCTCTTCACTTCCCTGAGGATCAGATTGTACAAGCCATTGTGGAAGGTATCTCACCATCCTATAGGTCATATTTGTGTTTCGCGGCGTGCCCGCAAACTTTCTCTGAACTTGAAGCATTGGCCGTCTCAACGGAAGGAGTTAGATACGCCGATTCCTTGCGTGTCGCGAAAGAACCCCCACCTTCCTTTAGTAATAATCGGCCTCCACCTCGCCGACCAGTCACACCCCGTAAATATTTTGCTTGCGGGTCGCCCGACCATCTGCGCAATAAGTGTCCACTGATCAAGTCGAGTGGGACAAGGAATGGGGCTGGTTCATCACAAGGCTGTTTTAAATGTGGGGCTTTCTCACATATCGCCAAGAATTGCCCAAACTCAAATAGCACCCCCTCCTGCTCAACTTCTGGTGCAAATTCCACCAATGCCAATAATAAAATGTGACTAGCGGCTTCGGCTGAGTGGACTAATTCTGCTTCCCAAGGCTCAGCCTCTAACAAAAAGGTCGTGAATTCTGGGAACGATCAGTCTTCAAATTCATCTTTTGAATGCCCTAAAGAATGTCTTAGGATTGCGGCGGATACCCCCGCACCTGTTCCTTTTCTTAAGATTGAGTTAAATAATGAACCTGTAACAGCTCTCTTAGATTCAGGCAGTGTTTGTTCAATTATTTCAATTATTTCGGACCAATGGTATTCTAAATTGAAATCGGTTTGTAAACTACCGGACTATGACTCCTCTCCTGTTCAATATGTTTCGGCTAATTCATCACCATTAGAAATTCTAGGTTCCTTGCAGGTCAAAATTCGTATTTTTAAATTTACATGGAAAATCAAACTGTTTGTGGCTAAGCACTTGTCTTGCCCCATCATACTGGGAGCGGACTTCATTTCTCACACTGGTCTCGTGCTCGATCTCCAGAGTACGTCGTGCACATTCAAGTTTGCGTCCAATTGTAAAATTCCCTTGTTAAAGTGTAATTCTGTATCATGTTCATCTATTTCGCCTACCCAGGATGAGATGTTGTTAGACCTTAGACATCTACCTGAGGAGCAGGCTGATAGTATTCGTAAATTATGTCAGTCATTTCCTGAGGTGTTCTCGGATACTCTTGGTGTTACTGACCTTATTGAATACAAAATTGAGGTCACGGATTCGATTCCTGTCCGTTTTCCACCATATAGGCTATCTCCACCTAAAATGAAGGCATTGAAAGAAATCATCGATCAAATGTTGAAGGATGGTATTATTAGGCCCTCTAAGTCGGCGTATTCTTCGCCTATTTTTCTAGTCCCGAAACCCCAAGGAGGCTTCAGGCCTGTCATTGATTATAGGGCTCTCAATCGGAAGGTGGTGTTACAATCTGTGCCTCTTCCCGACCTTCATTCTTGTTTTTCATGGTTCCGTAAGGCCAAGTTCTTTACTATCTTGGATTAGAATCAGGCCTATAATCAAATTCCCCTTGCCGAAGAGTCTAAACACCTTACAGCGTTTGCCACGGACTGGAACTTATACGAATACAACCGCGTGCCTTTCGGGCTCCCCACGGGAGCAGCTGTACTCACTAGGCTACTAGATAGGGTCTTCTCCGACATCAAATTTGAGTACTTATATCACTACTTGGATGATGTCGTCGTATTTTCAGAGACTTTTGAAGAACATCTAGATCATCTGCGAGAAGTTCTCGATCGCCTTCGTAAGGCTGGGTTAACTGTCAAGTTGTCCAAGGTTGCCTTTGCTAAGCCCTCTATGTCATTCCTAGGGCATATTGTGTCACCTGATGGTGTAGCAGTCGATCATTCTAGAACACAGGCCATCCGTGATTTTAAACCTCCCAGGGACATTAAAGGTATCGCCAGGTTCATTGGTATGGTGAATTTCTTCAGGAAGTTTATTCCTAACTTTGCTAATAGAGCGGCGCCCTTGAACCTTCTTCGTAGGAAAGGCATCAAATTCGAGTGGGGACCTTCTCAACAAGCCGCTTTTGAAGATCTTAAATTAGCTCTCTGTAATGCCCCTGTACTTGCTATGCCTGATTTCTCGAAGAAATTCATCGTCCAAACCGATGCGTCGTCGTCAGCAGTAGCGGCAGTCCTTCTTCAAGAGACTGAACTAGGGAGGCGACCCATCGCCTATGCATCTAGGACTCTATCGGCTCAAGAAGCCAAGTATTCCATCTATGAGCTCGAAGGTTTGGCAGTCTTATTCGCCTTAGAAAAGTTCCGTCTCTATCTGGAACACGTCAAATTCGACCTGGAGACAGATAATCAAGCTTTAAGCTGGGTCTTAGGTAGGCCGCGTCGTACTGGTCGTATAGCTCGTTGGGCCATCCGTATTTCTGCCTTCCAATTCGATGTCAGGCATATCAGAGGTACTGAAAACGTTGTTGCTGATGGACTCAGCCGTATGTTTTCCAACGACGTCGAGACCCATGAACCGGTCGACAGTTCATCACCTCCCGAGTCCATACTAGTTGATGTTAATGCCATCTTAACAGATGCTCCCATGCTCTTTAGGGATATCGAGAAATACCAACGTGAAGATCCGACGCTGGCTCCAATAATGGAAACAATTTCTTCTGGGGAACATGTTGTCCCTTATGTTCTGAGGAATGGTGTTTTATGTTGCCCTTCGAGGCATGATAAGATGATGAAAGTTGTCGTTCCAGCTGTTCTTGTACCTATGATCTTCAAGTACTATCATGAGACCCCATTGGGCGGGCATCTCGGAATCTTTAAAACTCGTGAAAAGATTCGTGAAAGGTTCATTTGGAAAGGTATGGACGGTGAAATCCGTGAACTTGTAAAAGCTTGTAAATCTTGTTTGCTTAGTAAACCCACCATGTCCTCCAAGGTAGGCCTTCTGTCTTCGCATCAAGCGTCGCGCCCCATGGAACGCCTGTATATCGATTATGTAGGACCCTTCCCCCAGTCGAAGGGACATGCCAACAAATTCATCTTTGTATGTGTAGATGGTTTTACAAGATTTTCCTGGTTACTTCCGACTAAGCTGGCTACCGCTCAGTCCACCATTACTTGCTTAAATTCTATTTTTGCTTCTTTTGGTCCGTGCCAATATATTGTATCTGACAATGCTAAGGCTTTTACATCTAATTTATTTCGTAAATTCTGCTTTGACTTGTCCATCTCTCATGTAACTACTTCTGCTTATTACCCTCAACCATCTCTGGCGGAACGGGTTAATCGTAATCTCAGGTCCGCGCTTATTGCCTATCATCACGAAGATCATTCCAGGTGGGACACGTCCCTGCATTGGTTAGCTTTTGCTTTGAATTCGGCGGTTCATGAATCACATAAATTTACTCCAGCCTCTTTGATGTTCAAGTTTGTTCCCAACACGCCGCTCTCTAACCTCTGGTCTCTGAGTGACATTCTACCCGAGACAATAGATCCGGACAACATCAAAGATCTTTGGAAGAAGGCTAAAGCCAATCTTAAAGTCTCTCATGAAAAGGTTAGGGAAAGGTATGATCGTGGACGGAGACCCACCCCTTTGAAGGTAGGTGACCAAGTGATGGTCAAGAATTTTGTTCCCGCGGGCAAGCTTGCCCCCAGATTTCATGGGCCTTGTATCATTCTCGATTTCCTTACGCCGGTCACATTATTATTAAGTAATCCAGCCACCGAGAGGATATTTAGGGTTCACCTGTCACAGGTGAAACCAGTGTAAATGTTTGTGTTAACTTGCTTCATATTATTTCGAAAGGAATATGAAGGTTATATTTTTTGAGTTTCACTTTTAAGGCATCCTGCCCCTTCTATAATATTTGGTTTCATATTTAAGCATTTTGTAAACCCTCCCCGCGCCGTTAAACTGCCATTCTGTCCTTACCACGGCCATTACCACGCTCCCGTCTCCTGCTATACACATTGTGGCTTGCTTCTATTAAATGCCATGGATATCTGCACGCCGCTGGCCCCTCAACCTCTCCACCTAGCCTGTGCCCTCAAAAAAAGATGATGGACCAACAATATTCTGCCGCCTAGCTTTAATGTTTCAGTGCCCCCGCAGCCGCGCGGCGCTGTGCCGCGACTGGGTTCGAGGACGGGCCCCCTCGGCCCCAGCGAGGACGACATGTGCACGGCGAGCCGGAGCTCTCCTCCCGGCCAAGGCTGATGTGCGGCGCACGACCTGCTACTTGCACGCAGCCTGTATATCTTCACCGCGGGCGCGGCGTGTTTCAACACCACTGCTCCCCTCATAGTGCGGACGAGCGGTATCTCAGGGTACTTGAGGGGTCCGAGCGGCCTCCTTTGGACGCAAGCTGCAACGGCCGGTCTGGCCATCCAACTTAATCAACATCAACTACATGAACTGTTACTATAAGCAATGACTACACTTGGGAATTCAACAGCAATATTTGGTGGACATTGCAAAATTTTTCTTCACTTTCAAGTATTAAAAGTTTATCTTCTGAATTCCACTTCTACTACCATAAAGACTTTACTTCACCTGCAACAACAAAATTTTGAAACTGAATCAAACCACATTAAGAAAATCTTATAAATTTTTCGGCAATTAATCTCCATATCTACATCAAAACTTGGACCTGGTTTTCAAACAAATTTCATATGTCACCCCTGGAGGAACTTTTGAGGGGGGGGAGGTCTGTACCGGGCGGTACACCTCCACGCCACTAATTTAAAATGTGCGCCAATTGAAACTCCTCTGCTGGAGGAAGTCTGAACTTTATTGACGGTATTAATTTTCTACTTTCTCAGAAGATGTCACTACCCGGAAATTTTGGAGTTTTAGAACTGTGTCATTTTTTGATGTGTTTTTGTTTTGCTTGAAGTAAGAAGTGTGAATTTTCTCTTCTAGAGGACACTACTGAAGATCAACAATAGTGCACCCTGGTGGGAAGTGAAAGAACTGTTTTTTTTGGAGAAAATGCAATTTCAAAAGTTTGTTCTTTGCTAAATTTCTTTCAGTCATTAGTTAAGTTGGCAATATTAACCCTTTCTTTCCCCTGGTTTTGTATGTATCCAATCCCGAATTTCTTCAATTTATTTCTGACCAATCCGAGGTATCTTCCCCCAACTTGAATATGTTGCTGTATCCTACCCAATAAAGTGATTGTGGGCGGGTGTTTTCATTCCCCTAACGCCTAGAACCTTCCGCGAGAGTATATAAACTGCTGATTTTTGGGTCTCTGCGCCACTTCTGTTCCATCTTTCAGTGTGTAAAGTACATAGCAGGGGGCGGGAAGCGCCTCTTTCTTCGGCGACAGTCAACAACCAGGTAATGGCCGATTAATTACTTCTTTTCTTGCTTGCTCAGCAGTTTAACTCTCGGGGCGGGTCCGAAGATTTTTCCATTATGTAACCTTCCTTACAATGTAAAGAAACTTGTATCTATTTCATCTTTTAAACTGCATATCGGGATAGAGAGGGCTTAACCCTCTCGAGCTCCCAATCATATTGTTTTGAGGTGAACTTATTTTTCTCAACCTATTCTTCGTTTATATAACGTAAATTGTTCTTTTCTGAAGTCACCTCTGTAGTATGGGATTAGCCCTTGCTTTAAAGGCCTAGCGCCAAGTAGGTTTTAATTAAAGTGTATTAGGAGTGCGGAGAGCCTCCTTTCAAGTTGGTATTTTAGAGGCCATATAATTAACCTTTTCTCACTTAATAGGAATCAGTAGATTGGGTATTTTACCCCTGTGTTTATGTCCGTTGAGGACAGCTGAAGGTGGAGTTTGGTGTGGCCTGGGAGAGGCTTACAGTAGAGAGCGAGTGGCTCTTTTTTTTTTAAACTGAGTGTTGTATGCCTCGAGGAGGCTTTACTGTGCAATTTGGAGCAAGTGCTCCAGGGTTTGATTGGGGTCTTCTGCCCCGTTGTTGAAATTTGTATATCGTAAAGTTGGGCTAGTTGCTCAAGAATTGTGTTTTCAGGGCTCGAAGCCCAAATCCTGTAAATACTGTAATTGTACCCTGTGGTCTTGCTACTTCGTACCTGCAATTTTTGTTATTTCTGAATTTTGGGAAGAAAATATAACCTTGTTAAATTTTACATTAACTTTGATTCCGTAGTTTGAGACCCGTTCACGCCCGCACCTTCTTTCACCTCTACCTACCGCTAAAACACGGTAACAATAAGAGTGATAAATATTAGTCATTTGTGACCTCGTTATCGTACGGTTTCCGCACGGTATTTCCCATCGCTTCTCGTTATCTCATCTGTGGCAGTAGTCTACTGAGGCTACTTTGTAACATTTCAGATCATGTGTAAATAAAATGTAAATGCTAATTCTGTGGTATGGTATCAGCTGGACATCGTAAGATAGGAACTGTCCGTGTAATCCATTTTTCGTAATTCACGAGAAACATTACCCAGTCCGAGTACCGGTCTCGGAAAAATGTATATAGCCGGAGTACATCATCTTAGTTAAATCGAGAAGCCGACCGTAACATGGGTTATGCTCGGGCTCCCGATAGAAGGAAGCTATATCCTTGAACAACGGTTCGATTCAAATGGAATCGATCCGTAAATTATACCTCAAAATGTCATTTTATTTCAGAAGCAACCCAGCACGATATTGATACCACTTGCGGTATAGCAAGTGATCTGTTGATGTAACATGTGTGGAAAATTTAAATATCGTTGCCAAATGTATCAAAGTTTCGTACGTCGGATGGCGTAATAAACTGCTCTTCCTGGCAATTATTTCAAAGGAAACCATTCTCATAATCTTTTTATTGTAGTTAGATGATGCCCTTTTTAAAGTTAACAGTCACTTCCTAGTCCTATCATGGAGTCCTTAAATTCAAATTTACAATCGAGTTTTCCCCATTTTAATTTTAAATTGCTCCGTTCATTCCCGTGTTCATTGATGCCGCTATATTTATATTTGATGACTTAAATAATGAACCGACACCCCTGAGATAAATGCTAGTCTGGGACTCGGGAGGTGGACGGGTGCAAAATGGCTTGCCCAAAGTGGTGCTTTAAGAACGGCAGAGAGGGCCTAACAAATCAAGGGAAGAACTACGAGTCATGTTGGTTGACATCAGTAAAATGATGACCAATTGTAGGACATGTTACAGTTGGGCCAGAAGCAATATGGTTGGCTTAAAGTGGGGCTTTACTGTATTCCCACTGGGAAGCTTAATGGCATTATAAAGAGGCCAATATCATTGCTAATCAATTGTAAATTTTTATACTTTTTTTCAAATTTTATATTTTTAAATTTTGATTTTAATTAATTGATGACCGCATCACGGTCAGGTGTGTGTTCACTTGTAACGTAATATCATGCTAGAGTAAGGTTAGTTTCGAACGGGGCTAGATTTGACTAGTTTATTAATATAATCCATTGCTAATCTCTTCAAGTTAGGCAATGATTCAAAATTCAATAAGCTCGAAGATTTGATGTTTCTCTTTTTCCCATATGAAATTTAATATTATTTTGGTAATTCAGGACTCCATTTAAATGTCATTGGACATGAGATGAATATTATAAACAGTTATGTATGAAGGCTTGAAATGGTAAAAATATTACTGAGCACCAGTTCAAGTTAGTATTTAAAAAGAGGTTGAGATGGTATAAATTAAAATTAACGTATTTCAGGGCAGGAGATTTCCAACTTCATCGTTGTTTTTAATTTTGTTGTTGTTGTTGTTATATTGGAGCGGTTTATTGTGAAATCTTAGGCGCAAGCCAGCATTCAAGTTGAATGACCTGCAAATGTAAACAAGTTTTAGAGTCAAAAATTTTGTTGTTCAATGAAAGTTAGTGTAGGGGTATAACATCATAGGATAGGGCCTAGACCCAATAGCGTATTCCTTCGTGTGCAGCAAGGTGAGAGGCCGATCGGCCCTTTTGCTTTCTCAAGAAAAGTTATAATGTCTGACGACGGTGGGGAGCGACCCAAGGACATAGTGGTAGATGGACAGGGAGAGATGAAAGCTCCCACGTTAGAGGACTTAATACGAAATTTAACTCTGAATGTTGAACAAATGCGGGCCGATAGTGTTTCGATTAAACATGAACTTGCAGAACAAATGAAGGTTAATAGTGTTTCAATAGAACATAAATTTGATACAAATAAACATGAACTTGTTGACAAGATAGACCAAGTTCAGGCTGCGTGTGAAGTAAATAAGACAGAACTGAAGGCTCAAATAGATGCAGTTCAGGCCGCGAGCGTAGCGATGGGACAAGAACTTAGGGACCAATTAACTCAAGTCCAGGAAGCATGTCACTTCGCGAAAGATGAATTAAAAGGGCACATGGATTCATACATTAATATCATCAACGAAAAGGTTGACCGCGTTAGAGATGAGGCTCAAATGGAAAGGGCAGAAATTAAGGAGAAATTGAACGCTAGTGTCAAGGAACTCGCCGCTTTACGATTAACTGACAGACAAGACATAGAATCACACATAGAGGAAATTCGGGATGAATGTCGGAAGGAGAATGACATCGTCCGGGGACAAGTAGAAGGAAAATGCGCGCAGATAGCTGGCACCTTGGACAAGCATGACAAGGGCATGAACGAGTTACGTGGGGAAGCTGCACGTACACTTGTAATCGTAGCAGGACTGAAAAACAAAGTCGAGGAGCTAACTGTAAATTTAGAAGACCGTAGCCAGAGAATAACCAAGTGCGAAGACGCAAACCTAGCGTTATTCCAGCGGACGGAAGACCTAATTGAACAGGGCCAATCATTTGCCGACACGGAAGTTCGCCTATTAGAACAGTGCAAGGCATATAATGGGCAAAATTCCGGCACTAAAGAAATGTCAAGTAGTAATCCCGACGGAATGGATGACATCCGAAAAGACTTGGAGATGTTGAAGGCTAGGTTGGAACCGTCAGCGTCTAGCCAAGACTTTAACCTCCAATACCGTGAGTACGAACCCCATGATAACCAGGGGATTCATAAGAAAGGGGGCCTATCCCAAGCTGACACGAACGGTTTCAAGTTTGAGAAAAGAGATGGGTCGTCTGCGTCATCGAATGCCATCCCGACATCGGTGGTACATGTCATTAAGATGTCTGATGACAAACCACCCAGGTTCGATGCCCGTGGGCATATCACCCCGAAAGGTTTCATCCGGGAAATCGCCGGTTATATAAATGAAAATAAGATACCAGTAGAGCGACAACTGCGAACAGTCGAGAAATTCCTAGACGGAGCACCAGCTGTGTGGTTCAGGGCTTTCTTGTATACCTTTGAAGATTTTGAAGGATTTCGGCGGGCTTTTCTCCAAAAGTTCTGGAGCATTCAGGAACAGCAGGAGTTAAGGCTGGAAGTCTACTCCAGACGATATTCAACATCTTCGCCCACGAAATTCTCAGATTACTTTGTGGCACAATTTCACAAGCTACGAGAGCTTGATAATCCAATGAGCGAAACAGAATTGATTAGCGCCATTGGAAAACAATTGCCATTCCAGGTCCAACGAATGATGATAGCGTCAAACGTCCAGACGGCTGTCGAAGCGGAGGCTTTGTTACGTCGATTAGACCTCACAACGCATCATTCGAACCCGAGACAAATTAGGAGCAGGGACCAACAGGTGAACAATATCGAACGGACAATCGAACCGAAGACCACTAGTACAAAGAACCAGGGAACTAGTACTGATCCGGAACCTCGTCGAGCATATAATACGGAGTGGAAGCCGCGACAATGGACGAGACCTAGGAATTTTGTGGAAGGCAACCGGCAAACCAACCAAGGTAACTTTCGAGCTGACAGGGGATACCGTGGATTCCAGAGAAATAATTATAGGCCGTATCCATCTAGAAATCAAGGGAACCCGAGATATTACCAGGGAGGATCTCGTCAGGATAAGGATGACAGATATCAAGAGCCTAGGCGGTACATAGAAGAGCTGAACAAGAGAAAATGGAAGGAGGCGATCCATGATCGAGGCCGTGATGAGGAAGCAACAGGAGCGGAGAGCTTGGAATTCCAAAGAGCAAGAAAAGGGGGCAGCGACTTGAACCCGAATGCACCGACGTTCGATTCGGGACAAGGAAACAAAGGGATGTGACTAGAAGCAGTGGATGAACGAGAGGAAGCAGATGACGAGCCGGAAGAAGATGATGACGAAGAAGAGGATGAAGAAGAAGACGGAAGGGAAGAAGTCCAAGTAATCTATACACCAATTGAAGCAAGGCCATGTCCAGAGTGTGGAGAGATAGACAGCGACGTGCAGGAATTTGTCAATACGATCCATCAAATCGAAAGACAGAACGAGGAGTTAAGGTTCAGGAATCAGATGTTGAGAGATGAAATCAATAGCCGTGGCAGAACAGAGGATCCGATGTCAAATCATGATTGAGATGATATGGACTCATCTTTAAAAAAATCTCATGATGCTCACTAGATTTTTTTTACCTGGGCAAGAGGAAGATGAACCCGAGTGACTTAGGCCCATAGTCAGTCATGATTTGATTGATAAAATAATATATGGTACATTTATTGAAATACAGAAGTGTAGTTGAAAATATTTCATCAATGTCGAAATAGGAGCGAAGGAAGGACGACAGACTGGAGCCTGACGGATTAGCTCGACACACCAACATTTAGCTACTTCACAGCAGGGGATCTCATTAGTTGGCGAACAAGGAAATACAAGTCTACAAATAATTCTTGGTCAGAAAGAGAAAGGGATAGTTTGACAAAGGAAGCTCGCTACATGAGTAATGCGCTGGGATATTTTTGGCAGGACGGAGATTCCCGTGCCGTCATGGAAAACTACAGCGGTTGCGAGTACATTCGCTAGCTTAGGTTCGGGCAGGTGGAGATTTAAATCACGTGACCGCTTGCCGGCCAATCGTAAAAATTTGATGTAAGACTCAGGGATACCATCTTAAGGAATGATGGATGAGATATTCTCGTAACTTCAAAAGTAATTAGTAATAAATTATTGTGAGTACACGGATCGATGTAATGAATTTATTAGATGCCACGCATGGAAAAACAATCAATAATTATTGGCAAATTAAATAAATTGAAGGCTGGATTTCTTGGAAACCAGACAGCTTGAATGTCATTGGCTGGACGAAGACCACGTTGTAAGGGACGCGTCCAAAGGCGCGAAATGTGAGGAGCTAAATCCACCCGTATCTCCTAAATCTGTGATCGCTAGGAGTTCATATTTAATCCAGCAGATATGCTAGCGGAGTGGATTAATTTGATGTAAATTTTAACGTCCAATTCGGAGTGCAAATGCCGATATTAAAAATCCACCCCCTCCCTCAGGGGTATGACGTCAATGAATCCGCGGGAGAAAGCTTCATCCATATATACGGGACAAGGGATCCTCGCCAACACACTTGAAATGAATCTCTGGAGCTGAACAGTCGGTCGCAGCTAACTTAGAATTCTACGGGCGTACAGTAACTCAACATTTAATGGCGCGAGCATCCGCCAGTGTTTAGAAAATGTGATCGCGCTCAAGCAACATGAACTGGAAATAGTTAACGTAGGACAGTGTTTATCAGTTATAAATATCAGTGAAGTAAATTAATTGCACTATAAGAGAGTAATATAAATTGTACCACAATAAGTACGTAAATAACCTACTGTGTGACGAACAGTACTTTAAGGGAATAGTAGCCTGTACTTTGCAATATCGAACCGCTATCATGAACACTTCAAGAGTGCCGTATGAAACGGGCGTATCGCGTCAGACGACATAAATCGCGACGGGCGTAAAAAGTTGACACCTCGTCGTACGTGTCCAGGTCCATTGTGCGGTAATTGGACGAAGATTAAAATAGTGTAAATATTAAATTTTTGGGTCTAGGATATTGATTTGTTGTATAAAAGTTAAAGTGTTCAGTGTTAACGTTGTCAACGGTGAGGGTTTGTGATAATTAAGGTATTAGTGTAAAATGGTAATGTGCCAGGAAATCTTTTGTGGAACTACGCCATCAAGAATGGAGGAGTAAAATGCAGAGAGGGGCCGAAAGGAGCCTCTCATCTGCAAAGCTGTAATGGAATACCGAGAAACTAAGATGAGTACTGCCCCCTTTATGCCGGGCTCAGCTCGCCGGAGAGCGAGGGTCTCAGTGGTGGACCGTTCGCTATCGGCTGTGCAGAAATTTTTAAAGGCAGGGATAGGTGAAGGACTAGCGACAAATGAAAGGAGACTAAAATAGGTTTACACATTTATTAAACTAACACTCTTTTAAAGAAAACACTTAAATTAACAAAATCTGGGTTTGATTCTTGAAAACATCTTCTCCTCGTGCTATCATTCATGAGGGATCTCGCTCAAATAAATTGTCAACGACTGTTCGTTTCTGCAATAATAAATATAAGAATCATTAATTTACTGTAAAATTGATTAAAAAACAAAGTAATATCTGATATCCTTCTCCTATGATGATAATCAAATTGTTTAAATTAAAATGTTCCCTTCTGGATTTTACTTATTTTCACAAGAAAATAATTATTTTCTCCTCCTTATTTAAATTATTGAAAATTATTTAATTCATTAAATTATGATTATCAAGTCTTCCTTAGACTTTCCCTTTTATAATTACTTCATTTTCATAATTATTAATTGATTAAACTTCTTGTAATAAATTTTTACCTGAACTTACATCATCCTAACTTTTGCTCAATTTTATGCAGAAAGTGACTGTACAATATTTAACAATTAAATCTCGTGACATCAGTCCACGGACGTTGCCTTCTCTTATTCACTTTAACTTAGTAAATTAGGCCCTAATCAATCTTAAATTACGATAAAATCTTCTAAAGATTCAAAATTGATCCCATTACGGACACGCGAAATAATACAAGTCGGTCAAAAATTTGACGCTCATAATGAAAAATATCATCACAAAATCGTACAAGAAAAATTCAAAAAACACAGAATAGGATCAAATCTCACATCACACATTCACACATGGGTACACGGCATTATTATAATATTATTTACACGAACACTAACCCATTATTATTAATTTTAGGATTTACTGCAAATTAGGGAAATCATTCTCTAGATGACACTATCACACACATCCCAGGTATCAATTCAGAATCTGATAGAATTAAGGTTATCACTTATACAAAGAAATTAACTATACAACGATGTTCAAGGAATATTTTAAACAGAAATCATCCCAATTAAGCGAGTAGAATAACTATAACACAGGTCAAAATATTAGAATACGCGCTTACGGTACATGAGTTGCGGCATTTATTTTTATTCATCATAATGTCGTGGCTCTCAATTATTCTGCACTGAAGCTCGAAGAAATCATGTCCAGTGACACATCTCTTCCCAAAATTGACTCGAATGGGTGCATAAATTATTACTCAAAATATAATGCCCATCTGCAAGTCATACTCAAATTAATAGCGCAGAAAACATACATATAATTCGTCGATACTCCGTCCGGAGAATTTGCCATGTCCCAGGCTTACTTTACATAAAGTGAGCACACGATAATACCTTCCAAAAATAACTAACATTAAACTCATGACCTTATTAAATCATTTTAGCCCGTAATTAGCTTTAATTATTTTTACTCATTATTATTATTATTATTATATTCCTGACCGTGCATAATCTCATTCGCAAAGCTGTCGTGTGAAGTTATTCGGATGACTCTAAACAAACTCGAACCCATAAACATGTCGTACACTCATAGAATGAAATTCTACATTAAGAAAAACACTAGAACACTGTCCTAATTTGTCTCCAATAATTTTTCAAATTATTTCAAACCCAATCAAAATTAACGCGGGGTTCATTTAAGTTTTATCTCTCCTGCCTTCTAAATTCTTAGGACAGTTAAGGTCTCTCTCGATGACACACACTCATTTCTAACTAATAGAATAAATACACACTCATTCCAAATCACTAACTACCTCTCACCAAAGAAAGAAGAATGAAAAGTCAAACTACAGCAAAACTAATAGAAATCTAAATGAATAAGTAAGGCTACGCTTACAAATATTTTACAAAGATAGAAAGAAATTGAATTCTTAAAGAATACTCATGTGACTGGTGTGAACTGGATTCTGGCTGATGACCTAGCACGTGGTCACATCACCTTCCATCGAACGAAGTCTCGCCCATGTCCGATGCCTTACATGTTTAGTGACTCATGGAGGAGCTGACGATATACAGGAACTTGCAGTATTCTTCGCGGAACTGGATAACCATCTTGCAGTAAACTCGAACTAAGGACCTTTCATCTTCCAAGTTCTTGTAGAAAGCTGAAACTAACAAAAAGTCTTAGAAATAGCCCAGGATTCACTCTCGATGCTTTATAATTTGGATGAAGACACTTATCTTAGGACAACCCTAAATAAATCGTAGTGAATTTTTCGAGTGTCTGAATTGCTGTTTATACAGTCCTCGATGCTTTCTCCAATGTAACGTCTTCCGATGAAGCAAACGACGTCCAGTCTCTTCCGTTGCTGCAGTCAGAGTAATGCTCAAAGTTTAGCGTTCAGAAGTATAAAACCCTCTACAAAATTTTCCTCTGGAATTACCATTAATTCCCTATCTTAAGACATAGGTGTGTCTCTTAATTACATCTAATTGGTGGATTTGTTGAATTCCTATGAAGATTGTCACTTTTATTGGCTGCTCCAGTTTTACGTCACTTGACTTTCCATTTATTGATCGATTGAGATCAGGCTGCTCGCCGGGTCACGTGGTACGCACACATGTGTCTGAAGGCCACATAACAGGAATTCCACCCTGCTTCCTCGTTCTCTCTGTAGGTCGGGAAAAACCGGTTCGCGAAGTGACTGGCTCGCACTAGCACGAAATACAGAATCTCACCCTCTTGTCGATTAAAATAATGACCCAACACGCTGATGAAATAAATCATTTCCTTTTTAATAAATTATTACCACTTTTGAAGGGGACAGTACATAATGTATATAATATTTGGGAAATGTTATCGTGATTGGGAAAAATGGGAATAATTTGATTAGACTTGTTTACCTTCTGTAACAAGATGAGTCGCTTAACGACCCCATCCTAAATTTGTAGCACGGACAGTAGTAAATATAACAATGTAAATAATCGGGTCTTTTATGTATTCAGTTTGTTGGAGATGTAAATTTGTATATATAGTGTAGTACGTTAAGTCATGCATGCATTCATATTTCTTTGTAGTCAATAATTTCCTTTACATTTGATTTTGGTTATGATAGTTAAATAAGACCCGATATGTGCTTTTCTGTTTTGTCATTTTAACGAGCTATGTAATGACACTGAAGGAAAATCCAGCTTCGCCATACCAGTTGTGTTTTGTTGTGATTAGTATGTTCATATTTTCAAAGTGAAGTTGTTCAAATTTGTGAGAAGCGATTATAATAATAATATTCCAAGTAAATCGTATCTGGAGTTGATTAGTGCCAGAATAAATCGAAATTGTAAAAGGGGTTATGCGTTAAACATATTAAGAGTGGACTACCGTGTAACAGGCGAAAATTAATTTTTTTAAATTAATAATAATAATAATAAATAAAAATAAAACTACTTTTTTTGAAGAAATGTTTTTTTAATATAAATTGGATATAATAATAATTAATGTGATATCGGAAATTTAGTGATCAATGCGTAATAATAAATTTAAGTGATCAGGTGTTGAGTTTGTCGGAAATCATTTAATGACGGGATGTCGTTTTTAATTCGGAATTAAAGTGTGTGGTAATTTAACTTGATAAATTAATAATATTGAAAAGTAGATCGGTGCTAATAATCCGTACATGTTAATGAACGTGTGGTTTAAATTACGGTCCAATATTTTTACGTATAAATGGCGTGTCTTAAATTTGCAATTCATTAGCCGGAACACGTAGGACTAATATTACGAAACCATGATTGTCAAATTTTGGTAAATATAATTTCCAGATGTTACGATTATTTGTGGAGAATGAACTAAGGCGTAGATCAAAATGAGATAGAAAAATGTTAAAGAATCTGCAGTCAGATAATAAAAGGTCGTACGATGTCAGAAGTGGAATAAATAGGTCAGTTGATAATTCTGTGAGAAATAAATGAATCAAGGAATATTGAGATAGAAAAGGAAATAAATTCCGTACGAGAGACACTTAGGATATTGAAATGAGTGTAAAATGTACGGGCAGTGTCACAGAGAAATACTGAGTTACGTAGCGGGTAGAATTCGGACCCGTGACCGCATGTACGAAATAAATAGACTGCACAGCTATTCGTCGAGATACTACGGATCTAAGGATAATGAGAGTTCAGAGTCCACATAAATGATCGTATAGTGTAATCATTGTAATGACGAGCGATGACAATCATGATGTCGTGATAATAATAATAAATATTGCAGATAAAGGATTGGACCGCCTTAATTAAATGAGCGTTGATAAAGATGTTAAACGGGAATCTAAATGATAATATGCAACCGATAATAATAATAACAATGTAAGGACGATGTTAAATCATCGCGGTCAGATTAATAATCATTGGTTGATCAGTGAAATAATTATAATTGCGACCGATATCTTAATATATTTTGGCGGAAGTGACCGGTTCATTAATAATAATAATATCTTGAGTGACGTTAATAATAATAATAACAATAACTTAAGTCAACTATTCAATAATGATAATAATAATAACCACAAGAGGGATATGATAATAATAACAGTAATAACCATTTGTGTTTGCATCCCGCATAATAATGACGATATTAATCAAACGTGACAGTGCCAGGAACCGTTGAGTATAATAATAATAATAATAATAATAATAATAATAATAATAATAATAATAATAATAATAATTTCGAGGATGATAATTTCATGGATAAATGAATATTTCTGACGATAGTTAATTAATTAATTGGTGACAACATCCCTCGACTCTTATGTTTCAATAATAAGAGTGATAAATATTAGTCATTTGTGACCTCGTTATCGTACGGTTTCCGCACGGTATTTCCCATCGCTTCTCGTTATCTCATCTGTGGCAGTAGTCTACTGAGGCTACTTTGTAACATTTCAGATCATGTGTAAATAAAATGTAAATGCTAATTCTGTGGTATGGTATCAGCTGGACATCGTAAGATAGGAACTGTCCGTGTAATCCATTTTTCGTAATTCACGAGAAACATTACCCAGTCCGAGTACCGGTCTCGGAAAAATGTATATAGCCGGAGTACATCATCTTAGTTAAATCGAGAAGCCGACCGTAACATGGGTTATGCTCGGGCTCCCGATAGAAGGAAGCTATATCCTTGAACAACGGTTCGATTCAAATGGAATCGATCCGTAAATTATACCTCAAAATGTCATTTTATTTCAGAAGCAACCCAGCACGATATTGATACCACTTGCGGTATAGCAAGTGATCTGTTGATGTAACATGTGTGGAAAATTTAAATATCGTTGCCAAATGTATCAAAGTTTCGTACGTCGGATGGCGTAATAAACTGCTCTTCCTGGCAATTATTTCAAAGGAAACCATTCTCATAATCTTTTTATTGCAGTTAGATGATGCCCTTTTTAAAGTTAACAGTCACTTCCTAGTCCTATCATGGAGTCCTTAAATTCAAATTTACAATCGAGTTTTCCCCATTTTAATTTTAAATTGCTCCGTTCATTCCCGTGTTCATTGATGCCGCTATATTTATATTTGATGACTTAAATAATGAACCGACACCCCTGAGATAAATGCTAGTCTGGGACTCGGGAGGTGGACGGGTGCAAAATGGCTTGCCCAAAGTGGTGCTTTAAGAACGGCAGAGAGGGCCTAACAAATCAAGGGAAGAACTACGAGTCATGTTGGTTGACATCAGTAAAATGATGACCAATTGTAGGACATGTTACAGTTGGGCCAGAAGCAATATGGTTGGTTTAAAGTGGGGCTTTACTGTATGCCCACTGGGAAGCTTAATGGCATTATAAAGAGGCCAATATCATTGCTAATCAATTGTAAATTTTTATACTTTTTTTCAAATTTTATATTTTTAAATTTTGATTTTAATTAATTGATGACCGCATCACGGTCAGGTGTGTGTTCACTTGTAATGTAATATCATGCTAGAGTAAGGTTAGTTTCGAACGGGGCTAGATTTGACTAGTTTATTAATATAATCCATTGCTAATCTCTTCAAGTTAGGCAATGATTCAAAATTCAATAAGCTCGAAGATTTGATGTTTCTCTTTTTCCCATATGAAATTTAATATTATTTTGGTAATTCAGGACTCCATTTAAATGTCATTGGACATGAGATGAATATTGTAAACAGTTATGTATGAAGGCTTGAAATGGTAAAATTATTACTGAGCACCAGTTCAAGTTAGTATTTAAAAAGAGGTTGAGATGGTATAAATTAAAATTAACGTATTTCAGGGCAGGAGATTTCCAACTTCATCGTTGTTTTTAATTTTGTTGTTGTTGTTGTTATATTGGAGCGGTATATTGTGAAATCTTAGGCGCAAGCCAGCATTCAAGTTGAATGACCTGCAAATGTAAACAAGTTTTGGAGTCAAAAATGTTGTTGTTCAATGAAAGTTAGTGTAGGGGTATAACATCATAGGATAGGGCCTAGACCCAATAGCGTATTCCTTCGTGTGCAGCAAGGTGAGAGGCCGATCGGCCCTTTTGCTTTCTCAAGAAAAGTTATAATGTCTGACGACGGTGGGGAGCGACCCCAGGACATAGTGGTAGATGGACAGGGAGAGATGAAAGCTCTCACGTTAGAGGACTTAATACGAAATTTAACTCTGAATGTTGAACAAATGCGGGCCGATAGTGTTTCGATTAAACATGAACTTGCAGAACAAATGAAGGTTAATAGTGTTTCAATAGAACATAAAATTGATACAAATAAACATGAACTTGTTGACAAGATAGACCAAGTTCAGGCTGCGTGTGAAGTAAATAAGACAGAACTGAAGGCTCAAATAGATGCAGTTCAGGCCGCGAGCGTAGCGATGGGACAAGAACTTAGGGACCAATTAACTCAAGTCCAGGAAGCATGTCACTTCGCGAAAGATGAATTAAAAGGGCACATGGATTCATACATTAATATCATCAACGAAAAGGTTGACCGCGTTAGAGATGAGGCTCAAATGGAAAGGGCAGAAATTAAGGAGAAATTGAACGCTAGTGTCAAGGAACTCGCCGCTTTACGATTAACTGACAGACAAGACATAGAATCACACATAGAGGAAATTCGGGATGAATGTCGGAAGGAGAATGACATCGTCCGGGGACAAGTAGAAGGAAAATGCGCGCAGATAGCTGGCACCTTGGACAAGCATGACAAGGGCATGAACGAGTTACGTGGGGAAGCTGCACGTACACTTGTAATCGTAGCAGGACTGAAAAACAAAGTCGAGGAGCTAACTGTAAATTTAGAAGACCGTAGCCAGAGAATAACCAAGTGCGAAGACGCAAACCTAGCGTTATTCCAGCGGACGGAAGACCTAATTGAACAGGGCCAATCATTTGCCGACACGGAAGTTCGCCTATTAGAACAGTGCAAGGCATATAATGGGCAAAATTCCGGCACTAAAGAAATGTCAAGTAGTAATCCCGACGGAATGGATGACATCCGAAAAGACTTGGAGATGTTGAAGGCTAGGTTGGAACCGTCAGCGTCTAGCCAAGACTTTAACCTCCAATACCGTGAGTACGAACCCCATGATAACCAGGGGATTCATAAGAAAGGGGGCCTATCCCAAGCTGACACGAACGGTTTCAAGTTTGAGAAAAGAGATGGGTCGTCTGCGTCATCGAATGCCATCCCGACATCGGTGGTACATGTCATTAAGATGTCTGATGACAAACCACCCAGGTTCGATGCCCGTGGGCATATCACCCCGAAAGGTTTCATCCGGGAAATCGCCGGTTATATAAATGAAAATAAGATACCAGTAGAGCGACAACTGCGAACAGTCGAGAAATTCCTAGACGGAGCACCAGCTGTATGGTTCAGGGCTTTCTTGTATACCTTTGAAGATTTTGAAGGATTTCGGCGGGCTTTTCTCCAAAAGTTCTGGAGCATTCAGGAACAGCAGGAGTTAAGGCTGGAAGTCTACTCCAGACGATATTCAACATCTTCGCCCACGAAATTCTCAGATTACTTTGTGGCACAATTTCACAAGCTACGAGAGCTTGATAATCCAATGAGCGAAACAGAATTGATTAGCGCCATTGGAAAACAATTGCCATTCCAGGTCCAACGAATGATGATAGCGTCAAACGTCCAGACGGCTGTCGAAGCGGAGGCTTTGTTACGTCGATTAGACCTCACAACGCATCATTCGAACCCGAGACAAATTAGGAGCAGGGACCAACAGGTGAACAATATCGAACGGACAATCGAACCGAAGACCACTAGTACAAAGAACCAGGGAACTAGTACTGATCCGGAACCTCGTCGAGCATATAATACGGAGTGGAAGCCGCGACAATGGACGAGACCTAGGAATTTTGTGGAAGGCAACCGGCAAACCAACCAAGGTAACTTTCGAGCTGACAGGGGATACCGTGGATTCCAGAGAAATAATTATAGGCCGTATCCATCTAGAAATCAAGGGAACCCGAGATATTACCAGGGAGGATCTCGTCAGGATAAGGATGACAGATATCAAGAGCCTAGGCGGTACATAGAAGAGCTGAACAAGAGAAAATGGAAGGAGGCGATCCATGATCGAGGCCGTGATGAGGAAGCAACAGGAGCGGAGAGCTTGGAATTCCAAAGAGCAAGAAAAGGGGGCAGCGACTTGAACCCGAATGCACCGACGTTCGATTCGGGACAAGGAAACAAAGGGATGTGACTAGAAGCAGTGGATGAACGAGAGGAAGCAGATGACGAGCCGGAAGAAGATGATGACGAAGAAGAGGATGAAGAAGAAGACGGAAGGGAAGAAGTCCAAGTAATCTATACACCAATTGAAGCAAGGCCATGTCCAGAGTGTGGAGAGATAGACAGCGACGTGCAGGAATTTGTCAATACGATCCATCAAATCGAAAGACAGAACGAGGAGTTAAGGTTCAGGAATCAGATGTTGAGAGATGAAATCAATAGCCGTGGCAGAACAGAGGATCCGATGTCAAATCATGATTGAGATGATATGGACTCATCTTTAAAAAAAATCTCATGATGCTCACTAGATTTTTTTTACCTGGGCAAGAGGAAGATGAACCCGAGTGACTTAGGCCCATAGTCAGTCATGATTTGATTGATAAAATAATATATGGTACATTTATTGAAATACAGAAGTGTAGTTGAAAATATTTCATCAATGTCGAAATAGGAGCGAAGGAAGGACGACGGACTGGAGCCTGACGGATTAGCTCGACACACCAACATTTAGCTACTTCACTGCAGGGGATCTCATTAGTTGGCGAACAAGGAAATACAAGTCTACAAATAATTCTTGGTCAGAAAGAGAAAGGGATAGTTTGACAAAGGAAGCTCGCTACATGAGTAATGCGCTGGGATATTTTTGGCAGGACGGAGATTCCCGTGCCGTCATGGAAAACTACAGCGGTTGCGAGTACATTCGCTAGCTTAGGTTCGGGCAGGTGGAGATTTAAATCACGTGACCGCTTGCCGGCCAATCGTAAAAATTTGATGTAAGACTCAGGGATACCATCTTAAGGAATGATGGATGAGATATTCTCGTAACTTCAAAAGTAATTAGTAATAAATTATTGTGAGTACACGGATCGATGTAATGAATTTATTAGATGCCACGCATGGAAAAACAATCAATAATTATTGGCAAATTAAATAAATTGAAGGCTGGATTTCTTGGAAACCAGACAGCTTGAATGTCATTGGCTGGACGAAGACCACGTTGTAAGGGACGCGTCCAAAGGCGCGAAATGTGAGGAGCTAAATCCACCCGTATCTCCTAAATCTGTGATCGCTAGGAGTTCATATTTAATCCAGCAGATATGCTAGCGGAGTGGATTAATTTGATGTAAATTTTAACGTCCAATTCGGAGTGCAAATGCCGATATTAAAAATCCACCCCCTCCCTCAGGGGTATGACGTCAATGAATCCGCGGGAGAAAGCTTCATCCATATATACGGGACAAGGGATCCTCGCCAACACACTTGAAATGAATCTCTGGAGCTGAACAGTCGGTCGCAGCTAACTTAGAATTCTACGGGCGTACAGTAACTCAACATTTAATGGCGCGAGCATCCGCCAGTGTTTAGAAAATGTGATCGCGCTCAAGCAACATGAACTGGAAATAGTTAACGTAGGACAGTGTTTATCAGTTATAAATATCAGTGAAGTAAATTAATTGCACTATAAGAGAGTAATATAAATTGTACCACAATAAGTACGTAAATAACCTACTGTGTGACGAACAGTACTTTAAGGGAATAGTAGCCTGTACTTTGCAATATCGAACCGCTATCATGAACACTTCAAGAGTGCCGTATGAAACGGGCGTATCGCGTCAGACGACATAAATCGCGACGGGCGTAAAAAGTTGACACCTCGTCGTACGTGTCCAGGTCCATTGTGCGGTAATTGGACGAAGATTAAAATAGTGTAAATATTAAATTTTTGGGTCTAGGATATTGATTTGTTGTATAAAAGTTAAAGTGTTCAGTGTTAACGTTGTCAACGGTGAGGGTTTGTGATAATTAACGTATTAGTGTAAAATGGTAATGTGCCAGGAAATCTTTTGTGGAACTACGCCATCAAGAATGGAGGAGTAAAATGCAGAGAGGGGCCGAAAGGAGCCTCTCATCTGCAAAGCTGTAATGGAATACCGAGAAACTAAGATGAGTACTGCCCCCTTTATGCCGGGCTCAGCTCGCCGGAGAGCGAGGGTCTCAGTGGTGGACCGTTCGCTATCGGCTGTGCAGAAATTTTTAAAGGCAGGGATAGATGAAGGACTAGCGACAAATGAAAGGAGACTAAAATAGGTTTACACATTTATTAAACTAACACTCTTTTAAAGAAAACACTTAAATTAACAAAATCTGGGTTTGATTCTTGAAAACATCTTCTCCTCGTGCTATCATTCATGAGGGATCTCGCTCAAATAAATTGTCAACGACTGTTCGTTTCTGCAATAATAAATATAAGAATCATTAATTTACTGTAAAATTGATTAAAAAACAAAGTAATATCTGATATCCTTCTCCTATGATGATAATCAAATTGTTTAAATTAAAATGTTCCCTTCTGGATTTTACTTATTTTCACAAGAAAATAATTATTTTCTCCTCCTTATTTAAATTATTGAAAATTATTTAATTCATTAAATTATGATTATCAAGTCTTCCTTAGACTTTCCCTTTTATAATTACTTCATTTTCATAATTATTAATTGATTAAACTTCTTGTAATAAATTTTTACTTGAACTTACATCATCCTAACTTTTGCTCAATTTTATGCAGAAAGTGACTGTACAATATTTAACAATTAAATCTCGTGACATCAGTCCACGGACGTTGCCTTCTCTTATTCACTTTAACTTAGTAAATTAGGCCCTAATCAATCTTAAATTACGATAAAATCTTCTAAAGATTCAAAATTGATCCAATTACGGACACGCGAAATAATACAAGTCGGTCAAAAATTTGACGCTCATAATGAAAAATATCATCACAAAATCGTACAAGAAAAATTCAAAAAACACAGAAAAGGATCAAATCTCACATCACACATTCACACATGGGTACACGGCATTATTATAATATTATTTACACGAACACTAACGCATTATTATTAATTTTAGGATTTACTGCAAATTAGGGAAATCATTCTCTAGATGACACTATCACACACATCCCAGGTATCAATTCAGAATCTGATAGAATTAAGGTTATCACTTATACAAAGAAATTAACTATACAACGATGTTCAAGGAATATTTTAAACAGAAATCATCCCAATTAAGCGAGTAGAATAACTATAACACAGGTCAAAATATTAGAATACGCGCTTACGGTACATGAGTTGCGGCATTTATTTTTATTCATCATAATGTCGTGGCTCTCAATTATTCTGCACTGAAGCTCGAAGAAATCATGTCCAGTGACACATCTCTTCCCAAAATTGACTCGAATGGGTGCATAAATTATTACTCAAAATATAATGCCCATCTGCAAGTCATACTCAAATTAATAGCGCAGAAAACATACATATAATTCGTCGATACTCCGTCCGGAGAATTTGCCATGTCCCAGGCTTACTTTACATAAAGTGAGCACACGATAATACCTTCCAAAAATAACTAACATTAAACTCATGACCTTATTAAATCATTTTAGCCCGTAATTAGCTTTAATTATTTTTACTCATTATTATTATTATTATTATATTCCTGACCGTGCATAATCTCATTCGCAAAGCTGTCATGTGAAGTTATTCGGATGACTCTAAACAAACTCGAACCCATAAACATGTCGTACACTCATAGAATGAAATTCTACATTAAGAAAAACACTAGAACACTGTCCTAATTTGTCTCCAATAATTTTTCAAATTATTTCAAACCCAATCAAAATTAACGCGGGGTTCATTTAAGTTTTATCTCTCCTGCCTTCTAAATTCTTAGGACAGTTAAGGTCTCTCTCGATGACACACACTCATTTCTAACTAATAGAATAAATACACACTCATTCCAAATCACTAACTACCTCTCACCAAAGAAAGAAGAATGAAAAGTCAAACTACAGCAAAACTAATAGAAATCTAAATGAATAAGTAAGGCTACGCTTACAAATATTTTACAAAGATAGAAAGAAATTGAATTCTTAAAGAATACTCATGTGACTGGTGTGAACTGGATTCTGGCTGATGACCTAGCACGTGGTCACATCACCTTCCATCGAACGAAGTCTCGCCCATGTCCGATGCCTTACATGTTTAGTGACTCATGGAGGAGCTGACGATATACAGGAACTTGCAGTATTCTTCGCGGAACTGGATAACCATCTTGCAGTAAACTCGAACTAAGGACCTTTCATCTTCCAAGTTCTTGTAGAAAGCTGAAACTAACAAAAAGTCTTAGAAATAGCCCAGGATTCACTCTCGATGCTTTATAATTTGGATGAAGACACTTATCTTAGGACAACCCTAAATAAATCGTAGTGAATTTTTCGAGTGTCTGAATTGCTGTTTATACAGTCCTCGATGCTTTCTCCAATGTAACGTCTTCCGATGAAGCAAACGACGTCCAGTCTCTTCCGTTGCTGCAGTCAGAGTAATGCTCAAAGTTTAGCGTTCAGAAGTATAAAACCCTCTACAAAATTTTCCTCTGGAATTACCATTAATTTCCTATCTTAAGACATAGGTGTGTCTCTTAATTACATCTAATTGGTGGATTTGTTGAATTCCTATGAAGATTGTCACTTTTATTGGCTGCTCCAGTTTTACGTCACTTGACTTTCCATTTATTGATCGATTGAGATCAGGCTGCTCGCCGGGTCACGTGGTACGCACACATGTGTCTGAAGGCCACATAACAGGAATTCCACCCTGCTTCCTCGTTCTCTCTGTAGGTCGGGAAAAACCGGTTCGCGAAGTGACTGGCTCGCACTAGCACGAAATACAGAATCTCACCCTCTTGTCGATTAAAATAATGACCCAACACGCTGATGAAATAAATCATTTTCTTTTTAATAAATTATTACCACTTTTGAAGGGGACAGTACATAATGTATATAATATTTGGGAAATGTTATCGTGATTGGGAAAAATGGGAATAATTTGATTAGACTTGTTTACCTTCTGTAACAAGATGAGTCGCTTAACGACCCCATCCTAAATTTGTAGCACGGACAGTAGTAAATATAACAATGTAAATAATCGGGTCTTTTATGTATTCAGTTTGTTGGAGATGTAAATTTGTATATATAGTGTAGTACGTTAAGTCATGCATGCATTCATATTTCTTTGTAGTCAATAATTTTCTTTACATTTGATTTTGGTTATGATAGTTAAATAAGACCCGATATGTGCTTTTCTGTTTTGTCATTTTAACGAGCTATGTAATGACACTGAAGGAAAATCCAGCTTCGCCATACCAGTTGTGTTTTGTTGTGATTAGTATGTTCATATTTTCAAAGTGAAGTTGTTCAAATTTGTGAGAAGCGATTATAATAATAATATTCCAAGTAAATCGTATCTGGAGTTGATTAGTGCCAGAATAAATCGAAATTGTAAAAGGGGTTATGTGTTAAACATATTAAGAGTGGACTACCGTGTAACAGGCGAAAATTAATTTTTTTAAAATTAATAATAATAATAATAAATAAAAATAAAACTACTTTTTTTGAAGAAATGTTTTTTTAATATAAATTGGATATAATAATAATTAATGTGATATCGGAAATTTAGTGATCAATGCGTAATAATAAATTTAAGTGATCAGGTGTTGAGTTTGTCGGAAATCATTTAATGACGGGATGTCGTTTTTAATTCGGAATTAAAGTGTGTGGTAATTTAACTTGATAAATTAATAATATTGAAAAGTAGATCGGTGCTAATAATCCGTACATGTTAATGAACGTGTGGTTTAAATTACGGTCCAATATTTTTACGTATAAATGGCGTGTCTTAAATTTGCAATTCATTAGCCGGAACACGTAGGACTAATATTACGAAACCATGATTGTCAAATTTTGGTAAATATAATTTCCAGATGTTACGATTATTTGTGGAGAATGAACTAAGGCGTAGATCAAAATGAGATAGAAAAATGTTAAAGAATCTGCAGTCAGATAATAAAAGGTCGTACGATGTCAGAAGTGGAATAAATAAGTCAGTTGATAATTCTGTGAGAAATAAATGAATCAAGGAATATTGAGATAGAAAAGGAAATAAATTCCGTACGAGAGACACTTAGGATATTGAAATGAGTGTAAAATGTACGGGCAGTGTCACAGAGAAATACTGAGTTACGTAGCGGGTAGAATTCGGACCCGTGACCGCATGTACGAAATAAATAGACTGCACAGCTATTCGTCGAGATACTACGGATCTAAGGATAATGAGTGTTCAGAGTCCACATAAATGATCGTATAGTGTAATCATTGTTTTTTTTTTTTTTTTTTTTTTTGCTATGGGCTTTACGTCGCACCGACACAGAAAGGTCTTATGGCGACGATGGGATAGGAAAGGCCTAGGAGTTGGAAGGAAGCGGCCGTGGCCTTAATTAAGGTACAGCCCCAGCATTTGCCTGGTGTGAAAATGGGAAACCACGGAAAACCATTTTCAGGGCTGCCGATAGTGGGATTCGAACCTACTATCTCCCGGATGCAAGCTCACAGCCGCGCGCCTCTACGCGCACGGCCAACTCGCCCGGTGTAATCATTGTAATGACGAGCGATGACAATCATGATGTCGTGATAATAATAATAAATATTGCAGATAAAGGATTGGACCGCCTTAATTAAATGAGCGTTGATAAAGATGTTAAACGGGAATCTAAATGATAATATGCAACCGATAATAATAATAACAATGTAAGGACGATGTTAAATCATCGCGGTCAGATTAATTATAATTGGTTGATCAGTGAAATAATTATAATTGCGACCGATATCTTAATATATTTTGGCGGAAGTGACCGGTTCATTAATAATAATAATATCTTGAGTGACGTTAATAATAATAATAATAACTTAAGTCACCTATTCAATAATAATAATAATAACCACAAGAGGGATATGATAATAATAACAGTAATAACCATTTGTGTTTGCATCCCGCATAATAATGACGATATTAATCAAACGTGACAGTGCCAGGAACCGTTGAGTATAATAATAATAATAATAATAATAATAATAATAATAATAATAATAATAATAATTTCGAGGATGATAATTTCATGGATAAATGAATATTTCTGACGATAGTTAATTAATTAATTGGTGACAACATCCCTCGACTCTTATGTTTCAATAATAAGAGTGATAAATATTAGTCATTTGTGACCTCGTTATCGTACGGTTTCCGCACGGTATTTCCCATCGCTTCTCGTTATCTCATCTGTGGCAGTAGTCTACTGAGGCTACTTTGTAACATTTCAGATCATGTGTAAATAAAATGTAAATGCTAATTCTGTGGTATGGTATCAGCTGGACATCGTAAGATAGGAACTGTCCGTGTAATCCATTTTTCGTAATTCACGAGAAACATTACCCAGTCCGAGTACCGGTCTCGGAAAAATGTACTGTATATAGCCGGAGTACATCATCTTAGTTAAATCGAGAAGCCGACCGTAACATGGGTTATGCTCGGGCTCCCGATAGAAGGAAGCTATATCCTTGAACAACGGTTCGATTCAAATGGAATCGATCCGTAAATTATACCTCAAAATTTCATTTTATTTCAGAAGCAACCCAGCACGATATTGATACCACTTGCGGTATAGCAAGTGATCTGTTGATGTAACATGTGTGGAAAATTTAAATATCGTTGCCAAATGTGTCAAAGTTTCGTACGTCGGATGGCGTAATAAACTGCTCTTCCTGGCAATTATTTCAAAGGAAACCATTCTCATAATCTTTTTATTGTAGTTAGATGATGCCCTTTTTAAAGTTAACAGTCACTTCCTAGTCCTATCATGGAGTCCTTAAATTCAAATTTACAATCGAGTTTTCCCCATTTTAATTTTAAATTGCTCCGTTCATTCCCGTGTTCATTGATGCCGCTATATTTATATTTGATGACTTAAATAATGAACCGACACCCCTGAGATAAATGCTAGTCTGGGACTCGGGAGGTGGACGGGTGCAATATGAAGCCATTTTTTCAGTTTCGACTCCATTGATTAATAACTGTTAGGTTGTTCGGTTAGCCGAAACTAATTTTTGAATAAATACGGGTGTATTTATATACTACCTGAAAGAGAAAGCGTATGGAAAGGGAATTATATAAGAAAAGAAACAACTTTAAATTGACAAATTGTTCCGTTGTCCCACCGTCGCCATAAGACCTATCTGAGTCGGTGCGACGTAAAGCAACTAGCAAAAAAAAAATTGTTCCGTTTTCATATAGCTTATGTATTTATTTATTTATTCAAAATATAGTTTTGGTAGACTGAAGAAACTAACAGTCATGTAAACAAATTACAACGAGATATGCAATAGAATTATATAACCGTTCATTTGTGAATGTATTAGTATGCGATACACTTTGTCATAACTCTAAAGTATGAATTTTGAAGTTGTGGGAATTAATTATCTGATTAAACAAAGGAGATAATAAAATTCTGGAGGGTAACAGTGTTTTACATAAGTTGTAGTCATCCTCTGTAGCGTGTAGGCTAACATGATCAGTTCCATTGCAAACTTCAATAGCAGGCGGTCCAAATAAGCCTGGCGGGCATGCATTTGTATGATATTATGAAGAGCGTTCGATCAACGCTTGCTTCTTGAAGTTTCGTAGCATTGTGCACTAGCATTTCATGATTATTGTTGCTCGTAAGTATTATCCATTATTACTGCCGTTCTTTAGGGCCTTGTCCGGCTCCATGGATAAATGGTTAGCATGCTGGCCTTTGGTCACAGGGGTTCCGGGGTCGATTCCCGGCAGGGTCGGACATTTTAACCTGATTGGTTAATTCCGCTGGCACTGGGTCTGGGTGCATGTGTCATCTTCATCATCATTTCATCCTCTTCACGGCGCGCAGGTCGCCTATGGGAGTCATATGAAAATACCTGCATTTGGCGAGCCGAACTTGTCGTCATACACTCCCGGCAATTAAAGTCATACGCCATTTTTTGGGTCATTTTAATAATATGTGGGGCCAAAATGTAACACTAACTCATTTGCAAAATATGTAACGATTTTGTAAGGAAATAACACTAAATATAGAATCAGCGGTTAGTTGACTATCTTTCTATTTTACCATGTCGTTCGATGTAGGAATGGTAATAATATTGAATTTCTAGGTCAGTCGTAAATATGTACCCGAAAGATATAGGTATCATAGTACATAATGCCGAATGTATAGGTCAATTGCAAATGTTGGCTCTAAAAGAAGATGATTCGTAACTCTGAAAACTAGTACCAAGGTACTGTTTCACACTACTGTACATCTTCTCCTACTCTTGGAGTTTCTTCTTCTTCTCAAAGAAGAGCAGTATCGATAAATATTGCGTAAATCTTGGTTGCCGGCCGTGACGAGAATTTCTCCCTAGCCTTTCACACGTTCTGTCTGCTTTAGCAATGATGAAGGGTGACGCCATTATTCTTCCTACCTGCCTCCCGTAGTCCTACGTTTCCCCAGCAAGTGCGGTTGGCATATTAACAATTTGTTTACTTTCCATTCTGTGAGATTGAATGAGTTTGAGTGACGGTAGTACGAAGCCCATTTATAGTGACATTGGGGGAACGTTACGTTGCAGATGATATCAAATGTCAGGACCACGACAGTCTCATGCATATTGGAATCAAAAGGAGCTCTTTTTCAAGACAACAGGAAGACAACTATAAACATAGAATGTAATACTGCATACACTATAACAGTCACAGAGGTAAAAGCCAAACCAAACCCCATGGCACTACAGCCCTTGAAGGGCCTTGGCCTACCAAGCGACCGCTGCTCAGCCCGAAGGCCTGCAGGTTACGAGGTGTCGTGTGGTCAGCACGACGAATCCTCTCGGCCGTTATTCTTGGCTTTCTAGACCGGGGTCGCTATCTCACCGTCAGATAGCTCCTTAATTCTAATCACGTAGGCTGAGTGGACCTAGAACCAGCCCTCAGGTCCAGGTATAATCCCCGACCTGGCCGGGAATCGAACCCGGGGCCTGCGGGTAAGAGGCAGGCATGCTACCCCTACACCACGGGGCTGGATTAAAATGGAATTGAGCCAACGGCACGTGGTGTTCCCAAGCGGTCACCCATCCAAGTACTGACCACGCCCAATGTTGCTTAACTGCGGTGATCGGACGAGAACCGGTGTATTCAACATGGTATGGCCGTTGGCGTCACAGAGGTAAGGACACAGACATTGCAGTAATGTAAGTAAATTTCTTTGCCTTTCTCTACCAGTGTGAAGTAATATGTTTTGATATCACACAAGAAACTTCTATGACTCTCTCAGTCATTATTATTCCCAACAATAACGCAAAACGTTTATTAGATGATGATGATGATGATGCTTGTTGTTTAAAGGGGCCTAACATCGAGGTCATCGGCCCCTAATGGTACGAAATGAGATAACAACAAAAAATGTAACGCATCCACTGACCAAAATAAAAAAAGAAATGTCATGAAGAATGAATGGATGGACACGAACACAACTAAAACAAAAACAAGTAAACAGTGGATCAGACTCAAAAATGATTGTAAATAATAGTATTAGTGACCAAGGGACCACTTATAAAGCACAATGATTCTAATGGCACTTATCGGTAATAAAGGAGAACCATGATATTTCTCAAGCTGCCGTACTAATCAAAGGTAGCGTAAACTCGTGGTGTTCCAAACATTAAGGTACTACTCACAAGTATTGTACGTCGTAAAGGTAACGCAGACCTATGGTGTTTCTCACACAATGGCGCCACTCATAGCCAACGCAAACCGATGAGGTTCCTCACCTAGGTGTACTAATCACGGGCGCCGGTATTCCCGTGGTGTTCCTACAGAGTGGGTACTAATCACTGACAACGCAGATCTACGGTGTCGCTCGTATAGTGGTACAACTCACAGGCTACGCCCAGACGCGTGGTGTCGCTTACACGGGTACAACTCACAGGCAACGCCCAGACCTGTGGTGTTGCACACACGGGCACGACTCACGGGTACTGGAAACGCACACTGAACCCCACTCGAGTGCTACGAATCACAAAAGTATGGAGTACCTAACAGAGTGGTACTATTCGCAAGTAAAAGTGACCGATGGTGTTCCGAGCGTGATGGTACCAATCAAAAGTAGTTTCATGGTTCTAATACAATCATTCCTTGGTCGCCCCTTTTAGTCGCCTCTCACGACAGGCAGGGGATACCGTGTGTGTATTATTCGTCAGCCTCCCCCACCCACAGGGTGTGTGTGTTTGGTCCGCGAGAGGTATTTTATTTCCCTCAAGTCCGCCGGCAAGCCGGTTAGGACCCCCCTATCCACCACCTGGGACGCGCCACGTGGGAGTATCACCTCTCCCCCTGCTACGCCTGCGTAGCAGGTTCGTGGACGTTTATTAGAAGAAAGGGTTCGAGACGGATTCAATTTCATGAAGGAACAAATCAAATGCTTGCAGGTGCCAATTGTATTGAGTGATAAAACAACAGTGTGCACTAACAAGTAAAATTCAATCTAGTAACAGGAATATTAGTTAAAAAATGAACTGAAATGTTCTATTACTACACGAAAGATTTTGTACACAAAGAAAACAAGTGTACAGGCGAAAAGTGAGAAGGGGACATTTGAAGGAGAAACGTGAAATAAGTCCGAAAGAAGAAGTATTATTTTTCACTTTTCCGTTTTGTTATTATTAGTCAAGGTATGTTGGAGACAATATTTGCACGTGGCACTACTAGAGGGCACCTCATGACTCCATATGGCTGCGGAAGAATCACGAGATGAGTGTTGTCGGTGAAATATCTGAGGATTATTCCCAGTGGCACCCCTGTCGACTGTAGCGGGGATTGGGATTTAGAAGTTGGGGTAGGGGCACAAACATTTAATAGACACCAAGTACCGAGGTTTGAGGGATATTTTGGGGGTAGACAACAACGGGTATAGTGCGCATTGGTATCACCTAAATATCACTATAAAATTTGTCACAAATGGAACATAATACTTACTTTTACACATATCAAGTGAAAAATTCCTGGCAAATTAAGAAATATATATTTTTTGGAGAATATTAATACGTACTTTACTACTTTGCAAGTACATTTGGTGTTGCGCTCACAGTGACACACGTATGTCATTTGTCTTACACTTTAAACAATTTCGTGTGTGATATCTGTGTTCACTGAAGTTCTTTGCTTTCGTTTCATTCTTCACTTGTCAATGACATCATTTCATGAATTGTATCGCGATATGCAATATTTAATAGGCGACAAAATGATATGGCCAATGTACATAAGAAAAATTCAGTGGATTAGTGATTTATTGGTTTATTATTTATTTCGTTCGAACAGAAATAAAAATATTTATTGGTCCAGGGATCATGCTATTTTTCTTTTGACCTCCATTTTGCTGTTTGTACTGGACAAAGATAATGAGAATCTACAGACATAGCACTCCCATTCCACGGTGCTAGCCCTGGACCTGAATAAAGTAACAAAAGACGGCACCAGCAGCGAATGGACAAAGATAATGAAAATCTACAGACATAGCACTCCCATTCCACGGTGCTAGCCCTGGACCTGAAGAAAGTAACAAAAGACGGCACCAGCAGCGTAGTACGACATAAACCAGTCCTGTCTACAAGCCTTAAGTATGTTTTCATATTTCTCAAATAACGACGGTATTTCTTAATTTGCCAGGAATTTTTCACTTGATATGTGTAAAAGCAATTATTATGTTCCATTTGTGACAAATTTTATAGTGATATTTGGGTGATACCTTTGCGCATCATACCCGACAACAACATTGAAAGAAAAGCTACAAAATGGTAACTGTTGACGGTCTATGAGCAAATTTCGACAGAGAAATAAATGTTGACAGTTTACCAACTTAACTGCGGTAATAACAGTTTTTTTTCGAGATTGTAATTCAATATTACAAAATAAAATATTCACTAAAGATACAATTACACATATATTATAATTCAATAGAAGTAACAATATTATACAATAAAACAGCCATTTATTATTTGACTACACACTGAGAAATTAACAGATACTAGATAGAACCACACAGACAGCCGAATGGAGGGTGCACGTGGTAAACGGATGTATCATACCACATTACCAACGACCTTGGCTAAAATATACCCCTACTTCCCTTCCTCATGGCACATGCTAGAAATGGTACAAACCTGCGCGAAGCACGGAGATGGGAGGGGAAATAATGGGAAGGAAGATAGTGAATGGGTTGACTGCTACTGAGCAACTGGGAGAGAAATGATACTTTGTAAACAAGAGCCGATGTGAACCCTTACGTAGCAACTACCGACGTAAAAGTTTCCCCACTCATAGGCATGCTGCAGCACATGGAATTGTTAGTATACAAAACTTATTTAGTGCGCAACTAAGGTTGCGCCATCACATATTAATCGCCATTCTACACGTTTCTGTGCGAGTCTCCAGTACTGTCTGTGCCGCTGTACGAATCGGTTAACTGATCCGTGAACGAAATTTTGTGTCCGCCTCTGTGGTGTAGTGGTTAGCGTGATTAGCTGCCAACCTCGGAGGCCCGGGTTCGATTCCCGGCTCTGCCACGAAATTTGAAAAGTGGTATAAGGGCTGGAACGGGGTCCACTCAGCCTCGGGAGGACAACTGAGTAGAGGTGGGTTCGATTCCCACCTCAGCCATCCTGGAAGTGGTTTTCCGTGGTTTCTCACTTCTCCTCCAGGCGAATGCCGGGATGGTACCTTCCCTCTTCCTTGTCTATCCCTTCCAATCTTCCCATCCCTCCACAAGGCCCCTGTTCAGCATAGCAGGTGAGGCCGCCTGGGCGAGGTACTGGTCATTCTCCCCTGTTGTATCCCCGACCAAGAGTCTGAAGCTCCAGGACACTGCCCTTGAGGCGGTAGAGGTGGGATCCCTCGCTGTGCCCGAGGGAAAAGCCGACCCTGGAGGGTAAACAGATGATGATGATGATGAATGAAATTTTCTGATTATTTCCGCTAAGAATTTTTTTTAATATTAAAAGGAAAGAATTAAGTGATAAGAGAACAGGTCTTGTACAAATAGATTTTTATAATTCCTACTTTCAGGTGGTTAAAGTATAATTTTTCTCCACTAAGTGCGGGGCCGACTGCCTCCCCCCACTTCCACCGCCACTTCGTCATTTAATCGTCGCCACTGCCTGCCGAGGGTTTAGGCTGTGCTTTGTAACACCATACTATACTGTGTCGTTGTCTTGAACATATCGCTCGCATGTCTGGACAGCATAGACACGTACCGTTTGTGCAATACCGGAGTTTGATCTGGGTCTTATAGTGGATTACCGTAGGGCTGGATGGTAATTCCATTGAACTGTAAAACACATCGTTCGGCAAGTTTCAGTAGTGCAACGATATTGATTAGAGGATATACAGGGTAATCTACCAGCCTCTTAAAATTCATGAAGATACGTAACCCATCAAATACTGATAGTCCTTAATTACACTCTTTTGCTACCAGTATGTCAGCTACATAAATCAAGGCAGACTTGCACAGGAAAAATAATTGCATGTTAACTTCGAGTCAAGATAAAAGGACGATTCAACAAAATATCGTCGTTGCCGGGACAAAACCTCCTATGTGATAATATTTTTGGAGATATACTGACCCGCAGCACATACATTATGAAGAGCGAGAATGCCTTGACAATATTCACACAATACTGCACCTTAGATGACAGAACCTTGTCCGCCTCTGTGGTGTAGTGGTTAGTGTGATTAGCTGCCACCCCCGGAGGCTCGGGTTCGATTCCCGGCTCTGCCACGAAATTTGAAAAGTGGTACGAGGGCTGGAACGGGGTCCACTCAGCCTCGGAAGGTCAACTGAGTAGAGGTGGGTTCGATTCCCACCTCAGGTATCCTGGAAATGGTTTTCCGTGGTTTCCCACTTCTCCTCCAGGCAAATGCCGGGATGGTACCTAACTTAAGGCCATGGCCGCTTCCTTCCCTCTTCCTTGTCTATCCCTTCCAATCTTCCCATCCCCCACCAATGCCCCTGTTCAGTATAGCAGGTGAGGCCGCCTGGGCGAGGTACTGATCATTCTCCCCAGTTGTATCCCCCGATCCGATGTCTGAAGCTCCAGGACACTGCCCTTGAGGCGGTAGAGGTGTGATCCCTCGCTAAGTCCGAGGGAAAAGCCAACCCTGGACAATAAACAGATTGAGAAGAAGAAGAAGATGACAGAACCTTACCGGCCAAAGTTCTGAGCTAAAATATTTCACATAGGAGGTTCTGTCCCGGCAGTGACGATATGCTGTTTACTGCGTGCTTTTATAATACATTAGCCGCTAATATGAGCTAGTTAATAGGTTGTGCGAAGAGATCTGTTGCGACAGTATGCTAATTGCAAATCTTACAGTTTGACAGATTAACTAGTGCATAGGCTGTTAAACGCTAGTGGGTGAGCTTAATTCTGATGCTTACTCTGTGAGTACGTTACAGATGATTTCAAATGTCAGGGCCACGACAGTCTCCTGCATATTGGAATCAAGAGTTCTTTTACAAGACAGCTGGAAGAGAACTATTAACATATAATATAATACTGCATACACTATATCAGTCACAGACGTAAGGACACAGACATTACAGCAATGTAAGAAAATTTAAACAAGGTAGACTTCACCACCTGGCCAGAGAGAGAGAGCTTTACTCCTTATGTGGCCCGCATCTCCCCTTCGGTCTGGGGAATGAAATAATTTAGATGATAATGATGATTTCACCACTGTTACTTTCCACTAGAGTTACAAGTAGACGCGTAGTAAATCTGCCTCTGAGTAGCCGCGGCCTTTCTTAGAATGCGAAGGGTCGAGCGGCTAACATCCTTCCTATTCCAATTCAAATGACATTTCCTGAGCAGCTGGGGCTCGGGAGCAATTACGGTGGATCTTGCAAGTAGCGCAAGAAATAATTTTGTTTTGATGCCATTCTGCGGATTTGAGAAAGGTTTCTGTAAAAAGCTAGTAGAATGCCATTCTCCATTCAGTCTTTTCCGAGAACCAATGACGTAACACAGAGGCAGAATTTTAATGTAGGCACTTATACAAATCCCCGTAGCACTGAAGACTGGTGAGGATTAGAGGAGGTAAATCAGCATTTAAGGTAAGGGAATGATTTAATTCTTCTTTGAACTGATTATGAAAATCCTTGGTACAAGTTATCCTAGTTATAAACATCGGAAGTGACGGTGAACAAGTACAGTATGAAACCTTTCTACTTAGACTTACTCTTCCTTCATAGTACCTGAAAGAACATGCACTATACTAAAGAAAGGAGTGTACTTATTCCATACTGAAGTATGTATCAGCCTCTCTCTTCTTTTGGTCAACTTTTAACAGGGCGTGGTTGAGGATGAAGCCGTACGTACTAAACGATTTTCCCTCGAGATCAGTAATTACCGGTGAATTATGAGGTGGAAAAAAGGAAGAATTCTCACAAGTTATTGACGCTAGTTGGAGTACTTGTCTGTTGTGGGCATCTCTGTGAATCACACTACACTTTATTACAGAACGTCAACTTTTTATGTGAAGAATGGTGACTTGTTAAATATTTTACACTTGATAAATTACTCTATGTTAATATCTTTGCTATAGGTTTTTTATTAACAGATTTTAGTTTAGTTTCCATAATAATTTCACGTACAATTTGGCAATTCGCCATGAAATCCTTCGCATTTTACTTAGCCGGTATCAAATAAGTAGGACAATGGGCAAATTTCAGCTCAATAGCACGAATGAATGTCCTTAAATTTCGAAGGACCAAAGTTGTGCGACTTAGAATTTAACAATTAAGAAGAGAAACTCGGTTAATGTTGCAACGAGTTTCACAGAAACGTTTGTGAATTCTCCCCGTGCAATCATTGAATCTTCCATTCCAGTTTGAATTTTGAACACTCATTCTGCTTTATGCTGGTTTACTTCGTAAACGGTTATCTTGCTTTGGAACTGTCGTATTGACTTGCTCGATCTTCTCTTGTTCTCAATCCTTTTTCGTGTTTTAATTTTCTTCATTGGGTTCACTTCTGAAATTTCTAGATTTAGTTTTTTATTATAAAATATTAAAATTCACGTAAACTGGAAGTTTATGACCATTCGATCATAAAATAACATGGGGCCATTTTTATTGTGAAGCTATGTTTGTTTCATTTCCGTCCTTATCTGCTTATCTTTTGCCTCAGAGTCAATGTTGTAGTATGGCGTTTTATCTTGCAAATACTCAGCAAATTGAATGCTTCTATTAAACAGCAAGAGTGTTTGCCCTGAGAGAGTTGCTTTGTAATTATAGCGACTTTGACAACACGGAAGTTGACTGTGGCTGATAAAACCACTGTAACTCCAATAACTGTATCTCTACAAAAGAAGTTTGAAATGCAGCATGACTTCTGTTATTCCCTAATTTCATTCAGAAATACTGTAACTCATGTGGGTTATGAGTCTGTAGATCGACACGGTGTCCGCATCTGTGTTGTAGTGGTTAGTGTGATTAGCTGCCACCCCCGGAGGCCCTGGTTCGATTCCCGGCTCTGTCATGAAATTCGAAAAGCGGTATGATGGCTCGAACGGGGTCCACTCAGGCCCGGGAGGTCAAATGAGTAGAAGTGGGTTCAATTCCCACCTCAACCATCCTGGAAGTGGTTTTCCGTGATTTCCCACTTCTCCTCCAGGCAAATGCCGGGATGGTACCTAACTTAAGGCCACGGCCGCTTCCTTCCCTCTTCCTTGCCTATCCCTTCCAATCTTTCCATCCCCCCACAAGGTCCCTATTCAGTATAGCAGGTGGGGCCACCTGGGCGAGGTACTGGTCACTCTCCCCATTTGTATCCCCAACCCAATGGCTCACGTTGCAGGACACTGCCCTTGCGGCGGTAGAGGTGAGATCCCTCGCTGAGTCCGAGGGAGAAACCCTTGAGGGTAAACAGATTAAGATAGAAAGAAAGAAAAAAAGAAAGAAAGAAAGAAAGAAAGAAAGAAAGAAAGAAAGAAAGAAAGAAAGAAAGAAAAACACGGTACGTATTTCTATTCCACTCTATACTGTGCATGGTTTCCATATCTAGGCCTACATGAACAAAAATTACGGTCTGGATAACTTCAGTCCGTCACATTCATGCCCCGTACAACTAGACTGTTCATTAACAGCAGATCGTGGGACAATCAAACAGTGCCTTACCAATCCTTCTCCCCTTCTGACACTCTATTCAATTATTGTCTGGTCGTAAACTGCAGTACCGTTTCATTTCTGACAAATTTCTTAACATTTTCAACATTTTGGTAATCCCACACTTGATACGTTTCTGTTCTACTTCTTTCCTTCTTTCTTTCTGCCAGATAAAGACTTTCAGACCGAGCGAGTTGACCGTGTGGTTATGGTCACGCAGCTGTGAGTTTGCATTGGAGAAACAGTGGATTCGAACCCCACTGTCGGCAGCCCTGAAGATGCTTTTCCTTGGTTTTCCATGTTTACACCAGACAAATGCTGGGGCTGTACCTTAATTAAGGCCAAAGAACCTTCCTTCCCGCTCCTAGCCTTTTACTATCCCATCGTGACCATAAGACATACCGAGTGGTACAGCTGCCCCTATTCACTCAGATTTATGCAATCCGCATTTACCTCGGCTACTCAACGCGATGTCTTGTCTTACTACGCTTTATATAATTCGTTTATTCGTGTGAACGAAATCAGCTTTTTTAAGTCCTGGATCCGCCGGCATGGGCTCCGCGGCCGCTGTTCGTGCGTCTATATGACGTCACGTATGACGTCTTAGAAAGATGAGTGTTTTTTTGTAACTTGCTTTACGTCGCACCGGCACAGATAAGTCTTATGGCGACGATGGGATAGAAAAGGCTTAGGAGTGAGAAGGAATCGGCCGTGGCCTTAAATAAGGAACAGCCCCAGCATTCGCCTGTTGTGAAAATGGGAAACCACGGAAAACCATATTCAGGGCTTTCGACAGTGGGGCTCGAACCCACTATCTCCAGGTTGCAAGCTCACAGCTGCGCGCTCCTAACCGCACGACCAACTCGCCCGGTAGTTGAGGATTGCAATCATGGCGGATAATTCGAAGGGACATGTAGCGGCAGCTAAATGTATAAATGGATGGTTTGGTATAACTGACTGTTTGAGATGACGTGACACGATCTACAGGCAGTAAATTGGCTTAAGATTTGACTAGCTGGTTTGTAAAAGAGACATCAACGATCCGATATGATGCGGCTGACATGACGTGGCCAAAACTTGACGAGTATGAAGTACGTCCGGTAAGTACGAAAAACATTGGTCTGGTTTGATTAGGTCCGGCTAGTGGCAATACCATTGGTCTGGGGTCAAGCAAAGTGGGTCTGGTGCCCTAAGCCCCCAGGTTAAGGCAGCGAAGTGGCCAACAGGCCTTTAGCATCCCTTACGAAAACAATAGTAATTCACCGAAAGCCACTGATAGTGAGAGGTAAGGTTCTGATCTATCGATAACCACTGATAGTGACAGGTTACGTTGTGATCCACCGACAAACACTGATAGTGACAGGTTAGGTTTTGATCACCCGAAAACCACTGATAAAGGCAGGTTACGTTGTGATCCACCGAAAACCACTAACAGCGACAGGTTAGGTTGTGATCCACCGAAAATTACTGATAGTGACAGGTTAGGTTGTGATCCACCGACAACCACTGATAGTGAATGGTTTTTGTTTTGATCCCTCAAAAGCCACTGATAGTGACAGGTTAGGTTGTGATCTACCAAAAACCACTGATAGCGACAGGTTAGGTTGTGATTCACCGAAAATTACTGATAGTGACAGGTTAGGTTGTGATCCACCGACAACCACTGATAGTGAATGGTTTTTGTTTTGATCCCTCAAAAGCCACTGATAGTGACAGGTTAGGTTGTGATCTACCAAAAACCACTGATAGCGACAGGTTAGGTTGTGATTCACCGAAAATTACTGATAGTGACAGCTTAGGTTGTGATCCACCGACAACCACTGATAGTGAAAGGTTTGGTTTTGATCCCTCGAAAACCACTGATAGTGACAGGTTAGATTGTGATCTACCAAAAACCACTGACAGCGACAGGTTAGGTTGTGATCCACCGAAAATTACTGATAGTGACAGGTTAGGTTGTGATCCACCGAAAACCACTGGTAGTGACAGGATAAGTTAGGTTCGGTTAGGTGCGACAGCATTGCTAATTGAGCGACTGTTGTTGGAAGTACACTTTTGGTGATCACGTCACGAATGGGACAGCAAAGCTACACAAGGTGTATACTGCAATCACTAAGACCGGATATTAATTTATGGGTGCTCACCATAAGTGCAGGATCCGTTGGCACAGGAGTGGACAGAAGATGGACTACTTGCCTTTGCGTAGTTGTACTTCCTCTTAAAAAAATAATCGCTACGATGGGCCAGAACTGAGCAGGATATTGAATAGTTTCTTTCTAGTCGTACTTCCTTTTAGAACAAGAATCACCACCATTACAGAGCTGGACACCCGACTGGATTGTTTTCCTCTAGTTGTACTCCCTCTTAAAACAATAATCAGCAACATCACAGAGCTAGATTGTTTTGTGTAGTTGTACTTCCTCTTGTCCGCCACTGTGGTGTAGTGGTTAGTGCGATTAGCTGCCACCCACGGAGGCCCGGGTTCAATTCCCGGCTCTTCCACGAAATTTGAAAAGTATTACGAGGGCTGAAACGGGGTCCACTAAGTCTCGGGAGGTCAACTGGGTTGAGGTGGGTTCGATTTCCACCTCAGCCATACTGGAAGTGTTTTTCCGTGGTTTCCCACTTATCCTCCAGAAAATGCCGGGATGGTACATAACTTAAAGCCACGGCCGCTTCCTACCCCTCTTCCTTGTCTGTCCCTTAAAAACTTCCCATCCCCACGTAAGGCCCCTGTTCAGTATAGCAGGTGAGGCCGTCTGGGCGATGTACTGGTCATCCTCCCCAATTGTATCCCCGACCCAGAGTCTGAAGCTCCAGGACACTACCCTTGAGGCGGTAGAGGTGGGATTCCTCGCAGAGTCCGAAGGAAGAGTCAACCTTGGAGGGTAAACAGATTAATAATAATAATAATAATAATAATAATAATAATAATAATAATAATAATAATAATAATAATAATAATAATAAGAAGAAGAAGAAGAAGAATGTTAGATAGGATAGCTAATCCCATGGTACTACAACCCTCAAGCGCCTTGGGCCACCAAGCGACCGCTGCTCAGCCCGAAGGCCTGCAGATTGCGAGGTGTCGTGTGGTCAGCACGACTAATTCTCTCGGCCGTTATTCATGGCTTAAAGTTAGTTATAATGGCCACTATTAATTCAATTGTCCTTCCTTCCTTCCTTCCTTCCTTCCTTCCTACCTTCCTTCCTTCCTTCCTTCCTTCCTTCCTTCCCTCTCAACAGAGTTCGTTGATTCAACATCGTGGTAGGTAAGTTTTCTAGAGCCCCTCAACAAGAACCTCCCTGCATTAAATCATATTGTCAGTTATCATTTAATACAATTGAAGTCCCTCCTTGCACAATTGTAATTGTGATTTAAGCTATAAATTATGACTTTCTTAATGTGTGGTAGTGTAAATGAAATATTTTCAGCTTCAGTTACTAACGGAAGAAAGTATCGGAAATTTTCTTACCATAGCATACTTCGAATTTTGACGGTTCATTCCGTGTGTTGTGAAGGGGCACCATGTAAAAAATTGAGCTGCTGCTTTGAACTGGAAGACTGACAAATCTAGGGCCAAACTACACGTATATATATAAATTATATAGTATAAATTATATACGACTTCAACTAGTTGGACTGGACGACTGTAGAAGCTGGCCGGCTGCCAGCCTACCTGCTGATGTTTGAGCGGAACAGATAAGCCGAAGAGTCGGTACTATTATACCAGTTTAACAGGAAGTACTGTGGCCATTTTGAGGGTTGTTCAAAATAAAAACATGTATTACCTATGTGTTCCTTACTTGGGGAAGAGAACTTAAGTTTTACGCATTTGTTACGTTTTTAATTTAGGTATTTCCACCATCAAGGTTCTTCTTCAACGGAAGTAGTGCATTCAAAAACAGAAGAAATTGATCAGTGTGTAATTGATTTAATTCGCAGATATCACACGGCCGTTCATTGTTTTACAGAGACATACGAGAACTCTAAATTAAGATGTGGCAACGTATTGCAGAAACTCGCAGAAGATATGCCATAATCAAATAGGATATGGGAGCGATCAGGTGGCTCTGTTTTCGATGAGTAGTGTGCATTTGAAGAGTATCCAATTGGCAGTGTTGTTGCATTGTGGCGTTGAAGTGAAGAGTGTCGATTTCACCGCTCTAAAGCACGTTTTCAAAAGGTGATCAGCGTTTTTGGATTAAAATAGTTTTTTCCAGTGGCAAAAATGCAGAATATTATCGAGGATTATTTGAAGTCTGTGGCGAGAATGCATTACCGTATAGCACGGTTGCGCGATGGGTCAAGGCGTTTCGTACGGGTCGGAATGGGACTACGGATTTGCACCTTACAGGTCGGCCCACCCATTCACGAAGATTAGATTGAGATCGTGAGCGGTCTCGTTTCATCATAGGTCATCGATGAAATGTCCGGGAATTATCCGTAGATGTTGGTCTCAGTCATCAGTCGGTGTGGCACATACTGATGAAATGTCTTAACTTGAGGAGAATTGCGTTTCGTTGGGTTCTACATCAACTCACCGACGTACAAGAATGGCACTGGTATGCACCGGCTGGCATACACTTAGAGAGATACCGCAAAGAGGGAGACGCATTTCTGAGCTCACAGTCTGGATCACTAACATGCCGAGCTCCATGGCTAAATGGTTCACCTGCTGGCCTTTTCGCCCAAGAGGTTTTGGATACGATTCCTGGACGGGTCGGTGTTTTAAAACTTAATTGGTTAATTCGTCTTGCTTCAAAATTAGAGATTATCTTAGGTGCGGACCCATCATCAAAGACATGCAGGTCATCTATCCTTATTATTATTATTATTATTATTATTATTATTATTATTATTATTATTATTATTATTATTATTACTACTACTAGTAGTAGTAGTAGTATTAGAAGGAGGAGGAGGAGTATTAACATCACGAACACTTGCTTTTGCTTTTCTAGGCTTTAGAGGCCAGTAAAGCAAGCCTATCAAGGGTTATTTCTTCGTATCTCATGCACGGACTGTTCCAACAAAAAACAAAATTAAGAGGAGGAAGAGTACTAAATTTGTTTCACGATCCCATGTATATGATAATGCAGGAATTAACAAAACAGCGAAGGAAACTGTGAATGACAGCCTAACGGGGAATTATTAATTAGATTCCATCCTCAACTTACACCACATACCAAAGTAGGTTTGAGCGAGAAATGCGGTCTGAATGGACCCTATATTATAGCCCAGTAGTTTTAAAAATACTTTCAAAGCTGATCATACTATTGTGACAGCTACAAATTCGGTGTAAATGGGAAAGGGAGAGATTTAAAACAGCGGTTGAGGGCCTTAACTAAGTCTATCATCCATATACGTAGACTGAAGTCAACTGGTTTCGTTGTGTTCATCTACTACTTCTCTTACTCTCCATAACGGAGTCTATTATCCTCCTAGGTAACCTGTGCTCCTCAACATTTCGGGTTGACGACGACGACAGATGCATAGTATGCGTCATCAAGAAACAGTATGATTGTTCATTTATATTTCTGGCGTCATATAACATGTTATTATTGATTCGGTATACTAGTGTACAGAGTACTGGAGAATATTAAAATTCTGAAGAAGAAAGATTCCAGATTTTGTGAGAAATCTCAGTATTATTGGTCTCCGTAATTTCTACACTCTTATTTATTACTGCATTAGATTGAAATTGGCTTCCAGGTATATACTACGCTATCCTTCTTCTTCAGAATTACATCGGCTAATGGAATAAGTTATCTGTTGATTGAATAGAATTGGAAGAGAATGAAAATAGGGCGAAACTCTTCAACGTGTAGAACATTCTCATTTGTATTGACTTTCGAGGAGTTACGGGAGAGAAAAATGCCAAAGGTATTTAATAACGTATTTAAATCCAGACATAATGGGTTTTCATTTTCTTTTTCTTTCCTTTCCTTCATTTCTTTCTTTTCATACCTATTAATATTACATTTTTATTGCACGGAGAAAAAAGGCCAAGTTAGGAATGAACTCGACTTATGAAGTTGTACGCATAAACTGGCTTCGGTTGTTCGAACATATGAGGCGAAGATAAGAAGATAGGTTACCTAGCAAAATAGTGGTCTCGGTCATGGAGGGTATGAGAAGTAGTGGGAGACAAATACGACTTTGATTAAAGTTAGTTTCTAATGATTTAAAGATAAGAGGTATGGAACTAAATGAGGCCATACAGCCAATTGCAAATAAATGACTGCGGAGGCGTTTAGTGAATATGTATGATTTATCATGGGTTTTTCTTGGCTATTTGTTTCACGTCACACCGACACAGACAGATCTAAAGGCGACGATAGAATAGAAAAGGGCAAGTATGTGAAAGGAGCGACCGTGTCCTTAGTTAAGGTACTGCCCCAGCATTGGCCCTGTGTGGAAATGGGAAACCACGGAAAACTATCTTCAGAGCTGCCGGCATTAGGCTTCGAACCCGCTTTCTCCCGAATGCAAGCTCACCACTATGCGTCTCAATACATACCTTTTACAATTTGATTTATGCCGCACCGACGCAGATAGGCTTCATAGTGACGATGGGATAGGAAATGGCTAGGAATGGAAAAGAAGCGACCATGGCCTTAATTAAGGTTCACCCCTAGCCTGGTGTGAAAATAGGAAACTACGGAAAATCATCTTCACGGCTGACGACAGTGGGGTTTGAACCCACTATCTCCCGAATGTAAGCTGATAGCTGCCTTACCCAAACCACGTGGCCACTTGCTTGGTGCGTCCCAAACCGCGTAGCTAACTCACTCTGTAGTGATTAGTTTACACGCACTTGTGGCTATATAAATCATTTTACTACTACTCTATGTCCACCCTTCACACTGATCAGGTTTACTTCTTGGTCTTTTACTTCGGAAACGCAGAATGCCCGGTCCGACAAGGGCGTTCCTAAGTGTTTTCATCAGAAATCATTCTCATTCTACTACCTCAAAATTATGGATAGGATATGAAATCATTTTTGCTTTCGCCTACAGAGGAATATCAAATTGAATCTAAAATATTCTACTTCTTCTTCCACCACTTTTCACATGCCTGCGGGGTCGCGGCTAAGAACTACGTAACAGATACAGATTTGGCCCTGCTGTACAGCCGGATGCCCTTTCTGACGTCAACCATGTGTGAAGAGATATACTCACTACTGCATGCATTGGTGGTTGTTGGTAGTGAGGTGTATTGTCTTAATATGAAGAGGAATTTGTTAGTGCAAATACAAAAATCCAGACCCCAAGCCGTAAGCATTAATCAGACACGATCACAATCCCCCACACGGCGGGATATTGAAAGTGAAGCTTACTGTACCGTACTGAAGGAATGTAATAATAATATGATGTTATGGTTTTTATGTCCCACTAACTATATTTTGTCGGTTTTATGGAGATGCCGAGGTGACGGAATTAAGTCCCGCAGGAGTTCTTTTAATTGCCAGTAAATTTACCGACACGAGGCTGACGTATTTGAGTTCCTTCAGGTATCACCGAACTGAGCCAAGTTGGGGTCAGGAGGCCAGCGCCTCAACCATTTGAACTACTCAGCCCGGCCTGTAGGAATATTTGTTTGCGTGACATATTAGCCTTTCCTAGAGTAGGATTTATTTATGCTTCATTTTCTTTTACACGCACGCATAGTAAAATGAACTTAACGGAAATCGTTCTCATGGACTGCATACCAATATATGGCTGGGAGAAGTGTTCAGTCTTAAAGGAAAATGCTTACGTGTAAAGGAAAATGAAACTTACCGCACCACACTGCACGAATGCATGTTTGCATGCTGTACTTAGTTTCTCCTACAGTTTAAGGTTAATTTTCCTCACGCATTTGGATAGGAAAATGAGCCCAGCGAATATAGTTCTGACGGACTGCATACCCATATTTTGGGAAATAATAGATAGGAAGGGTATTTTCAGATACGCGGTATTGTTCACGCGGTGACGATATACTAACAAGCATTGCATCTTAAGTTAGGGTTATAACTTTAAAACGAATGACTATAGCTTGATTAAGAACTGTCTCCTTTTGGTTTAAAGTATCCTACTTCGTAAGGCTTCAATTATCATCGTGTGTGTGTGTACCGGGCGACTTGGCCTTGCGGTTAGGAGTGAGCAGCTGTGAGCTCTCATCCGGGAGATAGTGGGTTCGAACCCCACTGTCAGCAGCCCTGAAGATGGTTTTCTGTAGTTTCCCATTTTCACACCAGGCAAATGCTGGGGCTGTACCTTAATTAAGGCCACGGCCACTTCCTTCCCATTCCTAGGCCTTTCCTGTCCCATCGTCGCCATAAGACCTATCTGTGTCGGTGCGACGTAAAGCAACTAGCAAAAAAAGTCATCGTGTGATTTGCCAATCTTCTATATAATGCAGGCTGTCTACAGTAATTTTGTGTGGCGCATTATTTCTAAATTAATTTTTTTTTTTTTTTTTGCTAGTTGCTTTACGTCGCACCGACACAGATAGGTCTTATGGCGACGATGGGACAGGGAAGGGCTAGGAGTGGGCAGGAAGCGGCCGTGGCCTTAATTAAGGTACAGCCCCAGCATTTGCCTGGTGTGAAAATGGGAAACCACGGAAAACCACCTTCAGGGCTGCCGACAGTGGGGTTCGAACCTACTGTCTCCCGAATACTGGATACTGGCCGCACTTAAGCGACTGCAGCTATCGAGCTCGGTTCTAAATTAAATAAGATAACAATGAGTTGTTCTTGCTGTGCATTTCATAGCCATTCTGGCTGGAAAAAATATGATTGTCATTAGATTAATTTAAGAATTCAATAGAATTTTTCACATAAATAGTAAAGCAAACTTTACTTCGGTACGCAGAAAAGTACCGAAGTAACTTTGTGCAATAATTCATTATAGCGAAATAAGTTCTCTGTAACATTGTAGATTAAAATAGTCCTTTACGTATGAAATAAATAAAATTTTCAGACAGAGCTAATAAAAGCCGCCATAAAGTTGGTATCCGGCGTTATCTGGAGATAACTTTAACTAGTTTTATTGCGTAGGATAGAGTCTTGAGTCTTGTCTTCCCCACGCTGGCAGTGACATTTGGGCGTTACGCTGCTGGGATTGGCCTTTCCATATAAATTACGGGTCACGTTTCAAAACCTGGTGTACACTCCACGTCAGAGAAACTTTTATTCTCTTCTTCGCTGAACTTTTCTCCCCAACTTTCTCCCTTTTGTGGCAAAAAAGAAGAGAGATGGAAAGGTATTGGATTTTCAGGGAGCTAAAGAAATCATATACTTTGAACAAGTTTCTGGATAAAATATCACGACAGCCATCGTACACAGAGCATGTGATGAATCACCATCTAAGGATCACAAATACTGTTGATACATTTAAAAATTCAACTGTACTTGCAAATGATCTATAGGCGACAGAAGTATCAAAACAGGTCTTATCCTATAGTAGGCTAACAGTCTACTACTAATCCTTTTGAAAAATGCTGAAAAGAAAATCACGTTCCTCTATTCATTTTACTTTTGCCAGAAATGTAACGATCTTTGTGCCATGCTGTAGCTGGGCGTTGGCTCCTTTTTATGCTGCAGAGTTGGGAGTTTATCGATACCATTATTACTATACAATGAGTTACAACTTAAAAAAAAATTATATTCATTAACATTTTATAGGGTGGATGATTATCAGGAGTAAGACCTAAATAATGAAGTAAGCAAGATTACATTCGCTGAATGAAAGCAGATGAGGGTTGCTCGCTAGCTGACACACTTCATCCCTAACCTGGCAGGTTCAATCGTGGCTCAGTCCGGTGGTACTCAAGGTGCTCAAATTCGTCAATCTCGTGTCGGTAGATTTACGTCCACGTAAAAGAACTTCTGTGGGACTAAATTCCGGCACCTCGGAGTCTCCGAAATCCGTAAAACAATACTTAGTGGGACGTAAATACAATAACATGAGACACTTGATTTTGCTCAGGAGTACTGCAATGTCAACATTGCCCGGAATCAATCCGAATGCGAATTTAGTTCTTTCTATGCAGATTTCCTAACCGGTATACATGGCCTAATAAGTCTGGGAGGAGATAACGTCATTTGAAACGGGAGGTAATAAGAAACTCGAATCTTCACAAATGTTTCCATGTGTACATAAAAATAAATTTAAAACATTTTTAAATATTTTACAAAACAGTGGAGCGAAATAAACCTGAGAACATATCCATTCCGACTGGCCAAAAACACTTTACAGGATACATGAAGACATAGGTCTTTTGGATTTGACACTGTATATCGACGGTTTGAGCTCTGCACGGATGCGAACTGTATGGCAGTGCGGATAATTTTGCTGTTAATTTCTAAATAATGACGTCTATTGATTTTCACTCAGGTATACTCTTGTGGTTAGGCGACCCTTGACAGTGGTATGGGAGAATGGTGATACATGAAGAGCCTTGAGACCATAAAGACGTAAATCTGACCTGAGCCTACCTGACACAAGCCCGCAGTGAGTGGAAGAAAGGAACAAAGGGCAATACGTGGGTAGTTGTCGCAAGAGGAAATCTCTCATAAACCTGTGACTGTAGGGGTTCTGGTGCCAGGTGTCAGGCCTGTTGTATTATATTAACAGATCTATCAGTTTCAATACCTGGGGTGTAATACACTGTAGTTAATTAATGTTATTTGTTTTACGTCCCACTAACTACTTTTTTAAGGTCTTCGGAGACGCACACTGTAGTTAAATATTTATAGTATCCGCGGATAACAATTCGCGGATGCGGATAACCATTCGCGGATGCGGGTGCGGATGAAGGAAGTGCAGATGCGGAGCGGATGCGGATCTTATTTTGTTTATCCGCGCAGGGCTCTATCGATGGACTAGTTCTAATACTACATACCTTACAATGCTCTTCCTATCCATTATTTTCCTTAAGACTGTGCCGCCTTCCAGCCATATATTCGTTGTGTTCATTTTACTACACTAATGTGTAATAGAAAATGAACCTTGCCGTATTGTAGGAATGCATACTTGATTTGCCTATTTACCCACTCCTACAGTATAATATATTTGATGTTCATTTTCCTTTACACGTAAGCATAGGATAATGAACACAATGAAAATTGTTCTGAATGACGGTATATCCATTTGTGGCTGGGAGGTGTGACCAGTCTTAAGGAAAAAAGTGGATAGGAAGAGCAGTGTCCGATACATGGTATTAGAACTAGGTCATCGATATATTCCATTATTTATCCCTCTTCACACAGACTCTGATGTCGACTTCCTAATCTCGATTTAGTAGCAGTGGGTAGTTTCAAACACAGCAATCTCTACCTTTTATGTGAATTGAGTTATTGTACTGGATTAAATTTGGCATTGAATTCTACTTATGTAATGTAACCTTTCCCTTCAACAATTTGTTAACAAACGACGGAGTCAGTTTCAAACCGAGCTACAATACGGAGGCCACCCAGCGTGCTCCTCTCCTGTTTCTTTACAGCATTAATAAGTGAGATGAGCGACTACTACTACTACTACTACTACTACTACTACTTCATAATTGCCGGCCATTTTGCCACGCCTGATGGGTCAAGGCTTACAATGAACTGTACTCCTTGCAGAACTATTATTATTAGTATTCAGTGCTATTGTAAAAGGGGCTGCCTGACCCAAGCTGTAAAGGCGTGCTCGGTTCACCCGGAAGTACGTGGGTTCGATTCACGGTCGGGAAGTCGTAAAATTTAAGAAACGAGGTTTCCACTTCCGGAGGTGCATATGGCCCTGAGGTTCACTCAGTATACACCAAAAATGAGTACCAGGTTAATTCCTGGGGGCAAAGGCGGCCGGGCGTAGAGCTAACCACTCTACCCCACCAAGTGCCAAGGTTACGTATAGTGGAAGCCTTTATCTTCTACCCCTTCAGGGACCTGCACGGAGATGACTTGGCTTCGCTTTGCAGTGCTATCTTTGCGGCGGTACACAACGGTACGCGTATCGGCATGTTTTCCTCGATAGAAACATAAAATGGATTGGAAGTTATTCGGAAAATTCCTAGCACGTTTCCTATGAAGCGATGGCTTACGGCTTAAAATCAAGCTTGTTTTTCCGCTCTTATTACGTCTCTATAGGTATAAAGTGTGCGAGCACATGACTGAAGTTTGCGTAAACTGCTATTCTAAAATTACCGTTCTTGTCCTATTAACCATTTCGCGTCGTCAGTCCGGAGTTAAATAAAAAGACATAAAGGGATAATCTTCATCTTGCTCCTTCTTATCCTTCTATATTCTTGGCTACTGGAATAAAACAGAGTAGGAGTTGATTTTATCACCCTTTTGCAAACGAATTCTCTTGTCAAGCACAATCTAACGCTATCCACATTGTACCTCTTCTTCTTCCTCTTCATTTGTTTACCTTCCAGGGTCGGTTTTTCCCTAGGACTCAGGGAGGGATCCCACCTCTACCGCCTCAAGGGCAATGTCCTGGAGCTTCAGACACTGGGTCGGGAAATATAACTGGGGAGGATGACCAGTACCTCGCCCAGGCGGTTTCACGTGCTATGCTGAACAGGGGCCTTGTGGTAGGATGGAAAGTTTGGGAGGGATAGACAAGGAAGAGGGAAAGAACGGCCGTGGCCTTAAGTTAGGTACCATCCCAGCATTTTCCTGGAGGAGATGTGGAAAACTACAGAAAACCACTTCCAGGATAGCTGAGGAGGGAATCGTACACCTCTCTACTCAGTTGACCTCCCGAGGCTAAGCGGACCCTGTTCCAGCCCTCGTACCACTTTTCAAATTTCGTGGCAGAGCTGGGAATCGAACCCGGGCTTCCGGGGGTGGCAGCTAATCACACTAACCGCTACACCGCAGAGGCGATCCGTATTGTACCAAGTGCTATTAATACCAACGTAACAGCAAACAACTAGCAAATACCTAAACGTCATAGTTAATCTGAGATTAATGTAGGTGTACATTTAACTACTTTCCTTGCTGTTAAATAATGTGATAAGCATAAACACCTGTTTTGTGCTGTCAGAACAAGTGAGTTCATAGTTATTTATTAGGAGCAAGAAGTGCAGGTGGTTCACAAGTTGGAGAAGTGAAATGAATTAAAGAAATAATTATGTTGTACTGGTGAGCAACAAAAGGAAGCATTAAGATTTTTCAGCAGTATCTCCTGAACCTGTCCGGCCTCGCGGTGTAGGGGGCAACGCGTCCGCCTATCACCCGGCGGCCCCGGGTTCGATTCCAGGCTGGGTCGAGGGTTCTTAATTGTAAATGATTAATATCCCTGGCCTGGGGACTGGGTGTTTGTGCCTGTCCTTAACGTTCCTTTCCTCACATTCAACACTTTATACTTCCGCCATTTATAAAATACACGCAGGTTCCTCACATTTGGTGCAAGTAGGGGCAAAAGATCTTTCTAGGTCGACGTCCCAAACAAATAGCATTTAAAAAATATATATCTCCTGAACCTGTGACCAGTGATGAAACCATCGCAAGCATCTATAGATTTACTGCAGTACGAGTGGGAAACAATTCTGACCATGATGGGCCCGATTGTTGGACATTAAATGAGAAAGATGAAACGAGACACGAGTGGCTTTATGCGAAAAATGAAATGCCAAGATCTTGCAAGTTTAGGGCCAGAGAAAGGGATGGAAGTGATAATTTCTTCAGAGTGGGTCATTAGAAAAATCTGGCGTTAGGTATGAACAATGTGTGAGATTCAGTTTATGAAGGAGTTCAGGTTAGTACTGCTACTTTTTTCTTATAAAAAGCAGTGTTAATATTATCATCATTATTAGTAGTAGTTGTAGTGTTGGTGGCCGTAGTCGGGACAGACACGTCAAGTTAGTTATTCCAGGAAATAGGCTTCAACTTACAGATTAAAAACTAACCAACTAACTCCTCCTTCCAACACTTCTTCCCTACCCTCTCACGGGTGCGAACTGTGTCACACATGTGGACTTGGCCCTGTTTCACAGCTGGATGCCCTTGCTGACACAATTGCGGCATGGAGGGATATACTCACCATTGTGTGTTTCTATGGAGGCTAGTGGTGTGGTGTGTTGTGCGTGGTGTGAAGAGGTGCTAACTGTGACGAACACGAAGTCCCAGACCCAAAGCCAGATGAATGAACCAGATGCAGCAAAAATCCCCGACCCGGCAGGAATTGAACCCAGGGCCCATTTAACTGAAAGCCACGAAGCTGACCATTAAGTCAAAGAGCCAAACTAACTAACAACTAACCAACCAAATAAATAAATAAATAAATAAATAAATAAATAAATAAATAAATAAATAAATAAATAAATAAATAAATAAATAAATAAATAAATAAATAAATAAAATCTCGCCCGTTTCTGTTCGTGATGGATGAAATATTTTTTTCGTCTTTCACTTGGCACAGTCCAGAGAAAAATGTAGCTTCCACCGAAGTCTCACTCACATTTATGTATCAGACTGTATGGAAGCTGCTGAGGTATGGATGGTGCTGAGTATTACTAATCGGAGCACAACTAGTGCGTCTCAATGTTATGAAAAGTGTTTTCATAGAGTTAGACGTGCTGTAATAACACTTTCTGGCTCGGTGAGGAAAACAATGGCAAATTATCTCATTACCCATCTTGCTCAATACCCGTCATTTTGGCATCGCCATAGCTTCTTGCGGTTTTCCTATAACCCTATAATATTTCGTGGTGCTATTTGAGGATCCAACCAGCTTTCGGGCTGAGGAACAAACAGACACAAATAAATAAATAAATAAATAAATAAATAAATAAATAAATAAATAAATAAATAAATAAATAAATAAATAAATAAATAAGTTCGTGCATTAAAAAATAGATCATACATAGGTTTTCATCCTGATATTCATTCCAACGTCTACGAGTTTTGGAGTGTAAATTGCAGGCAGCAGTCTCAAGAAACTATTCGGAATAATGCGAATTTCTTCTGTTAATAAATAAGTTTATGACATAAGGAAAAATGAAGAAGCTTTGTAGAAATGAGAAGCATATCAGCATTTAGGAAAGCAACTCACAATACGAGAGATGAATGCAGCATCCCACAAGCTGGGTGAGAAATTGATTCGCTCGCGCAAGACGAGTATGCATGATTTGACTTTGACAGATGATTTAAAGCTGTAATCAAACACTTCGGAGTGCTACGATCATCCTCGACCCCAGTCGCTGTTCATTACATAACGAGCGAGGGTAAAGGAAACAAAGCAGCACATCAGCAATCTCCCTACCAGCCTGGGGAATATCATTCCTAACCTGTCATTTCTACATGCATTCTCCTTTCATACCCATCCACCGAAATACTGTACTTGTATATACTGTGTTTTAAGGGAGAATTCTGTATTCTCCTACATCATGGATTGTATTTTTTCTCTATTTTGAGCCTTTGCATTCCAGATGAAATCTGTTGTAAACAAGGTTGGGTTTACAAAAACACAACTTCTTTATTTACTTCACATGTAAAATTACAATATTTATACTAACAAAACTGAAAGTTATCTCGAAGCAAATTGAACTATGAATTTGGAAAAAGAGTCTGTCTTTGTACATTATATACACGTTGGAGTATTCACGTTCACTACTATTTCGGAAAGATAGTCCTTGTGACATGAAAAGTTCTTGATAGTCGAAAACTATCAGAAGCACTGACGTAAATATCTCAGAGAGTCCTTCCTTGTTGAAGTGTCTGAGTTCATTAACGTAAGTTCAATGACTGAAGAGTTCCTACTTAGCAAAACTAAGTTGATAATGGGAGCTTGCATTAGCTAGGGAATGATAGTGGCATATAATGGTAAGACTGGGCATGGACAGCGGAATAGGCAAGAGGAGCGGTGACCCGAGGTGAGACCTCTTACTGCCAGAAATTCAGTCCACCTGGCCGAAGCACATTTTCAAGAGGCGTAGCCTCCGTGCTCGACGTAGGGTGTATTCTGGAGCTGGACACCGGTGTCAGTGGGCGTCTGGACAGACTAGGAGCTCCTTTTTATAGCACACACGACGTTCCAGGCACGCGCACTGAGAGCTGCGCGTCGAGGCTCGAAGAATAACACACTGGCACGCGTGTAGCTGGCTGGCGGATCGAGAAGGGAGCGACGGACATACAACAAAATCCATCCATCACCCTCACATCCATCTATGGTGAGTTCTGGTGTCACTGTATCTTCTTGTAGGAGCTAGAACAACAGTATTTTATTTTGCATTCGTTGACCTCTCCCTGACTTAACTTTGGCGATAGAGATATAGAATGATGATAGTGATACCTTTCTGTACACAACCAGTCCGTTCGATGTAGGTCAGTCTGTCTGTGCATCCTCGTTGGCTTGGATTTAGATGAGTAATGGTTTCTTCCAACTCTGTGATGAACTCCTCATTTTCCTTCCAACTCTCTCCTGTAAGTCCAAGGTTTTATCGACATGCAGATATGCATCCTTTCTAATTAAGGATCTTTTTGCGTTTTAGAGCGCAAATTGCGAATTTCCATGAATACAGAGTGACCCATAATCCTCTAATCATGGCTAACATGGCAGTTCTTCTTTTTACTCTCCTTATTCTTCTAATTCCCTTGTTATTATTATTATTATTATTATTGGTAGTAGTACTAGTAGTAGGAGTAGTGCATATGTTAGGCCTCTCCCTAGTGGTAGGTAACGCCTTAAACGTGTAAGGACCGGGCGAGTTGGCCGTGCGCGTAGAGGCGCGCGGCTGTGAGCTAGCATCCGGGAGATAGTAGGTTCGAATCCCACTATCGGCAGCCCTGAAGATGGTTTTCCGTGGTTTCCCATTTTCACACCAGGCAAATGCTGGAGCTGTACCTTAATTAAGGCCACAGCCGCTTCCTTCCAACTCCTAGGCCTTTCCCATCCCATCGTCGCCATAAGACCTATCTGTGTCGGTGCGACGTAAAGCCCATAGCAAAAAAAAAAACGTGTAAGGGAGGTGAAGAATAACACGTGACTTTCAAGTTTGTAAACAGATGTCAGTACGTTGGTCTTGAGTGCCACCTAGGGACTCGGAGTGATCTCTCTTTAGTGGAGTTTTGTAACTGTTAGTGGTAGACACAAGTTAGCGCATGTCTTCTGTTTCTAAGTCATCACAACTGTGATTTCAAATTAAATCAAGCAATCATCGCCCAGCTCGCCCCCCTAAATAGGAGCAAAATTTGACCTTATATATCTAACATTATCAGTGTGACGACCGCTGAAGTTCTCCTCACAGAAGGCTACAGGCGATGTCGGACAGCTTCTAAGGTACACGGCTAAAATCTAAGAAATTTTAACTACAGACTGAGCAGAGGAAGGAAAACGGTGGAAAAGGCTTTCGGAATGATGGCCAAAAATTTCAAAAGCTGAACACTGCTATTCGCTGCCGAACGACGGGAAGGGTGATTGATATCATTAACTCCGTTTGCATCCTTCACAACTTTGTGCGAAAAATAAGTCTGCCATATACTCTACAGCCATTGGACAGTTCTAAATCTGTCGCCAAACTACCACCACGACAGCTTGAACTACTCCTAATGAAGTGAGAAATAGTTTAGCCAACTACTTCTCACTCCCTGCGCTTTCCTTCCATGACAGTGAAAATGTTGTACCTAAACTCACCCTACTGTCATCATATTGATTAGCTTTTATGCAATTTATCACGTTTGCACTTCAGAAATGGTTGTGGAAGAAAGCATTGCACTAAAACTGACCCTGTAGTTTCATTTTATTTTTGTTTCTCGGTTTCAAATTTCCTTCCTATACAGCACAGGATGCTTTTCAACTTCGCTCACGAATTTCAGGCCAAAAACTTGATCTTTCATTTCGTTGGAGTCACACTACTCAAGAGACTGGAGTAGCGAGGAGATTAGCATGCTGCGTTGAGGATACTCGGGTCGGTTCGGTCTTCCATCTCTCGGACTCCAGTTGGGCCGTGTTAGTGCTGCAATTGAAATTCACAAGCAGCGTTGCCTGGTCGCCCTGTTTCCTAGTATTCAAGCTACCCCAGTTTCTTTTGAGTTACTCTGTATGAAAAGGGCGTTCCTCTATCATGTGAACTTACCATATGTGCGTTTGGCGGCGGAGAGATACCAGCGTTAATCTATAGTATGTAACGGCTAGGGATGAGCCCCGGTTATCTTATTTTAATGCAAGTTTTCATTGTTTTAACTTAATTTTTTAAAATTTAGGTTTCTAGGATTTCTTGCTACGAGTGTAAACCCCCGAGCCGGTGCTTTATCTTAAGTATGCACGAGTGTAGACCCTCGTTTCCCTTATTCATTTTGTGTTATTGCGTCTAACAGTTGTCAAATTTTAATTCATTTATACTGTTGATGATGCTTGTTGTTTAAAGGGCCTAACATCTAAGGTCATCGGAGCTAATTTATTTTTGCTTGCTTCCGATCATTAATGCGCCCCCATTAGTTTTAATGTAGTAAGTCTTATCCTCTCTATAACCGTGCTTTCTACCCCATTTAGTTTTATTGCAAATCGTGTCATGGTGCTTGAGTGGGTTCAGCGCCCCGGTCTATATTTGTTTTCGGTATTTTCTTTTAACATTGAATTTAAGTCATTCTTGGCCATGCAGTTTGAGCTTATGCTTCTGTTTCTTCTGGACCATGATCCAAATGTTGTGTTATTGCTTGCCTCTGAAACAAGGGTGGCGAGCGTCTGATGGCGTAAAAGCTGATAATCTTTTAAGGGGAGTACGTACTGCCTTTGCTGACAATGGTAATTTCTCCATTTTTAGGTATGCTCAGGTAAAAGGTCCTTTGTCCTACAGATTTGAAACTTTATAGTGTTATTGTATGAACTTAGTTCTTTACAGTGCTGTCTTTAGTTTTAGGATTAGATGCATGGTTATTTTTTGGGAAGTTTTTCCAAATTTAAAAAAATTTCACGAAAAATTTGAGTAATAATAGTTTTTTCTGGTCTCATATATTAACATATCTAAAATAACCTGGAAGCTTTTCAGAGAGAAGGTGTGGTAGTATCACTGATAATTATTTCAGATTTCTACCTTTTATAGTTTTTTGACTGAGCGTACCTATATAAGGAAAAAACAAAAGCAGAGAAAATTAACTTTAAAATTTAGCTTATATAAATCTTAGTTGAGGTGTAGTATAGAACCCTCCTGCTGCATATTCCTTATCCTACTTGTCCTCCAGACTCCTTTTCATTGCTCACATTGACTTACTTATCTTGGCTTCCTCTATAAACAGCTTTTTATCCTCCATTTTGGTCCGACGAACATCAAAAGCTTGAAACGCACTGAGCGAATTCCACGTCGGTTGGATCCCCAGCTGTTCTAGAACTTTAATTCTGCTCGAATTTCCCATATTAAATGATAAAACAGCATCATATACTCCTAATTTTGAGGTTTTATATCCAACAAAAATATTTTTAGGTACCGGTACACGGCTCCAAATAACACTGTTAAAAGACTCGTTTACATTTTGGGTTTTCCCATGCAAACATTTCATCAATAAATCGGGATGGGCAAGATCCCTATAAATGGGCTTAATCAAAAGCATCACTCCTCCTGGAAGTCCATGGAGTTTGTAGGTTTCCTTGTCATTATTATACGTGCACCAAGAACCACGACAAGCAACTCAGTAACCCGAAATAATAAGCTAACATAAAATCCTTGAAGAAAAATCTAGCCTAATATTGCTATAACTTGAAGTTGGATTAAAGAGATTACCTGTAAAAAATTGTGAAGGTGGATCAAACGTATTCAGATCCTAGATATTATCTGTACATCATACGGTATAATTATGTCTTGGAAAACTTCATGTTAGTTTGTTCTCTTTTTCTGTCTAATTTTGGGCAAGTTTCGGTACTGATGCCGTTTGTGCTATTTTGGATATTTGTTGCTGTGGGCACCTTTTCTTCATTCGATTTCGACTGATGAGAAGCTCCAACATAGTCTATGCGGTTCACTAATGGACTTTTATTTCCTAGAACTAGAAGGTTATCAAAAAGTAAGACCCAGTCTACAGTCAGAAGAGGGCGTGGCATTTGTAAATGGGAGGGGCCATGGAATATTCAAATTATGAGCACTTGTAACGCGATTTCACTGAAATAAAAAACGTTGCTCTATTGTACACATATCAAAGAATACTAAAATACATTAAAATGAAATTCGCAAATTTTTGCAAAAATTGAGGTACATACTCCCCTTAATGTTCATCGCTTTTCTTTTGCATGTGTGCTGAAAGATACCTCCTTGATATGGATACTAAGGCACTTTCGGTCCCGAATATTGGGAGTTCGATCACCCTTTGGAGTGAAATCTTAAATATTGGAAGTTCAGGCTTGTTGTGCTAAGTACAAAAGCTTTTCTTACCATAGTTAAGGCTAATACCATAAATCTTGTGAATTGGGAGTCTGATCCCACCCATCCCCACATAAATACGAAGTTCTAAAGCTTGAATTGATTAATCTCTCGTAATACGCTTTCAGATAAATACTTCCGTTGTTAATGTTTATTATTGTTGTTGTTTTGTGGAGAAACAAAACTAAAATACCTAGGAAATGCATTCAAAATTTAAAGTTTTCCGTGTGGTCATTTGTCCAGTATCCTACGCAGTGCCACTTATTCCCCTCTACTGCTCTTATACTCTTAATAATAGTAAGTAGAAGAAGAAGACCATCTAACGAGTTGCCACTAAGGTAGCTTACGCATCTATCAGCAGAAGTTGAAATCTTTTAGAAGATTTTCAGGACTGAGAAGTTAGTTCTTATCAGGGTGTGCGCAACTGGAAACTGCCAACATTTTTTTTTCATATAACGCCACTCACTCCTAAATTCTACTAGCTCTTCTCGCGATCATCAGTTGAATACTCCTCTACTGGTCCTCTAATGCAATTTCGTGGTTTCGTCTGCTTCCCTACCTTCCACATAAATCAAATCACATATACAGAACTGAAAAATATCTACATTATTGTCATATTGCGGTTCTTAAGAATGCAACCATCTGAAAATTGAATAACACACTCTAAAAGTATTGGTTTTAATGTAAAAATTTAGCCAAAACTATTCTTTTGCCTCAGGTTCTCTCCACGTGAAACGTACACATTTTCCAGTTCCCAAATCTGTAACTATAGAATTATGAAGCTGTCTGCTGTAGACTGCACCACAAACATAGGGATATATGAAAGAAATATTTTGCTCAGAGTTAAAACAAATTGGTTCCAGATTTTAATTTCTCTGAAAATACCCACTTACCTCTCTCATGGATATTAAAACATTATCACTTTTGGTTTGAGAGGTTTGAGTCTTAGACGTTTCTTCACCACACAACTAAGAGTTTCATTTCTTTCTGAATCTTACTCTCACTTCGTTCCATTTTACTACCAAATGCACTGTAGTCATCAAATGACTCAGCACTGTCGGCCATCTTAGCACGCTCACAACTGTTCGGTGACGGCAGCGCTACACATTATGGTGACTTCAATTCCCCGCCAACTCTAAGTCTGAATTTGAGATTCTCTTAAAATCACTACCGCATTCAGTTGACATGACAGTGAAATATAAAGTCACAAGTTGTGGTCCACTTAATGTAGCGAAAAAAGGATTTTGTGAAAGGAAAGAAGAAGGTATTTGGACTGTCCTTGAAATCAACGCTTAAGTTGAGGTGGCTAGCATCTTGTTCTTCTCCCTTTCAAAGGTTCAGAAGCTGGCTCACAGATAGCAACATAGTTTTAGGAACCAGTATGTTTTTGAATACATTCTAGGCGTCACTGCAAGCTATTTGTAGCAAATAATTTCTATTTTATTCCTTCACAGAACACAAAAATACTTTAATGACCTTTCTTTTTTATTAAACCTAGAACATAAGCGCTTGTTTTCTTTCGTTGGGGGAAAGAATATTCAGGAAAATGTAATTTTAATTATCTATTAAACAATTTTCTTAATGCAAAATTAAATGAAGTGAAGAAGTAATTCAAATACAAGAAACCTTCGATATTCATAAATATAAAGAAAATTGCTGGGGAAAATTTCTCTTTGTTTTAGACTAATCAGGTGCATGAAATTTGATTAAATATTGTGAGAGAATGATGTTTGTGAACACAGTATGGTTATTTGAAGATTAATATTATTATCAACAATTAACGTGAGCTTTCATCACCGTTAACAACAAATTGTCGCTGAAGATTCAATACCACGAATCTGAAAATGCTCTTTCTGTCCATTATTTTCCTTCATTCTGTTTACACCTCTCAGCCACATATGGATATGCAGTCCATCACAACAATTATCGTTATGTTCATTTTCCTATACCGCCGTGTAAAGGAAAAAGGAACTTAGAGTACCGTACTGTAGGAATGTATGTTTGCATGACGTATGAACCCACCGAAAATTGTACCTGCTATTTGCTTTACGTCGCACCGACACAGATAGGTCTTATGGCGACGATGGGACAGGAAAGGCCTAGGAATTGGAAGGAAGCGGCCGTGGCCTTAATTAAGGTACAGCTCCAGCATTTGCCTGGTGTGAAAATGGGAAACCACGGAAAACCATCTTCAGGGCTGCCGACAGTGGTGTTCGAATCCACTATATCCCGGATGCGAGCTCACAGCCCCTAACCGCACGGCCAGAAAATTGTTCTGATGGACATTTGCGGATGGGAGGCGTAACCAGACTTAAGGCAAATGGCCGATAGGAAAAGCATTGTCAGATACGGGGTATTGTTTCTCAAGCGACGATATGGTATGTGAAAAGTTGCAAAGTGTAGACTGGAAGCACGACCAAGAAATAAAGGAGAGAATGGGTGCCATAGAGGGATGCTGTGAAAGAAAATGCTCAAGAATGCGTTGGTACACCTGTGGGTAAAGATGGAATCATGACGTCATAGTTCATTACAAATGTAAAAAGGTGGCACATCAGAAATGGTTCAAGCTAAGAACTAATGTGCATGACGAAATGTGCGTAGAGGAATGAAGTACAGCAAAACAACTAATCAGAGATTCCACAAAGAAATCATGGGACGATTTTTGAAAAATACCCAGGAAATTTAGATTATGCGGCAAGAAAACATTACTGTCCATGAATAAGTAATCTTAGAAATGGAAGAATGAGAGAAATGAATGGCGATGTGGGTGAATCAGATGAACACATTGTAGATCATAGCAAATCATCGGAGAGGTAGAAAGAGGAGTTTGAAAATGTTTTCACTGTAAAACGTTGCTGCGGGAGCAATACCGCTTATGCGACAGTGCACTTCCTATCCATTAATTTCCTTAAGACTGATCACGCCTCCCAGCGACTTATGGAGATGCAGTCCATCGGAACAATGTTCATTGTGGTCATTTTTCTGCGCTTTTAGGTAAAGGGAAATGAACTTTAAATACATTATACGGCAGGAGTGCACAAATATGACGTGCAAACGTACATTCCTACAGAACGGTAAGGTTTACTTTCCTTTACACGTACGCATAAAAAACAGATCACGACGAAATTTGTTCTGATGGAATGAATATACATATATGGCTGGGAGGCGTGACGAGCCTTGAGGAAAATAATGGATAGAAAGTGCATTGTCAGATACACGGTATTGCTCCCGCAGCGACGGAAAGTAAATTTCCCTTGAAATACCAAAAAACGAAGTTCACTGAAAGGTGAACGATGATGGCAATGAAATTATGTTCGATAAAGTAGAGAGAATGGTAAATAAATTAAAATGTCATAACTCATAAGGCAGCAGGGGTGATGAAATTGGACCTGTTTAGTAGGGTTTTAATGGGCTAGCTATGGATGTCATCAAACCCTAAATTACGCGTTATATATTATTTAAATTTAGTCGTCCGGAAGGGAGTAATTGGAATGTTAGCAAGGTAACGCTAGGGGCAAAAGATCCACATGGGTCGAGGCCACGAACAAAATAGCATTAAGAAAAAAGTAACGTCTCATTAGATGAAACCAGTAGTTGAACATAATAACGATCAGGGTAAATGGAAGGATAAACCGATATAGAGTTATTTCTTTTTTATACCATTCAAAGACTTCACCGACATTTCGGAAATTTCAGACGAAGAGTAGGCTATGACGAGTAAATTTTCAGTTTGCCTGCAGTAATTGAAAAATGCTGCGAAAGGAGTGGGCATTTGTGCTTATATCTCGTAGATCTATGGAAGGCGTACGACGGACTTCCCCCACCCCTCATCGTCTTCCCAATTTATGAGGTCCAATGGAGTACCAAGAGAAAGCATCTTCGGTGTACTGGCGGATTTTTAGATCAAGTGTGTGGCATATTCAAAAGATTTTCGCTGACAAGTCAGGCCGCAGTGAGAAAAAAATGAAAGAGTGCGGCTGGACTGTAATCTTTCACAGTTATTGTTCCTTTGATCTGATTAGCAAACTATGCTAATATCTTGGAAGTTAGAAAGATATGTAGCGAGTGCGACGTGAAAATTAGAATTTCGAAGACAAAAGTAATGTCACCTTAGAAGGAAAATAGAAGAATGCATGACAGGAAGCGAGTAAATTGAAACCGATGGATAGTATCAGCACATAGGATGTGTATTCTCTCAGGATACCACGTGAAATCGATTGATGAAGAAAGCCAATTAAGTGAATTCGTATATGTGAGGAACAATATTCTGTGAGAAACAAGTGTGCTCTCTGAAGAAATTATAAAGTTGGTCAGTAGAACTTTGCTGTACGAGGGAACCTACGTAGCTCCTTAACTCATGTCACGATTGAAAACCATTCCGAAAACTTACGCAGGGATGTAAATACTTGGAGGGGCAAACGATTGAACTCTGATACGAAAGCTACCAATACATCAAGAAGCTGGCATTCATAGTCAATAGTGAAAATCCACAGCAAGTTTCCAGTCACTCAACCGGGTCAGGAATTGAATGAATGAAGCGAGGATAGGAATTGTGCCGGTTTCCGAAGCCTGTCGCACTCCTCATTCACAACGATTAATGACTGACAGATGAAATGAAATTATATTCGAGAGTGTTTCTGGAATGAAAGATTACAGGGAAAACCGGAGTACCTGGAGAAAAACCTGTCCCAACTCCGCTTTGTCCAGCACTAATCTCACATGGCGTGACCGGGATTTGAACCACAGGACCCAATGGTGAGAGGACGGTGTGCTTCCGCCTTAGCCACGGAGGCTTGCTTCATATTTAATAGTAAGCGGTAAAAATATGAGTTCAAGAGTGAGGTCAGACAGTGTTATTAACCTACCTAGGGTTTGTAATTTATTTTTTTAAGGGTTATTCTGCCGGAAGGCAGGTCCGAGCCTCCGCAGAGGTGTTCCTGAGCCGGAGTTTACGTGCGGTGGGGTGGCCAGTTCCTTTCCGCTCCTCCATTCCCTTACCCCCCACCAACAGCGCGTGGCAACCCATCCAACTCCTGACCACGCCCAATGTTGCATAACTTTGGAGATCTCACGGGATCCGGTGTTTCAACACGGCTACGGCTGTTGGCGTTGTAATTGATAAAGATGTTTAAAATAAACTGGGCCATTGGAGGAATACTCACTATACGCACAGGAAAATACAGTGCTCTCTCCTTGTACCAAAAAAATAGTCTACCCCCTAGCCTCCATCAGGCCATATGGCAAAAATGTCTGGAGCTGAACTAAATTTCCGACCACCCAAGAAATCAGAGGAATATCATATCAGCACACTTCATGCAAGTGGATAAACTTCGCAAGCTTTGAACAGCACCCGAAATCACACTGACACTTGATGAAACAAAAACCTGTTTCCCTATATTTATTTTTCAGCGTACAAGTTTTCTCTTGGAAAGAACATGCAAATTCTATAAAGTCGTTCAAAATTGCTTCCCTGTGATAAATTGGGGATACTAAAGGAGTGACACGCCCAGCAGTAACCTTGCTCAACGCAGCGTTAGTTACGCAAGCCAGAAGCGAAGAACGTAAACAACAGACTATGACAGACAGACACCTCATATTCCCTAGCTGCCATCGGTGCGTACGACAAAAACAAATAAACAGGTAATCAACGCCAAGGAACGATGTAATTGGCCTTTTAAGAAAATTGACAAAACTGATTTCACCATAGACAAAAAAAAAACGTCTACGTATCCCACAGGACTCAGCGTTCGTAACAGTTACCAGTACAAATACGTATATGCTAAAACACGAAATTAGGGCTAAGTATAGATATGTAGTGTTCTGGGCTGCTCAGGTGGTTAAGGCACTGGCTTTCTGAGCCCAAGTTGGCAGGTCTGATTCTGGCTCTCTCCGGTGGTATTTGAAGGTGCTGAAATTCGTCAGCCCCGTTTCGGTAAATTTACAGGCACGTATATTTTTGCTAGTGGTTTTACGTCCCACCGACACAGGTAGTCCTTACGGCGACGATGGGATAGGAAAGGCCTATGAGTTTTAAGGAAGCGGCCGTGGCCTTAATTAAGGTACAGCCCCAGCATTTGCCTGGTGTGAAAATGGGAAACAACGGAAAACCATCTTCTGGGCTGCCGACAGTGGGATTCGAACCCACTATATCCCGGATGTAAGCTTACAGCCGCGCTCCTCTAACGGTACGGCCAACTCGCCCGGTACAGGCACGTTCAAGAACTCACCACGAAACAAACTTGCGGCACATTGGCATCTCCAAAAAAACTTAAAAATGACTTAGTGGGACGTCAAATCAATAACATTATTATTATTATTATTATTATTATTATTATTATTATTATTATTATTATTATTATTATTATTATTATTATTATTATTAAGGACATGTAGAAAACCTGTAATACGTTAGAACAAGCATATTCAGGATAAAATATTCTCGAAGAGGATTTGATTCGAACGCCCGTAATGAGCAAATACTTCAGAGTATGTAAGCATAAGGCTCAAAAGTTTAAAAATTTCTTGTTAACTCGGCAGACAGATGATACCGAATATCACCTCTGATCATCATTGAAGGTATCTGTTATTACAGAGTTACACAACCTACTTCAGATCACGGCACATCTTAAATTATCCTTGTCTGAATGTGGGGCACCAGCATATTTATCCCCTCAAAATCGTATGATATGATTCTTTTAATATAATTCCGTACATTCAATACCTTTTATTATTATTTGAGTCTCTCTCTTTAAGATGTTTGAATTTCATCATATACCGAGAAGCCCAGTTCACACAAATATCGTCGCTCAACATACAAAATTGAATTGAATACTCAACCCTCTACCATTCCAACCTTTGAAATGTGGCACCGGCGAAAAGAACCCCAGGGTCGCTGAATGGGTACTACTCACAGAGATATCTTCGAATAGTATAACTAACCTTAAATTATTAAGCAGGAAGGATAAGAGAGAAGATAAATAAAAAAAAATCTGAATGAGAACCTTTTGCTAAAAACACAGATTTATTAAAATAAAATAATAAACTTTGGCAAAGTAAAATTCCTACAAAAATAAAAAAATTCGGACTGTACATGGATAAGTCATTCGTTACCTCCGTCAACTCATATGTAAGATTGGTTTAATTTACACAATTATTTACTTTATGTCACACCCCGATATCATTATCTATTAAGAATTTGTCAACCTAAGTTGTCAAATCAATTTTTCTTCCATGTCAATTATATCCATAAAAACCAACAATCTTGTCCATGAATTCAAAGTTCATCCAAATACATCTTGCTTAACTGAGTGCTTATTACATCTCATTATCATTTATCAACATTAGTTTAATCAAATAATTCCTTTTACTTAATTCATCTCGGTTTTTATTATGTTTGGTTGACACCATATTTCAAAATAATAATAATAATAATAATAATAATAATAATAATAATAATAATAATAATAATAATAATAATGTGGTTCACCATCATTACATCCATTACTTTCGTAAGAGTGAACTTTGAGATCAAAAAATAAATTCAAAGTACATCCATCTATACATGAACTCATTATTCCGTATCCGCTTTCCATACTTTCAAAATTATTCACTTATGAAGTTATAAAAATCTTGTTATTATTATTAAATTATCTAAATTGTTACAATTATTTAGATCATGGAATCGTGAAGATGTCTGAAATGATTAAATCCTTACATTTGTTAAATCATTCATGAAATCCCCAATTTATTAAATTTAAAATCATTAAATCATTAATGATCATTAAGTCTGAGGTCATTACATCATTAAAATCATCAAACCTGAAATCATTAAGTTATTAAGTCCTCAAATTTGTTAAATCATTAAGTTATTAAGTCCTCAAATTTGTTAAATCATTAAGCCATTAAGTCCTCAAAGTTATTAAATCATTAACTTATTAAGTCCTCAAATTTGTTAAATCATTCTTTTATATCGGCTTTCTCCTCTCATCTATACACAGTAAACACGGACCGCGCCCAGATCGGTAATTACCCCTGACACGAATAAATTTAACTTACTATTCTGATTTATCAATGAAAGAAAAAATTCACATACGCATAATCAGCTGTTTCATTAATACATAAAATAAACACAAACTCAGTAGCAAAGGAACCAAAACTATATTGAAATTCCACCAAAACTTAATCTACACTAATCTATGACAATAGGACAGAACCATATTGCCACAAACATATCAACCACAATGAAATGCATTCACAACATCAAACAAACGTTACAACTGTAAACCAGAATTTTCAATGCCAAATGCATAGTAAAATACACATTACATATGCAACAAATACAAAATCAGTCATATGCATAATTACCAGGAAAATTATGTTCACTGACCTGGCCGGACGTCGAACTCCGACCACCTAGATCGCAACATTACAGTGACCTATAATTTTCATATCTTACAATGGACCGTCACGAAATATATTAAATCCTCTAACTTCAATATGCTGTTCCTAAATCACTCAATCAGAATTATATCATAAATGACATTTATTCTTTCATTGACCCTACTCAACGCAGTTTGAATCTCTTTCAATATACACGCCTAGCAGTAACGAACGTCTTATCTCTGAGCACAACTCATTCACTGTTTATATCACTGATACGGCAATCTTCCCGTCACCACAAAATGAATATCTCTCCGTTCTAATTAACTCCATGTGTTTTTCTTAAATCTTGTTTCGTCTAACTGAGCCTTCCTGGGGACAATAACAATTATTTATAAGCATTCAACGCTTTCAATACACATTATTCATTCCATACTTCACATGTCTAATTTCGCACTCCTCACAGGATTCGTAACATATTAAGAAACACTTTACTTCACTTTGCCGGCACTATATTTAAATATTATGCTCCAGAATATCACCGGTTCGTCTCCTGCTACTAGCGTTCGTATCTTAAAGGTCGTACTTCGAAGCTAATCTCAACTAAATCTCAAGTGAGTTATATGACAGAATACCTATTCTCTCACAGCATGTGCATGGCTGGTCAATGGTTCGTATTTTCACGATGTCAATGAATTCTGCCTCGACGATCTTAACTTAACATCATGCAGCATGCCACAACTATCCTAGCCTATGCCCATGACTATAAAACATATACTAATTGCCATCTATGCTACTTAAGATATTTACACACACGGATATCATATTAGAAGATCACACATTATAGAAAATCATATTTCAACGCACGTTTCTTATTACTAAAGAAGATCTATTTCAACGCACGTTTCTTATTATTATAGAAGATCACATTCCAACGCACGTTCCTTATCATACACAAATCACTCCCCAAAGGCATCTGTATCAAGTTATTCCATATATCTAGATAACCCTTGCTACAATAAAACTATAAAGAATGAACTTTTCATGAAATAAAATTATTTACAAGTTAAAATACAGCAGATAGTGCATAAACGACATATAATGAATAAGGAGGTACTTATCGTGTTCGGCAGCGTTCCCTGCTCAGCCGCACAGCATATTTGATCTCAGGTAAGCCCCATTATGTGGTTTATTCCATCATAATGGTAGCATTAACATGTGAACAAATGCCTTCCTCGATATCAATGTTCTTCACTCTTGTAGGTTTTAACATTTCACACGGCTTCACTCGCATTATTACACTAAAATACACAGAAGATATATACCTGAGTTACATATAAGTACACATCACACTCTTATCACAATTTAATAATACTCCGTCTCTGCAAAACTTCACGATTTCCGACACGTGGCACTGCAAAGCGTCAAGCGACTTGATATCTTTCCGGTCCTTACTGCTCCACGAAAAGTTGATAACGTAAGACTTTATATCTCCAAATTTCTTGATTATTTACACTCCGTCGTATCTAAGTGATATAAAATCCATCGGATCCAGTTATACTTTATCAATTGTTAAAATTATTAGGCTGAGAAATGCTCAAAATTCTGTTCTACAGCGAACACCATACACCTCCGTCCGAATCGTCCCGAACCCCAAAGCAGAGTGCCTCTCCCGGACAGCGCGTGGCTTCCTCCTGTACGCTTGCCTAGTGGCGTGGAGCTCAGGGAATCCCCTCATCATTTATGTAATATCCTGTCGTATATAGCTACATTTATAAATAACGATAGTTTATTAGGAAATATCGTCTTAATTTTCCATCTATGTAAGAGCCTGAATTTTTGTCTACATTATCTCCCGGCGAATTTTGCCAATATTGGAGGGCTGTCATGTTGGCGTGCATATTTCTTATCCCATACAGCCTCGAGCATGCTGTGCTCTGGTTCGCTACTCAGAAGTCCTACCAACATAAAATCTGAGTACCTCTGTCACACTCCTTTCTCTCTCTGGCGTGGAATATTCCATTGCTTCCATATTGTGCAATCAAATGACCCTGACACGTGGACTCTCTGGCTACAAGCTCAAACAAGCAGAATTGCAACACATATCCAGCGTCTCGTGTAACGTCACTCCATTCTTCCCGTAACTTTCTATAATTTTCAATATTCTATGCCAATGATATGAGCCGTTTGGGTTCAATACGTATCATTCTAGATGTTTCCAACTAGAGGGCTGCTTGCTGTCGGTAATAAACTGGATTTAGTAATATTGCATCGAAAGTTCAAGAAGTATTTTGGAGAGAGTCTTCAACATTTTGACTGTGTTTTTCATCCATTCGTTGCGATTCAAGACATATTTCGAATAATATCGTCGCTGCGGGACAAACACCTCGTATCCCACAATGCTCTACCTTTGCATTTTCCTTGATACTGGTCACGCCTCCCAGTGACATTTGGACGTGCAGTCCATCAGAACAATTTTAGTTTGTGTTCATTTTCCTTAGCATACGTCAAAAGGAAAATGAACGTTACCGCAGCGCACTGTAGGAATGTATGTTTCTATGGCGTATTTACGCACTCCTACTGTGTAACGTATTTAAGGTCCATTTTTCTGTACACGATAGCACAGGAAAATTAAGAAAAATTGTTCTGATGGAGTGCTTACCCACATGTGGTTGGGGGGCATTACCAGTTTTAAGGAAAATAATGGATAGGTAGATTATTGTTAGGATTTTCATGACCAAAGACCAAAATGCTAACCATTTAGCCATTGAGTCGGTCTTATACGGTTTATTCCATATACTAAAAATGTGTCTAGAGATCTTGAAATCGTGAGCATCATTTGCTCGGCGATGGCCCTCCGTTAGACCAAAGATTACAGCTATATTCAGGTCTTCAGAGAATTCCTACACGTTCGTCACGATGTCAGCATTTTCAAGCTTCAGCTTGCAAGTAATGTGCGGATTGTTTATGCGAAGTCTCAGAAGTAGCTTGCAGTTACGCTAATGTCAAATTACTTTTCTTTCTGACGTTTTCTCTAGTGTACAGGAAAGTAGTGACTTACCGAAGTAATGCGGCCCTGTGCGTGTTTTGAGTAAAGTTAAGATAACCTATGGGTCTGTAGACACAATTAAATGCGACTGTGTTGTCCCTAGAGATATTTTATAAACATATAAATAAACCTCTGTTGTCAAAATATTCTGAGCCCTACCGTAGCCTACATATGTATGTATATTGGCCTCAGTATTTATTCCGTTCCTGTTTCTAATGACATTATTCTATAGTAATTCTAGAATTGTACGTTTTATTTTCGTGCAGAACAGTGATGGACACATGGATATCCGCACTCTAAGGACCTCTGCATCCGATTCCACGATTGAATGTTTAACGTAGCTCTCTTCTTTTCAGAGGGACCCCGGTTCGTTTCCCGGCCGGGTCAGGGATTTTAATCTTACATAGTTAATTCCCTCGCCTCGGAAATTCTGTGTTTGTGCTGTTCGCAACTCGTACATTACACAAAACACCATCATCCACCACAATAACAAGCAGTTTCCCATACATGGCAGATGCCACCCCACCCTCGTCGGAGTGTCTGACACATAAGGGCCGCACCAGACGAACAATAGCCACAGAATCCTCCGTGCTCCTACTGTAGAGCGCTTGATGGAACAATAGCCTGCTTGCATGAGGATGTGCGGAAAAGGAAGGGAATTGAAGCGTTTGTTTTGTGCGACAATTGTGCGATAAGCACATTCACTCGTTCGATCAAGCGGAAGGAAATTGGTAAAATGTCCAAAAGAACAGTGGCTTAGTTTAAAATAGAATGGTAAGAGAAATTCCTTTTGGAAATGGCACATGTTGTAACCAAGGTTGAGATTTACAAAACACAACTTTATTATTCGCTTCAAATGCAAAATACACTATTTACACAAAAAAATGAAATTTAACTTGAAGCAAATGAATTAGGAATCTTGAGAAAGAGTCTATCTTTTGTACACTATATACAAGTTTACAGTATTTACATCCACTTCTATCTCGAAAAGATAGTCCTTGATATTGTGACCTTATCGGTCATGTACATATTTATTTATTAATTATTTGGCAGTGAAAAACCTTTGTAAAGCTCCCTCGTACTTGTTACAAAAAGTTGCATTAGGTTGCACATGCTTACACAACCTTTGTAACTTGCTAAACACCACTCCGTCTTAACTAAAAGGATACACAGATAGAGAGAGAGGGAAGAAAATCTCAAGCCAGAAAAATCGATAATGATACCGTCACCCGTTGAAAAAATGGCCGAACACGATGTTGCCAGCTCGCGAATCGCATTATTATGATGAGATTTCGAGACATGCATAATATTTAATATGGGAAACCTCGGGATGTGATATGATTTAATTATAGACATCTGCCAAAATTCTAATTCTTTATAATATATTAACGTGTGGAAGAATACGCAATAGTTGCATTATATAACAAGCTAAGCGTCCCTTGTACGCAGCACCCTCATGGAAGACATTGTTGGGGCATTATTTTGATAATTAATTTTGAATAAATGGCCGAACATTTCAGGTTCCGCACATAACCAGACTACTTAAGAATCTGAGTCACACGTTTGAGAGTATTACCGATGTCATACGACACGTGGAACTATTAATTAAAAGAAAGTAGTGGGGACTATCCATTGTCTCTTGCATGGAAGGGGGAAAGTTTATAAAAGGAACCGCGATGATGACAACCCATCCACTTCACGCGAAGGATCCAAAGCAGAACCACGGTTGATGGTGTTCTGATCTATTTAGTGTTTCAGACTGTAAATGTACAGTTTATATCTTCGAGACTATTGTAATTGTCTACAAACAATAGTATTTTTTAAAAAAAGTTGAAGTTATGTGATCGCCAGAACGGTATAATTGTAACTTTTTAAGTGATGCAACGAGTATTTTCATTATATTGTAATAATTGTCTGTTTTGTGTTAAAGTGACGCAACAAGTCTTAATCTCATAAAAAGTGTTATAAGTGTAGAAGATAACCATTGGAATATGAACGTGCTCAGCGGGAATAGCAACGGACATGAACCCGTGACCAACGTCAACACCATGGAAGCTTAAAAGGAAAGAATCAGGGTCTTACCCGGGACCCGAACCTTGGATTGGTACGACATGATGATAAGTACTAAAATGAAATAATTTTTTAATAAATGCGCGGTTATTCATTATGCAGATCACGTAAATTAGGTTAGACATGTAAATTGCATGTATTTCTTTTTAATTAGAAAGAGAACTTGTGAGTGGTCTTCATATTCATTTATGTTCATTTCATGGAATTTATAGTCTACTCCATGGGCTTAAATATATATATAATTAACGTAATGCATGTATTTGACGTGATGATAAAATATTAGTTAGTCAGAGTGCTTAGATTAGGTAAATGTAATAGATAGTGGATTTGTTTTTGGCACTGAGCCGAGCCGTAATTTTGTATAATTTATTTACGTGATATCCAAGCTTATTATCATAATGCATGGTGATTATGCTTGTAAAAATGGATTATCGACTGTTAACATTAGGATAGCAAGGCACTCTTATTTTCATGTAATTCGCATGATGATATATTTGTAGACGGCTGTATTAATTATATGCGTAACTTGTGACATGCCTAGACATCGAACAGACGCCTTCCTATTGAGATTAGCGTTTTCTTTTAATGTCGAATAATTTCCCTTTCTGAATATGAGAATATCCTTATGGATATGTTTAAAATCCATATTTGATTTTATTGATTTGATTTTAAAATGTAGGAAAAACCTAGGCTGTATTCTGTAATCGGATGGAATCGAAGCTGGTCATTCTGAGTTAAGGGATGTGAATATGAGACAATGAACAGTGGATTGATATTGTATTATATAATTGTGGCAGGACAGTGAATTTATAAGCCAGTGGAGCTTTGGAAATATGATATGAGAATATATAATGAAATAAGATTATTTAACAAATATGTGTTCCAAGGGAAACGATTTGCTTTCACCTTGAGATGTTGAAAGGATATTCCTGCCACACCGAGCCATTATTAGCCGCGCTTTGACGTCCAGAGATTTACGATGAGGGGAGAGTGAAAAGGGTTTGGCTCTTGAAGAGGGTTACCGTATGTTGTATTGTTCGAGCTATTCCGCTTAGAATGAAAGCTGTATGACACCGATTATTGTTTAAAGGGTTCTTTGACTTTTTCATGTATGATCTTATAATAATATTTAACTAACTGGAACGCCAGTATTTTCATTTATTTGTTGACCATATGATTAATTAAGAAAGGCAGTTTTATTAGTCCCGTTTGTCGACGCCATCTTCGATATCATTGGTTCGAGTTCAGGGGCAACCATGGATTTTTGTTGTCACATTTTTTTATATATACAGCCAATTGCATGTATATATTGTTATTGTTTATTTTCATATTGTGTACATATTTTCCTTTTTATACATTCTTTTAGTCGTGTTTCACTCTTTATGTGGATGACAAATCGAGTTTATTTTTCGTAATTTTTGTCATTGGATCCATTGGGATGTGGGTTCGATTTCTGGACCCAACATCAGTCATTTTATTTTGATTAGGATTATAACGACTAGCATTCATTTATTCTTTGTTTATTTTTGTAATATAATTAATTTAGCTAGGTGACCACTTCAAGTTATCTTCAATTTAATTTGTTGTATAAATAATTGCTTCTTCTGATAGTGAAGAAAGTTACTAATGATAACCGTCGCATTTATAAGGATATTTCTGATTTTTTTTATTTGAAAAGTATGTTATACAAATTATGATGTAATATTTATCATCATGTCGGGAAGAAGAAAGAAGTAAAGGAGAAATAAAATTTTTGACACTTTACAATTTGTATTTAGTCCATTGGACATTGCATATTCAATATTAATATACTATAAATATTCAGGATCAACCTTTAATTAATTTGATTTATCAAGGCTCAATAAATAGGTATTTAAATTTTTGCCTGCCTGTCATTTTGCCGAATAACATTGTATCCCAGGTTTCCTTCCGTTCATTTATGCCTTTAAGCTAGTTATGTGTTATTTTCTTTGATCTTCTGCCGCGAACGTACCATGGCTTTGGGAGGTCGGTGGTTTGATTCTTTGGAACGGAAGGGTGCAGTAGACCCTTGCACGGTCGGAAGAGCATTTGCTCACCCATCATTCTGAATTTTTTGTTCCTTCCTGATGAGGTGGCATTTGACTCTAGACTAAAAAGGTCCCTTTCCATCAGGCGCTTTGGCGTATGGTGCTATATGGCGGTATCCCGACTTTTTTTAGGGATTATCATGCAGTCATTTGGTTCTATGCGGCAAATGGTGTGGGGTGGAAAGGTTGCAATATGAAAAGTCGATAGTCGAAAACTATCAGAAGTACTGACATAAATGTTTTGGAAAGTCCTTCCTTGTTGAGTCCATAAAGGCAAGTTCAATGTTGGAAGAATTCTTACTTGGCGAAACCAAGGGAGCTTGCATTAATTAGGGAAATATAACGGTATGTAATAGTATGACTGGATATGGGCAGCGGAAGAGGAGCGGTGACCAGAGGTGAGACCTCGTACTGCCAGAAATTCAGTCCACCTGGTCGAAGCACATTTTCAAGAGGAGTAGCCTCCGTGCTCGACGTAGGGTGTATTCTGGAGCTGGACACCGGGGCAAGTGGGCGTCTGGACAGGCTGGGAGTTCCTCTTTATAGTACACACACGACTGTTCAGGCACGCGCACTGAGGGCTGCGCGTCGAGGCTAGAAGAATGACACTTGGCGCGCGTGTAGCTGGCTGGCGGAGCGAGAAGGGAGCGCCGGACATACAACACCCTCCCCTCCTAAATACGCCGGTACGGCGTGAAACGGCGGCGGCGCTGGCGGCGGCTGCGATGCTGGGCCGGAGCTGCTGATGTCTCTGTTGGATTGTCCGGAGCTGGGACCGGGCGGAGTGGCGCTGTCTCGTCCTGAAAGGAACCCATTGTTATTAAATGGTCTAAAGCTCGTTCAGCAATAGATTTATCTGGCTGAACAATAGAATCAATAGCTGGGCATGGGCGGTAGCGCAGACGTATCTGGTCTTGATGGCGGCAGATACGTTTCTCCGTAGTCTGTATTTCGTAGAGACGATGACCCAAAGATCTGCAGATGACTCCAGGTGTCCAGAGTGGGTTTGACCTGAATGTCCGGGTGTAGACCTTGTCGTTGACTGAGAACTTCGTTGGTGAGGTCTGAGACTGGGCCGGAATAGGCTGCAACAGAGAAAGTAAAGTTCTGTGAGGTCGTCCATGGAGCTTCTGTGCAGGTGTGATATTATCAGCGCCGGGCAGAGTTCTGTAGTTGCTTAAGAGTTGGAGCAATGCTTGGTCTTTAGTTAAGCCTGAAGAGACAGCTTTTTTCATACTTCTCTTAAATGTTTGTACAAAGCGTTCAGCTTCACCATTAGATTGAGGGTGAAAAGGCGGTGCTAGGATATGACGAATGCCATTATATGTACAAAATTTCTTAAAAGCAGTAGCTGTAAATTGAGGTCCGTTGTCCGAAATGAGGACTTGAGGTAAGCCTTCTGTAGTAAATATCTTCTGTAGAGCACGAATGGTAGCTTCGGTCGTAGTAGTCGAATGCATATCCACTACATATGGAAAGTGCGATAGTGAGTCGATGACTATTAACCACATGGAATTGAGGAAAGGACCTGCGAAATCGATGTGAACTCGTTCCCATGGAGTAGTAGCAGGAGGCCATGAAGCTAGATCAGAAGACGGGGCGTTCTGATTCAGTTGACATTCTTTACAATGACGGATGAGCTTTTCGATGGCGGCATCAATACCGGGCCAGTAGCAGTGTTGACGTGCTAGTTGCTTCGTTCGGGATATACCCCAATGGCTTTGGTGTAATAATTCGAGGACTTGTTTCTGTAGGCTAAGTGGGATAACCACTCGGAAGATGGTGCCTGCTTCTAGGAGTACGACTCCAGCACGAGTCGTGAGACGATGCTGCATACGATGATAAGGTGCAAGGTGGGCGGGAAGATTGCTCTGAAGAGGCCAACCGTTGCGGATGTAAGTACGAACAGTAGCAAGTGTACTGTCCTTATCCGTAGCTTTAGCTATGCAGGTAGCATCAATAGGAAAACTGGAGACAGTATCTTCAAGTTCTATGTCCAACTGAAGACATTCAGATTCTTGAGAATCGAAGGCAGTATCAGGACCAACTGGTAAGCGTGAGAGGGCATCAGCATTACAATGCTGGGATGTGGCTCGATAGACAATCTGATAGGAATACTAAGAAAGGAACATGGACCATCTTTGAAGCTTTCTGAGGGAATTCTCAGGGATCTTATTACCAGGATGGAATAAGTGTACGAGAGGCTTATGATCAGTAATGATCAGGAAATGGTTGCCATAGAGATATTCATTGAAACGGCGAATACCAAAGATGATGGCTAAAGCTTCTTTCTCTATCTGTGAGTATCGACGTTGATGGTCATTAAGTGTTTTCGAAGCGAAAGCGATGGGGCGTTCCCGTCCATGACGATCCTTCTGGGAGAGAACGGCACCGACACCGTAGTCTGAAGCGACAGCAGCTAGCGTGAGGAGCTTGTCGGGCTGAAAATGAGTGAGTTGTATAGCTTGAATTAAGGCGTTGTTGATGGTTTTCCATGCCTGTTGGCATTGCGGAGTCCATTGAAATTTAACACCTTCTTTACGTAGAGCGTTTAATGGAGCTGCCACTGTAGCGAAGCGGGGAATGAACTTATTATAGTAGTTCGCTTTGCCTATGAAGGACTGGAGCTGCTTGAGGTTCTGAGGTGCTGGCATGTTGACGATAGCTGAGACATTCTGTGCACTAGGGCGAATTCCAGTCTTATCAAGGATATGTCCTAGGTAGTGAACTTGAGGCTGAAAGAATGTACATTTAGCGAGATTCGCTCGTAGGCCATTGTCTTTCAATTTCTGTAGAAGGAGGCGTAGATTGTTTAGATGTTCCTGATGATCTTTTCCCGTAACAATAATATCATCCAGGTAGTTAGCACAACCGGGAATGGAGGCAGTGAGTTGAGCTAAATAGCGCTGAAAAATAGCCGCTGAGGACGAAACACCGAATGGGAGCCGCTGGAGCTGGAGCAGTCCGAGAGGAGTGTTGAGTGTTAGAAATTTCTTAGAGTCTTCGTCTAAAAGTAGCTGGAGATATGCTTCTTTAAGATCAACTCGAGAGAAGAATTGTCCACCAGCGAGACGACGGAATAAGTCTTCTGGACGTGGAATAGGAAAGATATCTGTGTCGAGTTGTGCGTTGACTGTAGATCTAAAATCGCCACAAAGTCGAACATTACCATCAGGTTTCTTGATTACCACTAGTGGAGTAGCCCATTGACTAGAAGTAACTGGTACCACAATTCCAGTTTGTATCCATCTGTCTAATTCTTTCGTGACCAGGTCTTGAAGTGCTAGGGGTACTGGACGTGCTTTGAGGAAGCGAGGCTTAGCTCCGGATTTCAGCTGTATGTGAGCTGTATAGTCTTTTGCTGTTCCGAGCTGAGAGTCGAAGACTTCAGGAAACTGCTTTAGGAGATCGGTAACGTCAGAAGTAGGATGAAATGTAGATACAACGTTAATGTTGTCATGTATCTGGAAACCAAATAAGTTATATAGATCCATGCCCATAATGTTGGATGCAGTGTAGTTGTTAACTACGAGAAGAGGAATGGCCTTCTGAATTCCTTTATAACTAGCCTGAAGCTGGATTTGACCTTTAATGTCAATTTTCTTTCTGTTAAACGTCACAAGCTGGATGTCAGCTGGAGAGCATGAAGGGGAACCTAAGTCATGGTAGGTAGCCAGGTTAATAATAGAGACAGGTGATCCAGTGTCTAATTGAAAATCGACAGATCGAGTAGAGAATGAGAGAGGAACGATGATCTTGTGAGAATTCCTTGTGGGCAGAATAAGATTGATCTGATCAACTTCCTTGTCTTGGCGGGGCTGTATATGCTTCGGGCGTGCTGCAGGAGTCTTAGCAGGGCGGAGCGAACTCCGACATACAGTCTTAATGTGTCCAAGTTTATTACATCGTTCACAAGTGGCTTTGAAAAAACGACAGTCACGACGTTCATGATGCTTGAAACAGCCTCGGCAGGAAGGCAGGAGTTGCGAGGTGCTTTTAGAATTGGGCTTCCTTGTAGCATTACGAGAGGGAACCTGGCGAGAATGCTTGGTAGAGAGCGCCTTATCTGGACGGGTCACTGTAGCAGAGGACTTGCGGGCCTGAGTCGAGACTTGAGCAACTTCGTGTGGAGAAGCTATGGCTGCGGCAGTCTTGGTAGTAAGCTCATAAACCGTAGCAATACGCTGGACGTCTTCTAAAGAAGGGTTACTCTGCTTGACAGCGTCAAAAAGGAATCTTGTCCTCAGGAGTATGTAAAATTACCATGTCCCGAATGAGAGAATCAGTGTAGGGTGAACCACAACCGTCCTTGGAGCATATGAACTGGCAGGGTTTAGCTAGACCACGCAATTCAGTTATCCATTCAGTATGTGTCTGATGGGGTTGCTTTCTGCTCTGAAAAAATTTATAGCGAGCAGCCACTATGTGAGGAGCTTTGGCATAATGTTCAGTGAGACGGGCCAGGAGCTGTGCGAATGGTACCGCAGAAAGGTTTTCTTCTGGACCTAATTTACGTAGTAATTCACACGTAGCATTGCCAACTGAACTAAGAAATAGTGCTCGGCGGCGTTGATCATCTGTGACAGAATGGCAGATGAAATGCTGTTGTAAGCGTGCTAAATAAACTGACCATTCTTCCTTAGCCGGATCAAAAGCAGAGAACGGAGGAATAGCTGATGGCTGTGTAGTGACAGAAATAGCTTGAATAGCCTGAATTAATGCTGCCTGTTGTTGTTGCATAAACTGTTGTTGTTGCTGCTGTAAGGCTTGGAATACCGTAGCGAGTTGCTCAGCTGTAGCCATTGCGAGATGCGTGCAATAAAGAGCAAGGAGAGCTGTGTGTCAGAACTGGTTGTAGGCGCGACCTTGACCGGTATATGCTGGGAGTGAGAGAGAGAGCAAGCAAACACGCTGGAGCGTGCCACACAGGTGGAGCGCACGTCAGAGAGCTGTGGAATGTCTGTTGAGTGGGCGACACACTGGGCACTGACTGACTTCGTCGCCAATGTCTAAGTGTATGAGGGCACTGAGTTTGCTGTACCTCGTTGTGAAGGAGTGGATGAATAGCAAGTTATTATCTTGTCGCCACAGAGTTGGTGACTGGGGCCGATGAATTGGAGTGTTTGTTGCGTTCCTTTTTTTTTTGTTTTACCTCGTCGGCATAGAGTTGTGTTGTAACCAAGGTTGAGATTTACAAAACACAACTTTATAATTCGCTTCAAATGCAAAATACACTATTTACACAAATAAAATGAAATTTAACTTGAAGCAAATGAATTAGGAATCTTGAGAAAGAGTCTATCTTTTGTACACTATATACAAGTTTACAGTATTTACATCCACTTCTATCTCGAAAAGATAGTCCTTGATATGAAAAGTCGATAGTCGAAAACTATCAGAAGTACTGACATAAATGTTTTGGAAAGTCCTTCCTTGTTGAGTTCATAAAGGCAAGTTCAATGTTGGAAGAATTCTTACTTGGCGAAACCAAGGGAGCTTGCATTAATTAGGGAAATATAACGGTATGTAATAGTATGACTGGATATGGGCAGCGGAAGAGGAGCGGTGACCAGAGGTGAGACCTCGTACTGCCAGAAATTCAGTCCACCTGGTCGAAGCACATTTTCAAGAGGAGTAGCCTCCGTGCTAGACGTAGGGTGTATTCTGGAGCTGGACACCGGGGCAAGTGGGCGTCTGGACAGGCTGGGAGTTCCTCTTTATAGTACACACACGACTGTTCAGGCACGCGCACTGAGGGCTGCGCGTCGAGGCTAGAAGAATGACACTTGGCGCGCGTGTAGCTGGCTGGCGGAGCGAGAAGGGAGCGCCGGACATACAACAGCACACATGTAAGCATTCTTTTTATAAGCTTGTGCAGGGAAGCAGTGGTGTTCAAAAAGTGTTTTACTTTTTACTAGTTTTATGCATTTTTGTACTTTTTTTGTACATTTTTCGCCGGCAGAGTAGAATTGCGTGTGAAAAGCCTGGATTTAATTACAAAATCCTTCGCAGTGTTCATATGGAGCGAACCCATATATGATGCTGTTGATAGTGATTCGTCCGTCGGATGGTAACGTTAAGCTTTGAGCAGACCTCCTGGCATTATTTGACAGGAGTAGGCTATGTGTCGGCACCAGGTTTCATCCTCTGCCCACCTCATCATCATCCTCCTCCTCCTCCTCCTCCTCCTCATCATCATCATCATCATCATCATTTTCATCATCATCATCACCACCACAAATTTTTCATTCTCCTCCCTAAAGGGGTGAGGTGGACAACCTAGATGGTTACGCCCTCTTTCTGATCAAGGGATGCTGGCAGGTTGAAAATGATGAGTTATTAAACGTGTTTCCTTTTTAGTTTGATGAAATTAATTTCCATGTACGAGTATATGAAATCTCACGACTACTCCACTTTGTTGGTAACAAAGCGAGTGAGGAGGGAAAGAGAAGGAGTTGGGGCGGGGGGGCATTTTTAAGCTTCGTCTTACTGACCATATTAACATAGTCCCATTGAAGCAAGCCGCAAACTTTCTCCCCAAATCCTCCCCTCAGAGGCATATGTTTCACTACACTCCGTCTCAGTCTACACCGCACTGTGGCCGCGTCGTGGTGAGTTACTAGCTATGCGTTCTACGTTCATCCCTTTGCTAGCTGGAGGACGAAGGAGCTCCAGGAAGCTATCTCACCCCCATCACTGGTGCAGGATAAGATAGAGCTTTAAAATTATTACTAATGCCACGATACAGAAATACACAGAGTGATTGATATTTAATTATTTCTGTAATAATATATTTCTTTCCTTACTTACATATTATGATAAATGATAAATGGCAAATGATAATCAACGCTGATGTTCGCGTCTAAGGAGATTTTATTCACTCTAGCTTTGGTACGAGGAGTGTAGACAGTTATATTGAATTTTCTTAGACCTAGAAAAATCATATGACATAATACAAAAGGAGAATAAGAGGGTTGGGATATATGATATGATCTTTTTCTTCTTTCTTTCTTTCTTTCTTTCTTTCTTTCTTTCTTTCTTTCTTAATCCGTTTACCTCCAGGTTTGGTTTTTCCCTCGGACTCAGCCAGCGATCCCACCTAACCCGCCTTAAGGGCAGTGTCCTGGAGCGTGAGACTTTGGGTCTAGGAATACAACAGGAGTGGAGGACCAATACCTCACCCAGGTGACGTTACCTGATATGCTACAGTGGTCTTGTTAGGATATTGGAAGGTATAGGCAAGGGAGAGGGAAGAAAGCGGCCATGGCCTTCAATAATGTACCATCCCGGCATATGCCTCGAGGAGAAGTGGGTTAACACGGAAAACCACTTGGAGGATGGATGAGTTGGGAATCGAACTCGGAACTCCGGGTGTGGCAGAGGCGGAGTCATAAGACACGGTAACTTTTTTTCTCTCACATTTGCACGGTGCTACGATATAATGGTCATTTGCGCATTGGTCCTGGAAAGCATGGGCGAGGCACGAGATGCGGTGCATGGCACGGGGCGATGGGACTGCAGTAATGAGTCAGGCTCCGTACAGAATGGATGTAACGAGGCAAGAAAAGCGTCGGAATTGCTGTAATACCCGCCATACTAACCGGACCTGTCCCCGCGCGAATTCGACCTCATAATCAAGTTGAAATAACCATTGGGTGGAAGGCGATTAGGAACACGAGAGAACACTGCCAACGCTGTAAAATTCACTCATGTTGATGCGACTGGTATCGGACGTCTCCCGAATCGTTGGCAAAGTGTTGTGGACAATCTGGGGGACTACTCTGTGGGTTTACCGTAAAGTTTACAATACTCTCTCAGAATGAGCATTAGGCCTAAAGCTGACCGGGCGAGTTGGCCGTGCGGTTAGGGGCGCGCAGCTGTGAGCTCGCATCCAGGAGATAGTGGGTTCGAAACCTACTGTCGGCAGACCTGAAGATGGTATTCCGTGGTTTCCCATTTTCACACCAGGCAAATGCTGGGGCTGTACCTTAATTAAGGCCATGGCCTTTCCTGTCCCATCGTCGCCATAAGACCTAACTCTGTCGGTGCAACTAGGAATTTTTTTAAAAAAAAATCCTGGCTGGAAGTTTCCTCGCTCTACACCTGGTGAACCTACCCGGCATTATTCATATATTCCACAGCACTACACGCTCCGCACTTCCATCTGTATATTTCCATTTGTCTGATAGCTTCAGCATTCATGAGGAAAAAAATTAGTTGCAGCGACTTATTCCCCAATACCTTTTTTTTTACCGTACTGGGGGATTACGCAAATAGGATTAGGTCATTACGGGCAATCAAAGACATTTACTTTGACAATCAGGCCGCATGAGAATTGGTGTGATCATGTGATGTCAATTGAGGATGACAGGTTGCCTAGCTCTGCATTCGAGGACGAGTGGGCTCAAACTCCACCGTCGGCTGTCGTGATAAAGTTTGTTTGTGCTTTCCCTACTTCACTTCCAGGAGATGCTGGGACAGATCCTATTCATAGGCAAGAGGTGATTCCTTCCACCTCCTTATACTATTTCTATCACCGTGGTTCAGTTCATCTCCATCACCTCCTCAATTGAGGTTGGCGTCAGTAAGGGTACCCGGCCGTACAGTCATGGCATATAATTTCATCTCACCTCATCTCCGACCCCATGTCAGTAAACGGGACTAACGGGGTAGACATACATCATGGAGGGTAAGAGAAGTGAGGGAGACAAAAGTAACGACAATAAGACTCAATTTTTAACCATTTAATGATACTAAACAAAACAAGACCACAGAACTAATGTCAAACCGAAGATTGTGTCGAAATGCTTAGTTAATTCACTGAGGCTTGCAGACTGAACTCTGAAAGGAAGATTTACTGACTAGTTCAGAGAGGCACCATGTGTTAACGCTCTATGGCTATGGGGCCAAGCTCCGCATTCGGGAGACGAGTGGACTGGTAAAATACCTTACACAGTATTCGCATTAATCCGTAGTTACAGGTGTTAAGTCAGTAAGGCTTATCGAAAGACAGCTTCATACTCCATTCAAACCTCTCCTAGCAGCAAAAAAAATGTGACCTCAACTCTCAATGAGAATAATAATGTACGTGATGAGAATCATCCTGCAGAATGGATTTCGATGTACAGAAAATTTGACATGATGGTTGCTTTGCCTCCCAGCCACATATGGATATTCAGTTCATCAGAACAATATTCCTTGTGTTCATTTTCCTGTGCTAACGTGTAAAGGGAAATGAACCTTGCCGTACCGTACTGTTTGCATGACGTACTTACGCTCTGCTACATTGTAATGCATTTAAAATTAATTTTCCTTTTACTCATCAGCAGAAGAAAATGAACAGAATGAAAATTGCTCTCATGGACTGCATATCAATATGTCCTGGGAGGCGTGACCAGTCTTAAGGAATATAGTGGGTTGGAAGAGCATTGTCAGATACATTGAATTAGAATTGGGCCATCGATATATTTTTAGTAATTGCTGGCATATTTTGTGGCTACCCTGTGGTCTTGCGGATCAGAGGGCTGGTTCGAGGTCTCCTCAGCCTTGGTGATTATAACTGAGGAGCTATCTGATGATGAGGTAGAAGCCCCTGTCTAGAAAGCCAAAAATAATGGCCGAAAGGGCTCTTGGCACTAACCACGCTTCACCTCGAAATCTGAAGGCCTTCTAGTCGATTGATAGGCCAAGGCCCAACAGCGCTCTAGCGCAATGGGCACACTGTTATATCAGGTCACCATAATCTCAGTCCGACTTGTTGGCAGAATGGTCAGCGTACTGGCCTTCGGTTTAGAGGGTCCCGAGTTCGATTCCCGGCAGCGTCGGGAATTTTAACCATAATTGGTTAATTCCGCTGGCACGGGTCTGGGCGTATGTGTCGTCTTCATTATCATTTCATTCTCATCACGACACGCAGGTCGCCTACGGCAGTCAAATCAAAAGACCTGTATCTGGCCAGCCGAACTTGTTCTCTGACACTCCCGGCACTAAGAGCCATACGCCATTTCATTCCAGCATAATCTCACATTATCTGTTGTAAAAATACATTTTGAAACAAAACCTGACAAATGTGACTGAAAGTCTGAAAGTGCTGCCAATGTAAGGAATAATGTTCATCCGCAAATTCGGTAATATCAGAGCTTCCTCCGCCAAGTTCTTTCAAAAATGCAAAGCTTTCGATGCAAACATGTTAAAAATGGAGTTAATTTCACTTGTTGAGCGTAAAAAATTCACAATTCCAGAATTCGTTTCTTAACGAGTAGTACATCAATTGTATCAGTAAATTAAATTATGGGATAAAAATGTAAACATGTCAACTTATACTTTTGCGCTTATCCCGGAATTTATAGGGTCTCTTAAGTGACACTGCATTCTTTTTAACAATGTTTGGTTTTTGAGACAGGAAGCCCTTCCTGATGTATATGCTTTTTTCGGTCGTCTATACGGAAAGTCAAGAGCTGGAACTCATCTCTGGTCATGCCTCCCTAAACTGTATATAGCTTCGATCAGTAGCGTTGCAACTTCCCCTAGTGTTCTCATTTTCCCGGTCCACTTGAATATTTTATGTTGCTAATCTTAATTAGACTTCAGGACGTGCCTATAGTCATTATGACGTGCCAGGCAACGAAGGCCAAGGTCAGCAAGATGGTCGCTATCTCCTTGCTAGACACAATAGCGAGACCCCGCCCTTGCATGCTGTAATTACATCTCCGTCTCCGCATCACAGAGTAGACTGGATGTAATTTCCTCCGCTTCCAGGAATTTCATTGTCCCCGTTTAATTGGTCACTCCCAGCAATTTGATCTGTTATATAATATTTTATATCTTCATTTTTAAAAATAGAGAAGTGAAATTTGCTTATTGTAAGAGCCGCCACTGTGGGCTAGGAGGTCACAGTAGTAGTTTAGTAGTCGATTGATCAGGATTCGGTACAAAATTTCGTTAAATGCGAAATTATCTTTAATCCATGGACCATAGTAGGTAAAGAAAGTAACTATTAGAGTGAAAGACATTATGAAACAGATCAGAATGTAGGACCAAAAGAACGTAACCGGAATTCTGTGAAATTAGCAAAATAATATTGTTGTTTGGGTGATCAGTCGATAGACTGGTTTGATGCAGCCCTCCATGCTACAGAGAGAGCTGCATATCCTCGGGAGTTAATTACGACTGTAGTTTCCCGTTGCTTTCAGCCGTGTAGCAGTATCAACACGGCTAAGCCATGTTGAGTATTATTACAAGGCGATATCAATCAATCATCTAGACTGCCACCCTTGTAACTTCCGAAAGGCTGCTACCCCCCATTTCGATGAACCATTCGTTAGTCTGGTCTCTCGACAGATGGTTGCACCTGCGGCTCAGCTATCTGCTTCATTGGGACACGCAAGCCTCCCCACCATGGCAAGGTCACATGGCTCACAGGGGAGGATTAGCAAAATACTGTCCTTAGAGAAAGAAAGTAAGAAAGAAAGAAAGACTTACGAATGGAGAATTAAGAGGTATATGCTGGTGGCTAATCTGTATCCATAAGAATAGGGGTCTAAGAGAGAAAAATGATGGAAAATGCAGTTTATTATGTGAAGAATTAGAGTTTTAGGCACATTTGTTGAGAGTATGTGGGGAAACAGACTCGCTTAGGATTAAATACCTAGGTTGTGATTGCAAAGGAAAAATAGAAAGAAAGAAAAGTGATTATTAATTTGCAAACAATTAGGAGAGTAAAATTTTTCGGAATAGTAAAAAATATGTGGCAAGGATAAAACAAAGCAAGTACGAAGTCGCCTTTGATATTATGGTTGTATTGTTGTTGCCGTTGTTATTTTCCTTAGGTAACCAAATATATGTCAAAATGCATTCTAATTTGCTTAGCTACAATAGATGAAATATTCCTTCCTCAGCTGCTGGAGTTCCGTAACTGTAGGCTGAGAGCATTCATTCACCCATTCATTCCATATTGAGGGCTCTCTCCCCAGTTGGTGGCTATCCGTAACGGCGAGAGATAAGGGTTTATTCATTCATGGATGGATGAATACAATATAATCATGCAATTCATTCATTCAATTAATTCATGACGTATATTGTAAGCTTAGGAAAACTCTGTTCAGACTCGTGATATAAATAAATACTTGCACTAATACAAGTCTATAAAGGAAAGATACATGATGTCCTAGACTCTACAACACTCTTAACGTCTAGGACAAAAATAAATAAAACGGTAAGAACTATAATTTAGCGATTGGGTGTAAACAGTGATTAGGCGTAATCGTAATGTTAATGTAGTAATAGATAAATTAACAGTAATAAGACAATCATGCATGTATCGAAAATAATTCGGAATGAAATAAATGATTACTTTCTCCTCAGTTCCTGGCAATCAGAAACTAGGTGATAGAAGTCTTCTCTATTGCGTAAAGATATAAGGTGAAGTGAGAAAACGGTTTTAATATTCCGAATTAATAAAATAAATTGTTGTTATGAATGAAGAACGAAAATGAATTGAACTTAAATTACTCGCGAAATTACTTGTAAATTTTACGTTTGCTTTCATTTCAGTTTAAGTACTTATTTCCGTTTAATTGCCGTCAATGATGTATTTCTGTTTATTGGCACACAAGATTACACATTTTTGTTTACTGTACCTGTGACGTCATTCACATACTGTAGGATAAACCTAGAAGACGGTAAAGAAGACTATTGACCAATCAGATGGCTTGTAAAAATTGTAGGGGCGTGGTCAGGGTGACGACTTTATTGTTGGCTTTCTTACCAAGATCCACTGTATCTCATAACTAAGGCGGAGATTCCTATTGTAACTACAGATTCCGTTCTTTTGCATGTAGAAGGCTGAAAATGGAAAACGTTGGCGAGTTATGGTTCTGAGATGGTTATACATCGATGACCTAATTAGAAAACCTCGTACCACCCAATGGTCTTCCTATCCATTATTTCCGATAAAACTGGTCACGCCTCCAGCTACATATGTATATGTAGTCCATCAGAACAATTTCCATTGTGTTCCTTTTCCTATGCTAAGGTGTACAGGAAAATGAAACTTTAATACATTAGGAGAGCGTAAATACTTCACGCAAACATAAATTCCTAAGGTACGATACGGCAATGTTCATTTTCCTAGTACCTCGCCCATCCATTATTTCCCCTAAGACTGGCTACGCCTTCCAGCCACACTTGGGTATGCAGTCCATCAAAACAATGTTCGTTGGGTTTATTTTCCTACAAAAGACCAAACCAAACCCCATGACACTACAGCCCTTGAAGGGCCTTGGCCTACAAAGCGACCGCTGTTCAGCCCAAAGGCCTGCAGTTTACGAGGTGTCTTTTGATCAGCACGATGAGTCATCTCGGCCGTTGTTCTTGGCTTCCTAGACCGGGGCCGCTATCTTACCGTCTGATAGCTCCTCAATTCTAATCACGTAGGCTGAGTGGACCTCGAACCAGCCCTCAGATCCAGGTAAAAATCCCTGACCTTGCCGGGAATCGTACCCGGGGCCTCCGGGTAAGAGGCAGGCACACTACCCCTACATCATGGGGCCGGATTATTTTTCTATGCTTACAAGTAAAGGAAAATGAACCTTATAAATATATACTCTAGGAGTTAGTAAATACGTCACTCAAACATACTTTCCTATAGTACTGTAGGGTAAGGTTCATTTTCCTTCACACATCGGCATAGGAAAAAAGAACGCAACCAACATTGTTCTGATGGACTGCATATCCATGTGTGGCTGGAAGGCGTAACCAGTCTTAAGGGAAGTAATGGATAGGAAGAACTTTGTGAGATACGAGGTATTCAAACTAGGCCATCGATGTGTGGCTGGGAGGCGTGACCAATCTTAAGAGAAATAATGGATGGTATGAGCATTCGGAGATACGAGGTTTTCTAACTACGCCATCGACATGTCTTTCATTTTGCATATTTGTAGCCTACATATTCATAGTAATATTACATATATTTTTTTACATGTTATGTGAAGAATGTACCATTTTCATACATATCTAGGTAACTATTCAAAAAATGTACATTGTCAACTAGTATAATTTTCAGTCTTCTTCTTCTTATCCTTTTTATGACGGCCTAGGATCACTTTAGTCAGTCTATCGTTCAGGTCTCTTTGAAGGGATTGTTCGGGATTTGCGGTCCTCCAAGTACTTCTTCAGACGCTCCGATCTTCGTGCCCTGTCCTCAGTTGAAAATGTGCGTGCTGTTGGTTTGTTTCGCGTAAGGTGAGACTTTCCTAACTGTCTGACTAAGTTTTGAAACATATATAAATCTGGATTTAACTTGAAAAATCTGAACATCTGCATTTAACATGAAAATTATGAAAATTAACATTCGTTAAATAAAATACATAATCGTCGAACCCTGGACTCACACTTACTTCTTACCTGCTATTTACACATACGTTATTTGAAGGGCGCCAGCTACCACTCAGTGCAGCAATAATAGAATGAGAATCTTGACACTCTCTAGGGGGTGGGGTAATAAGCTTACTTTTGACAACATACCATATAAGTTCTGCGAAAAGGAGATTGGCGTTCGGTTTCCCCATTAATTTTGAGGTTAAGATATTTTACTGTCATTGAAATAAAACTATGAATTCGTTTGACAGAACAAAATATATTCTTTAAATAATATATAAAAATAGTGAGTCTTGTTGCGACAAAACAGATGAGAATATGAATTATGACATTGCAACTGAAAGAAACTAGGCATGAATTTGAATTCTTCTTGACCGGACATTTAACAATTTATACGAAATATTTCCCTCACTGATTCACTTGACTGTACCTTCAACACTTTGAGTGTAATTACGACGTAATCCCTTGATCTGGTGTTTACTGTAGATGTGTCACACCTAACTTAGTGATACATCCTTGTGACTGCTTCTTCTCCATATCATCTGACTTCTTTGTAAGTCAGTATGGTATTACCTCATAGCAGGTGGTATCCCTCTCTGACTCCATGGTAAGCCCTTGCGTCCGTGTCTTCAACTAAGTGACGGACTAACTGTGGCCTCACTCTCTCAATGACCAATAATTAATGGCTCACTGAGTCTTCTCCATCTCTCGTTCACAGTCGTTGACTGACCGACTGAGGCCTCTTCATCTCGTAGACTTCTTCACTGTTCAGCTTCCGTTTAACTAATGACTGACGCTACAATATGCATCCACCTTTTATAGACGTTGGTTGACACAGCTACGTAATGTCTAGAAATAACAATGACATACTCCCACAACGCCGCAAACTGTTGCATGTACTGGTGAAATCCCCTGGGGCGGCTGAGTCTCTGAGCGCATTGCTAAAAGCTCACGATGACGTAGCCATGACGTAGCAATGACTTGGCAGAATCGCCAGCATTATTGCACAATGTAACGATGCCATATCCAACATCTGATATATAACAATTCTCACTGTACATGTATTGAGTGTTATTTTACACACACGTATATATGCATATATCTAAGTACAATCCTGCAAGCGACAAGCATTGCAAAATTGAATTGAATAAGAATTATAACAAAATAATAGTAATCTCACAGATAAAATAATAATAATACGGACATAATAATAATAATAATAATAATAATAATAATAATAATAATAATAATAATACAGATATTATCTTGTAACGGGATTTTAACCGTTACAAAGGGTAAAGCGGAGATTTGTATTCTTGAGTTTTGTAATTTTCAGTCTATAGTAAAATAATTGGCGATTTTCATCTCATATAATATTTCAACTGCTAAAGTTGGCTTTAGCATTCCTCCAAAATTGTGAATTCCAACCCTTTTTCTGTGAAATATAGTAGGTCCGAGTGCCTCATACGCATACGACAGCACTAATTCTTTCTCAGAATCTGGGATGGCTAGGTGCCTTTCATTGGTCAGAGTTTCTAACAAACACCATGCAATCATGAAATGAAATGTAAGTTATTCAAGTTCTCTATTTGTTTGCAAGAGCATTAATGGCGAACCAGAAGAGCCCCCGGATCATATTTCACCCAAATAGTTTTATCTTTCAAAATATGCATCGATGACTTCCTGAACGACGCTTTCAGGCAACAAGAGAAATATATTGTCTCCTCGCCAAAACATCAAAGTGCAAAACATGCAGAAGTACTATGCTCATCGCGGTACAGAAGTTGCCGTACTATTTGCGTTACTTAATAGGGGTTTAAAGACAGATCCAACATAAAATTTATTCCGTAACGTATTTTTGTTTCATTTTCAGGGCATGAGAGCAACAGGAAATTAGCTACAACAATCAATTAGTAATATACTCCGCGATTTACAGTGCATAACATTATTTTTGAATACCTGAAGTATTTAAGTTATGCCTTTAATTTTATTTTTTAATAAGACAAAATTAAAACATAGACCATATGAATGGTCTAAATCAACAAAAATGACGTGGTCATAAGGTCATAAAATATGGAGTTACTTAAAACAGTTTTATTCTCTCGTGTTTAACCGTGAGTCATAATAAAAGGAATATACGAACATTTTTGTAAATTTAGTGCTTTACATACTTTATCTATTTAATAACATATCGTCCATTAAGAAACAATACCGCGTATCTGACAATGCTGTTCTTGTCCAATATTTTCCTTAAGTCTGGTCACGCCCCTGGGCCACACATGGATATGCAGTTCATCAGAACCATTTTCGTTGAGTTCATTTTTCTATGCGTTCGTGTAGAGGTAAATGAACCTTAAATACACCATACTCTAGGAGGGGCTTATGTCACGCAAGCATGCATTCGTACAGTACGGTACAGTAAGGTCCATTTTCCTTTACACACACGCATAGGAAAATGAACTCAACGAAAATTGTTCTGATGGACTGTATATCAATATGTGACTGGGAGGCGTGACCGGTCTTAAGGAACATGAGTGGTGTTGTTTTTTATTAAGGGACGAAATGTCACTGATATTTACTACATTTTTATGTATTTTGTACTTTGATATTACATAAACATTCCGGAACCTGCTCATAACAGATTCATCCTCAAATTAGTTTCATGACGCTGAGAGAACCCCGTACCTGATCTGAATTCTTAATATCCATGGACTATACAGGAATTGAAATAGGCTCCTTCAGGTAAGAGGCAGAATTTTCTACCACAGGCTGGCTCAAATATACGGTAAGGTCTTCTATTTTCCGAGACATAACTAACAAACTAAAGTTAGCTCTGTACCCAGCAGCTTTTATTTCAAAGATTTAACCTGATGCCCATTTCTTGTGAAAGCAAAGTAAATCCTGGGGCCATGTATATCCGCTGGAGTGGAAGACTCGTTTCCTTTTATCACGATCGGATGCACGTCTCGCAGATGAACGAAGCGGTAGAGAATACCCTGCCATTCTTTGTTAGGCAATCAAATGAAGAGAACACTTCAATATTGGTCAATTTGTTTTAGAGATGGAGACATCACCAAGATCAAATACACCATTTTTGTAAGAATATACAAAAGTATTCGAATTCCTCCGAATGAAGAAGATTGATGTTGTTGTTGCTTTATGAAGGTGGCTTGGGACGTCTTGATCAACAGACCCATATTGTAACCTATAGTTCGAACTGTTAACTTCGGACGCTTCTCGCTGCCAGACTGATTTCAACGCAAGGCATGGCTATGAGGCTGCCAGTCACGGCTATGGATTCTACGCACTGGCCATACGTGATTGGTGGTCTCAAGGCCGTGCCGTGCGTTCCTACCAGCGTTGTGTTTGGAAGCGCCCAAAGTTTCACCTTTTGTACTATAGTAACATTTCGACGGCTTTCTTTTAAAACCTCGTATGTTCCAATGCTCCGATTACCCACTATATTCCTTATGACTGGTCACGCCTCCTAGCCAAATATTTATATACAGTCCATCAGAATAATTTTCCTAAGGTAATGTGTAAAGTAAAATGGAGCTTACCATACCGTATTGCACGGATGTTGTTTGCATGGCGAAATTAAGCACTACTTCAGTATCATGCATTTAACGTTAATTTTACTTTACACATCAACATAGGAAAATGAACACAACGAAAATTATTCTGATGGACTGAATATAAATATGTATAGGTATATAGGTATATAATTGTTAGGAAGAGCATTGGGAGACACGAGGTTTTAAAAGAAAGTCATCGATATATCTGAATGATTTCCGAATCAACAAGTGCATTCCTTTATATCGGGGGCAAGAACTGGGAAAGAAAGGAGAATGATCTACAATATATTGTCATTGCGCCTGCGAAAACCGCTATATGATAATATTGTGGGAGAAATAATAACCCGCAGCACATATATCAAAAGAGCGAGAATTCTTGGAAAATACTCGCACAATGTTGAACCATAGATGACAGAACTTACGGGCTAAAGTTCTAAACTGAAATATTTCACGTAGCGGTTTTCGCAGGAGCAAATATGATGTGTTAAGTACCACAACGCACTCACGCCGAGCTGAAGTAGGAAACCATGAAATTGCACTTTTAGCTTGACCGAGAGTAGAACTGTAACCCGCTTTTTTATTCATCGATGTTCCTTTAGGGTGAGCAATTCCGTGCCCATTTTATCAAACTAGACCAGTAGCATAGGCGGGAGTCGTTCTTGGGCGAGCTGCGCAAGAAGCTTCCACTCTAACCCCAACACAAATCTGGGAGAATTGAGAGCTTCCTTGATCAGAAAACAGCTGCTGGTATTCAGATCTGAGATGATCCCGAAATCAGTTACAGTTATCGTCAATTGCAAAATATATCATTTTCATTCATCAGACACTAAAGAAATTCATTTATCAGATAACGATGAAACAGACCAAGAAAGTGTACTTCTACAGTCTATGAAACAATGTCTTCACAAACCTGCACACTTGCGCATGAATAATTAAGGTACATTACATTTAAATAAATAATTCTATTTATAATTTGTATATGTTTAATGGTTCAAGGTGTGGGTTACTGTAGTCCTACTTCATGAACCATGGATAAGAGTGAATGGTCTAGTAAGTTTCTTCAGAGTCGCGATACCATTCGCTATACGTCAGGAGTGGACATCTCGGACATATTCTGAGCCATGGCTCTCCTTTTGATCAGGCGGCTAGGACTATTCAATCCGCCGGTGGTCCGTAACCCGTTAGACGAAGGATTCTCACTGGGACTATGTGTATGTAAGATAGCATCCTGCTTCACAGAATTTTTACCGAGCACGTTCAGAACTTTCTTCTTTACAACTTGCTTTACGTCGCAGGGACACAGATAGGCCTTATGACGACGATGGGAAAGGAAATACTTATAAATGGGAAGCAATCGGCTGTGGCCTTATTTAAGGTACAGCCCCAGCATTCGCCTGGTGTGAAAATTTCAAACAACAGAAAACTATCTTCAAGGCTGCCGACAGTGGGGCCGAACCCACTATCACCCGGATGCAAGCTCACGGCTGCTCACCCCTAACACTATGTCCAAGTCTAACGGTCAGAACTTCTTAAGCAACCCTCGGGCTTAAGTCGTTCTTCCATTTATAAGGTAAGGGGCTCCTAGAAAACAATGGAATTCGATGGGAGCCGTCAATAATAATGGGTCTTCAGGAAGAAATAGAACTGGCTGCGGCAGCAAAGAGGATGCCTGTGGATGTGTTAGGAGCTAATGATGTTCGGGTAAGGGGATATAACGAAGAAGAGATATGCGGTTATATCATAATCTTAACAGACGTTTAAAAGGGAAGTGTAGTGACTGGTGTAGGCCTGTGCATACAAATAGTATCTTTTTTTGCTAGGGGCTTTACGTCGCACCGACACAGATAGGTCTTATGGCGACGATGGGATAGGAAAGGCCTAAGAGTTGGAAGGAAGCGCCGTGGCCTTACTTAAGGTACATCCCCAGCATTTGCCTGGTGTGAAAATGGGAAACCACGGAAAACCATTTTCAGGGCTGCCGATAGTGGGATTCGAACCTACTATCTCCCGGATGCAAGCTCACAGCCGCGCGCCTCTACACGCACGGCCAACTCGCCCGGTAATGGTATATATTAGGCATTTAAATGAGCGAATGATGCCGGGAGTTTCAACAGTCGAGGGAATTAGGACGAGAATTGTCTCAACCTATCCACCTTGTGAGGGTGCAAATCAGGGTGAAGTTGACGAGGTTTTTAACCCTCTACTGCATACTGTTGCCTTTTGGCAACAAATAACTTTTCACCTGTATAAAAGGATAAATATTGTAGACAGAGGTAGTTTTACGGCACACCTACAACAGTACAATCAATTAAACACATATTCCTTCTCTGGCTCAACCTGAAAGACATTACCGACCTACGGTTCTGCAAGTTGTACTTGCGCCTTGCAGTACGTACCCATCGCCACTAGGTAGTAATGTTCGGTCTTTGAATGTTAAAAGCTTAGCGTAAAATCGTGAAAAATCGTATATATATTCAACTATGGCAATCCACATCACATATGAGTGTTAAGCTATTAGCCCCAGTTAAGAATTGCTGGTACATCTAATACACTGAACGTATCTTGAACATTAAAGCTTGAAATTTTCTTCACCAAACGAAAACGAAAAATAATTCATGCAGTAGAGGGTTAAACCGCTGCGTGACATTATAGTCAGAGTCAACAGCAAGGATAAGATAGTGTTAATGGGCGATTACGGTTGGAGAGCTGAAATTAGAACTGGAGGATATAAGATAGTAATGGGTAAATGAGAGGAAATATGGAAGCTAATGGGAAAGGGCAGTGGTTACCGGACTTGTGTGCTGGTATGGGAATATCAGTTACAAATATATTCATCAAACTTAAGGCTATTATCCGTTACAAATGGGAGGGCATGGGCACCAGATCCATAACAATCTATATCAAAACCGACATTTAATTCAGGAAAACTGATAGGAATGTGTGGATATTCCTGGGATTTTTATGATACAGACCACTATCTGTAGTGAACTAAGAATCTCTAGGTCTGGGAAAGGTAAAGTAAACTTTATCTGCAGACGACTAAGGGTAGAATATCTCCAGGACGAGGAAATTAGAGAGACGTACATGGATATGATTAGTGAAAACTTCTAAATGATTGACAGTATGCAGGTTCAGGATAAAGAAAGGGAATATGTGGCAACAGGGATGCGCTAGCAGAAAGAGCAGAGAACTCCTGGGAATAACTGTGTGTAAAGATGACAAAAAGCGAAAATCTTGTAAACATAAAATAAGGCGTATCAGAAATGGCTCCAAACAAGGACTGATGCGGGCAGAGAATTTTACGTGTATAAAAAAAAAAAAACAGAGAAAAATAAATAATTGTTGAATGCAGGAAGAAATCATGGGAATATTTCGGTAATATCCCGGAAAGGTCCGCCTCTGTGGTGTAGTGGTTAGCGTGATTAGCTGCCACCCCCGGAGGCCCGGGTTCGATTCCCGGCTCTGCCACGAAATTTGAAAAGTGGTACGAGGGCTGGAACGGGGTCCACTCAGCCTCGGGAGGTCAACTGAGTAGAGGTGGGTTCGATTCCCACCTCAGCCATCCTCGAAGTGGTTTTCCGTGGTTTCCCACTTCTCCTCCAGGCGAATGCCGGGATGGTACCTAACTTAAGGCCACGGCCGCTTCCTTCCCTCTTCCTTGCCTATCCCTTCCAATCTTCCCATCCCTCCACAAGGCCCCTGTTCAGCATAGCAGGTGAGGCCGCCTGGGCGAGGTACTGGTCATACTCCCCAGTTGTATCCCCCGACCAAGAGTCTGACGCTCCAGGACACTGCCCTTGAGGCGGTAGAGGTGGGATCCCTCGCTGAGTCCGAGGGAAAAACCGAACCTGGAGGGTAAACAGATGATGATGATGATAAATATCCCGGAAAGGCTTGTTCAGACGGCAGGGAAACCTTTCCGGAGAGTAAGAGAATAATACAAAAGGAGATAAATAGGAAATGAATAGTATTTTGGGTAAATAAGGTGAACTAATAATACATCCAAGGGACTCACTAGAAAGTTGAAAGGATTAATTTGAAAATATTCTAAAGGTAAAAGGTAACATCAGAGCTCATGGGGAGGAGAACAATGATTTTCGTGAAATTACGCTTGTAAAAAACAGCTGGAAGAGATTTCATTTGGCCTGAAATGACGAAATATTACGGTCAGGCAGGGATTGAATGGCTTCAGAGATTAACACGATTAGCATGAAATGTTGGGAGGTACATTCTGATCGGTTGAAAGCAGTAATTGCTCCAGTCTTTGAGCAAGGAAACTGGAGATATTTCGTTGATCAGTATACAAGGCAAGGTATTTACTGGTATTTCAAAAGAAAGGGTGCGATCAGTGTTTGAGAGTAAGTTGGATGAAAACCAGTGTGGTTTCAGACCTCAGAGGGGCCGTCACTATCAGATTTTCAGTAAGCTCCAGACGAAAGAAACTATATTTTCACGGGTCTGTTTTCAGACCAGCCTTGCGGTATGGCAGCGAAAGCTTGGTAGAATCGGGATATCTTATTCACACAGGATGCAATAAAAGAAATTAAGAAGCAAACACGAAAGGTTAACGCGTACATATATGCGGACGACATGGCTATTGCGTCTGAGAGTAAAGAGGAACTACAAGTTGCCATGGACTTAATTGTGGAATGGGCAGAAGATAATAAAATGGACCTTAATGCAAACAAAACAGAATTGGTTGTTTTTAGGAGGGGAGGAAAATTATCTAGAGACGATTACATCCTGTGTAAAGGACAAAAATTACGAATTAGTAACCAGTACAAATATCTAGGGATCACAATACAGGTAACAGGAACAACATTCACAATACACCTAAAGGAGAGAATCATCGCAGCTATACGAAGCATTAGTGATATTAAACATCTTCCACAGCTATCTTTGGAGACAGCCATGGCTCTGTTTAATACGAAAGTTGTTCCAACAGCCATATATGGTCTAGAGCTAATATGGGAACACCTCTCAAAAAGACAACTGCAAGAGCTGGAAAGTTTGAAGGCTAGATTCTTGAAGAGAGTTTTATGCGTTTCTAAATATACATTATCAAGGCTAGTATACGTTCTGGCAAAGGAGACGTACTTCATTGAAGACATAAGACTAAGATTGTTACTCTCGGCGACAAGGAGTTACAGAGAGCTGCTACAAGAACTGCAAGCAAAGAGGGCTATGATATGGGACGAGTTTTACTCAACTGATGCGATGTTAAACAGGGACTGGACGCGTGGTGGATATGACCTGAGGCATACAGTGACCAGGTTTGCCGTACACGGGTTCCACCATAAGGTGTGCAGAACCATGGAATTTCACAAGTCAGGACCGGGTTGCGTATGTGTCTTCTGTGACCAACGATGCGGCATATACCATGCTATCGAATGTGTCCATAGAAAAGGAAGCTTGACACAACTGTGTAAATAACTGATCATGTTTTGCAAGCATTGACTGCATATTATCACTATTAGTGATATACATCTAAGTTATTTAAGTGTATATATCATGACCATTTGGTTGCAATACTATTATTATTATTCATAAGTTATATTTAACAGACATGAAAGTAAGGATAAAGATAGCTGGTACAAGCAGATGGAAATGATAGCATGAGGGTACTCGGGCCGAGGAGATAAAGGTAAAGTTAGGAACTAACTCAATTGATGAAGCGGTAAAGATTTACCGGCTTCGGTGGTGAGGTCATATGAGGCGAATAGAGGAGGACGAGGTTCCTAGGGGTACAATGGACTTCGTCATGGAGGGTAAGAGAAGTAGAGGGGAACCAAGATAACGATAGTTAGACTCAGATTTAATGATTTGAAGATAAGACGTATGTAATTAAATGAGGCCACAGGACTAGTAACAATTAAAGGATTGTGGAGGCGTTCAGTATATTCTCAGTGTCATGCAATCTGAACGCCGAAATGCATAAGAGTTTATATCCGAGATGTTTGTATGTATGTATGTATGTATGTCTATATGTATGTATGCAAGTATATATGTATTTTGTAAATTTTGAGGGAATTCCTGATCATTTAACTAAGTAATATTAAATTAAAATCAGTATATCAAATTATTTTCCACAAATTTCTCGTGAATTCCAATGTAATGGACACTGGACCAGTATTTGCTAAGTAAATACGCCAAAGTAGAATTGGATGATTAGAATTCATTCCAAATTGAAAAGAATCCAGGAACAAAAAAGAAACATCTTGCAAGATGCTTTACGAAAAAGTAAAAATTCCAGCCAAATGGTCCCTACCATTACCTTATAGAACAGGACTAAAATATCTGCATGTTCGAACCCAACATTCACTAAATTCGGAATGGTAGTAACATAGATTTTTAAACTGCCTCGTAACCTGAACTGGACCTAAATTGTAGAAAATAATTAACAAGGTTAAGATAATTGACGTATCTCGCTGACATATTGTCCCTTAAGAAAAAATACCGCGTGTCTGACAATGCTATTCCTATCGTAGGTTATGATCTTTCTTGCAGTACTGTAACGGGCCTGACCCGATCGCGTCACATATATATTATTATCTATATAAACTAAGAGTTTTGTCTGTACATTGCTCAGAATTTAAAAAGGATGGTATTTCTGTATCAGTCGTGCACACAGTAACAAGGAAATGCATTTTTAATTTTCCGTAATTTCTGTCTATCTGTATGTATGTATGTATGTATGTATGTATGTATGTATGTACACGCATCACGAGAAAACGGCTGAAGAGAATTTAATAAAAATCGGTATACAAAGTCGGGGAATAAGTCGCTACAATCTAGGCCATAAATAATTTTATTGACGCAGAGTGAAATGGTAGTTTAGGGGTAGGCCTAACATTTATTTCTCAAATATTTATGTTATTACTGATGGTATCTTAATAAAAATCGGTAGGCAAAGCCGAGAGATACGTTGCTACAATCTAGGCTATAAATAATTGTATTCACACTGAGAACATTGGAGTTTACGGGAAGGCCTAAAATGTAATTCTCAAATATTTATATTATTAGTGGTCCTATCTTAAGGAAAATCCGTATGCAATGTCGGGAAGTAAGCCGCTATTTTCTAGGCCATAAGTAATTTTATTCACGCTAAGTGAAATGGTAGTTTAGGGGAAGCCAAAAATTTAATTCTCGAATATTTATGTTGTAATTGGTCTATTGATAAATACTACATAACTAAAGTTATGCAATATTAAATTTCCGATCATTAATGTCTTATACATTGTTATCGTACCGGCTATGATCACAGAGATATTCATGAACTTGAATTTTTGTTACTAAGTCTATATCAGTGCTGGGTAACAAGAAGATTGGTAAACAGAATTTAATGAATATCGGTATGTAAAGTCGGAGAATACTGAACTACAGTCTACGCTATAAATAGTTTTTAAGACGCCCTAATATCACAGAATCGAAAGAAAACTAAATGTGAAGGCCTACAATATAGAAAGCTCATAAAATTGATCAACAATAAGATTGTATTGACCATTGCTTCTTGTGATGTGCTTTCTGTCTTCTGTTGCCACTCATCTCCGATAGATAGGATTACTGCTACGTACCGTATATTTTAAAAAAATTTCTTTACGTCGCACCGAAACACATAGGTCTTATGGCGACGATGGGATCGGAAAGGGCTAAGAGTGTGAAGGAAGCGCCCTTTGCCTTAATTAAGGTACAGCCCCAGTATTTGCCTGGTACGAAAAAGGGAAATTACTGAATGCCATCTTGTGAGTTGCCGTCAGTGGGGTTCGAATCCACTATCTTCCGGTTGCAAGCTCACAGCTGAGTGCCCGTAAGCACACGCCAACTCGCCCGGTCGTACCGAGTGTAACAGCCTGCCTGAATATTGGCGGGAAGTAGCTGGGGAGTTAGATAAGTTTCATCTTTAGCATGCCATTCCTCTGGTTCATAAATTTTCTGGTACGTAACACACTGGTTCATCATAGCATTCGAGCTATTCAATCCCTACTCTGAGGCACTGCTTGGAATGAGCAGTGTGCACATTTAACGGAATAAGGCCAGAGGAGTGTTCACTGCTGTCTGCGGCCTGGTCATTCCAGCTCTGGACTCTGGACTTTGGACTGTTAGATCGGCACTGTAGTACTGTTCGTTAAAAGCGAGAAAATGTGCAGTTTTTCGTTTGATCGAGTGTTTAATATGATAACATTGCTTTTAATCGCTACATTCCTACTGACGTTTTTGTAATGACCTATGTTGACTTCAGTTAGAAAACCACAAAGTCAGTCTTTCTGAGAATACCGTAGCGAAGCACGGGTACATCAGCTAGTTATTCTAATAATTAAAGTGCACGGTAGGGAATCACCCTCTCGGGGTGGGGGGGGGGTGATCCCCTTCGCTGCCCTCTCGCGGCTAACTCCCGTGCTGCCTCACACACATGCGAGCAACCCCGTGCCTATAAAAGCCGGGGTCTGAGGCACCTCGGGGACAGTTGGTCGTCAGGGGGGACAGCAACTATTCCTGTCCAGTATTTTCCTTAAGTCTGGTCATGCCCTCGGGCCATATATTTCATTGATCAGAACAATATTCGTTGAGTTCATTTTTCTATGGGCCTATATAAACGAAAATGATCCTTAAATACATCATGTTCTAGGAGGGAGGTTTTCATGCAAACATACATTCCTAACTTACGGTACACTAAGGTTCATTTTCCTTTACAGACGCGCATAGGAAAATGAACTCAACGAAAATTGTTCTGATGGACTTCATATCCATATGTGGCTGAGGGGCGTGACCAGTCGTAAGGAACATAATGGATAGAAGAACATTGTCAGCTACGCGGTGTTGTTCCTTAAGGGACGATATGCACAATGTCGACTAACATATTCATGGCTGTAGGCTATTTTGGTCTTTATCACGTGTTGGCATCCGAAGTTAATTGCTAAATCACATTTTTAGGCTATTTGTTTTACGTCGCACCGACACAGATAGGTCTTGTGGCGACGATGGGATAGGAAAGGCCTAGGAATGGGAAGGAAGCCGCCATGGCTTTAATTAAGGTACAGCCCCAGCATTTACCTGGTGTGAAAATGGGAATCCACGGAAAACCATCTTCAGGGCTGCCGACAGTGGGGTTCGAACCCACTATCTCCGGGATGCAAGCTCACACCTGCGCGCTCCTAACCGAACGGTCAACTCTCCCGGTAACTAAATTACAACTGGGCAACACTGACATATTTAGGTTCTTAATAAATGTTCTTATCAGATATATTTAAGGCAACGCAATCTATTCATATTTGATGACAGTCAGTTTGTGAATCATGGGAGAGACTCTAGTCAGACAAAGTTGTGATGTTCGTAGTGGAATCTGGCTTAACTCATGCACAATACCATTACCGATGTCACTTGCAAGTAATTGGATTTCTAATTTAAACTACTTTCAGATACCTTATTTATTTCTTGCAATATAGTAGAAATTCTTTCCTACGTGATGGAAATCTATTTGTCTCCGAACCTACCTTATGAGTGAGAAATGTAGGTAAATAGATGAATATTTAATTCAGGTTAAATAACCGTTAAATAATTTCGCCCTTTGTCACACATCAGCAGATCGATGGTGTTCTTTTAAATCCTCGTATCCCACAATGGTCTTCTTTCTCATTGTATACCTTAAGACTTGTCACGGCTCCCAGCCATATATTTATATGCAGTCCGTCAGAATACTTTTCGTTGTGTTCATTTTCCTATGCTAATGTGTACACGAAATTGGACCTTTTCATGCCGTATTACAGGGATGTCCTTTGCTGGCAAATTTATGCACTCGCACAGTATAATGTATTTAAGGTTCATTTTCCTTTACACATTAGCATAAGGAAAATAAACACGACGAAAATTATTCTGACCGACTGCATATAAAGCTATATGAATCTTCGGAAAATAAAAAGAACTATTCTACCATTCTAGGAGTAAGGCTCATCTTTAAAGAGTATAGGCAACTTGATAATTTACGAGGGTATTGATCTAGAAAGGGTGACGCAGACGTTGATTCAGAATTATTTGATAAGATAATCAGCTATCTGGGAAACGATGCGGAAAGGAACGTGATTGTAACAGGTGATCTCAATTTCCCAGATTTCAATTTGTAAGTTAACGCGAACGAGAGGTAGCATGACCAACAAATGATAAATATGTTAATCTGGAAAGGACAGATGAATATATTTGTAAGTGATGGAACCGACTAGACGGAACAACATTCTGGACGTGGTCTTCATACAACCAGATGAGCTATAAAGCGAAACTGTAGTAATAGATGGTACTAATGAGCACGAAGCTTTTTCTGTCGTAGTTTAAAATAAATTAGAAAGGAAGGTCGTAAAAGTAGGACTATTATGCAGTACTATATGGCTGATAACACAACCATGATTGAGTTTAAGGAAAGTAATTATGATCACTGGAAAACGTTCAATAAAAATGTAAACAAACTCTGAGATGGGTTTAAATAAATTTTTAAGGAATGTTAAACATGTATGTACGTTTTAAGATTATAAGGAATGGTAAAGTCCCGCTCTATTATAATCGAGAAGTAAAGAGACTAACAAGGAGCTACAGACTGGAAAGAAATAGAGTTAGAAGTGTTTCTGGAATTAAGGAGAAATTGCAGAAACGTACCAGGAAATTGAATCTAACATAAAAGTCAGCTAAGGATAACATGAAGGCAAGCATAATTGGCAGTCACACAAGTTATAGTGAAAATGAAAGGGTATTTTTAGGGACTTTAAGGCAGAAAGAGGTTCGAAGTGGGGCATTCCAGGAATTATAATGAGGTAGGGGAGTGTGTATACAAGGCTGTACAGAAAGAAGAAGTATTCAGTCAGCAGTATGTAAATATTGTTGATTACAAGAAGGAGATTGCAGGCTAAGAGCTCCATTCAGAATCAAAATTCAGGACAGGTGTCGGTGAGAAATCGGTACGAGTCACTGCAGGTAGAACAACCGGGGGAAGATGAGGAACAGGGAACTATTGTCGAGAAGTTTGGAAGTAGGAGAAAGGGAAGAGGTAGGAAAGGGAAATGTGGAGTAGTGGATAGGAAAAGACACGTGGAACAGGGTCATGGAATGGAGAAAAGGGAGGAGGAAGTAGCTTCTGCAGCTGTCAGCAAATATAGGACTGACCAGGAGGGGAGGGGATCAAATGAGGTGGGTAGGGTTGAGGCTCTGGTCATGGGGGATTCTATCGTTAGACATGTCGGGAAAATGTGTGGAGGAAAGGGTACCAGGGTAGAGTGTTATCCAGGAATTAGGTTAAGACAGATGTTGAAGAAAGTAGAAGAGAAGAAGGAGGGAAAGGAGAAAGTGGTAGTGTTTCACGTTGGTACTAACAACTTAAGACAAGCAGGTATAAGTACCAACATAGTTGGGGATGTATGGGATCTGGTAAATGCAGCACGGATGAAGTTTAAGGAAGCGGAGATTGTTACCAATGGAATACTATGCTGGAGGGATACTGACTGGAGGGTGATTGGGGATTTAAATGAAACTATGGAGTGGGTATGTGGAAAACTGGGAGTGAAATTTCTAGATCCTAATGGGTGGGTAGGAGATGGGGATCTGCACTCAGATGGCCTTCACTTAAACCGCAGGAAATTTGTTTAGAAGCGTTATAGGGAGGTACATTCAGGGAAACAGGATGAGCTAGGCAGCGGTGTTAAGGGAAAAGGGAACTGGAAATCAAGTAGGGATGACATAAAACTGTTAATGCTCAACTGTAGAAGTATTGTAAACAAAGGAATAGAATTAAGTAATTTAATAGATATATACTTACCAGATATTGTAATAGGAGTTGAATCATAGCTAAGAAATGATATAATGGATGCAGAAATTTTCTCACGGAACTGGAGGGTGTATCGTAGAGATAGGATAGGAAAGGTAGGAGGGGGACTATTTATTCTCATGAAAAAATAATTTGTAAGCTACGAAAAAGTTAAAGATGACAAGCACGAAATTCTAGGGGTAAGGCTCATTTCTAAAGATAATAGGCAACAAGATGTCTTTGGAGTGTACAGACCAGGAAAGGGTAGCGCAGATGCCGATTCAGAGTTATTTGATAAGATAATCAACTATGTGGGAAACGATAAGGAAAGGAACGTGATCGTAGCGGGTGATCTCAATTTACGAAATGTCAATTGGGAAGGTAATGCGAACGACAGGAAGCATGACCAACAAATAGCAAATAAGTTAATATGGGAAGGGCACCTGATTCAGAAAGTGATGGAATCAACTAGATGGAAGAATATTCTGGATGTGGTGCTGGTAAAACCATATGAACTCTATAGAGAAACCGAAGTAATAGATGGTATTAGTGATCACGAAGCTGTTTTTGTGGTAATTAAAAATCAATGTGAAAGAAAGGAAGAGATTGAAATTAGGACTGTCAGGCAGTACCATATGGCTGATAAAACAGGCATGAGGGAGTTTTTAATAAGCAACTATGATCGGTGGAAAACGGTACATAAAAATGTAAACAGACTCTGGGATGGGTTTAAAGCAATTGTTGAGGAATGTGAAAATAGGTTTGTACCTTTAAAGGTGGTAAGGAATGGTAAAGATCCACTATATTATAACAGGGAAGTAAAGAGACTAAGAAGGAGGTGCAGGTTGGAAATAAATAAAGTTAGAAATGGCTGTGGAAGTAAGGAGAAATTGAAGGAACTTAGGAGAAAATTGAATCTAGCAAAGTAGTCTGCTAAGGATAACATGATGGCAAGTATAATTGGTGGCCACACTAATTTTAGTGAAAAATGGAAGAGTATGTATAGGTACTTTAAGGCATAAACATGTTCCAAGAAGGACATTCCAGGAATAATTAATGAACATGGGGAGTGTGTATGCGAGGATATTCAAAAGGCAGAAGAATTCAGTCAGCAGTATGTAAAGATTGTTGGTTACAAGGATAATGTCCAGATAGAGGAGGTGACTAATACTAAAGAAGTATTAAAATTTACCTGTGACAGCAATGACATTTACAGTTAGATACAAAATTTGAAAACTAGAAAAGCAGCTGGAATTGATAAAGTTTCGGGTGATATACAAAAGACAATGGGTTGGGATATACTACCATATCTGAAGTACTTGTTTGATTTTTGTTTGCATGAAGGAAATTTACCAAATGAATGGAGAGATGTTATAGTAGCCCCTGCATATAAAGGAAAGGGTGATAGGCATAAAGCAGAATATTACAGGCCAGTAAGTTTGACATGCATTGTATGTAAGATTTGGGAAAGCATTCTTTCTGATTATATAAGACATGTTTGCAAAATTAATAATTGGTTTGACAGGAGGCAGTTTGGGTTTATGAATGGTTATTCCACTGAAGCCCAACTTGTAGGATTCCAGCAAGACATAGCAGATATCCTGGATTCAGGCGGTCAGTTGGACTGTATTGCGATTGACTTATCTAAGGGATTTGATAGGGTAGATCATGGGAAACTACTGGCAAAAATGAGTGCAATTGGACTTGACAAAAGAGTGACTGAATGGGTGGCTCTGTTTCTAGAAAATAGAACTCAGAGAATTAGAGTAGGTGAAGCTTTATCTGTCCCTGTAAAAATTAAGAGGGGAATTCCTCAAGGCAGTATTATTGGACCTTTATGTTTTCTTATATATATCAATGATATGTGTAAAGAAGTGGAAACAGAGATAAGGCTTTTCGCAGATGATGTTATTCTGTACAGAGTAATAAATAAGTTACAAGATTGTGAGCAACTGCAAAATGACCTCGATAATGTTGTGAGATGGACAGTAGGCAATGGTATGAGGATAATTGGGGATAAAAGTAAGGTTGTGAGTTTCACAAATAGGAAAAGTCCTCTCAGTTTTAATTACTGCGTTGATGGGGTGAAAGTTCCATTTGGGGATCATTGTAAATACCTAGGTATAAATATAAGGAAAGATCTTCATTGGGGTAATCACATAAATATGATTGTAAATAAAGGGTACAGATCTCTACACATGGTTATGAGAGTATTTAGGGGTTGTAGTAAAGATGTAAAGGAGAGAGCATATTTTTCTCTGGTGAGACCTCAACTTGAGTATGGTTCCAGTGTATGGGACCCTTACCAGGATTACTTGATTCAGGAACTGGAAGAAATCCAAAGAAAATCAGCTCGATTTGTTCTGGCGATTTCCGACTAAAGAGTATCAACGTAGAAAAGGTGACTAATAGTAACGAAGTATTGAAATTTACCTACGATAACAAAGACATTTACAGTAAGAAACGAAATTTGAAAACTAGAGATGCAGCTGTAATACGTATGACTTCTGGGAATATAATAAAGACAATGTGTTAGGATGTAGTACCATATGTGAAGTACTTATTTAATTAGTGTTTGCATGAAGGAACTATACTAAATAAGTCGATAGTTGCTATAGTGGCCCCTGTGTATAAAGGCAATGGTGATAAACATAAAGCTGAAAATTACAGGCCAATCACTTTAAAATGCGTTACATGTAAGCTTTGGGAATGCACTGTTCCTGATTATATTAGAGATGTTTGCGAAATAAATAAATAACTGGTTCAATAAAAGGCACTTCGGGTTTTGAAAAGTTATTCCACTGAAGCTCAACTTTTATTATGCCAGCAAGGTATAGCAGATATCCTAGATAGGGAGGTTAAATGGACTGTGTAACGACTGACCTACCAAGGTACTTGACAGGGTAGGTCATGGGAGATAAGTGGAAAAAATGGGTGTAATTGGGCTAGACAAAAGTGTGACTGAATGGGTTGCTATATTTCTACATAACAGAACTCAGAGTATTACATAGGTGAAGCATTACCTGATCCTGTAACCATTAAGAGTGTAATCCCCCAGTGCAGTATTATGGGACTGTTATATTTTCTTATAAATGATAGACTATAAGTAAAGAAATGTAATCGTAGGTAAGGCGTTTTGCGCTTGACGTTATACTCTACAAAGTAAAAAATAAGTTACAAAATTGTGAGCAACTGCAAAAAGACCTCGACAAAGTTGTGAGTTGGACAACTGTCAATGTCATGATGGTAAAAGGGATTAAAAGTCACGTTGTGCGTTTCACTAATAGGAAAAGTCCTCTCCGGGTTATTTACTTTGTTGATGGGGTAAAGGTACCTCATGGGGATCACTGTAAGTACCTAGGTGTTAATTTAAGTAAAGGTCTTCGTTGGGGTAATCACATAAACTGTATTGTAAATAAAGGGTACGGATTTCTGCACATGGTTTTTAGGGTATTTAGGGGATGTGGTAAAGATGTACAGGGTCTAGTAAGACCCCAACTAGAGTATGGTACCTGTGTATGGGACCATCTCCAGGATTATTTAATTCGAGGTTTGGAGAAATACGAAGAAAAAAGCTCGATTTTTTCTAAGTAATTACTGACAAAAGAGTAGCTTGACGAAAATGTTGCAAGGATTAGGCTGGAAAGACTTGGGAGAAAGGAGACGAGCTGGTCGACTAAGTGGTATGTGCGGAGCTGTGAGTGGAGAGATGGCTTGGAATTACATTAGTAGACTTATAATTTTGAGTGTTTCTTTAATGTATGAAAGATCACAATATGAATATAAAGTTGCAATTCAAGAGGACAAATTTGGGCAAATATTCTTTTACAGGAAGACGAGTCAGGTTTCGAAAAAAAGTACAAAGTGAAATATACAATATATTTCCTAATTCTTTGCAATTAAGAGCCTCCGTGGCTCACACGGCAGCGCGTCGGCCTCTCACCGCTGGATACCGTGGTTCAAATCCCGGTCACTCCATGTGAGATTTGTGCTGGACAAAGCGGAGGCGGGACAGGTTTTTCTCCGGGTACTTCGGTTTTCCCTGTCATCTTTCATTCCAGCAACACCCTCCATTCTCATTTCTTAGCATCTATCAGTCATTAATAAATCACTTTGGGAGTGGCGACCCCATCGTACTAACAGCCTATATCTGCTTCATTCATTACATCCCTGACCCGGACAATGACTTGAAAACAGGTTGTAGGTTTTAATTTTTCTTTGCAACTACTTAAGAAAAGACTAGGTAAAAAACAGATAGGGAATGTGCTACCTGGACGACTGCCCTAAACGCAGATCTGTGGTGATTCATTGATTGATTGATTGATTGATTGATTGATTGATTGATTGATTGATTGATTGATTGATTGATTGATTGATTGATTGATTGATTGAAAAATATCTGGCTGGGAGGCGTGGCCAGTTTTAAGGAACATGTCGTTTGGGAAGAGCATTACGAGGTTTTAGAATATAGCCATCGATATACATTTAATTACTTGACTCATCTAAGTTGAACTAGTTCCTGTAACAAGGATATTGGCGCGCGGTTCTAGAGGTTGGGGAGGAGAGATTCCATTTTGGCCACGACGATCGTCAACCATTGTTATGATAAGTTTTCATTTCTTCTTCATTGCATATTTATTCAACCTAGTGTGGCATTATGTCAAGCAATTGGGCATTTTTTCGGGTCTTAACTTTCATTACTTTTGCAAATATACGTAGCGGTACTAATGCAATTTACGAACCGAGTAAATGAATATAGGTAATAATTAACATGTTCTTAGGTCATGAAAAAGTTTTAACAAAGGGCAATGGACAATTATATTTTTGACATCACTGAGGAAGTAGTATGGTGCGTCAGGGGCAGTCGATATTCATTGAGCTGAGAACGTGAGATGAGAAGAGAGAATTGCGTGCTTCTTGGGCATGACACGCCCTTGCTGCTCTTCCTTGGGGGTCTATAAAGGGGAGTTACGACTTACATTCTGCATGTATGTGGAGGAAATCCCCGTCAAGCAACTCAAGGAAGGCTACATGTGGTATAATATGGCATCTTCTCCTTCTTTGTCAATGTGAAGACAGAAGCATAAGGAGCAAGATGTAAGAACAAAGGGAATAGGGAAAGATGATCTTGTACTCCGAATCCCCGAACCCTTTGTACGAATAACAATTGCGAAGAAACCGTAGCAGAGTAGAATTTGGACCTATGAATGTTTCGAGTGCAGTGCTACATCATTAGCCTTCTACTCTTTGTTTTGAGTGACACGCTAACCAACCGTTTGAACAGGAACAAATAGCCTACGTCATGTTACTCAATTCCCACACGCCGTAGCAAATGCTGAAAGCACTGAAAAGTTTGTCTTCAAACTCTTGTGAAGCTCATTTTATCTGAATATAGATAAATTATTTTAGCCTTACTTCGGAGCCTGAAGATTATATGCGGTCGTCTGCTCTCTTTGGCAGTAAAAGTTGGGTTGATTAATGATGTCTTATAAGCTAGAAGTAGCATACATGAAAGTAGCGATAATGATTGCTGGTGCACCCACGTGGGAACAATTGTTATAGAATACTCTAATGATGAGGCACAGGTGTTGAACTGTAAAAGACCAGAGAGCTAGTTGCAAGTAAAGAATTGTAGAGGTAAATAGTTCATGCATGGAAGTTTGCAGACTTAACGCTGAGAGACATAAGAGTCTTTAATGAAGGTGTACGTATGCACTGCACCCATATACCGGGATCCAAGGGTAAAGAATATGAATGCAAATATCGTAGATATGAAACAATACCTCATATCCTGACATCGCTCTTCCTGTCCGTTGTGTTTCCCAAGACAGGTTACGTCTCCCAGACACACACGGATATGCTTTCTATCATAACAAATTTTCGTTCTGTCCACTTTGTGTGTAAAGGAAGAAGCACCCTACCGTATCGTACTCTAGGGATATGTGTCTGCATGACGTATTTACAAACTCCTACAGTATACCGTACGTAAGGTTCATTTTTCTTTATACACAAGCATACGAAATCAAACATACAAACAATTGTTCTGAAGGACTGCACATCTATATGGGGCTGAGAGGGGTGACCAGTCTTAAGAAAATATTAAATAGGAAGAGCATTGTTAGGTAGGCGGTATTATTACTATTTAAGCGACGATATGTATGTAGGCTGATACTTTTAAAGGCAAATAAAAGAAGCTTCATAAAGTCGTTGTTGCATGGAAATAATGCCAATTAAGTGCTATGCAAATTTTATTTAATATGAATCGGATAATTGGAATGTTAATATCTGCCATCTTGCATGTGTTACTTGAATCAGTATCATCATTCAGTGGGAATACTGCATTACGTCGCTGCGGGTTCAATACCGCGTATCTGACGAAGCACTTCCTATCCCTTACTTTCCTTAAGACTGGTTGCGCCTTCTAGTATGGAAATGCAGTCCAACAATACAATTTTTGTTGTGTTCATTTTCCAATGCGCATGTGTGAAGGGAAATAAACCTTTCCACTCCGTAATGTACGAATGTATGTTAGCATGAAATATTTACGCACTCGTACAGTATAATACATATAACGTTAACTTTTCTTTACACACTAACATAGGAAAATGAACAGAACGAAAATTTTTCTGATGGACTGACAATGCATATGTGGCTGGGAGATGTGATCAGTCTTAAGGAAAATAATGGGTAGGAATTGATTTGTCAGATACGCTGTATTGCTCCCGCAGCGGCGACTACTTTTAAGGAAATGGGGTATAGAAATGAGTGTTGGTTAATCAATCCGATACCTCGTATTTATTGTGACAGGAATTGTTCCACGTTGTCCAGCTCCATGGCTCAATGGTTAGCGTGCTGGCCTTTGTCACAGGGTTCCCGTGTTCGACTCCCGGTAGGGTCGGGAATTTTAATTTCGCTGGAACGGGGGCTGGGTTTATGTGTTGTATTGATCATCATTTCATCCTCATCACGGCGCGCAGGCCGCCCACGGGTGTCAAATCCAAGGACCTGCACCTGGCGAGCCCAACCTGTCCTCGGACACTCCCGGCAGTAAAGGCCATACGCTATTTCATTTCATTTCATTTCATTTTTGTTCCACGTTGCATTGACAAATAAGTCCAATAATTGTCCACTTTATTCAAATGAGATGACAGTCATATTCGAAGGTAAATACTTAATGAAAGTTTGTATTAAAGTAACCATTTATGGTGTACACATTTATTCACTTTCATATTCTCAAGACGTATCAGAATAGGAGAGTGCAGTCTTAGTAGGTTTTCTTGTCCATTTCCTTCTTGCAAAACAGACGTTAGAGCGCCTAAGGTTCAACTAATACAGTGATGTTACAGTAGTACTAGTACTGTTGATATTTACATTTCTTTCTTGTGAACATATGGATCATATCAGTTTTATAGAATAAACAGGGAGATGGTAGACGGTAGTATATTCAACGTTCTAAGAAAAGAGGATCGACCAGCATAAAGAATTCTGGAGATGCATAGGAGGAGAAGAAGCAAAAAGAAACTCTACATAATGCATTTAACTTGAAGATGAAATTGAACTCCCTAGTGGTAGTAACTCGTCTCTGTTATGAAAGTATCACAAGAATCGCACATTTCCTCTGACAGCTACAAACACCGGGGAATACGAGATGAGTTCGGCTTAGGGCAGTATCAGACCTCCATTGTGCTCGAGCTGTGGAACAATTGCTTTGTTACTGGTAGAGAGTACCTAATCCACTCTCAGGAATGCTCTGTAACGGTAGGATCTAAATGATTGATGAAGGACCTTAACTGGGGCATCCTCAGGCGGCAGAGAAGGAGCGGATGGTTAATTTACAACTCAATAGAAGCGCCGCTTGATGCTTACATTCATAGCCTAGTTTACACTCGCTCGTATCTTGAAATTCTCTCTCTCTCTGGGAATTAAGAGGATCAAACCTTTCTGGGAGTCTCCCTAACTTGGAGGTCAAGGGTTTGATTACATCCAAGCCGTTACCTTATTTCTCTTCAATCCTACATTCAAATTGTCTACTCTACTTCAACGCTTTAATAGATCGAACATTTAGGCAAGGAATTCAGAAGTCATGTCACCACCTAGTCTTCTTGGAAGTAGAACATCACAACGAAAGTGCAAGGAACATTTATCTTAGGCTACCATTCCTTGCCATGGCGATTAACACTGTTGTTTTCATTTTATTAATGATTTAACGTCCCACCAGGTCAGACAGACTTATGGCGACGACGATGAGAGAGGAATGGGCTATGATTAGGGAGAAATTCTCAAAGTTAAGGTACAGCCCAAGTATTTCCTGGATTTGAAATGGGAAACTGTGGACAACTATGTTTTAGGGCAGCTGAAACCTTGGTTACAGGTAATGAGGCCAGACCGTGCAGCCAACCCTCTCGCTGTGGTGATTATCAAGGAGGTTTATCAAAGCATTACTGTCGCAGCACAAGGAATAAATGCACTGGAGGAAAATGTATTCCCAATACGGAAAATACATTACTATAGAGGAATTATATTTAGATTAAGCATTTGTTTAGGTAACACATTTATTTTATTAAGGCATCCAGGTAACAGGTAAAAGTATAAGCAAGAAGACGCTAGTACATTGATAATCACTGTAGTCGCCCTTCTTTCACCTCTTTCTGCTCCAAGGATTTCTCCGTCACAATAATAATAATAGTTCCGAGGTTATGGTGGAACAGCAGGGAGTAGGCAATGTGTAATAAGACGACGCAGACTAGTACACGGGGCAATTGCATGATGGTCTGGGTTCCAGCTCAGCGATTCGCCACGCGAAGAATGTGAAGGAACACATTGCGATAGAGGTTTAGGTGGGTATGTCATCTGACCCACGGCTGTGGCTGATAGCGGCATCATGGGTGGAAGGGGTTCCCTCATTACCAGGGGATGCCGTGATCAGCCAGTTGCTTTCCTTTTTGCTTTTGTTTTTAGATGTATGCAGTATAACTTCAGATTTAGCGAAGGGTGGTGCTGCTTACGGTCTGGTTAACCGCCTCTGCAGCGCCTCCAAATTAGTTAGAGTACTGGAGTTAGTGGTTTTATAGTAGATATGGTTTGTTTAGTGTCGATTTTTAATGCAAGCATGCAAATGTGAATGCATTGCATCGTATATGTGTCGTATGTAATTTTGTGGGACGGAATTCCACGCCAGTTGCCGTAGATCAATCAAATCGGCAACGGTTAATGTGGATATTGGAGGACGGTAGATTTGTCGTCACATGATGTACGGTACGTGCTCAATGCGCGAAAGGTCTGGTGATCTCGCAGGCCAAGGCAACTGGTCGACACTCAGCAGAGCACACTGGGTGACTCTTACAAAGAGTACAGCACAAATTTAAATCAAACTTGCTTTGCAAGGGCCAGAGTGGTGCTACTAACGCCACCCTTCGTCACTAATGCGCAAATTTGAGTAAGAGTCATGCTTCAGATATGAAAACACGCTTCCCGAATTTCGTGTACCTAGCACAACTCCTTCTTTGTGTTGGCATTTCAATTTCCGCCAGTGAGAACGTGAGGAGAAGCCGTGAGAACATAATTGGATCTAGTCGCTCCTGAAACTCACTCACATCCGACCAATTCTGCATGACGCAGTTCGACAATTTGGATAACACAGCCCTCATTAAGGTAATTTCAATAATGATTAATGAACGACTGTTACGTATCTATCAAGGGAAGCAGAAAATTACGCTAGGCTATGATGGTACAGGGAAAGTTTGCATGATGGCAGTCTCCAGAGTACAGAGGAACATAAGAATATTAACTGACAACCACCCTTCCCCTACCCCACAACTCGTGCAAGAAGTACTCCAGAATCCATTTCAGCAGAGCTGATTAAATACGGTAAAGTTGTCGAACATAGAGAAGCGGAATAACCACATCTCAAATGGTATAAATGCCATGTGAATGGAACTGAAAGGAGCGATACCCTTCTTCATGTATATGGGAGGACATTGCGCGCAGTTAATTTATGAGTGCTAACCTACAACCGGGGATCCACGAACATACACATGAAAGAGACAGATACAGTTAAGGGGAAATGCAGTAAACAGTTTGGCCTCTGCCGACGACATGGTCCTAATGGCAGCCTGTGCTGAAAGCCTGAAAACTAGTACCATAGAACTTCAAAATAGATGCAGTGAGTATGGTATGAGAATTTACATTTTCCAGACTGAAGTGATGTCAGTAGGGAAGAAAATTAAGAGAATTAATGCCGAGTCGCGATGGCAGAACTAAAACAGATAAATCACTTCCAGTATTTAGAATGTATATTCTCCCGGGATGGTAGTATAGCTAGTGAGATTCAACTAATGTGCAGCAAAGCTGATGCAGTGTACTCGAAGTTACAATCAACAGTATTCCGTAACAAGGAACTCAGCTCCCGTACGAAACTACTGTACATATTCACCAGTCTGTCTTTAGACCAACTTCGCTGCATGGGAGTGAGAGATGGGTGAACTCAGGGTATTTTATTCATAAGCCAGAAGTAACAGATGTGAAAGTAGGGAGAAATATCACTGGTAGAGACAGGTAGGAGCAATGGCAGGAGGGTATTCGGAATGAGAAAATAAAGGGTAAATTAGTAAACTAAATCGATTCAAGAAGTGGTACGCGTAAACCGGCTTCGGTGCTGGGGTCATGCGAGGCTAATGGAAGAGGATGGATTACTTAGGAGAATAATGGATTCGGTCATCGTGGGTGAGAGAAACAGATGGATACCAAGACGACGACGGTAGTCAGACTCAGTTGATTAAACGAAAAGAGGTATTGTACCGTTCCCGTCTGAAATACAGTCTACCGGCGCCAATCGGAGAGCTGCGTGTTCGGTTCTTAAAAAATTGATCGGGCTAAAATAAATTAAAAATCTCAGGATAAAATAATACCATGGGTATATGAACGGGAAACAGTATCATATTTCCGAAATAAAATACAAAATAAAGGGGTAAGATGGATTTATTGACTAACAAACATTATTGAAATTCGAGATAAACAAAAAATAATTAAAATATGGCTCAAATAACTGCCAAAAAAATTAATATGTGCCGGGCACATAATTAACATAAATTTACAACAATTTACAAAGGACGGGCAATGTCCCGTTTCAAAATGAAAACATTTACAAAATAAACGCAACGACCTGGGGAAGAAATTCACACTTCGCTTCGACTTACGCAGTTAAATTCATTTTAACGCATCCTGACGGATATCATTTAAATTATAATTACAGGACATACCGCGACAGAATAAAATTATGCTAAATCCGATCCATAATAAAACTATATATATACATCACTTACCATCAAATCAATATTTCAGGGACCTTAGCTTACATCTACACTGAATTTACTTAACAGACCGTTCTGTTATAAATTGGATGGCTTAGAAGCCTACTTCCCAATAGAATGAGTTTCGGACTCATATTTAAGAACAAATCTTTTCAACGCTGGCCATGACATAAACAACAACAATCCAAGTAACACAAATTAATACAAAAAAAACACTCTCGGAGAAACCTGTAATGACATGCAATAAAAAAAAATAATATCATCTGTGTATTCAATATCGGAAATATAAACAATAAGATACTAGACTCCTTCATATAAAAAGATCACCGAACTCCAGGCTCAGCTATCCGTCTGTTGATCTTTCACTAGCACGCTGTAATATAAATCACGGAACACTTCTAATGCTCCAGCTATGAAACATCTTACTTCGCCAGAAAAGACTCTAACTAATTGGTTTGGTAAATCTTGCCTGAGAAATTCTAATATGTTTGAAAACATAAATTACGCTGCCATTCACTTCTCTGTTCATTTAATTAATACAAGGCCTCGAATTCCAATTAAAGCACAATACACATTCCTATGGCCTTAACTACATATTCCAATATAACACGGCTTGCAGATATGATACTCAACACATCTGGCCTAACACTTTGGGGTCCGATTCTCACAATCATAATGAACACTTGAGGCAAATCAAACCTCTCTCTTTCCATGCAGCTGACACCATTATATCTTTCCGATATTCACACATAGTAATCTCAGTTACAGGCTAATCTTGCCTTTTTCTCGTAAAAACATAACTCAATACCAATTAGCTAGTTCTCTCTGCGGATCTAGAAGATATTAGTTCGACGGTGCACTTATACGTTGGTCATCACTGCCATGTATTCCTATAAACGTGCTACATGCAGGGAAAAAAATACCTTGCTAAATTTTATTCCCAGACCAAACTTTAGGCTGTGTAGCCTTCATACTAAAAGAGTCTACATCTTGTACCAAAATGGAATACACAGTTACCTTTAGACATATATATCCTCATCTACACCTAATCATTTCCCTCTTTCCCATCTTATAAAAAGGTAATAAAGTAAAATATAAAAATCAGGGTTCCAAACATGCATTTCCCTGAAACATGACACTAATCTATAAAAATACAACATAGCTCAGTCACAACAAGACTGACATTTACATTTACATTACACTGGGATCGAATTAGCCTAATTCCTTCTATCTAAGCATGCCTATAATTCAAAATGAGCTTAACTGGTAGCGTCTCAGTTTCTTCATGATTCCAGGCCACAGCGTCCAGCAAATTACGCCATTATTGCACCAAACTGCATGGCGTTATCAAATACTCTGCAAGTCTTTTCTTCTCTCTTCATTATGTAGAAATAGTGCTTCGCACACACCATTTAATTGTACCGATACGATAACGACGGTTCGTACAAGTTCTTCGCGAAACCGAACGCGTACCGGACACGGTATTTGCACAAATCGTATGCAGGGTACGGAAATATCGACAGTAACTATCGTTTTATTGATATAATCCCGTGTCACCACCGCACTTTGACATACGTGATACCTGATATTATTTATATAGCAAAGGTAATTGCTCTGTTAATATACTATGCACACTCGTAACTGCAATCTAACACTTGCATTCATGTAATGCATATTTTCAGAAAGGAAAACGTTTCAGCTTCACAAATTTACTACTCATATGTTCAAACTGGTCACTTAAAAAAAGTTACTTTCCTATACCACTGGCTTAATATCAAAAACACCGACCCGCGTGGTTCACACTTCAAAAGCAGAGTGACTTTCCATGTCCAGAGGCTACTATATACACCAAGCTCCAGGTATTAGTCATGTCTTAGGGGATTCCACTGACGTGATGACGTTACTGCTCACCCACTACTCTACAAAGCGCTGATTCAAATAAAAATATGTTAATTACTTTATTAATTCAAATTAAGTATTGCAACTGTCTACAGGTAGTTCTTTTAATGTTTAACTTGCTTCTCTTTCATATTAAAACCGTGGAGTCGAGCTTTATAACAAATTGCCTGATAAAATAAAGAGTAGTGCAGCACTGTAAATTTAGAAGTTGGTAAGACTGGCTTAATTTGTTTTGTAAATCTCTTCATTCTGCCATATCGCTTCCAGGGCTGTGATTGGTCCTTTTATAATCGGCCGCTCTCAAACACTCTCGTGCATCCCCGAGTGACTCATTCGGAGTACGCGACATATTCACTGTTGCTATGCTTAGATAAGAAGCTATTACTGATGTCACCCGATGACGGAATACTGCATTACGCAACTTCTAGGTCGCATCATGACTCCCTTCGAATATGAACTGCAAAATATTACAACATATTATATAATTGATATTTGGGGCATATATGATATGGCACAGTATGGAACTTAACGAGGCTGAAAGCTAGTTACGAAAGCGTGGAGGCGTATAGTGAATTCACAGAGGTTTCCAGGTTGAACACTGTAAAACATAGCAGTCTATAATGAAGATGTATGCTGCTGTGATATGTTTTAATTACTTAAGATTTTAAGGAACGGCGGCAAGTTTCATTATGATTTCTTCAAATACTGTTTTTCACCTTGTGCTTGATGTTGTTCTTTCATACGGATATCGTATATAATGCCATCAGATGTCTTTTTTCTAGTGTTTCTCAATATATTTTGTATTCCGTTTTTTGTTACGTGTAAGTAGAGTCGAACCAAACATAAACTTCTCACCCTGTACGTCATACGTCGTCCAGTGTAATTTTGAGTCGATGCCATAGAGTGTAGTACGATATTCCGTTCAATATTCTTTATGATGATGGCGATCATTATTATCAATATTATTCACATGAATGGTCTAATGAGTCGGAAGTGATGGGAAGGAGAAAGGAATTGCAGGGATGTGTCGACACCGGGCAATGTCACTACAGTTGCTCCACTCTCCAACCAAATCTGCTTAGGAGACCCAGTTGACGGTGACAGTACAGCTTCCATTGCAATGCTGCCTTGTATACCAGTAACATAAAAAGAAGCGTTCTGACAGATTAGGTTGGAGAGTTGAGCAACAGTAGTGACATTGCCCAGTGTCGATACATCCCTGCAATTCCTTCCTCCTTCCCATCTCTTCCGACTCATTTGTTCTATCGTTCATATCGGTGTTTTCTGTTCTATATAACTCAGAAGTAAGAGGTTTCGCTACTCCAAGCAAAACTAGGCAGCTAGCAGGCTTACCTCCATCGCAACCGCAGTGGGTCCACCCACGTGTCCATGGAAAACTTACCCCTAATCGATTCTTCCCACCCAGACAGGCAGTAAACGGACCTGCCTCTCAGAACTGTCAGAACGCATCTTTCAATATTACAATCAAAGTGTGCCGTGCTGTGCTCTCTCCACACTACTATCATACAGCGGTATCACTGAGCCGCTGCTGGAAATTCTAATTCGTCTTGCTCTGCTGTCACCGTTAATAAATATATTTCAATGTGATATAGCGATAGATTAATTTGAGGCTGTTCTATCGCTTGGGCACATAGCATTACACTTTTTAACAAGACTTAGTTTGCTGTGACAACCCAAACGATGTTTTCGGTTGGCACATAATGTCACATCAAGTCTTTATTTGGGATGACTCTACCTATACATTACAAAAACGAAATTGAAAATATCTTCCAAAGCACCAGACAAGAGGAACCTGATGACTCTTAGCTGAGACACCCGATATATCTATACTGCATTTATAACAGCGTTCCTTAGAAACCAGTGCCTATCCCTTATTTTCCTTACGCCACAACTGTCAGCCACTTACGAATATGCAGACAATAAGGACAATTTACGTTGTTCTCATTTTCATATGCGCACGCGGAAAGGAAAATGAACCTTACAGAACCGAGCAGTAGAAATGTATGTTTGGATGACATATTTACTCACTTCTACAGTATGATGTATTTAAGGTTAATTTTCCTTTAGAGATAAGCATAGGAAAATGAACTCAACGAAAACACTTGTGATGGACTACATGGGAGGCGTGATCAGTATTAAGGAAAATAATTGATACGCGGTATTTGGCCCTCAGGGACGACATGTAAATTATTAAATTATGTAAAACAAACAACATGGCAACGAAACAATTCCAGGTTTGCTGTAGTCTGTACCAACTTCAAGCAGGCCTGCTCGCACGAAGGCTTGTGAAATCCATCCCTCCTACTAACGAGAGCACCGATCCTGGACCCGAAGAAAGTTGGGCTGTATCCTGTTTTCGCACCAGTGCAAGTTTAGTTATCAGGGCAGGGTAGGTACAATCCGGTTCACGTTTGATTGCCAAATGAATAGCTTGAACTGATTATATCACCAGTTTGAATTTGCTCACCTATTTTTATATATTCAACCATATCAAGCAACCTTGTAATACGCCTATACAAACGCAACTACATAAAAAGATGTCGAAGTCTTCGATTTAGTGGTGAAGGGAGCATGCAAATAAAGATATTAGATCTCGTGGGTAGAAACTACTGAGCCTGAAAACAAACACTGACAGCCTTTCTTTGTATAAATTGGATATGATGACCTCGAACAAGAGCGGAAAAGTTTTCCCATTAAGTGTGATTCACAGTGTAGCACGACCACGACAGAGCCTGGCTATGGTCATTTATAAATCAAATAGTACTGAAATATTACTGAGATTATTATTGAACTCCACGGACTGCAGTCACAGTGCGGTAAAGGCATGATTATATGCAGTGGGCAATCATTTCAAGAAGAACTCGATCTCAGTGTGACTGTAACACAACGTGTTTAAAGTGACAGTGTGAATACACCATCTGTAACCAGAGAGTTCAATATGTGGCGCTTTTCATCTCACACACTAGACTCTTGCGGATCCCGTGACGTTGTGATTATTGGCTACGTAGGTGTAAGAATCATGTATAAGTACTGAACTGGTGTCTATAAGCAGTTCGGCATCAGCCTGTGACAATACCATTTTTTTTTCAGAAAATATGTACACCCATAAAACATTCCAAAAATATTGTCTTTAACCGCCTATCACATGGGGGAAATTAACAGTAAACTACCCTCCAACTTTCCTCTTATGTCTTAATGGATGAAGGAAATTATCCTTTTACATTTAATCTTGGGTTCTTGTGTTATTCTCCTACCAATACTATCTTAATAGTTTCTAATTCTGCTATGGAGAATTCACTCGATATTTTAAAAGCAATATATGCTTATCAAAGAACTCCCATCGTCTCAGTCTGTTCGAAATTTTAAGAAACGTGGTGACCAACGTTTGTTTAGCATGAGAAGATTCAAACATAACCCATGTCTGCCCATAATGTTCCTTTTGAAACAATGAAACTACCGTATTTAAATTTAGTCATTGCATCGAGGTAAATTTTTACTTTGGTTAATTACGATGGTACTTATGAAATCATCAGTTAAGAATATGCAATTCTAACTTATTCTTTCGATTTATGAAAGACTTTATCCAATTGAAATGATCACTATACGTCACTCCTTCATGCATATAAAAATGCAAAAGGGAATGGGATGTAACGAACATTACCCTCAGATTTTATATTTCAAATATAGTTTGTGAATTCAGAGTCAAGTTTTTTAATGTATACAATGCACTGCCAAACACAGAATAATTAACGTTCCTATACGAAACCATATGCAATCTCACTTTTTTAACGTTAAATATTGTACTATTATTCACCTGGGCAACACAGCCATAATACAGATCATTGGTGATTAAGTGACGTGGTCACGTCACCAGTTACTTCTTCACATCCTACAGGTGACTTAAAATGTGATTATCCACCTATAAAAACATCATTGAATGGTTAACATCAAATCTTTTACAGAGCCTCCACGGCTCGTGCGGCAGAGAGCCGGGCTTCCACCACTGGGTTCCGTGATTAAAAATCTCGGTGAATCCGTCCGAGATTTTTACTGGACATAGCGGAGGCAGGACTGGTATTTCTCCAGGTACTCCGGTTTTCCCTCTGATCTTTCATTCCAGCAAAATTCTCCAATATCATTTCATCTGCCAGTGATTAGTGATTGCCCCAGAGAAGGGCGACATGCTTCGGAGCCAGCAAAATTCCTATTCTTGCCACCAGGGGTAAAACTGGAAACAGGGTGTGGATTTTCATTCAAATTGTTCCACAATTTCGCGAGTGCAGTTATCATTTTTCTCAGAAGATAATTGCATGGTTGTTACAAACGAGTCAAAGCATAGCTCCACTTTTTACAAGGCCTTTAATCATCTATATGAAATGTCACTTCTGGAAACAGCTGTTGAAATTTAAGAATCGAAATTGATTAGCACTCGCGTTACGGTTGAGGCCCAGCATAAAAACTTTTAAAAACAAATATTCTTTGACCGGCCTCAACCCCTGGCTTTTGGGAGCAAAAAGCCGTTCAGTCACAGATGATACACTCCTACATTCTATAAAGTTTTCTCTACACTAGGTAATACTGGCAGGGTACATGGTCGCTGTGGTAAAAATACCTCGCACCCCACAAGGAAAATGAATCCTACCGTACCGCACCGTAGGAATGCATCGTCGTTGCGTCAGCGATATTTGTTACATGACCAATTTCATTTTAGAACATTGGACGGTAAGGCATCGTCGTTAGGTTCAATATTCTGCGAGCAGTCTCAAAGAATTTTCGCTCTTGATGATATACACTGACTTAGCAAATGTCATGGGATAGTCACCTAATAGCGTGTGGGGCCTCCTCTGGCCCTGCGAACTGCAGTGAGACGCCGTGGAAGTGAGTCGACAAGTCCCTGGTAGTCCTCTGGACGCAGCTGACACCAAATCGTTTGCAGAGCGGCCGCCAATGCTGGTCTCTTCGTGGGTGCAGGATCCATGGCACGGAGCCTGCGTTCCAGGACATCCCAGATATGCTCGATAGGGTTCATATCGGGGCACCTGGGTTGCCATGGCAGTCGTTGTACCTCCACTGCATGTTCCAGCAATCATTCCCGGGAGACGTGGGAGTGATGCGGCTGCGCGTTATCATCTTGAAACACCGAAGACCCGTCTGTGCGCCGGAAGGCCAAAAATGGGGGGAGATGGTCTCCGAGCGGATCATCGTACCGCGTACCATTCAAAGTCTCTTCTAGAATAACTAGGGGGCCCATTCCATACCAGGAAAATGCACCCCAAACCATAACAGAGACACCAGCGCCCTCGACCACACCTTCGGGGCAGGCGGGATCCATCACTTCATGTGGTCTGCGACATACACGGTGCCTCCCATCGGCATGGTGCAGTTGAAATCGTGATTCGTTCGACCATATCACGTTACGCCATTGTTACAGTGTCCATCTCTGGTGACTGGTGACAAATGCGCGTCGTCGTGCCCGATGACGTTGGGTTAACAGTGGCACCCGTGTGCGACGCCGGCTCCCGTACCCCATAGAACCCATGTTACTACGGATTGTACACTGGGAGACGTGTCTAGCACGGCCTGTGTTGAATTGAGTCGTGATTTGTTGCACGGTTGCCTGTCTGTCACTACTGACAATCCGTCTCAGATGTCGCCGGTCACGGTCATCGAGGGTGGCTGGACGGCCGGTCGTTTGTCTGTTGTGGTCGGTGACACCCGCATTCAACCATTAACAATACACCCTGGACACGGTTGATCGTGTGAAGACGAATTCCCGCACCACTTCCGAAATCGCACTTTCCATCCGTCGGGCACCGACCACCATACCCCGTTAGAACGGTGTCAGCTCACGACGACGTTCTATGTTAGATCTGTCACATGCAGAGCCACTGGTCACAAGGTCTCCTGTACGATTGCCGCTGGCAGAGGAAGCGTGTGGTGCGCAGAGAACACACCTGCGCATCAGAGCTCCGCTATCCCATGGCATTTGCTCAGTCAGTGTATGTGTTGCGGGTCCGTACTTCTCCCAAAATATTATCACATAGCAGTTTTTCAGGCGCAACGACGGTATGTTTCTATAATGTATTTATATACTCCTACATTATGTACCTTATCCTGTCCTCTAAATCCTGGCCTAGCTCAGTGAAGAAGCTTCGTGCATCGTCCGGTTTTAAAGTGGGTCTTAAATCTAACTAGAATTTACTTCAATCAAATAGGACAGGTGCAAGACTACACACATTAATTAAATGAGAATTCACAGATATAAAAGGGTAGAATTATTTAATAATCAAATCGCATGAGAAAATACGACAAAAACTATAAAACAATTTTACAAAATAAATTACATGAACATAAATCGACGTCACGAGTGTGAATCGCAGTAAGGTTCTCGAAACCAAATCAAAATATCGTAAGTGGTGAATTGCGGAGATATCGCGTTTTCATGCGGAATTATCAGATGAGTTATATAATGGATGGCATGAAGATGTGAGTTAACTATACACTGCAAATGACATACAATAATAAGACTCCCATGTATCGCCTAAATATTTACAAATAAACTCCGATCAGGTCGGTCAACACATACTTAAAAAACACAGCCTTGGGACTGACACATTTCGCCCAAATCGCACTGAATTTACTATCACGGGATCCGCCCGGATACAATCGAAGAAGTCAGAGCCCGCAACAAAAAATACAGCACGCGCTGTAAGCGCTGTAAGTACCATTTAACAACGTCGCGCACACAAATGTGACAACAAGACAAATATGAATACACACACAAAACAAAATAAAATGTCATGAAAACACCTCCTGAGATGGAAACACAAAAATAAACTTCATATCAATGAATGATATCCTGGCTCAAGATGTCATCACTTGTGTCCTTCCCAAGTGGAAAGTCTTGGTACGTCAAGGCGATGATTACCAGCTGAGCGTAATGAAGGAAAGCGAATGGTTACGATATAACGGGACTATGCGTTTACACACAGACCACGCCTCGGGTCGGTGACATTTCGACTATCTGTTTTCCACACAAAATTATTTGCCCTAGTGGCTTCCACAAAGAAATTTCAGCTGCTCACACAACAGGGAAGCGAACGCAAGTAAGCCTTCATCGCAATCCATCTTCCGCGTCATAATAACGCCGTATCAGGGCGTACATCAACCCGTAATTCACATGAATATACTTGTCGGCGCTATTGACTTCTCATATCTCTAATCCGCAGGTTCACATCTCGGCATATTCGCAGCCGCTCAACACAGTCGTAGTAATCAAATCTCTAGGCGCATTCCGGCCTCACAATCTATCCCTTCTGGGTTCATATCTTACCCTCAGTTACGGATCGGTCTGTTGCGTCATTAATCTGAAAGAACCTTGCTCATCAGCAAGGTGGAATTTTATTTTATATTACTGGTCTGACTCTAAGCTGAAAATCATGCGTCATGCACAACCAAGCCTTAACTACTTAATATTCTACCCCGTATTCCCGCAAAAACACTCAAGGTAATCCTACCTCCGAATTAAATAATGACAATAACATCGTTAAAACTTGCACCCAAGCAAATGGTGCAACAGAAACTACATAAAACACATAAACCACTAAACTATCATTCTCTCAAACCTTCTAATCAAAGGTAGTAAAGTACACACGCGGATCGTCAGCCCACAAATTAAATTAGTTCAAATAACATGAAATCATTATGCTTAATGGATAGCATTTACGTAATGTAATACATACAAGATTAAAAATAAAAAGAACAGGGCACGTGACGAGTCTATATTATATGTCATGCTTAAAGGTGTAGATGAAATCATCTGTTGTCTTCCGACACAGCCTCCGGCTACCAGTTGGGACTCGTGGTGGAATTTGACCATCATGTTGCCGCGGACGTCAAGTCTGGAACACCGGCAGTCTATTCCATGGAATGCCATCTCTGTTGCCGTCTGCTTCTCTCTTGAGCTTAGATAGTGCTGGAACTAGCTGCTGCAAAATTATCAATCTTCCTGTTACTGCCTTGTACGTAAACACGCACAGTGCTGTGACCTAGACGAGATCAATTGACAAATATCTTACTTCTAAATTAGTCCGTTAAAAGTATTGCCTATTACGGTCGAAAAACCAGTCACAGTCAAGTTCATAAGGCAAATACCTGCGCGAACTCCACTAAAAATCGCGAACTCGATTCAGTTTATAATTCCCAATTTCACAGTCAAAGCTCGGATGAGCTAGTTATATCTCATAATAAGTTTAAATTCACCTTGTTCCAAACAGTTAGATTAGGCACCCGGTCTCACGGTTAGTCGCGAACGATATGCTCTGCGCACTGGACTGTCAATCACAAGGGCTGAGCCGCTCTGCTCCCTTCTCTTTATAGAGGAAGACGGTTTTCGTTACAGTCGGTGGTTCGCCAGACTCTCCCGAGCCGGTATTTTTTAAGCGATGGTTGACTCTCATCTGTCATTTGAATTCGAACACATAAATTATAGATTAGCTTGGATCTCACCGCAATGATACAAATATCTTTCCAAAAATGAAGTTAGCTTGTATTATTATCCAATATTGATATGACTAGCGCTCGTATAGAAATAGCTTGCTTTACCGCCTACCTGTCAAGCCTGGAGTGCTCGTATTTGGCTACGTGGCATTCGCACACTTGGCTCGACATAACAAATTCAAAGTTCTCTGTCGCGCTCCCACGATCTCCTTTGCCTTTCTCGCTGACTGGCTGGCTGCAATTAATTTGAAATAAACGTTCGTTCAATTCCAGGGTCTACTCAAATAATCCCACGGTCTCAAACTCGCTCTATGGGGTCTTCTCCTACTAAAGCACGTAGTTCTGGCTCTGCTCATCGCTATATTTGAAATATGTTATCTGATGAATGACGCTAAATTTGACTATGCCAGTTAATAATATAAGGGTAATTGGACCGTGAACAGGTGATACGGTTCAATTATAATGTGTTGAAGGTTCATTTTCCTTTACACAGTGGCATAGGAAATTTTTTTTTTTTTTTTTTTGCTAGGGGCTTTACGTCGCACCGACACAGATAGGTCTTATGGCGACGATGGGATAGGAAAGGCCTAGGAGTTGGAAGGAAGCGGCCGTGGCCTTAATTAAGGTACAGCCCCAGCATTTGCCTGGTATGAAAATGGGAAACCACGGAAAACCATCTTCAGGGCTGCCGATAGTGGGATTCGAACCTACTATCTCCCGGATGCAAGCTCACAGCCGCGCGCATAGGAAAATTAACACAGCGAAATAATTTTCTGATGGATTGCATATCCCTGTTTGGCTGGGAGGCTTGACAAGTCTTAAGGAAAATAACGGATAGGAAGGGCTTTATGCGATACACGATTTTGTCCTCGCAACGACAAAATAATTATGCGCTACCCAGTATAACGTTTAGCTCTGTTCCAATAGCTTCTTCAGATTTACGTGTAACAAATATTTATTTTGGAGGAGACAAATTTGATGGCTCCGAATGGACACACAAATGTAAACGAGTACAAAATACAAAAATATGTTAAATTTCACAACGTTTGTAAAATAGGAATACTGAATAATACTGTTGGTTCTTATGGGAGTTATGAAATTAGATGATTATTTCTAAGGCTGCATAGTCTAGCTGCCTGACCTATGTGCCAAATCGTCCACAACTTCCAAGAATTGTACAAATTATCTGGTGGGGACAAGAGTCGATTCGAATAGCCATTTAGAACGTCTGGAATATATGCATATTTACTTAGGGGCGTGGACGGATAAGTTGCTGGATTAACTCCTAGCCATTTCAGTGCAACAACATCTGTATTATCGCTACTGTAGAGCGGGTGAGGATGGCTCCTACAGGATCAGGCACAACAACGAGCTCTACGAATACCAGGAAGACATAGTCACATGTATGAGGAAAAGTCGACCGACTATCTACGGGCTCATGATCCGCCTGAAACCCTGCAGGCTCACTAACAGAATCCTCAAAGCGACAAGTAGGGGAAAGATTTCCAAGACCAAGTGGATCACCTCAGTAAAATCACCCGGATGAACTACAGATCCCATTAGAGACCATAGGGAACCGATCTCAGTACCAACAGGCCATTCCACAGGGAGTATTCCCACTGCCCTCACAAGCAAAAGAGTACAGAGATCACCAGACCTAAGTGGACGGATGAAAGGAAGCAGGCACACAGACAGAAAATGAAAGCATACTGGGCCAAGAAAAAGCGGAAGACCTTAACTAAGAGTTCAGACGTTAAGACGAGCCCCGTAGTTGATAGTAGGCGAAAACGAACCAGAAAATGCTCCTCAGGACCTGCTTAACTGATGAGATAAACTGAGCACTGTCCCCGCATCGCGGGAGGCCGTAGCCCTTAGGGGATTTACAAGGCATTGCGTAACATTGTACAAAAAATCCGTCTAGGGGCAGATGAAAATGTGATTCAGTTTTGTTTAAGTGAGTATATTCATGTTTACGTGAGTATTTTCAGGGATTTGAAATTTAAAATAATTGACGACTTTTCGTTCTTTTTGATAATGAAGGCCATGTTAAAGGTTAGATGGTTTCATATTCTTTCCTTTTTTGCTATTTATTTTACGTCGCACCGACACAGATAGGTCTTATGGCGACGATGGGACAGGAAAGGCCTGGAAATGGGAAGGAAGCGGCCGTGGCCTTAATTAAGGTAGAGCCCCAGCATTTGCCTGGTGTGAAAATGGGAAACCACGGAAAATCACCTTCAGGGCTGCCGACAGTGGGATTCGAATCCACTATCTCCCGGATGCGAGCTCACAGCTGCGCGCCCCTAACCGCACGGCCAACTCGCCCGGTGGTATCATTTTCTGACTCATTCTGTTCACTATTTTGAAACTAATATTAGGCCTATATAATAATATACACAACTTCTAATCGAACACGCTTAAATCACCTAATATAAAGCTCCCTCCTGCTCATCCTCAACGACTTCGACGAAACAAGGTGAGTGGCATGGTATGGCTGTGCATTTAACTTAATGCTGTCTCTGCAATTTATTGTCGACACAAAGCTCTTGAATATCGCCCGGTGACAACATACTAAACACCAATGACACCTTTCAGCGCGGCTGCCATTGAAGCGACAACGTGGTAAAACTTCCAAAGAATAGTACATAACTTCCATAGAGTATACTAGTTATTTGGTGGGATCATAAGTCCTTCCGCAGTGTAATCTATGCATCGGTAGTATTTCAGCCAACACACGCTCTACAGCAGCAGCGATAATACAGGCGTTCTTGCACTCAAAAGGCTAGGAGTTAATCCGGTAACTTATCCGTCCACGCCCTTAAGTAAATGTGCATATCTTCCGGACGTTCCAAATGGTGATACGAATGGACTCTTGTCCCCACCAAATAATTTGTACATTTCTTGGAAGTTGTGGACTATTTGGCACATATGACAGGCAGCTAGTCTATGCAGCCTTAAAAGTTCCATCTGAACCAACAGTATTATTCAGTATTTCTATTTTACAAAAGTAATGAAATTTAACATATTTTTGAATTTTGTGCTCGTTTACATTTGTGTGTCCATTCGGAGCCATCAAATGTGTCTTTTCCAAAATAAATATTTGTTAAACGTAAATCTGAAGAAGCTATTGGAGCAGAGCTATACGTCATACTGAGTAGCGCATAATTATTTTAAGCCGGTTTTTGCTGCAAAACTGTATAGGCTCTGTAGTTGGTGAGTAGCCTCTTCCACGCTGTTGGTCAGTAGGGTGAGATCATCAGCAAAGGCTAGACAGGGTACTTTGAGGTTGTCTTTCTTGTACCCAAGTTTCAGTCCTGCTTCTGATGGCCATGGTGCAGTCCATTCCCTGATTAGCTTCTCTAGTACACAGTTGAAGAGGATCGAAGACAGACCCCTGTCTGGATGAGAAAGCTCTCAGAGAGCTCACCCCTGAAATTGACTTTGAAGGTGGTGTTCGTCAAGGTAGCTTGGACCAGTCTGGTGGTCTTCTCATCTAGGCCTAGTTCCTGCAGGTTAGAGAAGAGGGTCTGTCTATCTACTGCATCGTATGCCTTTTTGGAAATCCACCATGATGACTACACAGGGGTGTCTCCTTCGGCTTCTTAAGTGAGGATAGTCTTAAGGCTTAGTAAGTACTCTGTGCAGCACCTACTGACGCGGAAACCAGCCTGGTATTCACCCAGTTAAGCGTCCAGCAATTCGGTGACTCCAATTAGCAGGGCTGTAGAGAAGATCATGTGGGTTACAAACAGCAGGGAGATGCCTCTGTAGTTGTTTAGGTCGGACTTACTTCTCTTCTTGTGTAGTGGATGAATCACAGCTGAGGTCCATCCGTTTGGCAACACCTCTGTTATCCATATGTCTTGAATGATCTGTGTGACACTCTGCAGGGACTGTTCATCTACATGCTTCCACATCTCTGCAACTATACCACCTTCACCTCGGGCCTTGTTGTTTTTGAGGTGTTCGATTATCTCCTCTATTTCTTCCCTGTTGGGTGGTACAGAGTCTTGGTTCCTAACAGTGGGCTCAGTGAAGGCCCGTCAATCTTTAGGTTCTTATGCGTTGAGGAGTTCCTTGAAGTACTCTGCAAAGGTGTTGGTGCAGTCTCTGTTGTTCATTTGGTGTTTCAGATCTGGGCCTCGGAGATATAGGATGAGGACCGTGTAAGAGGTAGACTGTTTCTTGAGTCCCTTGTAGAGCCTCTTGAATTTCTTCTCTTGAAGTCTTTTTCTGCCTGTTGTATTTGAAACTTGTTGCAGTTCCTCTTAGTTTTACGGATGATACTCGCTGTTGTTTTCCTTTGCGCAATGAAAGCCTGATGGTTGGGTTCATCCTTGCGCTGACTCCACTTGTACCAGTCTCTGCGCCTGTCCTCTATATCCTGATCGTACTCTGTGGTCCACTAAGTGGACTTGCCTTTGCTGGATAAAGCAGCGATGGATTCGTGAGCGGCCTCCAGTAAAGCCTTTTGTAGAGTATCCACCCTTCTTTCTGTGCATTCTTCTCAGGGGTGGTCTGGAAGTGACAATCCTCATCGCTTAGCCGTTGGGTGTTGAACCTAGGTATCCACGAGACCTTTGGGGTTTTGGGTGCTATCCTCAAGGGTTGTAGGTTGGACTTTACTCGGGAGATATAGCGGTCAAATTCGGGATTGGCTCCTCTCAAGACCTTGACGTTTTGTATTTCCCTGTGGTATCTCCTGTCAATAGCCTTATGATTTAACTGAAATTTACCCAGCATGTGATTTGGACTCTTCAGGGTCATGGCTTTCTTAGGCAATCGCTTGAACGCGTTTGATTTTAGGTCAAGGTTGTATTTTCACAACCGTCTATGAGTCGCTCGCCATTTCTGTTGGCCCTTTTGGGGGTGGGGTAACTGCCTACCATCTTGCGAGATTTCTTCTCCTTACCGACTTGTGCGTTGAAGTCGCCCATGAGTATGATGCTATGGTGGTTTGGGATCTTATCTAGGGTCTCTTCAAGGGTGTTCCAGTAGTACTCTACTGCTTCCATATCTTTCCTGTTGGCGTCATTTGTAGGTGCATGGAAGTTCACTATGGTGTAGGCTTTGTTGTGTGACCTGAAGAATAGGAGGAGGCCCTGCCATTGGGCGAGATGAATTCTGATATATGATTGACCATTATATGGTGTACAACAAAGCCAGTATACAGGTGTGGAACTGTTTTTATCACCCTCTTATCCGGTTTCCCTTTGTAGATACGGTATAATTGGGTTGCCGTTACATCTTCATCTGGGAACCGAGCCTCTTGTAGTGATCCTGTCTTGATGTTATACTTGTCCAACACATCAAGGGTGTGTTTGAGTTAACCCACCTTTAACAGGGAGTTTATGTTCACTGTAGCCAGGTAAGTTATGTCCCTTTTCTTTTTCTGTCGCTGTTTATGTGACTGCAATAGTGGTGGAGTACATGAATCTGATGACCTGCTTGCCCCATCATGACTGGGGGTGGATTGGTTACCACCAGGGGTAATATTTTTGTTGATATTTCTCTTCATGTTGAGTCCAACGAGTATATATGTGGGTTCACCCTAGTGGGTGACGGTTCTTAACTCTCAAGATTGTTAGCCCTGAGGTATATTTCATCAACCGCCACTAACATGTGGAACAGACTTTGCCGGGGTACCGCCACTGACATGACGAAGCATCGTGCCCTCTGCCCATTATAATGATGGATAGTAGATTGCCTCCTTCGCCAGCTCCACCGTTCCAAAGTCCAACATCTCCACCTTTGCTGCCGTTAAGTCTTTTTAATTGATTTATTAGGCATTTCCTCCACAATGGCTTCATTAAACCTCCCATGAGAGGACTCCTCCGCCCAAAGCCGTTGGTTCATTCATGGGTTGACAGGTTTGGTATTGGCCACCCAACCCTCGGCCAGACCATCGCAGGTAGTACCGTCTACTGTCACATACGGTAGCAGAAAACTTCTGACCTGACTCTGAGGAGCATTATTTGTTGGTTGCTTCCTAGTTTGTTCCGTGAAAAAGTATTAATACATAGTTTACACCTTTGTAGTCTCACTCCGAGAGGGTGCGATGGTGTCATTCGAGAACAACATTTCGGAAAAACGTATTATTACATTCCTGGCACTTGTTCAGTTTATCCGCAGGGAGGGTTGAGATTCCTGTGAGATTGCTGTGTAGCCATACATGATATCTCTTTACATGATGTATTATTACACTTGCATTCCTCATTCATGTTCCGTTTTCCTCATCCGTGCAACATTTTCATAAATGCAGGAAGCTATGTCCACCATGCTGACCAACACACGTGCAATCCTCGAAAAAGTACACAAACCCAACGTCCTCCTGCATTTTACGGGGCATCTCACTAAGCTGAGCCTTTTATTGAGACCAATGCACAGATGCTGCAGAACATACGACACCTCCTTCAGCACATTTTCATTCCAGATAGAGTTGCATTCTATGTTGCTTTTTATGCAACAGACGAAGTGCTTCATGACTCCAATATTAAGAATAAATTATAATAAGCGTGTATTGTTGATATCTTCTCAAGTAACAGTTGTTTCTCATGTTCCGCAGTTTCCATTAAAAGCATTTATAAGTCCAAGTTTCTTAATATCATTTTGCATCAGACGAAGTGCTTCATGACAGAATTATCGAGAATGAGTGATACTGTGGGTATGTATTTCTGATAAGTAAATTATCACAGTAATAGTACTGTGTAATTTCTATTCCACTATTTCCATGCATAAAGTTGATAAATCCAATTTTTTAATATCATTTTTATTCCCCCAATGCAATGAAAACATATCTGGAATTAGCAGATTATCCTTGCACATGAAACATTTATACAGTAAAAAATTTCGCTGATATAAATAAACCTTTATTTATGATGTTTTGAAACTTTCAAATGCTTCTCCTAAAAAGTTAGAATTTCGACTTATTAACTTTTGGTTGTCACTGCTTTAATTTAGAAATAATGCAATCACCCTCTAACAGTCAAAATGATGATTATTCAGACCACATTAGCACAAACTTTGGAAATATGTAAATACTTGAAGATAGAAGTTAACTCTTTTCATACGTGGAGATTAAAAATATTTGAATAAGTAAGTATGATGTATGTTTCCACACGTTACATCAGCCATCCAGTTATGTTCTGTAACTGAGAAATCACCAAATTTATTAATGCAATAGACAATTATCTTTTATAATAGTAAATCACAAATCGTCAAAATTTCTGCGTTAGGAACTTTACATCTTTATAAATATGTAGCCTTATACCTCTTTCGATTTTTGATAAAAATATAATAAATTCACAACAGATTGTTCGCAATAGCCGATACGAATTCGATACCACAAAGAAACAGCCGGATTACTGTGCAGCTGTTATTCCGTGAAAGACAAACAAACATGCATTACGGTTAATTGGATGTTCCGACAATGACGAGGAATCCGCTGGGCCTCTGTGCGTTAATCCTGTGGGATACCAGTCTGTTTTAGCAAACACAAGAGACATAGTGGCTGCTGAGGAAATCTGGCAGTTCTGATTTAGAATTCTGTTGCTAAAGATGTATCAATCATGATCTTACGTGATACCGTTTCTTATTCATCAACACAGGTTTCACCGATATCTTGAAATATTGGTCATTAGACAAATCTTACTAAGGAGCAACTGACCGTAACTTCAAAGTAAACTATGAGGCACAAATTGAGTTCAAGTCACATCTTCTATACTAAACGCTGAGAGGTCAAATTAGAGAAAAGTAGGTGCCCATTTAAGAATGCTTCGTTACGAGAAATTCGCGTGAGCGCATATTCTGTTAGTGTGGAATTAAAATTGAGTTCAATCACATCTTCTATACTCAGCGCTGAGAGGTCAAATTCGAGAAAAGTAGGTGCCCATTTAAGAATGCTTCGTTGCGAGAAATTCGCGTGAGCGCATATTCTGTTAGTGTGGAATTACCATTTCATACATAAACATCATATATATATAGGGTGAGCCAGGTAAAATGCTCACCTAAAAAGAACCGTAAAGAGTTAAAGCTAACAAAAATCGGTTTTTACTTCCAATAACGTTACAAGCGGCTCACAGTAAAATTTGCAGTACTTTTCCAGTGTGTCAATATCTACCGAGGTAGCGACACTACCTTAGTTTTCTTGAATGGAATACGCTGCTATCTACAGCTGACATAAGAGCCATGGACTGGGTTTAATCCACATGAAGTATCGACTACAAGTGATTAACACTGGCTGGGCTAAAGGCAGAGATACAGTCACCAAATAATGTTCGTTGAACTCTCGTTTGGGAGGAAAGTCAATAAAATCGTAATAAAAGTGCTACATGCCATGAAGCAAATGAAGAAAATTAATTCAATCAATCAGTAACTGCTGATTAGCACTGTTTCCTAGCCTTATCTTAAATGATTTCAAAGAAATTGGAAATTTATTGAACATTACTCTCAGTAAGTTAATCCAATCCCTAACTCCCCTTCCTAATAAAATAATATTTGCCCCAATTTGTCCTCTTGAATTCCAACGTTATATTCGTATTGTTACCCTTCCTACTTTTAAAGACACCACTAAAACTTATTCATCTACAATGTCATTCCACGCCATCACTCCACTGACAGCTCTGAACATACCACTTAGCTGAGCAGCTCGTCTCCTTTCCAAAGCCTTCCCAGAGAAAACTTTGCAATATTTCTGTAACGCTACTGTTTTGTCGGAGATAACCAAGAACAAATCGAGGTGTTTTTTCTTTGGATTCTGTCCAATTCTCGAATGAAGGGCCTTTCCAGAGACTTATATGCCCTCTCCTTACATCCTCACTAAAACCCCTAAACACCCTCATACGAAGCAGGTTTATGCGTACAGCTTCATCCATCGAGTTCATTTCTAACTTAGCATGGAAATATCACCCATCAACTCAGTAATTAAAACTTATTTGTGAAAATGAAGATTTGGCCTTTAACTCCGTTTATCATCATACCATTGCCTACTGACCATCTCACGACATTATCCAGGTCGTTTTGCAGTTGCTTATAATCTAACTTACTTATTACTCCATACGAAGTAACATCATCTGGAAAAAGCCTTGTCTCTGATTACACTTATTTACACATATCAGTTATATATATATATATATATATATATATATATATATATATATCTGAAAATATAATGATCCAATTACAATGCCTTGTGGAATTACCCTCTTAATTATTACAGGGTCACAAAAATCTTCATCATCTCTAATTCGCTAAAATCTATTTTCTACAAATATAGCCACCCATTCAGTTACTATTTTGTCTAGCCCAACTGTACTCATTTTTACCAGTAGTTTCCCATGATTCATCCTATCACGTGCCTTAGTCATTTGATCTCCTGTATCCAAAATATTTGCTATATATTGCTGGAACCTTTCCTAAACCCAAAGTGCCTCCTATCGAACCAGTTATAAACTTTGAAAACATCTCTAATATAATCAAAAATAATGCTTTCTGAAAGCCTACAGGCAATGCATGTCACAACTCCAGCCGCTTTTCTAGTTTTCAACTTTTGTAACTTGCTGTAAAATGTCGTTGTTTTCATAGGTAAGTTCTAATACTTCTTTAGTATTAGTCACCTCCACTATCTGGACATCATTCTTGTAATCAACAGTCTTTACATAGTGCTGACTGAATACTTCTGCTTTTTGAAGATCCTCACACACACACACACACACACACACACACACACACACACACACACACACACACACCGCTTGTTAATTAATGATTCCTGGAATGTCCTTCTTGGAACCGGTTTCTGGCGTAAATTACCTATACATACACTTCCATTTTTCATTAAAATTTGTATGACAACCAGTTATGCTTGCTATTATGTTATCCTTAGCTGACTTCTTTTCTAGATTCAATTTCCTTGTAAGTTCCTTGAATTTCTCCTTACTTCCTCATACATTTCTAACTATATTTCTTTCCAACCTGCAACTCCTCCTTAGTCCCTTTACTTCTCTGTTCTAATATAGTAGATATGTACTTTCCTTATTGCCTTTAAAGGTAAAAACTTGTTTTCACATTCGTAAACAATCTCATAAACCCATCCCAGAGTCGGTTTACATTTTTATTTACAATTTTCTACCCATCATAGTTACTTATTAAATTCTCCCACATGCCTGTTTTATCAGCCATATGGTACTGCCTAATAGTTCTACACTGAAGACCTTCCTTTCTATCACATGTATTTTTAACTACGACAAGAAGAGCTTCGCTATCACGAACACCATTTATTATTCGGTTTCTCTATGGATCTCACCTGGTTTTAACAGCACCACGTTTAGAATATTCTACCCTCTAGTTGGTTCCATCACTTTCTGAATCAGCTGTCCTTTCTATATTATCTTATTTGCCATATGTATGAAATGATTTCTTTCGTTCCCATTACCTTCCGAATTGACATTTGGTAAATTGAGATCTTCCGATAAAATCACATTCCTTCCCATATCGTTTCCCACATAGTTGATTATCTTATCAAATAATTCTGAAACTGCGTCTGCTCTACCCTTTACCGGTCTGTACACTCCAAAGCCATCAAGTTGCCTATTATCTTTTAGAAGTGAACCTTAAACACATAGTTCAATGTACGTCATGTTTAACCTTTTTCGTAGCTTACAAATTCTTCTTTAACCAGAATGAATACTCCCTTCCTACCATTCCTATCCTATCTCTACGATACGCACACCAGTTCCGTGAGAAATTTTCAGCATCCATTATATCATTTCTCAGCCATGATTCAACTCATATTACAATATATGTTAAGCATATATCTATTAATTTACTTCATTCTGTTTCTTTCTTTACAATACTCCTACAGTTCAACATTAACATTTTTATATCATCCCTACTTAACTTCCAGATCCCTGTACCCTTATCAAAGGAATTGTGCAACATAAATAAAATACTGGGGTATGTTTACACATCTGAAAGATGACTCCTACCTAAATTTGCGAGCTATGCCCTAAATACGACATTTACACTTCTTGAGCGGTATTCATCGTCCGGTGTTAACGTTGTGGGGTAGGTGCAAGTCAAGCATGCCTTCAAGAAGACGGAGAAGGCAGTATCAGCAGCTTGTTGAGTTTCAATAAGGCCGTGTACTAGGATTACGAGAAGGTGGATGTTCTTACCACGATAGTAAAGAAAGACTTGTCAGGTATGTATCCGCATTGCCTCGGAGTTGTGGAAAATATTCGCGGGTAAGTACTTAATCAAGGAGCCCGGGGACCGGCCGCACACTGCCACTTCTGAGCAGAAAGATCACCGCTTTCACCGCATGGCTCTGGTGAATCGTACTTTATCTGCAGCAGCCATTAGAAATTTTGGCGCCATTGTGACACAGCGAACTGTTACAAATCGATTACATGAGGGACAGTTCCGAGCCAAACGTCCAGTAGCGTTCGATGCACTAACTCCGAATCACTGCCACCTACACATTCAGTTGTGTCAAGCTAGGCTCATCTTTTGTGTTCTCAGATGAGAGCCTTTTCTGTCTTCGTTCCAGTGATGGCCGTAGATATACGATAAGAAGGAGGCCAGGTGAGCGCTTGGGTCCAAGCTGCCTTCGGCGTCGACACACTGGACCTACTTCAGGAGTTTATGGACAGGCGAGCGATTTCCTTTGACAGCAGGAGCACTCCCGTCATTAACTCAAGAAACTTTAGGGAGGACTTCTACTGATAATAATAATAATAATAATAATAATAATAATAATAATAATAATAATAATAATAATGGCGAATGGCCTTCGGATGGGCCTGGTGCAGGTCTTTTACTAGTTCAGGACCTATAGCTGACGTGCATGTCTGTGAGGATGGGGCCTCACCTATGAAGGTTTCTGATGATGAAGTCACCGAGCTCGAGAGCTGCAGTCGCTTAAGTGTGGCCAGTATCCAGTATTCGGGAGATAGTAGGTTCGAACTCCACTATCGGCAGCCCTGAAGATGGTTTTCCGTGGTTTCCCATTTTCACACCAGGCAAATGCTGGGGCTGTGCCATAATTAAGGCCACGGCCGCTTACTTCCCAGTCCTAGCCATTTCTTGTCCCATCGTCGCCATAAGACATATCTGTGTCGGTGCGACGTAAAGCCAATAGAAAAAAATGATGAAGTCGGCACTAATAACAAGCTTAATTAAGCTTAAAAACACCTGCCCCGCAGGGAATTGAACTCGGGACCGTCTGGGCCAAAAGCCAGAAAGCTAACCATTTAGCCATAGTGCCGGACGTCAGACTGGTGACTGAACCGCTTGTGCTGCCATTCTGTTGCAGTATTCAATGGGGCGTTTTCCAACAGGGTAACACTTGTCCTCTTACCTCATACTCAACGTGCTCTACAGCGTGCAAATAAGTTGCCTTGGTCTGCACGATCACCACGCCTTTCGCCCATTGAGAACGTACGGGACATTATGGGACGGCAAGTCCAGCGCATCCATTAGCAGCATTACCGTTGTTGATTTGACTGACCAAGTGCGACAGAAATGGAACTCCATCCCACAAAATGATATATGGCTCCTTTACGACACAAACCAGCATACTATTCGTGCTTGCATTCAGAATCGTAGCAACTACAGCGGTTATTATTGTGTCACCATGTCACGTGTTTTCCGCGCATACTTGAACCTGTGATCTGGAAGCTTTAATCAAATAAATACGTAAACTAGACAATTGCTTAGCCTAAATTGTATTCCTCAAAACTGATGGGCCGATGACCTAGATGTTTCGCACTTTAAACAACAAATAAGCAAGCAAGTATCTAAGCATCTGTCTTCTTGGTGTTTGGATTTCATTTTCCGCCAATGTAATTAATAAAATAACATTGGATGAACTATTTTAATGGTAATCAGCAGATGATTCAAGTCCGCTAGTCCCCTAACGTACAATCACCACACTGACCTTTCTTACTAGATAAGATGGAGAAAACTAAGGAATTAAAACTTATTATAAATAAGAAGTTCGTGTGAAGGGAGGCTTTCTAGGGGCTGCCATAATGACAAAATCATGTTTACAAACAAAAGTCTTAAATAGACATGATTTACTTTCTAGGAATTAAGAGTATCATTCTTATAGGTTCAGGATATCTTCTCATTCTTGGAATGACTTACCGCAAGCCTTGCTCTGTGAAGCGTAAACATCGTCTGGCACAAATTCTCTCTGCAATCTTGTGCAGTAAATGGATGAGCAGTTAACGAAACCCATCACGTACGTTTATAGGATGTTGCTGTGTTCAGAATTTGATCTAAAATCGACACACGTCTCTGAACCAACACCCATGTTCGTGTCATCCCCAGCACACATTATGACTAATTTTAGTAGTACCGCTTGATCAATAGAGAGAAGAATGATAGACTTTGCTACACCAACTCTCCTACGTGCAAAAATAATTGTCGTCATTATCAGTAAAGTGGATGTAGATACTTCATGATATTTAGCAAACATTTCTTAATAATTGCCAGAAAAAATAGGCTGTTGAAATTTTGCTCAACGTGCCAATTCCGGAGTCGTGCCTTCAGTGAACTTCGAAGAAAGCTACTCATTATACCATGCATTAACTATCTCGCCTCACTTATCTCAGCAATACTCCCTGTCTTCTAAATTCTAGTAATGTACTTCATAGTCTAATGCACATCCTATACTGTACTTTATTGAATTTCTTTTGCGTTGCTGAAGACATTCGCCCTTAGCAGCGAGACTGAAGGATATAGCCAGTATTTTAGCAGAGTTCCTTTTTAATGTAACGTAATCTCTATTAATATAAAACTGAAAAGACGCCTCTCTGTCTGTCTGTCTGTCTGTCTGTCTGTCTGTCTGTCTGTCTGTCTGTCTGTCTGTCTGTCTGTCTGTCTGTCTGTCTGTCTGTTTGTTTACCAAAACGACATCACGTCTAAACCGCTGTGTGGTATTTCGTGAAACGTCTCATAAAATGTTCAGAAAGAACTGTCACACAGCCAAGTTATATTTCAAAATGTTGACCTGAAAGTATACATACACCATACACCTTTATTATAGAACTAGCAATTACCCGCGGCTTCGCTCGCGTGGATTTCGTAATTTCATCAAAGTAATCGTTCCTCGGCATGTACTAAGTCATTACCTAAACATTCTTAAAGTATAAAAACTCACCCAAAAATTGAATTTCATTTACCCCAGAAATTCTTTGTAAACCATGTTTGTGGTATTATCTTAAGGGGCTAAGACGACCATGCGGCATAGAACTGTACATGTGAGAAACAGTCTTCTCTCATGTCGAAAAAATAAATACATGTTTCTTTATTTTTAAAGAAGATTCCAAATATCTATTCCCACATCTGTAAAATCTTCAGTTTTCGAGATATACATAAGTATCACCATAAAAATTTCAAACCCTTGATCAGTCCTTCACCAACCCTCACCCCCATCCGAGTGCATTTTCCGAAAACAAAAATAAGTGTTTCTTTATTTATAAAGGTGCTTCCAAATGCCAGTTATCATGACTGCAACATATTCAGTTTTTAGATATATTTATTCTCATAAAAATGAAGTAAACACCTTTTTCAACGCCCTCGCCCCCAAGTTGATTTCGCCCCAAAAATGCGTGTTTCCTTATATTTATAGGAGATTCCAAATACTAATTTTCACGTCGGAAACATATTTAGTTTCTGAGATATAAGTATCCTCATACAAGGAATTCAACCAACGTTTCAATTAATTCACCCCCTCCTCTTAAGCGGATTTTCCAAAGACAAAAGATTACGTATTTCTTTCCGTTTATAGGAAATTCTAAATACAAATTTTTCATGCCTGTAACATCTTCAGTTTTTGAGATATAAGTATCCTCATGAAAATAATTCAAATCCTTTTACACTCCACACCCGCCCGGGAAGTTGGTTTTCCTCCACACAATAAAATACGTGATTCTTTATTTTTAAAGGAGATTCCAAATACCAATTTCCACGTCTGTAACCTTCAATTTGATACATAGATTTCTCCAGAAGAAGAATTCGATTTCTTAACATCCTTTCTCACTCTCCACTCAAGTGAATTTTCCAAAAAGAAACAGTACCCGTTTCTTTAAAAGAGCTTCCAAATACCAATTATCACGACTGTAACATCTTCAATTTCTGAGATATATGTATACTCGTAAACGGAATTAATCTCCGTTTCCATTATCCTCCCCCCCCCCCCTACCAAGTAGATTCCACCACCAAATGCGTGTTTCTTTAATTTTAAAGGAGATTCCAAATACCTGTTTTCACGTTTGTAACATCTTTAAATTTTTTGGGTGTATATATACATTCTCATAAAAATAATTCAACTAATTTTCCAATTTCTTCACCACCCCCCCTTTAAGGATTTTTTCCGAAACCAAAGAATACTTGTTTACTTATTTTTAAAGGAGATTTTAAATACCAATTTTTACGTCTGCAACATGTTAAGTTTTTAAGATATGCTGTAGATACGCTAATTTGCAGAATTCACCCCAATTTTTCAGTTCCCCTTAACTCGATGTTCCGAAAAAAATATTTATGTTTCTTGGGTTTTACAGGAAATTCCAAATACCAGTTTTCAAATCTGCAATATGTTACGTGTCTGAGATACTTTGCAGAAATAGTATTTTTTAAAATTCACCCCGTTTTTCACTCCTGTTCACCCCCTATTCATCGGATTATCCAAAAGCGCATAAATACGAGTTTCTTTATTTTCAAAGGAGACTCCAAATTTCAGTTTTCATGTCTGTAACATCTTCAGTTTTTTAGTATAAGTCTCGTCATGAAAGGTGTTCGACCAATGTTCCCCCTTAATTCACCCCCTTAATGGGATTTTCCGAAAACAGAAAAATACGTGTTTCTTTATTTTTAAGGGAGAAACGAAATACCAATTTTACGTCTTTAAACTTTTATGTTTTTGAGATATAGATATGCTCATTTGAAAAATTCACCCCACTATTCACCCCCTTATCGAAGGAATATCCAAAAATCCTCTCTTAGCGAGCACCTACATGTTAATACGAATGTATCCCCAAAATTTCATTTCTTTATGTCCACAAGTTTTTTCTCGGTGATGATGAATCAGTCAGTCAATCTGTCAGGACAAGTTATTTTATATATATAGATGTTATGAACTTTGGGGTTCAGTCTGCAAACATGTGTGAATTTACTATCCACCCCCATAATCCTCTATGTGTAGCCAGTTCTGGAAAATCGTTCAGTTCTATACCTCTCATCTTTAAATGGTTAGAAACTGTTTCTAACCATCGTCATCTTGGTCTTCCTTTACTTCTCTTACCGTCCATAACAGCGCCTATTATTCTCCTAGTTAACCTATCCTCCTCCCTTCGCCTCATATCACCCCAAAATCCCAAGCCGGTTTATGCGTATAGCTTCATCTGTCGTGTTAATTGCTAACTTAATCCTTATTCCTCAATCCGAGTACCCTCCTGCCATTGTTCGCACGTGTTCGTACCAGCATAATTCCCGCTACGTTCATGTCTGTTACTTCTAAATTATGAGATGTCCTGATTCCACCCAACATTCACTCCCGTAAAGCAAAATTGGTCTGATAGCATACCGATAAAAAGATACTTTCGTGTGGGAGCTGAACTCATTCTTACAGAATTATGGTTGATCGCAACCGCGAGCTTACTGAATTAACTATGCTGCACCTTGATTCCATCTCACTTACTACAATCAATCAATCAATCAATCAATCAATCAATCAATCAATCAATCAATCAATCAATCAATCAATCAATCAATCAATCAATCAATCAATCAATCAATCAATCAATCAATCAATCAATCAATCAATCAATCAATCAATCAATCGATCGATCGATCAATCAATCAATCAATCAATCAATCAATCAATCAATCAATCAATCAATCAATATTGATCTACGTTTTGGGCAGTCGCCCAAGTGGCATATTCCCTATCTGCTGTTTTCCTAGCATTTTCTTGATTGATTTCAAAGAAACTGGAAATTTATTGCACATCTCCCTTGGTAAGTTATTTTTCTTCCTCCCAAGTCTTCCAAGTCCAAACTTTATAACATTTTTGTAAAGCAACTACACGTTAACCTAGATGAATCCCTCCCTGACACTTAATACAATTCAGCATATGATCCATGTACACAATGAACAAGGAAGTTGAAAGAATACAGCCTTGTGTAACCCCTGTAAGAACATTGTACCAAGGACTTATGCCTGTGAATGATCTACCCTTAATCTCACAATCCCTCAGTTCGGCGAGCATCTATTTTCTTGGTACTTTTACATACAACTTCTCCATCAACACATGTTGCCTACCCTACAGCAAAAATAGAGACCTTTTACAACAATCCCTTACGGTAGAGAGTAGTCTCCCTTGATTTCGCTTCAGCACCTACAGTTCTCGTACGCTTTACCTGTTAGTCTGTGCACTTGTCCGTAGATAGAAGTCCGTGTTCGCCTGAGCCTTGATAAGGTGTGTCGTACCTGGTAGACCATTATATTTTCGTCTTCGTAAGGCGTCATATTACTGTTGGATTCAGTCATGTCTGTAACTACTGCTTGTTTACGTCCGGTAGTCTTTTACCAGGTCCAATAGCGCACTGAATGTACAGAATACCTCATATCTCAATTTGTAAGTCCTTGCTTGCTTGTTGTTGATAATGCTTGTTGTTTAAAGGGGCCTAACATCGAAGGTCATCGGCCCAGTAAGTCCCTGGTGACACACCGTTTCCTTTCGCTCTAACATCGCTACCACTAAATTCTGCTCTAAAAATCCATTCCTTCTTCACGGTAATACAAAACTGATGTGATGACGGCACTTGGTCCACTGAGGTGCTGACTGCTTTTCCTACTGCCTTCTACCAACTGCGACAAACAAACACCCATTGAGTTAATTTCCTCATCTATGCCCACTTACAGTTTCACCAAGCCATTTACCGACAGTTAATATGGAAATATTTTCTGAGATACAGTCAGAATGGGTGATCATAATTTATAAGACGTAGAACCTCGTTCTTCAATGGGACACATTCCTTATTGACAGCAAATATAATACCGTATCTACATTTAATTCTCCTTGATTAACGAATTCAATTTTCTTCGGAAATGACAGATCGACAGCTACGTACTTTCTCCTTTAATCTTTTGCTAGAAGGAACACCGCGTGAGATAGCAACTTTTTTTCTTTGTAAGAGGACAGTAAAGAAGTATTGATAGTGGCAGATTCAAGTCCAATTTTTTATCTGCAGCTAAATTACGCCAAGTCGACTCTGAAGAGAAAGAGCTTGATAGAGATGATTAATATGATCCATAAATACCCTGTCTACGGGTACAATCGATTACATTCTCGTCGTCTCGCCAGGGGAAGTCGACATAACACATCAATCAATGACAGAGTCAGTAACAGTTTCCTTGACTTCGCCGAATTTCATTTTCCATTCCATCGCTTTGAACGCGAGAGTGGTGGAGGGGCTCTCCGCCTTTAATTGGACTTCTGTCTGGAGTGAACGAAATGCAAGCTTACTGTGTGATGAAACTTGACGGCTGCAATAATATTGGGCTTTTCTTGTCTTCACTCAGCTCCTGAGCTTAAGCAAGGATTCAGAAAAGGAGTAGATAACATATATACCCCCGTAGGGATCAAAACTTTTTACAACATCAGTCATTAGAATTCATAAAATAAATGAAATGTCGTATGGCTTTTAGTGCCGGGAGTGTCCGAGGACATGTTCGGCTCACCTCGTGCAGGTCTTTTAATTTGAGGTCCGTAGGCGACCTGCGCATCGTGATGAGGATGAAATGATGATGAAGACGACACGTACACCCAGCCCCCGTGCCAGGGAATTAACCAATGGTGGTTAAAATTCCTGAGCCTGCCCGGAATCGAACCCGATGCCCCTATGGCCAAAGGCCAGCACGCTAACTATTTAGCCATGGAGCCGGACTTCAATAAATAATTTTCCCTACTCAAATAGTATTGAAGTTATATGAGCTGAGGAGTTATTCATTAAAGCTATTTACTTGAATTGTTTGTTTGTTTGCTTGTTTGTTTGTCCAACCCTTGTCCCGTTTCTCTACGTGGTCGGGTATGAGGTGAAATAAATCTGTCGTGGGGTTCTTTTATCACCGGTTGCCCTTCCTGACCACAACTTCATTAGAGGAGTTAGTGAAATTAAATGAATGACGTGATATATGCCAGTAAGACGGGAGAGGGTGAAACTCGGTGCCGGCACATAGCCTACTCCTGACAAAGAGTACAAAGGGGTCTGCTCAAGACTTAACATCCCCATCCGACCTACGAATCACCATCAACAGCGTCATATGCCTTCACTCCATGAGAGGTTTGGAATTTAAACCAGGCTTTTGGCACGCAATCTAGTGATTAGAAATTGCATACCACAACCTCTCCTACCCTGCCGGCCAACATTACTGTATGATGGTAAAATATTTTTGACCAACGGGACTCGAACCGGCTAACCACGGTGTCAGACCTTTTAGACTTCAACACCTTTACGATTATGGCCACCAGGCGGGCGAAAGCTATTTATTTGAAGTGTATCGTTAAATTGGAGAAGTCTTGCACATTAACTTTTGAGAAAACTCCAGCTAGAATGTTTATTAATCAGAGTCCGGACTTTTAAGCACTGATGGGTTAGAAGCATACAATACTCTGTACAACGGTTATGTTATGAGGTTTGCATAGATATTAGGGGTACGGCCATAGAACTCCAAGAATTGATGTTACTCTTGCTACATTATGGAAGAACGGGTTGCTTGACAGTTTTTATTACCTAAATACTGTAGGTTTGCAGTCTAACATACGATTGCCTAAAAAATCGATGACTGTTAATTATACAATTCCTTCTTATGGGAAACGATTACTGTAATTCACAAGATCCATCCTCATATGTAAAATATTGAAGAATATCGTGATAAATTCTAAAATACGTCAAATGCAGCACTGGGAAAGGAGTTAATGAAGTATTGTTGGACAAATCATCGTTGAGATAAAAACGTGGTACATTCAATGCCGGAGATGGTGGTGCATGACTTAGGCAAATAGCTTCGTAAGTCCAGGTTCATAAATTCATACCAATCGATATTGCGTTACAGATGACATGTATAGCAATATCCGTGCTGGAATACATATGAAGTTCCCTCTTTCGCCCCTAGGGGTGGTGACTGTATCATTGACTACCGTGATAGGTCTTAATAAGCAGAATGGAGAGCCAAAGTCGTTAGCTGAGGTCATTTATAATAATGATAACAATAATAATAAGGTTGATGTTGTTTGAGTCATCAGTCCATAGACTGGTTTAATACAGCCGTCCATGTCACCCCATCCTGTGCTAACCTTTTCAATTCTACATAAGTACTACATCTTATATCTGCTCTAATCTTCTTGTCATATTCGTACCTTGGTCTACCTATACCGTTCTTACCACCTACACTTCCCTCAAAAACCAACTGCACTGGGCAAGTTGGCCGTGTGGTTAGGGGCGTGTGGCTGTGAGCTTGCACCCGGGAGATTATGGGTGCGAATCCCACTGTCGGCAGCCCTCAACATTGTTTCCCGTGGTTTCCATTTTCACACCACGCAAATGCCGGGGCTGTACGTTAATAAAGGTCACGGCCACTTCCTTCCAACACCTAGGCCTTTCCTATCCCTCGTCCCCATAAGACATATCTGTGTCGGTGCGACTTAAACCCACTAGCAAAAAAAGAAGAAAACAACTGTACAATAACTGGGAGTTTTATGATGTGCCCTATCATTCTGTCCCTTCTTCTGGTCAAATTTAGCCAAATCGATCTTCTCTCACCAATTTGAATCAGTATCCATTCATTCGTGATTCTATCTATCCATCTCACCTTCAGCATTCTTCTCTAACACCACAATTCATAAGCTCCTATAGTTTTTCTTTCTGAGCTAGTTGTCGCCCATGTTTCACTTCCATACAATGACACGCTTCAGACGAAAGTCTTCAGAAAAATCTTTCTAATTCCTATATCAATGTTCGAGGTGAACACATTTCTTTTCTTATAAAAACCTTCTTTGCTTGTACTAGTCTGCATTTTATGTTCTCCATTGCATTTTATGTCCTCCTTACTTTTACCATCAATAGTTATTTTACTATCCAAGTAAAAATAGTCATCTACTTCCTTTAAGACTTTATTTCCTAATCTAATATTTCCTGCATCAGCTCACTTTGTTCGACCACACTCCATTACTCGTGTTTTGGACTTATTTATTTTCATCTTGTATTCCTTCCCCAAGACTCTGTCCATACCATTCAGCGATTTTTTCCATATCTTTTGCAAGGTCAGATAACATTGCAATATCATCGGCAAATCTCAAGGTTTTGATTTCCTCTCCTTGAACTCTGATACACTTCCCAAATTCGTCTTAGTTTTTCCTTATCGTCTGTTCTATGTAAACATTGAAAAGGAGAGGGGGCAATATGCAGCCTTACCTCACTCCTTTCTGGATTGCTGCCTCTTTTTCAAAGCCCTCGATTCTTATCACTGCAGACGGATTTGTGTATAGACTGTAGATAATTCTCCTCTCTCTGTATCTGATCCCCATCACACTCAGAATCTCAAACAGCTTGGTCCAATCAACACTATCAAATGCCTTTTCTAAATCTACGAACGCCATGTACGTGGGATTGTCTTCCTTAATTCGGTCCTCTAAGATCAGACGTAAAGTCAGGATTCCTTCACGTGTTCCCACATTTCTTCTGAAACCAAAACGATTTTCTCCCAACTCATTTTCTACTTGTCTTTCAATTCTTATGTAAATAATACGTGTTAAAATTTTGCAAACGTGAGATACGATACTAATGCCGCGGTAGTTTTCACCCTTTTCAGCACCGACATTCTTGGGAATAGCTATAACAAAGTTCTGTAGAAAATCGGATGGCACTTCTCCTGTATCATACATCTTACGCACTAAACGGATTTTTTTTTTTTTTTTTTTTTTTTTTTTTGCTATTGGCTTTACGTCGCACCGACACAGGTAGGTTTATGGTGACGATGGGTCAGGAAAGGGCTAGTACTGGGAAGGGAGCGGCCGTGGACTTAATTAAGGTGCAACCCCAGCATTTGCTTCGTGTGAAAATGGGAAACCACGGAAGACCATCTTCAGGGCTGCTGACAGTGGGTTTCGAACCCACTATCTCCCGAATACTGGCTGCACTTAAGCGACTGCAGCTAAAGAGCTCGGTCTAAACGGAATAACCTCTCCATAATAATAATAATAATAATAATAATAATAATAATAATAATAATAATAATAATAATAATAATAATAAATAATAATAATAATAATAATTTTCTCAATACTAATGATCATAATAGTAATAAATTAAGTTAATATAAATTATTTATCTACCTTAGTCGGCTTGTCGTTATCTTTGTATTTCCATGACTGATTACGATCCTGAGTGCATTTGATAACATTCGAGATTTTTAAACGTGCCCATTCATATCATTTGATTATAGAATGTTAAAAAAATCAGGAGAAAATTCTCTATCCTGATGTGCTTTAAAATACGTCGTCGTTGCGCCTCGATATACCGTTATGTGACAATGCTAAGGGGAGAAATACTGACCCGCAGCACATGTATCACATACAGCGAAAATTCCTTCATGCAATACTGAACCATAGATGACAGAAACCTCCTGGCCTTCCTAAGCTGAAATATTATCAGCGTATTTGCTAGGTGCAATGACGATATGAGACTTGAAATGGTATGAAATATAACATTATTATTATTATTATTATTATTATTATTATTATTATTATTATTATTATTATTATTATTATTATTATTATTATCATAATTATTATTAATATCATTACAACCTAAATTGCCAGCGGTATGTATATATTGGAATATGAACTCCCCTGTGATCGGGGTACGAAGTGGCTGGTAATGTCCTTGCATCAACCTGAAAATGAAAGATGGAATTCACGCAAAACCATTTCAGAGGAAACGAAAGGTTGGATTCGAACCTATAAAAGTCGGTTAGATTCTAAAGCCTTTTTTTTTTTGGTTTAATTTCACTCCGTTCTTCCTCATTTGTTGTTCTTCTTCTAATTCTTTTCCTGCAGAATGTTGAACTAGTAGTATTTCCAGTAATAATTTCTTTCCATGGAATTGCTTGTACTCCTGTTATTCACTTTACTTTGCTTTATTATCACACTACTGTAGGTGATCATTGCTACCGGAATATTTCCCATTTGCGATATATTTGTTAATAATAATAATAATAATAATAATAATAATAATAATAATAATAATAATAATAACAACACCTGTCGGGTTGCGGTTGCCTGCTGTGTATTTTATGGTCGGATGCTCTTCCTAACGCCAACCCTATGTGGAAGGATGTACTCACTATTGTGCTTTTCTGTGGTGGTTGGTAGTTGTCTGAACATGAAGATAAGAATATTGATACAAACACAACTCCCTTTCTCTGAGACAGAAGAATTAATCAGTCGTGATTAAAATCCAAGGCCCAGTCGTGAATCAAACCCAGGACTCTCTGAACCCTGAAGGTCGGAGCTCATTTACACAACTACGTGAGTAAAATTCATCAGTTTTGTATTATTTGTTACAAGTAAGTATACATCCTAACGGAGAAACAAAGCAGCTTCTTGTTCGGTAGAATCAGTGTCGTACTTTGTATATCTGATCCCATGTTATGGTCTTTCGTAATTAAATGTTCATTGTTTTAATCTTTCATAATTTTTTTGATATTGTTTTACGTCGCACCGACACAGATATGTCTTATGGCGACGATGGGACAGGAAAAGCCTAGGAATGGGAAGGAAGCGTCCGTGGCCTTAGTTAAGGTAAAGCCCTAGGATTTGCCTCGTGTGAAAATGGGAAACCACGGAATACCATCTTCAGGGCTGCCGACAGTGGGGTTCGAACCCACTATCTCCCGAATACTGGATACTGGCCGCACTTAAGCGACTGCAGCTCGGTTATATACATTTGTCCAACACACTCTTTGCTAATAAACATCTGCAGTTCTGATATAGTAGAAATAATAATATTGTCATTTATACGGCCCACAAATCTCTTTTATTATTTTCGTTGAAGCCGAAGTGCCGGAAATGTCTTACGTCAGTTCGTGGCAGTAAACATACCAGCACGAAAATTCAACACCTTCAAGTACCACCTGAAGGAGCCCAGATCGAACTCACCACCTTACATCCGGAAAGTGACAAGGGTAACTTCTAAAAGCGTGCAATTACACCATGTAAGTGCAATGTGATGATAAGCCACAGTATATCAGCTTTTCAAGAAATTTAAATGTGTTGCTTCCTTTCGTAATGATTGTACTCGAGGACCTAGCTATTTTCACCCGATCATTTATTTTGTGAGGAAGTGTACTCTACAGATTTAAGAGACATGACATGAACCTCAATTAAAGCACGTAAATCTTTTCACAGACAACAATAAATAACAACAAAATTTACATTCGGCATGATGTGTCGAATAGATCTTTGAAATGCATCGATTTACTTATTCATACGTAAGATATATTTAACAATAAACAAAGACAAAACACCTCCGTACAGGCCATGAAGGCCCTTGGAGTAGTGGAAGGTAAAGGCTTCCACCATTGTTAACCGCGGCACGTGATGGGGTAGAGTGGTTAGCTCTACGCCCGGCCGCCTTTGCCCCCAGGAATTAACTCATTTTTGGTGTAGGCTGAGTGAACCTCAAGGCCATATGCACCACCGGAAGTGGAAATCTCGTTTCTTAAATTTTACGATTTTCTGACGGGGATTCGAACCCACGTCCTTCCGGGCGAACCGAGCACACCTTTACCGCCTCGGCCAGGCAGCCCCTTATATTTAACAGTAGATTATCAAATTATACTACGTATACGACATTGTTAGTCACAAGATTAACGGCAGAGAACGTTTCACATTAGTAAATGGAAATAACCATGAAAGTTAATGCTCACGGGAAGACCTGGAATTATATTCCATATATTTACATAAATTCAAGAAAGCTCGCATTTTTACGACGAAGAGCACATCGACGTTTAATGGTGCAGCAACTGACTGGTTTCCAGGCTCAGTAACAATAAAATAGGCGGCCCGAGCATGAACAATGGGCCCTTAATGTGGGGCAGTCAGGCTGACAACTTGATATGCTTGTTAAGTTACGCTAGATACTTCGAAATCGATAGACACCAATACACTGCATGCGGATTAGAAAGCAAGCTTCATAAAGCTCTAGGGTCAGAGGAGACCTATCGATTATATTGTCTACACTCTTGAGTGATGGTGCAGTGGATACTTGACTGTTGTAGAACGGAATCCATAAAGCAACTAGTCATTCATTTCCTTATGCAAATATACATTCAGATGGCTTTCTTTTAAAACCTCGTATGTCCCAATGCTCTTCCTACCCATTATATTCTTGAAGACTGGTCACGCCTCCCAGCCACATATTTATATGCAGTCCATCAGAATAATTTTCGTTGTGTTCATTTTCCTATGCTATGTATATAAAGGAATTGGACGTTACTTACCGTACTGTAGGGAGTTTTGTTTGCATGCCGAATTTGCTCATTCCTACAGTATAATAATTATAATTTCGTGTGGCTCTTTCTAGCCGGATTCAGCCCTTGTAAGGCAGACCCTCCGATGAGGGTTGGTGGCATCTGCCATGTGTAGGTAACTGCGTGTTATTGTGGTGGAGGATAGTGTTATGTGTGGTGTGTGAGTTGCAGGGATGTTGGGAATTGTGATTAAGTAATGAAGGTTAAAATCCCTGACCCGGCCGGGAATCGAACCCGGGTCCCTCTGAACCCAAGGCCAGTACGCTAACCACTCCTACATTATAATATATATAAACACTTTCTTCGTGTAAGTTGTGAATTAAGGAATTATGAGATAGGATTTAAGGAAAATATAGTAGGACTAAAACATATTTATTTCTCGTATGTTCAGTGGATCCTCATGAACATTGTCAAACTGTATCAACCTTCACGTTGTGTGAAGCGTAATGGAAAGAACAATGAATTAAAATGTTAGTTTTTATTTTCTCCTTGTATTCATACATAGGTGTGGCCGTTATAATTTTGCATTACCTTATCAGTGATATCCTGAACTATCCATTTTAACACAAGGCAAATATTGGGACTGTACATTGATTAAGATTACGGCCGCTTCCTGCACAGTCCTACTCTGCCCTATTCCATCTTCGCTATAAGACCTGCCTGTACCGGTGTAACATAAAACAAATAGCGAAAAGCAAACCCTGCAGGATAAGAAGTAGCACGTTCTGACTCTTGGTCGTGCCCTGTTTCGTAAAAGTCTACTGTTACGCTGCTGTTAGAGATTGTAAAATACTTGAACCGCAGAATCCAAATAGAAAGGATTGCAGCGTGCAATGTAAATATGAAGGGCTTTCCTCTTAGATAACCATAAGGAGACATCAATAATGGACGTGTGAATATCCCGTTACCAATTTTCTACTTCTTCATTTAACATATTCATCGTGAAGTTTGGATCTTGTCCTGCTGTTCGGAAAGAGACCTTTCCCCTTAAACATTGTATAGGAATAGGAAATTCATTCTGTTAATAATAATTGAGTACTGACACTGCGACACAATGTTTCACACATCCAAGAATTATGAGAATGTGATATAAATTCTGACAAAAATTAAAACAAAACAAAAAGTTAAGACATAATGGCTGGACAAAAGATGAGTAAAACACCAAATGTTGGGCTTAATCCATTAAGTTGAATATAGTAAGGTTCCGTGAATCATATCAAATCGGAACGACATTACCAAAGATATGTCGCGGGTTAAGAGTCAATACCACGTATCTGACAATACATTTACTATCCATTATTCCCCTTAAGACTTGTCGCACCTTCTGTGGGTATGCAATCCGTCAGAACAATTTTCGTTACGTTCATTTTAACATGCTTGTGAGTAAGGGAAATTTATCTCTGCCAAAGTTATCTATAAGTATGGAGGTAAATAAAGTAGAACCTGTAGGTTCATACACAGTATTATTATCATAACAGTTACAAGTGACGAAATCCAAAGTGTAAAAGAACGCTTAGAAGCTTTATAATGCATGGACTTGATAAACACACATTTACCGATGTCCCTGTGCATTCCTATAAACTGAAGCTATATAGCTACGATTTTTCACAAATAACTCATAGGCCTTAACAGATATCGAAAACCTTATCTCACAGTCGATAATGCTCAAATACACCAGCCTCGTGTCGGTAGATTTGCTGGCAAGTAAAAGAACTCCTGCGGGACAAAATTCCGTCATCTCCGTGTCTCCAAAATCCGTAAAAGTGGTCAGTGGCACGTAAAATCGATGACATTATCACTTTCGATAATATTAATTAAATTAAATTAAATTTGCGACACATTTCTGTAATCCAAGATCTGCTGAGATAGTGATACTCATTTCCTTTTAAAACGACCACACAGTTCTCTACACCCAACCTTAAAGTTACGTACATTAGGAAATCAGGTCTGTGATTACAATGAAAATCGGTGTGTATTTATTATGATAATTTAATGCTACTTAAAGCTTCTTCGTATTCGGGTGTGGATTGTCCTGTTCGATTAATTCAAAAACCAACAACATCAAAAAATAAGTTTTCATTCCCCACCATGAAGGGGGTGGCGGGCCACCTAGAGGCCCTCTGTCCAAGAGATGTGGACATGTTGGGGATATGTGATGGAGGAGGGAGGTGGGTAAAGGATTTGAAGAAGGAGGAAATGGGAGGAGTTTTGGCCTCTTGGCTAAGGTCAAAACCAGGCGGCCGAAAGACGCGCTACATATGGAACATGAGCTGTGAGGTACGGAGGTCCTTCAACATCTGATAGCAAGGTATTCGCTCTAATGCGTTCGCAAATATATTTCGATAAATTGTATGATTTAACACCTTAAATGTTGTAGTAGATCGTCCGGCTCCCTGCTTGAATGAACAGCGTTATGGTCTCCGTTCAGATGGTCCAGGGTTTGGCTCTCGGCGGGGTATGCGTTTTTAACCACTTCTGGTTAACTCCTCTGGAGCACTGAGTGTCTGTGATTCTCCCAATGTACTGATCTTCATACAAAGCCAGCACAGCATACTACCAACCACCACATAAGCACATAATAGTGAATGCATCACTCAACATAAGTTTGGGGTCAGGAAGGGCACCCGGTCCTAAAACATAGATAAGTCAACATGTGTGACACATTTCGCATACCTACCTGCACCAAGCTGTGAGGAAATAATAATAATAATAATAATAATAATAATAATAATAATAATAATAATAATAATAATAATAATAATAATAATAATAATAATAATGAAAATGAAATGGCGTATGGCTTTTAGTGCCGGGAGTGTCCGAGGACAAGTTCGGCTCGCCAGATGCAGGTCTCTCGATTTGACACCCGTAGGTGACCTGCGCGTCGTGATGAGGATGAAATGATGATGAAAACGACACATACACCCAGCCCCCGTGCCAGCGAAATTAACCAATTAAGGTTAAAATTCCCGACCCTGCCGGGAATCGAACCCGGGACCACTGTGACCAAAGGCCAGCACGCTAACCATTTAGCCATGGAGCCGGACATAATAATAATAATAATAATAATAATAATAATAATAATAATAATAATAATAATAATAATAATAACACTAATAATAATAATAATAATAATACTGAGCCTGCCCATGGTTACCTAATTATCCTCCGATTTTCCCACGTAATTCCCTTAGGTGTTATATCTTCCACCATCTCTATTATTATTATTATTATTATTATTATTATTATTATTACTATTATTATTATACATACATACATTATCATTATAGACTGTTATGCCTTTCAGCGTTCAGTCTGCAAGCCTCTCAGAATTTACTAAACGTCGCCACAATCCTCGATTTGCAACTAGTGTTGTGGCCTCATTTAGTTCTATACCTCTTATCTTTAAATCGTTAGAAACCGAGTCTAACCATCGTCGTCATGGTCTCCCTCTACTTCTCTTACCCTCTATAACAGCGTCCATTATTCTCCTAGGTAACCTATCCTCGTCCATTCGCCTCACATGACCCCACCACCGAAGCCGGTTTATGCGTACAGCTTCATCCATCGAGTTCATTCCTAAATTAGCCTTTATCTCCTCATTCCGAGTACCCTCCTGCCATTGTTCCCACCTGTTTGTACCAGCAATCATTCTCGCTACTTTCATGTCTGTTACTTCTAACTTATGAATAAGATATCCTGAGTCCACCCAGCTTTCGCTCCCGTAAAGCAAAGTTGGTCTGAAAACAGACCGATGTAAAGATTGTTTCGCCTGGGAGCTGACTTCCTTCTTACAGAACACTGCTGATCGCAACTGCGAGCTCACTGCATTAACTTTACCACACCTTGATTCAATCTCACTTACTATATAACCATCCTGGGAGAACACACAACCTAAATACTTGAAATTATCGACCTGTTCTAGCTTTGTATCACCAATCTGACATTCGATTCTGTTGAATTTCTTACCTACTGACATCAATTTAGTCTTCGAGAGGCTAATTTTCATACCATACTCATTGCACCTATTTTCAAGTTCCAAGATATTAGACTGCAGGCTTTCGGCACAGTCTGCCATTAAGACCAAGTCGTCAGCATAGGCCAAACTGCTTACTACATTTCCACCTAACTGAATCTCTCCCTGCCATTTTATACCTTTCAGCAGATGATCCATGTAAACTACGAACAGCAAAGGTGAAAGATTACAGCCTTGTCTAACTCCTGTAAGTACCCTGAACCAAAAACTCATTCTACCATCAATTCTCACCGAAGCCCAATTGTCAACATAAATGCCTTTGATTGATTTTAATAGTCTACCTATAATTCCATAGTCCCCCAGTATGGCGAACATCTTTTCCCTCGGTACCCTGTCATATGCTTTCTCTATCTCTACGAAACATAAACACAACTGCCTATTCCTCTCGTAGCATTTCTCAATTACCTGGCGCATACTGAAAATCTGATCCTGACAGCCTCTCTGTGGTCTGAAACCACACTGGTTTTCATCCAACTTCCTCTCAACGACTGATCGCACCCTCCCTTCCAGGATGCCAGTGAATACTTTGCCTGGTATACTAATCAATGAGATACCTCGATAGTTGTTGCAATCCTTCCTGTTCCCTTGCTTATAAATAGGTGCAAATACTGCTTTTGTCCAATCTGAAGGTACCTTACCAACACTCCACGCTAATTTTACTACTCTATGAAGCCATTTCATCCCTGCGTTCCCACTGTACTTCACCATTTCAGGTCTAATTTCATCTATATCTGCTGCCTTATGAAAATGGAGTTTATTTACTATCCTTTCCTCTTCCTCAAGCATAATTTCACCAACATCCTTTTCCTCCTCCCCATGAGCTTGGCTGTTTGCAACACCACCATGATGATTTCCTTTTACATTGAGAAGATGTTCAAAATATTCCCTCCACCTCTCCAGTGATTCCCTGGGATCTATTATGAGTTCACCTGAATTACTCAAAACACTGTTCATTTCCTTTTTCCCTCCCTTCCTAAGATTCTTTATTACTGTCCAGAAAGGTTTCCCTGCTGCTTGACCTAGCCTTTCCAGGTTATTACCAAAATCTTCCCATGACTTCTTTTTGGATTCAACAACTATTTGTTTCTCTCTGTTTCTTTCATCTACGTACCAATCCCTGTCTGCCTTGGCTCTTGTTTGGAGCCATTTCTGATAAGCCTTCTTTTTACGTTTACAGGCTGCTCTCACTTCATCACTCCACTAAGATGTTCGCCTTTTCCCCTCTTTACACACAGTTGTTCCTAGGCATTCCCTCGCTGTTTCTATTACAGCATCCCTGTATGACACCCATTCACTTTCTATATCCTGAACCTGCTTACTGTCCACTGTTCGAAACTTCTCACTAATCATATCCATGTACGTCTGTCTAATTTCCTCGTTCTGGAGACTTTCTACCCTTATTCGTTTGCAGACAGATTTCACTTTCTCTACCCTAGGCCTAGAGATACTTAGTTCACTACAGATCAGACAGTGGTCTGTATCATCGAAAAATCCTCGAAAAACTCGTACATTCCTAACAGATTTCCTGAATTCAAAGTCTGTTACGATATAGTCTATTATGGATCTGGTACCCCTAGCCTCCCAAGTGTAGCGGTGAATGGCCTTATGCTTGAAGAATGTATTCGTAACAGCTAAACCCATACTAGCACAGAAGTCCAGCAAACGCTTCCCATTCCCATTAGCTTCCATATCTTCCCCACATTTACCAATCACCCTTTTGTATCCTTCAGTTCTATTCCCAACTCTCGCACTGAAATCGCCTATTAGCACTATTCTATCCTTGCTGTTTTTTTTTTTTTGCTATGGGCTTTACGTCGCACCGACACAGATAGGTCTTATGGCGACGATGGGATAGGAAAGGCCTAGGAGTTGGAAGGAAGCGGCCGTGGCCTTAATTAAGGTACAGCCCCAGCATTTGCCTGGTGTGAAAATGGGAAACCACGGAAAACCATTTTCAGGGCTGCCGATATTGGTATTCGAACCTACTATCTCCCGGATGCAAGCTCACAGCCGCGCGCCTCTACACGCACGGCCAACTCTCCCGGTTATCCATGCTGTTGACCCTGACCACGATGTCACTCAATGCTTCATAAAACTTGTCAACTTCATCCTCATCTGCACCCTCACATGGTGAATACACGGACACAATTCTTGTCCTAATTCCTCCCACTGACAAATCTACCCACATCATTCGCTCATTTACGTGCCTAACAGAAACTATGTTGCGTGCAATGGTATTCCTGATAAAGAGCCCTACCCCAGACTCTGCCCTTCCCTTTCTAACACCCGTCAAGTACACTTTATAATATCCTATCTCTTCCTCATTATCTCCCCTTACCCGAATATCACTTACTCCTAGCACATCCAGATGCATCCTCTTTGCTGACTGAGCCAGTTCTACCTTCTTTCTTCGATAAGCCCCATCAATATTGATAGCTCCCCATCGAATTCCATTTCGTTCACCAAGTTGTTTCCAAGGAGTCCCTCGCCTGTCAAATGGGAGTGGGACTCCATTACTCCCATAGGTCCGAGGCTTGCCTAAAGTGTTCTGAGCTCGGTAAATTAATGAAGCAGGATGGTGCCCTACTTGCACATAGTCCAAGTGAGGATCTCTCCTCCAATGGGTTATGGGCCACCGGTGAATTGTATAGTCCTAGCCGCCTGAGCACAAGGAGGGCCACGGCTCAAAATATGTCCGAGATGCCCACTCCCATTCCATAGCTACTGGTATCCCGACACTTAGGACCACTTACTAGGCCACTCAGCCGTTGCCCATGGTTCACGAACTAGGACGTGACTACAGTAACCCACAAACATGAACCATATATAATAATAATAATAATAATAATAATAATAATAATAATAATAATAATAATAATAATAATAATAATAAATTAATAATAATAATAATTATTATTTATAATAATAATAATTATAATTATAATTATATTAATTATTAATTATTAATTTTAATTATTATTATTATTATTATTATTATTATTATTATTATTATTATTATTATTATTATTATTACCGGTATAGTTGTCCGTGCGGGTAGGGTCGCGCAGCTGTGAGCTTGATGCGGGAGATAGTTTGCTCGAATCCCACTGTCCGCAGCCGAGAAGATGTTTTGCCGTGGTTTCCCCACTTTCACACCAGGTGAATGCTGGGGCTGTACCTTCATTAAGGCCACGGTCGATTCCTTCCCACTCCTAGGCCTTTCCTGTCCCATCGTTGCCATTAATATTGATAGCTACGTAACGCAAATAGCAAAATAATAATAATAATTATTATTAGTAGTAGTAGTGAGCCTCCGTGGCTCAGACGGCAGCGCGTCGGCCTCTCACTGCTGGATACCGTGGTTCAAATCCCGGTCACTCCATGTGAGATTTGTGCTGGACAAAGCGGAGGCGGGACAGGTTTTTCTCCGGGTACTCCGGTTTTCCCTGTCATCTTTCATTCCAGTAACACTCTCCATTCTCATTTCATTGCATCTATCATTCCTTAATAAATCACTTTGGGAGTGGCGACCCCATCGTACTAACAGCCTATATCTGCTTCATTCATTACATCCCTGACCCGGTCCATGAGTGGAAAACAGGTTGTAGGTTTTCATTTTCAGTAGTAGTAGTATTCCAATTTCTGACATTATGGTGAGGTTGTATGTTCGAAAAGTGTCACACATTTGAACTTGGCCGTGCTTTCCGACTGGATGCTCTGTTCCTGTTTCATTTTTCATGTACCTTTTACCTACAAAAATACGATATAGAACGTTTTACATCATACAATTTATAATCAAGTACGTTTGGGCACAGTAGAGAGGATACTTGGCTGCTAAAAGTAGGTGAAGGAATTCTATATGTTAGCAGCTCATGTCTCATACATACCACATCCGATTCAATCGAACTGGGTGGCCTACGGTTGGCAAATGAAGCGAGTTTGAATTTATTCCATTTTCTTTGGAAGTACTTGTCCGATTTTCAAACTAATCACAGCGATATATGTATAACGATCTCAACTTTATGGTTAGGTTTAGAAAAATAATATAGTCCCATTAAAGAAGCAGCAGATGTCGACTCCGTGGAAAAGTATTGCAAATTTTCATTACGACCCACCTGCCAATATTACTGAAAGTGAAAATAGATTTCCGATATCTTCAACAATTTATGAGCTATTTGAGGTAAACAGTTGATTCAGCCTTGATACATGGCGACCGAAACTGTCCGGGTGAACGTGCGGAAGTGTGAAAACTTGCATCGAAATACACTAAGCGTAATTAGGGCAGGAATCAATGCGATATCGCCGCATTTGTCACCTCGGTTAAATTGACCTCGTGAACGTCTTGGTGTTTAAGGCATGCGGAACATTATCAATCTTTTATCAATGAGCTGCATTTGGTGCTGTCGCCCGGATTGAAGATTACCTATCAATTGCTCACCTAGCCTGTTCTTAAATGTTTCAAAAGAACTTTGATTTTTCCTTCATTTAAAAGATCCACATTCCAAGTCACAGCATTCCACTGACAGCTCGGAACCGTCTGCTTAGTCGAGCAGCTCGTCTTACCCTACCATAATGTACTAATAAATATTTTCATGACGTATTTATGCACTCCTACAGTGTAATGTATTTTAGGTTCATATTCCTTTAGACGTTAGCATACGAAAATGAACACAGCGAAAATTGTTCCGGTGGACTACGTATCCATACGTGGCTGAGCGGCGTAACGAGTCTTAAGGAATGTAATGGATAGAGAGAGCATTGTCTGACATGTGGTATTACAACTAGGCCATCCATATAATGTTGTTTTCATATTTTGTAGACACGTCAGTTCACGTCTCGTAAAGAATTGTTTTAGAAATACGCTCCACACAACAATTATTCAGAATATCTGCGTATGTGGTGGCCATACCTATCAGATCCCTATCTACAGTTTACTTTCTTCTATATTTCTTCTCTCATCCCGCCATGATTGCCTCAACTCCATTTCGACCACTCCGTATAAGAATGTCAGAGACATCTGCGTCGGGGAAAGCGGCCGACAACAAATCAGCAAGAACGAAAATACCAGTGGAGAATATATTAGCAGTAGATATAAAAATGGATTTATTTCCGCAAATTTAAACTATTAGGCTTTTTGCTAGTGGCTTTACGACGCACGGACACAGATAAGTCTTATGGCGACGATGGGATAGGAAAGGTCTAGGAGTTGGAAGGAAGCGGCCGTGGCCTTAATTAAAGTACAGCCCCATCATTTGCCTGGTGTGAAAATGGGAAACCACGGAAAAACACCTTCAGGGCTGCCGACACTGGGATTCGAACCCACTATCTCCCGCATGCAAGCTCACAGCCGCCCGCCTCTAACCGCACGGCCAACTCGCCCGATAACTATTAGGTTTGACTGTTGGCTAAGCAACACTAAACTAAAACATTTGCGTTATTTTAAGTAGGCCTACTTCTTATCGATGGCAACCTTTTAAAACCTCGTATATCCCAATCCTCTTCCTACCCATTTTATTCCTTAAGACTGGTCACCCCTACCAGCCACACATTTATAAGCAGTCCTTCAGGATAATTCTCATTCTGTTCATTTTCCTCCGCTGACCTATAAAGGAAAATGGACCTTACCATACCGCATTGTATGGACGTTGTTTGCATGGCGAAATTCCGCACATGTACAGCATAATGCATTTAAGGTGCATTTTCCTTTACACAATGGCCGGGAAAAATGAACACAACGAAAATTATTCTGACGTACTCTATATAAATTTGTGACTGGGAGGCGCGAAAAGTCTGAAGGAATATAATTGAATCGGCACATGCTAAAAGGGCCTCAGTCACACAAAAAGGCAAAGTGAGTTAAGCATGGAAATCACTTGTTAAAAGAGAGCTTCAAGAATCTATGCTGAAAGGGATTAAGTCACATGCACGGGTTAGCTAATATTAGCTAGGGAAGTTAGATTTTTTTTAAAATTAGGGTCGCTGAGAGAAAGTCCTTTTCGTTTTTATCAAAACTGTGTTGCTTGGACTGAGGCCCTTATAGCATGTGCCGATTCAATTGGCAGGAAGTGCATTGGGAAATACCGGGGTTTAAAAGAAAGCCATCGCTCTATTTAATCTACCAGGATGGTAGCATAAATGTGAAATAAAATCTAGGTTTAGCGAAGCAAGTGCACTGACCTCAGAATTGTGAAGAACAGCATTCTTTAAGGAAGATGTGAGTTCGCAGACAAAATTATCCTTAAATCACTTGTGTTCTGTGCACCTTTGTGTTCCAGGGGTGAAGGTGAATGGACTTATGGCATCTTACTCACACGATGGAAGTAGCATACGTTAAAATAGCGAGAATGGTTGTTTGTACAAGCTGGTAGGAAGAAACGCAGAAGGACGCTCGAAATGAGAAGATAGAGGCTAATTTATGAATAATTCGACGGATGGGTAACGAAGATATGGTAACGTGAAATGAATTGTGGAGTATAGGTTACCTATGAGAACAACGTAGGAAAAGGCAGCGGAAGACTTAGGTAACAATGGTCAGACCAGATTTTTTTTAAGTTTTGGAAGTAAGAAGTGAAAAATGATAAGATCCCAAGGAACTAGAAGCAAATAGAAGATCGTTAGGTACAATGTTAACTTACAGGGGCTTGCAGGCTGAACGGTGAAAAGGATAACAGTCTTTAAAGAATATGTCTGCATGTACAATATGCACCTTTTTATTTCGTAATTGTGCCAAGAATATGAAACATTTCCATTATTATTATTATTATTATTATTATTATTATTATTATTATTATTATTATTATTATTATTGTCAAGTCACAGTGACTTAGTTACGGCTTAGGTGATTATGGAATAGGAAAGTGCTAGGAGTGGGAAATAAGTGGCCGTGGCGTTAATTAAATTACAGCCTCGGTACTTGCCCGGTGAGAAAATGGAAACTTCAGAGCTGCTGGCCAACCGACCATGATGTTCGAACCCACCATCACCTGAATGTAATCTGACAGCTACGTTCTCATACCACCTTATCAACGTGCTGAGTATTGCTTTTTTTTTTTTTTTTTTTGCTAATTGCTTTACGTCGCACCGACACAGATAGGTCTTATGGCGACGCTGGGACAGGGAAGGGCTGGGAGGGGGAAGGAAGCGGCCGTGGCCTTAATTAAGGTACAGCCCCAGCATTTGCCTGGTGTGAAAATGGGAAACCACGGAAAACCATCTTCAGGGCTGCCGACAGTGGGGTTCGAACCTACTATCTCGCGAATATTGGATACTGGCCGCACTTAAGCAACTGCAGCTATCGAGTTCGGTGTGCTGAGCAATATTATTATTATTATGATTATTATTATTATTATTATTATTATTATTATTATTATTATTATTATTATTAGTAGTAGTAGTAGTAGTAGTAGTAGTAGTAGTAGTAGTATCAGCAGTAGAAGTAGTATTCTCTTCTGTTAAATATATAGAGAATTGCCAGTGTGATAAGGTCATTAAGCACTCACCAACACAGGAATGAGAAAGTGGAATACCGTATGGATTGATGTATACATCACACCTCCTTTACCTTTCTTTCAACTGTGTATGAAGCAACGCTGATGTTTACCTCGGTTAGCGACGTACTTTGATGTGGTTCGTCTGGAATGCCTGTATCTTCTTGTGCGCTTTTTACAAAAGTAACATGCTTGGTTTTTGATATTATGGAAATTAGAATGTGACAGAACAGAAATATATATCAGAACCAGTCAAAATATAATACATGTTTTAATGGTATACAAGCGAAATTATTTGGTCTCATGTTTCCAGGAAAATCAAATGTGTTATCTCTTGTTTCAGCAATAACGCTAATAATGCGTCGTTCTGAAAGTATTTTGCTCTCTGTATTGATTCAAACAGCAGCAGGCAATCATGACTTGTTTGACGACATATTTGTCATACCCAATGGAATGATAAATTATGCACGATGTCTATAATAAATAAAACATTAATGTGTTTTCGAACTGATTAGCGTCCAGCGCAGCGAGTAATTATACGAAGTTATTCAATTTGAACAATTACGGTTATGATTCGCTCTAATATTATATGCATGATGAATGATATTTTTAATGGCTGAATGGAATGTATTTCGATTCCTATTTTCACCTTCATATATTTACACGCCGGTCATTCTTCAGGAAATATCCTAAGCCGTACGGAGGAAAATATATGTTTCCTTAGTTTTTCTCTCATTCTTTTACGCTACGCTGTATACTGAGTCCATCTGAAGTTGTTTGGATCCTCAACAGCCTCACCGTATAAAGAATCTAAAGATGCATGCTACGAAAGTGAGGAACTAAATTATGTAGTTTTCTGTTGGTTATCTCACTGCGGTAGAAGATCGTGAGCTGCCGGAAAAATCATGCAACATCCTCAAGGACTGTGTTCTGTGGTACCAGGCTATAATATGTGCGTACTGATGGTTTGTTGTGTTAGTGATTCATTTGGCACGGACATCGGCGATCAGATGGGGCTCAGTCCGTGCGCACTCAGTTTTGACTCTGCAGGCAGTAAATGTGTTGAGGTTAGAAGCGAACAGTGTTTGAAGGAATCTTTCTATTTGCAACCATGCTCCGCCGACGAGTACGTGCTCCTTTTGAACAACGGGATCGCAATGTGGTCCTATGGGAAGTTGGAACGACGTATCAACGAATTGCCGCACGTGTAGGGCACAATGTATCGGTGGTGTGTTGCTGTTTTTAGCATTGGTCTATGAAACATTTCCACACCCGTACAACAGGCTTCGGACGTAAGTGTAATACAGACGCACGTCAAGAATGAAGCATTGTGCGAGAAGCTGTGGTCGTCCGAACATCATCCAGGAACGAAATCCGGTCACCTGTTGCATCTGCTCTGTCAGCAGGATTACGACCACGTGTGCCTCTGGCCAGGCTACCACTGACACCACGACACAGCCGTGCTTGGCTACTTTGGTGTCGGGAAGGTGTCGACTGGAGAGGGGAATGACGGTCTGTTGTCTTAGTGACGAGAATAGGATACGTCAGTGTGCAAGTGATGCTGCACGTGCGTGTGCCGCATGATTGGGGGCCATCAGTTATAACTCGCGGTCACGGTTGTTGTTTCTGCAGGGTAACATAACCAGTGCCCGTTACTTTGCAGAGGTTGTTGTTCCCGTGCTATTACCATTTCTTCGACAGGAAGGTGATATGATTTTATAGAAAGTGAATGCACGTCTACATACAGCTTCTGCGACGGAACGTGCTCCACGTGGTGCAAAACTGCCCGGGCCAGCAAAATCTCTGGATCTCTCGTCAATTGAACACGTATGGGACATGATGAAGCTGGAAAGTACGCGTTCCACAGGGCCTGCAAAAACCATTGCCTAATTGTAGCAAGATACTCTATCGCAGGATGCTTTTTGTCAACTTTATTATCGTTTGAATGCGTGAATACACTCCTGCAATTCCGCCAGACGGCGGGTACACTGCGTATTGATGCGACTGTTTGGTCAGCCTTTACTGTGACGTACGTATCATTTGGTCTAAATTTGTAACCATATACTCCTGCATTGATGAACTACCTGTCACATCGCTTGTGAATAAAATCACATTCTCCTTGAGGATGTTGCATGTATTTTTCCGGCAGTGTGTTACATATCACCGCTGCGTAAACAATACTACGTGTCTGACAATGATCTTCCTATCCATTATTTTCCTTAAGACCAGTCACGCCTCCCAACCACATATGGATATGCAGTCCATCAGAATAATTTTCGTTGTGTTCATATTCATAAAGCCGGCCCCGTGGTGTAGGTGTAGCGTGACTGCCTCTTACCCGGAGGCTCCGGGTTCGATCCCCGGCCAGGTGAGGGATTTTTACCTTGACCTGAGGGCTGGTTCGAGGTCCACTCAGCCTACGTGATTAGAATTGAGGAGCTAACTGACGGTGAGATAGCGGCCCCGGTCTAGAAAGCCAAGAATAACGGTCCAGAGGATTCGTCGTGCTGACCACACGACACCTCGTAATCTGCAAGCCTTCAGGCTGAGCAGTGGTCGCTTGGTAGGCCAAGGCCCTTCAAGGGCTGTAGTGCCATGGGGTTTGGGGTCAGATTCATAAGCATATATGTAATGAATCATGAATATTACTGTACCGCACTGTATGAATGTGTTTTTGGACGACATATTTACATAATTCTACGATATATATTATTTAGGGTCAATTTTCTTTGACAAATTAGTGTAGGAAAATGAATCCAACGAAAATTGTTTTAATGGGCTGCATATCCATACCGTCTCTCAAGAAACAATTCTGTGTATCTGACAGTGCTCTTCCTATCCATTATTTTCCTTAAGTCTGGTCACGCATCCAGCAATATATGTATATGTAGTCCCTCAGAAGACGTTTCGCTTGCTATTTTCCAATACCGTAGTGCAAAAGGAAATGAACCTTATCCTACCGGACCGTACCGCATAATTGCACGACGTATGTGAGTACACCTACAGTATAATGTATTTGAGGTTAATTTTCCTATACACTTACACATAGGAAAATGAGCACAAAAAATTGACCTGATGGGCTGTAGATCCAAATGTGGCTGGGAGGAGTGAGTAGAAGGAACACATTCGGTAGGAAGAGAATTGTCAGACACACGGCATTGCTCGCACAGTGACGATATCCATCTATAGAGTTCATGAAAAAGAAGCTGCATTTTAACAGGGATTGCGAACAAAATGATTTTCTGATAAATCGTGGAGTGTATTTAAATAAACTAAACGGAACGAGGCCATAGAGCTAGTCTCGTATAGAGAATTAATGATGTTATTGGATTTTACGTCCTACTGTCTACTCTTACGGTTTTCAGACATGCCGAGGTAGAATTAAGTCCCACAGAAGCTTTTTACGTGCCAGAATATCTACCGACACGAGGCTGACGTATTTGAGCACCTTCACACACGACAGGATTGACTGTGAGCCAGGATCGAACCTGGCAAGTTGGGGTCAGAAGGCAAGCGCCTCATCCGTCTGAGCCATTTAGCCAGGCAAATAAAGGTTTATACTAGCGCTTAGTTCATTTACGGAAGCTTATAGATTGGTCACTGAAAAGGCATAAGGAGTCTATAATGAAGGTGTATATATTTTACTGATGAACGGTTACAGTATGTATGTATGTATGTATGTATGTATGTATGTATGTATGTATGTATGTATGTATGTATGTATGTATGTATGTATGTATGTATGTATGTATGTATGTATGTATGTATGTATGTATGTATGTATGTATGTATTGTGACAGTATGCTTCTTATGAGAAGATAATGTATTGATTTATTCGAGTGTGCATCACCTGGTCTCTGTCTTTGACGGCGTGACAAGTGTGCCTTGACCATGACAAGCGAGGTTTTACTAGTTTTATTGCTGCAGCTATTTTTATCGCTTGAGAAGAGACCTAGCCGAACGGTACAGAAAAAGAATAAAACCATGAACCACTGATTCTCATCTGATAAATGAAAGGGGTAGTGGTACATTTTCATCGGAGGAAGTTAACAGCGCTATCTGCAGTAAATACGAATGGACATATCAATATGAAATTAGGTTATGTAAGTGCTAATGAAGTCGTGTCTCAGTTACAACATTAAGAAGATAATTTGTGCCTAATTTTATGACAATACAAGAGGGTATTTCGGTTTAAATAAATCAGACGGTAATACAAGAATTCAGTATCTGAACTGAACCTGTACTTCCGGTAATCGGTGGAATGCGCTCTACTTAACCAAGGGTAGTGCCAGCGCTCACTCCCATTCCGATTCATACCGTCGCAAGGAACTCCCATTCTGATCCAGGCCGTCGCAACGAACTGTCATTCTAATTTGGCCGTCGCGGTGGACTGGAAAGCGACACATTCGACGCGCAACCGGAGCTTCTGGAAGTGTGCTCGCTAACGTGATTCAAATATAACATTACTAAATCAACACACGGCGAATGTTATTAGTCAATTTTGAGAAAGTACGTATCGTTTCATAATATTGAAAGAAACTACGTCCAGGATTACTTCTAATTGTCTTGTAGAAGTTTCAGTGCATTACTACGAAACTCTTGCCGTGTGAAGAGGATCTCTGCAGTCATCAGAATCCGAGGATGGATTTCATCGCAGTATTCAACATTCATTCCACTATGAGCTGCTAGATCATCAGACTTTCGCCAACGGAAGAGAAATGCAGGGGCATCTGCCTTAAACATATCAATAATTAAGGACGACTTTTCATCAGTCAACATGAAGTCTGCAGTCTATGTTAAGTCGATTACGTGTTATAGTAGATATCAGTTCTATTTAGTTGTATTTTCCCTTACTTTTGTGGTGTGGTCTAGTAGTTAATCAGTTTCTTATATTTCCCTTCATATTTATTTCCCTTCTCCATATTTATTTCCCTTCTCCATATGAATTGCATGCCTTTGATGGCAGGACCTAATGTTTTACAGTGCACCATATCTTCTGGTTTGGGCTAGAGCAAGTTTGTTACTTTCATTGATTTGTCTCTGTCTTATCCTTGGCTTTGACTATATGAAAGTGACTGAGGTATGAGCGATGCTAATAATGCCATTCCTTCTGCAGCCAGTCCCTGCTATGAATTGTTTAAAAATGTTGTCCATAGGGTCGGTTGGTGCTTGCATTTCAGTGGACTTGGCAGACTGCTATGTAATAGCAACTTCTGGCCCGGTGAGGAAAGCAATGGCTAACTACCTCACTCCTCATTTCCCTAGTACGCCTCTTCATTGACGCCTACGCCATCTATGGCAGCTGATGGCAGAGCTGTTGAGTATCCAACCAGCCTTAGGGCTGAAGACTGAACATACGCGCATATGAATTGTGTTGAAATGTGTATATTTCAGTCATATGGAATAGCAGGTTTTACTTACCACGTGACAGTGGTGAATCATTGATAGTTTATCCGTGTGATATCTTGGTCATCGTTAAACACTGAAAGAATGTTATGCTATTAGAGAATTGACATGTGCAATCTGAATCTAATGTGGTAAGATTTCCATTTTCGAGTAATATTTCGGTAATATCTGGAGCTTACATTCACGCCTCGTGTTGATCGAACTTAGTGTCACCGAGCTCGATAGCTGCAGTCGCTTAAGTGCGGCCAGTATCCAGTAATCGGGAGATAGTGGGTTCGAACCCCACTGTCGGCAGCTCTGAAATGGTTTTTCCGTTGTTTCCCATTTTCACACCAGGCAAATGCTGGGGCTATACCTTAATTAAGGCCACGGCCGCTTCCTTCCCATTCCTAGGTCTTTCCCATCCCATCGTCGCCATAAGTCCTATCTGTGTCGGTGCGACGTAAAGCAAATAGCAAAAAAATATAACTTAGTGTCATCGAGATGTTAATTCAGATATCAGGTAATCATTCAATTTTTGAGTCCTTTAGTAAAAGTGTATGGCAATAAATGTTAGACTGGATCTTCGATATCGATTTCAACAAATTAAGTTTTATTTCGTGTGTGTGATTTTGCGTTATTTCTGACCACGTGTTTTATGCGAGATACTGTAATGTATTACAGTAATTGATATTGTGAGTCTTTCTGAACGGACTTCTTGGATTAATTGATTATTTAGTGGGTGTTATAATTAGTCCACAGATAACTGAATGCTGACGTGTGTTTAGTGATGTTGTGACATATTAGTCGAATATTCCACATTTGAATGTCAGAGGTGATAAATAGCTTTGTCTTCGTGTATGCGTGATCGTGGTCTCATCAGCAGAGCCTTTGATAATAATGAGCCTTGCAATTGTACTCCCGAATCTAGAATTAGTCACTGTGAGAATGAAATTATCCTGATGGGAAGTTACTGACAGTTATCAAGTCTACGTGAATGTTTGTTGGCTATTTACCGAGAATTATATGGATTACGACATTGATTCTCCATATTAATAAATCAAAATTTAAAGCGAACTCAATTAATAATCGCTCGAACCCAGGACCACGTGCTAAATTTCATCTTCATCGTTTGTACTGCAACTTCGGAGTAAAGTTGATTGGAGAGTGTGAATAATGATTTTATGACTTGTAGATATTGTAGTATATATCTTCTGTACATTATTCTTAGTCGGTGAGTGTAGAATAGTGGTATATTGTATTTATTGGAGATGTAGTTATGTAAAGTGGTTTATATCAGACATATGAATTGTGCCATGTGAGCAGATTTATTTGTGTTCTCATGGGTAGGGGATTGTGATGTACGTTGTTGTCCATGTCCCAGCGTTAATGATTAATTTTGGACATAGGAAGAAATGTTTATTTCAGTTTCCGTGAAGTGACCACTTGACATTAAATTATTAATTACTTAATTAAATAATTGATAACCTATTTCAAACAGATTTATAATTAACGTCTCGATTTAATTTTGACTCTCTTGAAAGCATATTCAAATAAAACTAAATTGATTTCAAAATTAATTGGTAAATTCCCACCATGTAATGTCAATTCAAATTCCATTACAAGAAAAGTTAGTTCTTTGAATGTTTAAACTTTTTCGTATAACATTTTTGTATGTCACAAATCAATTCAGTTAGAATGATTAGGATGGAATTTACCCGTACCATTCCATTTGTTTGAACTATTTTTATGTTACCTCAAGAGTCTAAGTGATTTCAAATTAACGTTAGAGATTATCTTCATCATAATGGTTAGGCAGGATGGAAAATTCTACTTTAATTTTGAATGAATCATATGTAAATTTTCTATTTATATAACTGTTTACATTGCCGAACCTATCGTTACTTTCCCTGTCACTTGCGCCTACTACAGTCATTTCATGCTAGTCCTCACTGAGCACCCCTGCGGTGTCTCTTGCTCTCTGCTGACCTTAATACGGTGACAGTATGTAGATATGTATGTATGTATGTATGTATGTATGTATGTATGTATGTATGTATGTATGTATGTATGTATGTATGTATGTATGTATGTATGTATGTATGTATTAAGTTATGCAACTGATTCATGTTGGTAGATTTACTGGCAGGAGTCACAGACTTGGAGGTCGTAAAAGGACGGTGGCAGACGCAGTGGCTATTGGGAAGAGACCCATGATTGTGAAAATTATTAGGTACCATGAGCGTGAAGCAGTGTGGTATGGTAAACGGGTTCTAAAGCGTACTCAACTGTTAATAACGGAGTCTCTTACCCAGACGAGGAAGGAGATGCTGCACAAAGCCAGGGAATGTGTGGGCAGGCGAGTTTGGTCACAAGATGGTTTTGTCATTTTAATGGAGAGTGAGGGCAACAATATATAGTTTGTAAATGCACCTGCTGAACTAGATTCTGTTCTACAAAGGCTTGGTGCAGAGATGAACTGATTAGTCCACAATGGTTGTATCATTTTGCAGTAATCCTAGGATAGGTTTATATTACAGTGGGTGTGCCTTAATTCAGTTAATTTTTATGTGTGTGTGTATGTTTGAGGGCAAGTGTAAGTTGGCGATACGTTCATAGAGATAAGACGGTAAGAAGCATGCTCTATCCCCAAGGTACCGTTATGCCTCCCCTAAGCGTGGCAATGTCCTTCAGCTAGACGGCGGGCTTGCTTTTATCCCTTCCCCACCCTTCCAGGTCTCGCTCCCTTCCCTTCCGCCGATTTGTAACTCGCTAGATAATGTATTTGTGACTAAACCCCATTCTTAGAACTGCATTCATATAAATGTACAATCTTCCCTAGTCTATATTGACGATTTTAGAGCTCTATTTCAAGACAGCAACTTGCATATCGCTGGAGTGAGTGAAACTTGCTTGGGGAAGTCCATTCCTAATAGCATGGTTGTTTTAACGGATATCGTCTCTACAGGCATGACAGAGTTGACAGGAGAGGTAGAGGAGTAGCTTTATACTGTTGAGACGATATCTGTTGTAAATTAATTTACACATCCTACCACTCCGCTGAGCCGAGACCTGAGTTCATATACGCAGAGGCAAATATTTCCCCAGTAAAGGTATTATCAAATCAAAAATCAAAATCTCTTTATTTGCAAATGAGGTGTTTACCTCGGTGGCAAATGATACACTAAAATACATTATTGTCAAGCACTAAATATTAAATTAACAAGAGAATAAAATTTTCCTATAATACAATATTATATAATTTACGCAAACAATTTTTTCTATTAAACACACAGCTCATCCTTAATAAATTTACATTGTTTACAAAATGCTACTTATAATATCTCCTGTACTACTTACAAATATAGTCATCTGATATACAATATGTGGAATTACTTCAAATGATACTGTACAACTGGTATAAGATTAAAATTTACATTGCATTTATTTACTTTTTCTTTTCTTTACCCATTCTGGAACCTAAGTAGCATAACGACCTGCTGCGTCTTAACCAGAGCCCCTTTTACCACCACTTTTCAGAGTTCCTGAAGGGCCTTCACAGCTACCGTAGCGGTCCCAGGGCCCTCGAAGTCCCCACTGTACTTCACCCCTACAGGCAGTCCCCTGTTGTCTACAGGCCCCCTGGAGTATGGCATATGACTGACTTTGAAGAAATTCTACATCGACTATTCCCAACTTATGAACAAGTATTAATACTCGGGGACTTCAATACTGACATATTACACCAGTAAAGTTAAACGAAGCAACTGCTATACATATTCCAGACGCGTAACATGACAGTATTGCCACTACAAGCGACTAACCACACTATCGGAACCACCTCATTACCTCACAACGTTCTTGATTTAACGGTTACGAATAAACCTCATAAAATGTTGTGTCAAGGTCAGATTCCTGTTCCATGCATTTCTAAGCATTATTTCATATGCCTACCATATTCTCTTGAAGTAACTAAGTTAAGTATAAAACGTAATATGTCACTTACAGAGACATTAAACATATAAATATGAGTGACTTTAGACTAGATGTTTCTAATTCTCCTTGGGAGGACATAATTAACATAGATGATATTGATATGAAACTACAAAAGGCTATTTCCCCTTACTTGGTCTACTCGATAAGCATGCTCCGAAATGTAGAGTTTAAGTATCTAGACCACCCTCTCCGTGGCTAACTGATGACGTTCAACGCATAATGTCCCATCGAGATTATTACAACGGCTGTATATACAAACCAGTTGTAACGGTCTCGACTCACCTTCGCCGCATTCATCATATTTGACATCCGCACTGGGCCACTGCTACGCAACTACTATCAGCTGTTTTCTCATCTGCAGTTTGGATGACGTCATCGAGCCAGCGATTCTACACTCCTTGAGCATATTCTCAGCGTTTCCAGTGGCGTTTGTCACGCCTTCCCCTGTACCTCCCCTCTCCAACTCTTTCTATATAAAGTGCACACAATACCTGCCTCGGAGAGACTTTTTCGGCTGTTGGAGAGAGGGCAATTTATATATGCTACGCTCATGTATATCTTCACATCTGTATGGGGCTTAATTTCTGACCATGAGGTGCTGTATTCTGAACTCAGCTTTACTTTCTTTTGAGTGTTGTATTCGATTATCTATCGATTACGCGGCAGCTGGATATCTAATTCCTTTATTCTGGAATAACTGTTGTTTTTATTATTACGAACCTACTGAGTGTGGATAGTTTCGAAAATTTTTGGTGCTTCGAATTACTCTGTTCTTCTGCTGTTTAAATGGCCTGCCCCTGGACTTTGTTCACCTCCATCTTACTGGGCAAATATCCATCGGTCTTACACTCAGTGTATTTGGAACTACTTGGAAATTGGATTCTACTTTCTAAGCTAGGTCTATTATTTTGGAATGCCCGGATTTGTAATTTTGTAATGCTCTCCTATAATTAATTTCCTTGCCTTATGGTCTTTCCTACCTGTCCTAATCTCTAACGCGTTTTGTGCAGTTGGTTGGGAATCATTTGTTCTGTACTTAGTGTTTTTTGTGAAAATGCTTCTTTGATGTAATCATAAATTGTGCCCTTTTTTGTAAACTATATTCTACTCATTAACGTTCTTGATGCCATGCCATTTTGTACCATTTGTGTCTTTCGTTTGAACGTATTGACAACAAATTTACCGTCATCATCATGCTATTGTCATTATATATTATACCACCTTTGATTTCACTTTCTTCATATTTTTATTCTCCTTGGTCTCGGAATTAAATATTCTTCCTGCTCATTTCATCTTACCTCGTGGTACTCCCATCAACAATTTTTGACCCTCTCTCCAGCAGCCCAAGCTTCGAGGCACCGCTGTAATGGGAGTAAAATATTTTCCCAACCATTTAAGTGTTGTGTATTTGTATCCTCTGGCCTTTTGTCATTTCCTTTTCTGTCACTCCGTTTGCCTTTCGCTCTTTCTATCGTCCTACTCATTGACTTTATGATGCCATGCCATTTTCTACCATTTGTGTCTTTCGTTTTCAATAAATGCGTCGTTGTTCATCTAGCGTTGGCTATTCTGATTTTTCTCCTAGCGTCCTTGTAAACTTCCTCCCTGTATATGCATTGCTATATCCCCTCTGGTACCATCATCGGATTACCTCTGGATTGCCCATCTTTTGTATTATATTGCTCCCACGATCCCTTATTTATCTTTTCTACATCGTAATAATAAGCATAATTTATCATAATATCACTAGGCCGTAACGAATACCATCCCACCACACAGTTTTCCTGATGTACTTGAAAGTATCGGTCTCTGCGCAACAAAATTAAAGTAGTGATTCGAAAGAAGAAATTATTTCACTACCAGCAGCTAGCCAATAATTATTTAAATGCACGAAGCACATGGCGAGGGCTTCGCTCCATAGGAAAAGGGAAACTTAAACCTAACCATAGTAACCCAGATGTATCACTTGACGACTTAAATAAACACTTCTCTGACGTTAAAATTAATCACTAACGACAGATGGTAACTCATACATTTAATGAATTACTGACTAAACCGCCACCAAATTGACCAATGTTCAAATTTCATACTGTGAACGAAACGGATGTGAAGCGTGAAGTATTCTCGATCAAGTCAAATGTCACTGGGGTTGATGACCTCCACATCATCGTCATTAAACGACTTCTATGTACTGCTTTCCCAATAATTACTCACATATATAATTTCTGCCTCAGTTCTGGAACGTATCCGAGGATACAAGTTTCGGTGTTTTCCAAATTCCTACGTATCCTCATCGCCAGGACTTTCATTCCAGACTTGTGTCAATGTCATACCTTCATATGTGCGTACGTCTGTTATGTTATGTGACCCACTCAGACTGATTCTGATCGTTCCGTCAGCTTCCGCTTCGAACGCTAGCACTGTACCACGTCCGAGGAACCATCTGGTGACGAATGAACGTACCATTCCCACTTCTATTGGGTAACGTCTTAATTCAAAGCTCCTTGTTTTAGAAGCCTTTCCGAGGACAGTCGAGATTTCCTTCTGATGACGCAGAGCATAGTTCTCTGCGAACCAAAGTAATTTCACCTTATTTTCTTGACACGGCGTAAGCCCAAAAGCCTATATCATGTCTATAAGTGCGGGCCGTGAAAGCGTCAATGGCAAGAAATATTCCTTGTGTGACCAATTACACTCAGGCTGAAAGAAGGGACACAGTACGACCACGGCTCTATTGAAGGTTACAGATGATATTAGATACGCCATGAGTGAACAGATGATCACGTTACTCACTCTTCTTGATTTTAGTAGTGCATTTGATACAGTAAATATAGACATACTGCTGGCCAAATTTAAATCCATTCATCAAAATCAGACTGCTTTACAACTCTTTACCTCTTACCTCACAATCTGCAGACAACGGTTCTTTAAAATTAACAAAACTTCTCAATGGGCAATGAAATACAAAGGAGTACCCCATGGTTCTGTACTTGGACCATTACTTTTTATTTTGTATATAAACGATATAGCATCTCGATTGAAATATTGCAATTATCATGTGTATGCGGATGACCTCCAAATACATTATCACACAAAACTGGGAGATATTCACATAGCAACTTATAGAATAAATATTATGGTTGTTAAAACTCTATAGTAATAAATCCCCCCAAGACAAAAGCTATTATAGTTGGATATTAGATATTAATAAACATGAAATAGATCTTAGGCATCCCTACCTTCACTCAATCTGGTACCGGACTTTCGTATGAATGTTCGGTAAATAATCTAGGTGTTGTTATAAATGAAAACCTAAATTGGAATTAACACGTCACACGTATCAGTAACGGATTATATGTCTCCCTCCATCCTCTGAAATACCACCATAACATTTTAAAATTAAATATTAAAGTCAGGCATACAAAAACATTACTTCTCCTTTTATTCTATTATTATGAAGCTATATTCATAGATGCTACGAAAGAACAAATTAGAAAGATACAATGAACAATGAATTCCTACATCAGATTTATATTTGTTACGCTATGACACTCATGCCACACCTTATTACAAGCAACTTTCCCTCCTGAAATCTGATGAACTCAGAAATCTTCATGTAGCCGTGTTGGAGTTGTTCACACTGTTAACTGGGAGAACTCCTCAGTAACTCTCATCAAACTTTACATGCATTTCCTTTTTTCAGCAGCATACTACACTTGCCATTCACTTTGGCAGGTCAGCTGCCTAAAATCGCTTATTGCAACGGGAACGAGATCGTGGAACTCTGTTTCAAATGACATCCGCAGCAGTAACTGACTAGATTATTTCAAGTCTTCTTACAGATAATATCTCTTAGATGCAAAAAACCATGGTGTGAAACTTGATGAGTGAATGATGGTATGTGTGTGTAATTTAGTTAATTTTCTTTATATCAATTTAAACCTATTTCTCATTAAATTTCATGTATTAGTTTGGCAAATGATATGCACATATTGGTGTAATTAATATGTTGCATTTATTTTGAATTCATGCTACAAATTAGTTTCCTTTAAAATATTTCATATTCTCCAAAACTTTTCTCTACAATGATATGGTTAAGTGTAAGAGAGGACCATGTATATTAATTTCGCCACTACTAAAGACAAATAAATAAAAAATAAACTCCTGCGGGACTAAATTCCTGCACTCAGCGTCGCCGTAAACCGTTAAAGTAATTAGTTGGACGTAAAGCAAATAGCACTATTATGATTATTAATCATGTTGTAGGGAGTACCTAGCCGAGGGGGCAAAAGCGTGCTCGGATCAGCTTAAAAGACGTTGGATCGATTCACCGCCAGGAAGTCGAAACTTTCATGAAGCAAATTTTCACTCCTGCCGTGGCACATGACCGGCAGTTTTACTCACCAAAAATTAGTACCGAGTTAATTGCTGAAGACAAATGCTGCTGGGCATAAGACTAACTACTCTTTGCCCCCTTAGTGCCTTAATATTCCGTACGGAGCTAGCATTAATCTTTTTGGCTTTGCTCTTCTGCATGCTTCTTTGACGAAACCTCTCTTGAAGAACCACACCGTCACATAATAATAATAATAATACTAATAATAATAATAATAACAATAATAATAATAATAATAATAATAATAATAATAATAATAATAACAGTAGTATAAGTGGACAGTTCTAGCGCCAGCACTGCCACCGGCCCTCCGCAGAGGCCTCCGCCACCTCGTCCTCCATACGCTCTCGGGAGAGGCCTCCTCCACACGCTGGTTAAGAGCGCGATCCTAACCTCACATCCGCCAACTTGGAGGGGCTTAACGTAACTTTCTATGCGTAAGAGAGCAAGCCTAACATCAGATTTACAGCTGGATGTCCTTCCTGACGCCTAAGAGAGTGAGGCTAACCACACATCTGCTATCTTGGAGGGGCTTAACATAACGTTTGACGCACAAGACAGCAAGCCTAACCTCATGGAAGTGCATAACCTCAGTTTTACGGCCGGATGCCCTTCCCGACGCCAAATGCACAAGATGAGACACTAAAGGGTGCTTGCGCAAGATGGCGGCTGCTCTTATGAGACGGCTTAGGGGTGCTTGCGCAAGATGGCTGCTGCTCTTATAAGACGTCCTAGGGATGCTTGCGCAAGATGGCGGCTACACATAGCTTCTTATAAGACGGCTTAAGGGTGTTTGCATAAGATGGCTGCTATACAGAAGCTCTTAGTGAGACGCCCTAGGAATGCTTGGGCAAGATGGCGGCTGTAAGATGGCGGCTATACACAGCTCTTTAGGGGACGCCTTAAGGGCACTTGTGCAAGATGGCTGCTATACATAGGCTCTTATGAGATGCCCTAGAGGTGGTTGCGCAAGATGGTAGCAACAAGATGGCGGCTATACATAGGCTCTTATGAGATGCCCTAGGGATGTTTGAGCAAGATGGCGGCTATACACAGCTCCTTATGAGACGGCTTAAGGCTGCTTGCACAAGATGGCTGCTGCTCTCATGAGACTCCCTAGGGACGCTTGCGCAAGATGGCGGATGCTCTTATGAAGAAAGCTAGGTTAGAGGCTACAGCACAAGATGGCAGCTGCTGTTATGCATGCAATTTTAAATCCCACGTGCTTGCGGTCATCTTTAATCAACAGAGCATCGTGCTGCCATCTTTAGCTACTACCTTTGAAATGTGGTGGCGGAATCAACAGAGCATCGTGCTGCCATCTTTAGCTACTACCTTTGATATTTCGTTGCGGCAATTTCTACATGCTTTCTTAACAGCGGCCATCTTTAAACAACAAAGCATCGTGCTGCCATCATTACGGCACTACCTTTGAAATGTGGTGGTGGCAATTTCTACGTGCCTTTTGACAGCCGCCATCTTTAATGAAGCTGCTATCTTTTGCTACTACCTTAGGCAGCTGGCATCCGCCATCTTGCATCGCAAGCCTCAGTGCTGCCATCTTTAGCTCCTACCTTTGAAATGTGGTGGCGGATAATCTAAAAAAATCCACGTGCTTTTTTGACAGCAGCCATCTTTAATCAACAGAGCAACGTGCTGCTATCTTTTGCTACTCCCTTTGAAATGGGATTTTTTGACAAGCTGCTTGTTAGTGGGCAATTTGAAAAGTTCCTTTAGCTATCATCTTTATACAGTAAAACTTAAGTGCAATCGCGAACCTAACCTCTCATCTACCATCTTGAAGGAGACTATCCTTAGTATACGACAAGATGAGCTTCCCGACGCTGATTACACAAGATAGCACTTAGAGGTTACTACACAAGATGGCGGCTGCTGTTATGACCTTCTTCTCTGATAAGGTACAAGTTTAAACATGCATCGCGAAGGCTAGAGTGAGCACGTGCTGCAGTGATGTCGTCATTGTGCATGTTTAGACTTGATCGTTTTCTCAAGAGTGAGTGGGTGTAAGGAATGCAATAAACACAACATTTTGAATGCAATCACATGTTTATTTACAATGTACTAAAACAGTGTTCGTTTTGCTGCTGACAAGGTTGGTATACTTCTTAACAACGTTTTGCGAATAGGTTGCCTGCTTCCGAAATGCCTCCTGCAACATGCAAATTAAACAAAACATTTAGAAGTATGTTATGCTTTACAAAGGAGATAATACACTCTTACCTTGTTGTTATTCCTTTTCTGAATCATCATCATCATGAGGTACTAGAAAAGGTTCAATCATACTCTGTGCACAGTGTTCAATCCTCGGATTTGGTCCATCCAAATCATCATCACCATTTTCCCCTCGATGCTTGTAATAACGCTGACAGGTTCTGCATAAAGCGACATCGATTGACAACTTACTGTGTAGAGGAAGGATGTCCCAAATATCATGTACGTAAGGGCAGCGTACGTAGATAAAAATTATGGCGGTAAGTATTGAATAAGCTGTTTTGGCATCGAGGTTCTATGTTTATAGAACATCTTAGTAGCCTCACTTACTCGTGAAAGATAAACAAGATGTTGCGTATGAGCATGCAAACAGCATGCACATTTACAGCTTTGTTCCATAGCGTACGATGTCGAAGCACACACTAATGTTGTTGATAAAGGGCCATCCTTATTTATAGTCTAGTGGCAATATTCGTTAACGAATGGTAAGTAACATCACTCATATGAATAATAAGACAGTAGGCTGTTGTGTTAGCAGGAATGTTTTCAGATGTTTCAAATTCTAAACGAACATCAACAGGAGATTCTTTGATATATTCTTCATGATAAGAGCAGTCTATAAATACAGTCGGTGTTTTATTTTTAAATTCTTGAGGCGAAAATAGCTGACGATCTTCTTTCTGATAATACAATGTTTGGAATGTACAAAATATGGCATAGAGCATCCCAAATTTATTTTTCTCAAAGTTAATATCTATGTTTTCGTAGGGATACGTAATTCCGTTGACATATAGTTTAACGTGTCTTAATTCACTGTAATCAAACAGTGAGCTATCTTTTTAGTGATTGAATTTACGATCAGTTTGAAATCCAAAAATAATATACAAGGGCTTTTCAGTAAAACGTGATGTTTTAACAGCCCAGCTATGCTTGTTTGTAGGTGGTAACACAGGATATTTATGCAGTTCCCAACTTCGAAAGCGTACAAGTAACGGTGTATCATTTTCTACAATCTTATGCAATCGAATTTTTTCACGATCAGAGAAGATTTCATGTGGAATCCTCCACAATATACGATGATGTGTAATTTTCGATTCCACTGGTGTTTCTGCTGCTTTAAGAGAATTGTAATCACTTCGATCACGGATCAGAACAAGCTCTTGTTTTGCGATGATTATAATACGTGTAAAGACTTCTGCGAAGTCAAAAATATGTTTCAGTGATAACATACCCGTAAAAGTTCCATCCTCATTAATCATCCAGTTGTTGGTAGCTTTTGGACACCATCTCGCCATTCGCAAATGATTACTTTCTTCATCACAGAAAGAAGGGTAAAGTTTCATTGCACTTGTAATACCAACATTCTTCCTTCGATCTATTTCAACATTATTTAATTCATATCGCGCTTCAGAAAAGAGAAAAGCTAGAGCATGGTTGTTTAATTGTGATGTGCTCGGTCTACTTCCATCCGACTTATCTAGTTGTCCTTCAATATTGAGGTAGCTTTCATGTGATTGCTGATTAATATTAAAATGAGTTTCATCATTGTTATTTAATCCAAACCTAAAAGTTTGATGGAATGAAGCTCACTTCGTACTACACCATCATGAGTTTCTACTGTATTCGTAATGTCTAGCGTTTCCTCCATTTTGTTGTAGTAGCGTATAACCTAAATCTTGGAGTATCTGCTTATGGATACCTGTTAACTCGACGAGTCTTCACACACATGTGGTATGTCTTCGGAATGTACACCGTGTTTTATAGATGTTTTTCATACTAGTTTGAGATGAAGTGTGTAAGCTACGAACGCGTGTCGATCTATATGAATAAGCTGATTATGTTTATTTACAAGCCTAAGAGTAATGTTACTAATGTGTTTTACAGTTACAGGATGATAAAGAACTACTGGTGGTTTCTCACGAATAGTAGATCCACGTTCCACTTTAATAAAGTCGTGCAGGACGTGCGAAATTTGCAGATTACTATTCAAGTCTGTAATAATATTACAAGTAATGTTCACATGATAATCATCGAAGTGTGTTATAGGTTATCAGACTCGTAACGTACGTTCGGTAGGAGCTCCGTTGATGAAAATCCAAGCAATGGTCCAATCGAATCAGGTTGTGATTTGAAGTCAATCTTAAATTATAATTCAATAACACATTTATGTGTAATGTTGCTTACAGTGATTGAGAACTTGTAATTATGATTACTAAAAGTATCTTCTCTAAACAGATCAATTAACGTACTCTTAATATAGTCATGAATATCTTCTACTGAATAACTGCGTAAGGGTACCGTTAGAACGTACTCATCGTTATAGAACTTGTTTACACCATCACGCACATTATCGATTTTATTGTAGCTTTCAAGCGATACTAGTCCAAGACTATGTGGCTGATAGACAAGTTCGATCGGCGGATTAAAATAGACAGTGGTTTCAGGTCCTTCTCCAAATACAGCAAACGTTCCTTCACTGTTATTCATCACGTGCACACTAATGCTCTTTCTCTACTGTCTGGGTTCAATATAAGAAAATAAGAAATCGTCAGCACATGCCTGTATTAAATTTTGCACACGGTTTTTATTGTAAACAACGTCTGCACTGCTTCCGAGATAACGTATAACCTCAAAGGTAGGAGGTATGTCTCCTTAGCTATCAAAATACCATACTTTAGATTTACGTTTTACATAAGCGACGTAACGAGTTCCAGGTCCGCGACTGTTGTCCAGGTTAATTATGGCACTTTCACTTTCACGTGGACGCACTGGTAGTTGATCGCGCATACACATACCTCGAAAATAACGAATACCTAGTTGTTTAGGAAACGTAAAAACTTCATCATGCGTCAGAGCTCGATGTGGCAGTGCATTCAGTAGACGTTTTTTGGAGAAATGTAGATACCAAGCCCTCTTTTGTATGGTGCTAGCTTCATGTTCACACCTTTGCCTCGTAGTGCAATTGCTTCCATCGTCTTGTTATGACGTTCACTCTCTTTCAACTGTTGTTTCGCTTCTTCTACAGCTTTGACAGTTCTTGCTACAGCACTAGCACCACGCAGCAATGACCCTAAAGCCGCTAGGCAAGCAGACAGCGCAGGAAGAAATCCTCCTCGTTTTGGTACAGGAATAATTCGTGCACGTTTACTAAACATTGGTCTGCACTATGGAGAAATTCTCGTTCTTGCTGCGCATAATGCCTTAGTAATAGGTACACGAGGAATGTATTCCCCTCGAATAGCTTTTTGCGCAGCCTTTATAACATCTTTCCATCCGACAGTTTTTGCTTCCTTCTTCTTCATGTTGTTTGGATATCGTTGTTTCACCATGCTGTGCACGACTTTACTCGTCAACAGCAAATCATAAACTAACCGTTACCTCTGATTTCGTTTAATTTATATATTACGATTGCCTACTTTATGATTCAGATATCATGAAGATTATAAAGCAGCAAGACACACTACCTGTTACCGACATTGTGCCACATATCTTACCTAGATCTAGTACGACTACAAGAAAACGTCTTGGAACGTTGTTTCCTTTTGCTGTCCGATGTATTATATCAGGCCCATCGGGATGCGGGAAAACAAATCTTTTACCTACACTTACAACTTCTTTAAATGGTTTACGCTTCAAGAATATTTGCGTTTTTGCCATGTCCCTCTACAAACTGTAATGCACGATCTAGTTAAAGATTAAATAAGATATTTTAAATTTAATTCGCATGAGCAAGTACCATCACCAGACGATGTGCTTCCTAATTCTCTTATGATATTTGACGATGTCGCAACAGAACAGAAAAACGTTACTCGTGCATTCTTTAGTATGGGACGATATAAATATGTTGATAGCATCTATTTATGCCAATCCTACTCTCGTGTGCCTAAGCAGTTGAGACGCGACAACGCAAATTTGATTGTGCTTTTTCGGCAAGATCACCGCAACATGCGACATGTGGATGACGATCGTGTTGACACTGATACGACATTCAATGACTTTAAACGTATGTGTGCTACATGTTGCAGATTTTCAGTTATTAATAAAGAAAGTGATGTTCAGCATGGACGATAGCGCATGGGTTTCGATCATTTTATATGCATTAACACAGAATTACAGTAACTACTTGAACAAAAACCATCATCATGTTAACATCTAGCAAGGATATTACAAAATATATCATCCACGCTCGAAACAATATTCGACGGAAATTTAAAGAGCTTAAACGTATTCAAGCAGACACGCATTTATTTTTAAAAACACAACTAAGTACACCACTCAAAGAATTTTTTAATTTCTACTTCACTGCCGCAGTCTACTTCAAGTTTTGCTTCTATGTAAACTGAGCCATGTATTTGATTTTCCCGCCCCTCTTCTACTATTTATTGTGTCTGTGTTTTTCAACTTTTATGTATTATTGTGTTTTTCGCCCGTTGTTGTCCCTTTGGGCAAATAATAATAATAATAAAATTATTCCTAAAAGATGCTCCCAGGGTAAAGGAACTATTTCCGCCCTGGGAACGGCCCGGCCTGTGCTGGCTCCCCTCTGCCTTCCCTCCCGTACCCCTGCGGATGCGCCAAGCTCTTTACGCAGACTCCCCGTGTCGCCTTGCGTCACGTGGTCTCGCGTCACGGCTGCTCTTGGCCAGGCCGTGCGGCCTGGCTGGGAGCAAGTATCATTCTTGCCTCGCTCTCGGACTTGAGCATCTCACGCACCGCCTTCGAACCCCGGACCGCTAAGGGGTATGGGAGGTAAGCGCCCTGAATTTGGTTAACAAGTATTAGGCTACGGGAGGACATTATTTGATTACAACCACTGAATAGGCGCTAGAGTTGTTTCGAGTTGTTATAAAGGCACAGTTTCCTCTAAATTGTAAAGTATGTGTGAACCTCTTGGGACCGTTTATTGCAGTCTTACTGCAACTTAACTTATTGGGCGCTTGTGCCCTTAGTGGTTGAAAATATATATATGTATATGGTATCATGGTATGTCATGTTAAGGGAAAATTGCGCTCCTCCTTGAGCCACCTGAGGTGGCGCTTTATCAATAAGTCTTATCCAGAATTACCTTTTACACTGTTTTTTGGTGATGAACTGTGAACAGGGGCTGGATCCCTGTAAATTACAATAGGGCACGTGTCGGAGGAACCTGAGTGATGTTGGTGTTTGAATACTTTAAATCTTTTTACTTTTCTTGGTGTTTACCTATTTGTTTAATAAACTTTGGTTAACCTGATTTCCTCGGCTATCCGTGTTCTTGCCCTCTGGGTTGTACTATATTCTCGGGGAGTCCAGACCCTATGGAGGCCGCACCTTCTGTAGGTTTCGCCAGTGATAATTCACGGTACAAAACTGGTAGCAGAGCGTTCGTTGGATCTGGACTTGTTTTTGATTAGCCGAGGAATTTGAGCCCGTAACATTCTTTCCGTTTCCGGGATTTCTCTAGTCGTTGTGTGGTTTATATCAATTCAACCATGTCCATTCGAGACATACCTTATCCGGGTTCCCTGCGGAAGGAGGAGCTTTTGTATGAACTTGGGATACGTAACTTAGAGTCTAAAGGCACCGTCAAGGCCGATGAAATTTTGTTACGGAATAACTTAAATAGACCGATTACGGTACCCCATTTTACTGAAGGTGAGGTCGCTAGCGCGCTGTCCCTTATTCAGGCTAACCTTACTAATATTGCATCTGTGATGGATTTTCTGGAGAATGATGTGGCTTCTCCTCATCAACTCAAGAGACTACAGGGTAGATTAAATCACTATTGTCAACGAGTGGAAGATCTCCTTTCCCTGGAATTGAAGGAAGAGATATCGGGTCAGGTTCTCGAGTTAAAGGACACATCAGCTGACCTTTTAGAGAAGGTGGAGGCCTGGTTAGCAGGGCTTTCCATTAAATCTAAGCCCGTACTTCCCCCACCTGCCCAGGTGGAAGACGAGTTGAATCAACAGACTCGTAGCTGTGAGCTTGACGAGGAGAGAGCTTCGCTTCCACCGCGGCAGTCTGTTCATTTAAATGCTCCTGCTGATTGTCGCCCGTTGAATCAACAGTCCACTGTGCCACCTTTGAGCTCACCTTTTTCGAATATGCCTCATCCTTTGAATATGATGTTGAAAGGTGCCCCTCGTTACTCAGTAAACTCGGCAAGCGATGTGGTTTCTTTTCTTCGGTTTCTGGTTGAGTTTTTGGATCATGCCTTAGTCTTTGGGTTAACGCATGCTCAAATTCTACAGATTGTTTATCCATATACGGTTGGGGTTTTGTCAAATAAAATAGTAAATGCTATTTCGAGTCAATCCTCACTACATCAGTTTCATGCTCATTTATTGGCTCAGTTTATTCCTCCTAGGGCTCTACATTCGTTAGTCCAGAAATTTTATTTCAGAGTGCAGCGCCTGGATGAGTCTCTATCGGAGTTTATTTCGGATATCAAGTTTTATGCCAGGGTTTTTGCGCTGAATTTCACTGAAGAGCAAATTGTAGCTACAATCGTGGAGGGCATTTCTCCCTTATACCGTTCATGTTTATGCTTCGCGTCCCAGCCTCGTAATTTTGAAGAGTTGGAAGCGATGGTTGTGTCTGCGGAGGGTTTTCGGCATGCTGATTCACTTCGAGTTGAGAATACTTCTTCCTTGCCCTGTGATAATTCTGGTTCTTCGTTGGTTAATAAACCTGCCCCATTAAAAAGATGTTTTGGTTGCGGGGCTTCCGATCATCTTCGAAATAAGTGCCCTGCTCGTTCTACTGGCGCACAGGTGTCGGGTGCCAGTTCGGGCACCAGGGTTCAGTCTAGGCCTTCTAATGTTGTATGTTTCAGGTGTGGGGTTCCTGGCCACGTGGCGCGGCAGTGTTCGCGTAAGCCAAATGTTAGCTGACTAGATCGGGAAGCGGGAAGTGTTGGCCTCCCCGGTCTATCGCCTGTAGAATCAGGTTATGCTCGCCCTTCTTCCCGCGAATATTCTCTTGGGTGTCCCGATCAGTGTTTAGCCATATCCACCGAGGTCAAGGGATTAGCCCCCTTCGTCAAGGTAGAGATAAATAATGAACCGGTATCGGCCCTTTTGGACTCGGGAAGCGTAGTCTCGTTTATCAGTGAGAAGTGGTTTGCTCTCAATGGTTCTGTTTGTAAATTTTCTGATGTACTGCCTGTATCTCTGTCGTTTGTTGCTGCAAATTCTTCCAGAGTGGAAGTTTCCGGCGTGGTAAAGTGTAAAGTTCGACTGGCTAATTTCTCCTGGAAATTTCCCCTTTATGTAACAAAAAATTTGCCATATCCTATAATCCTCGGTTCTAATTTTTTTGCACATACTGGGCTCCTGTTGGATATGCAGGAGGGCTCCTGCTGGTTTAAATTCTGTAAGGCTACTAAGATACCCTTATTTATGTGTAATTCTTCTTCTTCATGTGTTGCCTCACCTCCTCAGGACCAAATGGCATTAGACCTTAGTCATTTGCCCGAGAATCAAGCTGAATGTATTAGGGAAATATGTGATGACTTCCCGGACGTTTTCACCGAAGAATTGGGGATGACGAATCTTTTAGAGTACAAGATCGAGGTCACGGACTCGGTTCCGGTTAGGTCACCGCCCTATCGCTTGGCTCCTCCCAAAATGCAAGCGTTAAAGGAGATAGTCAATAAAATGTTGGATCAGGGCATTATTCGGCCGTCTACTTCTGCCTACTCCTCCCCCATCTTCCTTGTCCCGAAGCCTCAAGGTGGTTATCGACCTGTTTTGGACTATAGGGCTTTGAATAAGAAAGTCGTATTGCAGTCAGTTCCTCTCCCTGATCTGCATTCTTGCTTCTCATGGTTCAAGAAGGCTAGATATTTTACAGTTTTAGATTTAAATCAGGCGTATTACCAGATTCCGTTAGCTGAAGAGTCTCGTCACTTGACAGCCTTCGCTACGGACTGGAATCTTTACGAATTTTGCCGTTTGCCTTTCGGTATTTCCACTGGCGCTGCTGTCCTCACTAGGCTGCTCGATCAACTGTTTTCTGACATCAAGTTCAACTATCTTTATCACTACCTGGATGATGTCGTAATTTTTTCCGAAACCTTTGAGGATCATCTCCGCCATTTGAGGGAAGTGTTGTCCCGTCTTCGCAAGGCTGGTCTCACGGTCAAACTTTCTAAGGTATCCTTTGCCAAGCCCCAAATGTCCTTCTTGGGACATATCGTGTCATCCAATGGCGTCTCTGTCGATCATTCTCGTACCGAGGCCATTCGCCAGTTCAAACCTCCTCTGGATGTTAAGGGTGTTGCTCGCTTTGTTGGGATGGTGAATTTTTTTCGAAAATTCATTCCAAATTTGGCCAATCGAGCCGGGCCTCTTAACGCCCTCCGACGTAAAGGGGTTAAATTTGAATGGGGGCCCTCCCAACAAGCTGCATTTGATGATTTAAAGTTGGCCATATCTAACGCTCCGGTGTTGGCTATGCCAGACTTTTCCAAGCCTTTCATTGTTCAGACTGATGCGTCGGCGTCTGCCGTTGCGGCTGTCCTGTTGCAGGAGTCGGAATTGGGGAGACGTCCCATTGCATATGCTTCTAGGACCTTGTCTTCTGTCGAAGCCAAGTATTCTGTATACGAGCTAGAAGGATTGGCGGTATTGTTCGCTTTGGAAAAGTTCCGTATTTACCTAGAGCATGAAAGGTTCGAACACGAGACCGACAATCAGGCTCTGAGTTGGGTTTTAGGGAAACCTAGGAAAACCGGCCGTCTGGCCCGTTGGGCCATTAGAATTTCAGCTTTTCAGTTCAGCGTACGTCATATCCGTGGTTCGGACAACGTAGTCGCCGACTCTCTTAGTCGCATGTTTTCGGATCAGCCTTCTCAGGAGGGCGAATCGTCAAGTTCTGAGGTTCCCTTGTCCTTACCCTTAGCGGGGGCTATCTTGTCTGATACCCCATTACTGTATCATGACGTTGCTAAGTTTCAAGTGGAGGACCCTATTTTGGGACCGATTGTTCAAGATCTTAAGGAAGGGAAAATTATTGATCCTTATGTGTTAAGGAATGGCGTACTGTGTTGTCCCGCCCGTCACGATCATAAAATGAAGGTCGTTATTCCCTCAGTCCTGGTGCCTATGATTTTTAAATACTTTCACGAAACTCCTCTCGGTGGCCACCTAGGAGTATTTAAGACCAGGGAGAAGATTAGGGAAAATTTTATTTGGAAAGGGTTGGACGCTGAAGTACGGGAACTTGTTAAGGCATGTAAGGTTTGTGCGTTCAGTAAGCCTTCTCCTAACACGCGTGTCGGCTTACTGTCTTCTAGCCAAGCTACCCTCCCTATGCAGCGGCTCTATATCGATTATGTAGGTCCCTTGCCGAAAACTAGGACTAATGGTAATAGGTTTGTCTTCGTCTGTGTGGATGGGTTTACCCGTTTTTCCTGGTTGATTCCAACGAGGCTAGCCACTTCTGAGACTACTATTAGATGTTTGAAGTCTATATTTTCGTCCTTTGGTCCTTGCCAGTACTTGGTCTCTGACAACGCCAAGGCCTTTACATCGAACCTGTTTAAGAAATTTTGTTTCAGCTTGTCCATTTCGCATGTCACCACATCCCCCTATTACCCACAACCTTCTTACGCCGAGAGGGTTAACCGAAATTTGCGGTCTGCGCTCATTGCATTTCACCACGACGATGTTTGAGGTGGTACACGTCGTTGCCTTGGCTTGCATTTGCTTTCAATTCTGCGGTACACGAGGCTCATAAATTTTCCCCTAATTCTCTCATGTTTTCCTTCGTTCCTAACTCTCCGCTCACCAACTTGTGGAATATAAATGAGTTGTTGCCTGAAAAGATCGATCCCCCTAACATCAGGGCCGTTTGGAGAAAGGCTAAGCAAAATCTGAAGGTCTCGTATGAGAAGAAACGGGAGCGCTATGATAAGGGGCGCCGTCCTACCGATCTTGCCGTCGGTGACAAGGTGTTTGTTAAGAATTTCGTTCCTTCTGGGAAACTCGCTCCTCGGTTTCGCGGGCCCTGCGAAATTATTGATTTCTTGACACCAGTCACCCTGTTGGTGAAAGATCCGGACACGGAGAGGGTGTTCCGAGTCCATTTGTCCCAGGTTAAGGCTGCCTAGTGCTATCTAGGTTTGGTGGCATTTTGTTTGCTATGTGTATTGTTTTTTGCGCTCATTCTTTTCCTTGTGTTTTCCTTCCCTCCGGTTCCTTTGACACGTGTTCTGCCTAAAGAGGAGCTATTTTCTTTGGATTTAAAATTTTAGTGGTATGTTTAATGATTATGTGAGTCCTCCCGGAGTCCCGTTTCTCCCTTATCACTCCCATACCCCGGTCCGGTTCTTTGAACCATCTCTTGCTTGCATCTCCCCAATGTGCTGGGCATCTATTCGACACAATTGCTGGCGCTTGATTTGTTTTACAGTGTACTGGAGTGACTATCTTCGCCCGTGCCTGCATGGGAAGGGCCCCCCGTGTGGGCTGCCTTGGTGTGCCTCGTCTCCAGTTCCCGAGTCTTCGGCCTTGCTCTTGTTGGACTATCTTCTGCCAGCCTACTGCTGACCTAGTTTGTGCAGGTCGCTACAGCCTTTCGTCACGTGGCGTGTGTCTGCCACGAGAACTGTCCAGCTGTTTGAGAAGATATGTTTGGTTGGACTGGTGATGGTGTGTGAGGCCGGTCTGGTCTCGAAAATTTACTGAGATGTCACTTGGTGAAGCTATTAATTAACTAACTGAATTAAGCTGAAGCTTTTACTTGTCTACATCCCGGGATATTATGACAAGAACTTTCGTCTATTATACTACAAGAACTTTCGTCTATTATACTACAAGAACTGTCGTCTATTATACTACAAGAATTTCTTCTATTGTACTCAAGTAATTTATGTATTGAGCTTATTAATTGTAAGGCAAGATTTTTATTAAGTTATTAGCCTATGGGCAAGTGTATGGACTATACTGCAAGAGTATTTTATTGATGAAAATTTATTGCTCACCCTGGTTGGTGCTTTAGGGGGGGAGATCTGAGCCATGTATTTGATTTTCCCGCCCCTCTTCTACTATTTATTGTGTCTGTGTTTTTCAACTTTTATGTATTATTGTGTTTTTCGCCCGTTGTTGTCCCTTTGGGCAAATAATAATAATAATAAAATTATTCCTAAAAGATGCTCCCAGGGTAAAGGAACTATTTCCGCCCTGGGAACGGCCCGGCCTGTGCTGGCTCCCCTCTGCCTTCCCTCCCGTACCCCTGCGGATGCGCCAAGCTCTTTACGCAGACTCCCCGTGTCGCCTTGCGTCACGTGGTCTCGCGTCACGGCTGCTCTTGGCCAGGCCGTGCGGCCTGGCTGGGAGCAAGTATCATTCTTGCCTCGCTCTCGGACTTGAGCATCTCACGCACCGCCTTCGAACCCCGGACCGCTAAGGGGTATGGGAGGTAAGCCCCCTGAATTTGGTTAACAAGTATTAGGCTACGGGAGGACATTATTTGATTACAACCACTGAATAGGCGCTAGAGTTGTTTCGAGTTGTTATAAAGGCACAGTTTCCTCTAAATTGTAAAGTATGTGTGAACCTCTTGGGACCGTTTATTGCAGTCTTACTGCAACTTAACTTATTGGGCGCTTGTGCCCTTAGTGGTTGAAAATATATATATGTATATGGTATCATGGTATGTCATGTTAAGGGAAAATTGCGCTCCTCCTTGAGCCACCTGAGGTGGCGCTTTATCAATAAGTCTTATCCAGACTTACCTTTTACACTGTTTTTTGGTGATGAACTGTGAACAGGGGCTGGATCCCTGTAAATTACAATAGGGCACGTGTCGGTGGAACCTGAGTGATGTTGGTGTTTGAATACTTTAAATCTTTTTACTTTTCTTGGTGTTTACCTATTTGTTTAATAAACTTTGGTTAACCTGATTTCCTCGGTTATCTGTGTTCTTGCCCTCTGGGTTGTACTATATTCTCGGGGAGTCCAGACCCTATGGAGGCCGCACCTTCTGTAGGTTTCGCCAGTGATAATTCGCGGTACATAAACATCATATAATAAAGAGAAGCATGAAGGATAAGAAAAGAATAAATTAGTAGAGGAAGAGGAGAAGCAAGACGTAAATCAAAAAGAGGAGGAGGATAAGGAGGAAGAACTTAACGATACATTGCCATCTAAGCGTTTTGAGTTTTTAACTGCAGATGTTATTCCTGAAACACCTACTAAAGCGACGCAAGATATACCACCTTTGTCTGAGGTTATGATCACGCCAGAGTATCGTAATCAGTTTAGAACTTTTATTCAAGATACCTATGGATCTCTCTTTGCACCTTATATAGAAAAACGTTTTACAGGACAAACTGACACTACGTACGTTATTCGCTACGAAGATGACTGTTTCTGGATAGGAAATTCAAATGTTAAGATTAATAGCAACAATCTTATTGTAAAAGGTGTTACCTATAAACCTACGAAAGGACTCTTAGAACTTCTTTTCTCACGAATACCTGACAAGTATATAATTTTACAAGATGATCTTAAAAAATATAAAGCAATAAATTTTGCTACTGACGCAACACGACGTAATTACAAGAGAACAGAAGCTGTAAATGCAAATAAGACTTACAATTATAGTGAGTCTATTTCTAAGCTGTTTCCGACTGCACGTGGCCTTGATGTTATCTGCAAGCCTTTGTTGCCGTATGGGGATGTAAGATACTGGAATGACCCAAACTTACTCGTTGAACGATTACAACTTTAAAGAGCATCCCAAGATGCTGGTCACACAGGTCACGAATCAGAATTTCTAGAAATAGAAAGAGAATTACGTTATGCCAGTATTATTTTGCAATGGCTCATCAACAGAAGATCTCACCTGTAATGGTAAACATCGCACATGAGTTTCATAAACCAGCACATCGCACCTACTGTCGCAGACGCGTTATTACAAGAGAAAAGATGATCTCTGGCAAGCAGACTTAATAGAAATGATTCCATATGACTCTAGTAATAAGGGGTATAAGTATCTACTTACTGTTATCGATGTGTACTCGAAGTTTGCTTTTGCACAACCTGTGCGTTCTAGGACAGCAGCTCAAGTTAATGAAGCAGTTAAACATATTGTTGAAGAATCAAAACGCTACCCAAGGCTTCTTCAAACTGATCAAGGTAAAGAGTTTTACAACAAGAATTTTTCTTCGTACCTCAATTTACTTGGCATTCAACACTACTCTACGTTCAGCAATCTCAAGGCAAGTGTTGTAGAACGCTTTAATCGTTCATTCAAAACAATTATGAGGCGAGAATTTACAACACAAGGTTCATGTCGTTGGATTGATCTGCTACCTAGACTCGTATCTACTTACAACGATACACCTCATCGCACTATCGGAACAAAGCCAAGTCTTGTTACAAGGAATACACCTCGCCTAGATGCTATTCATCTTGTAATTAAAAGATCTGATCCACGTCGCTATCGCTTTAAAGAAGGTGATTTTGTTCGCATCAGCAAACACAAGTCTATCTTTGCAAAAGGATACACACCCAACTGGAGCACTGAAATTTTTCAAATCAAAAGTGTTAAGCTTACTAATCCAGTTACGTATTTACTTCACGATATCACAGGACAGCCTATTGAAGGAGGATTGAGTTGAACGTATTCGACGTCGTGGGAATAAACTGTATGTTAAATGGCTTGGTTTTAACAACAGCTTTAATTCCTGGATTAATAAAGAGGATGTACTTTAAATCTTGTGTGTGTTTTTTAATCCTCTACCTCTCCCTTCTTCTAATTTACGAGGACATGCTGTAGGATTTAACAACACCTGTAATATGTTTTGAAAATTCATATTTATTTTACATTATTATCGTTTCTTTATTTTACTGTCTTAGTCACTCAGTTTTCCTTTTATTGCACCAACAACAACAAGTGCTGCTATCTTCTCAGCAACTAAAGCACTAGGTAATAACACACGCAGCACAACTTTACGAAGCAGATTTTTTATCAGCTACACTTCTTAGTTTAGGATTGTTTTGTTGACATGCTCTTTGCAGGCAGCATATAACCTCGTGCCAGGTAAACGTTTTCTAGGGCCGCAGAGAAGATGATGCTCGAAGGGAAGAAGATCAATCACTTTATTGATGAGCCCATGCCCAGCATGCTTCCTCATCTTTTTCCCGGCACGTTTCTTTACCTTTTCCTTGTTTACTCTCTTGGCAGCCATAAGTGTTTATGAGCCAAGACAACTCGTTAGTTTTAGGTCCGTGATAAAGTTTAATCAATTGACACGTACGACACTGTCTTACAGAAGATCTTCTAACTAAACTCACATGTTCATGATGTAAACTACAAGTTTGAAGCTCTGACAAAACAGGATCTTGAGTCCACTCACGAGGCACTTTATCCTAAATCTTCTTTACATCATTCGCTGCTACATTAACCAAAAATACTTTGGTAATGCATTTAACTCTTCTTCAGTAAAAGTGTTTAGTTTCTTTTCGCATGCATAAAACTTTACGATTCCTTTTTCAACTGCGTTACACTTAGTATCTGTTAGAAATGACATGATGTCTTTACTCTACAAATGTTTCTTTTACACTAGCGTTATTTCGACACTGCAGTTTACATATGTTGTTTACCTCCCGGCATGCACTGCAGCACAACCAATCAAAGAGCATGCACACATATTGTAAAGACTGTTTACTTGTTTCTCTACTATGCTCCTTCGGAATAGTTTTAAATGATGGACTCCCTAATTCATGCATGTCGATAATTTCACACGATGATGGTAGATACTCACGCAACCATTATTTCTTTTCACAATCCTTAAAAAAAACAAGATATGCTCTTGACAAATGTGCGTTCACATTAAAGATAGAAAACGATAAGGTATTCTTTTTTCTTCCCACTTCAAACCTAAATTGTTTTCGATCCTTTGAGTCTGCTTTTTATCTTCATCTATTTGGAGAAAGTAATGGAAAGGTGGGCTAAATACTAAACTAATACATTTTGGTGCCCACAATACACAACAATCTAACACAGCCACATCATTAAACACAAATTTGTTGCCATTTACTTTAAAGCCTTGTACATCAACTATTAATGTTTTCGTCATGTTTGCGCTCCACTCTCTATAACTGTATCTCGAAGACTTAAGCTTTCATCAACGAACAGGTTTAAACATGCACAACTATGGTGACGTTATCGCTGCAGCACATGCACACTCTTGCTTTTATGATGCATACGTATTACATTCCTTACACCTACTCACTCTTGAAAATACGATCAAGTCTAAACATGAACAAAAACGTCATCACTGCAACACGTGCTCACTCTAGCCTTCGCGATGCATGTTTAAACTTGTACCTTATCAGAGAAGAAGGTCATAACAGCAGCCGCCATCTTGTGTAGTAACCTCTAAGTGCTATCTTGTGTAATCAGTGTCGGGAAGCTCATCTTGTCGTAAACTAAGGATAGTCTCCTTCAAGATGGTAGATGAGAGGTTAGGTTCGCGAATGCACCAAAGTTTTACTGTTTAAAGATGATAGCTAACGGAACTTTTCAAATTGCCCACTATTGTCAAAAAATCCCATTTCAAAGGTAGTAGCTAAAGGTAGCAGCACGGTGCTCTGTTGATTAAGGATGGCTGCTGTCAAAAAAGCACGTGGAAATTTTCAAATTATCCGCCACCACATTTCAAAGGTAGTAGCTAAAGATGGCAGCACTGAGGTTTGCGGTGCAAGATGGCGGATGCCAGCTGCCTAAGGTAGTAGCTAAAGATAGCAGCATGATTAAAGATGGCGGCTGTCAAAAAGCACGTAGAAATTGCCACTACCACATTTCAAAGGTAGTGCCGTAAGGTGGCCGCACGATGCTCTACTGATTCCGCCACCACATTTCAAAGGTAGTAGCTAAAGAAGGCAGTTCGATGATCTGTTGATTAAAGATGACCGCAAGGACGTGGGATTTCAAATTGCATGCATACCAGCAGCCGCCATCTTATGCTGTAGCCTCTAAGCTAGCTTTCTTCATAAGAGCAGTCGCCATCTTGCGCAGGCGTCCCTAGGGTATGTCATAAGAGCAGCAGCCATAAGCACCCCTTGGCCATTTCTTATGAAGCTATGTATAGTCACCATCTTGAGCAAGCGTCCCTAGGGAATCTAATAAGGGCAGCAGCCATCTTGTGCAAGCAGCCTTAAGCCATCTCATAAGGAGCTAAGTATAGCCGCCATCTTGCGACCGCCATTTTGCACAAGCATCCCTAGGGAGTCTCTGAAGAGCCTATGTATAGCCGCCATCTTGTGGCTACCATCTTGCGTATCCACCCCTCCGGCATCTCAGAAGAGCCTATGTATAGCAGCCATCTTGCGCAAGCGCCCTTAAGACGTCCCGTAAGGAGCTGTGTATAGCCGCCATCTTACAGCCGCCATCTTGCGCCAGCATCCCTAGGGAGTCTCATAAGAGCCTATGTATAGCAGTAATCTTGTGCAAGCACCCTTAAGCCGTCTTATAAGAAGCTGTGTATAGCCACAATCTTGTGCAATTGGCGTTGGGAAGGGCATCCAGCTGTAAAACTGAGGTTAGGCCTTTCCATGAGGTTAGGCTAGCTGCCTTGCGCATAAAATTTACGTTAAGCCCTTCCAAGGTGGCGGATGTGAGGTTAGGGTCGCGCTTTTAGCCAGCATGTGGATGAGGCCTCTCCCGAGAGGAGGAGGTGGCGGATGCCTCTGCGGAGGGCCGGTGGCGGTGGTGGCGCTTGAACTGTCCACTTACACTACTAATAACCATAAATATTATATTGGTTTTACGTCCTACTAACTATTTTAATGCTTTTCGGAGACGCCAGATTGTCGAAATTTTATCTCGCAGGGCTTCTGTTACGTGTCGGTAAATCTATACACATGAGGCTGGCGTAATTGGGAACCTTCAACTAACACCGGAACGAGCCTAGATTGAACCTACAAAAGACCACGCATACTATGCGTATGAGATTTCTTTCGTTCTTACAACATTGACTCTTTCTAATAATGTATTAATTTGATGCGCAGTACTGAACCCTTAAACTTACCGTTCCATCATTGGTCGTCTGCCTCAACTGCTTCAGTAGAGCAATATCGAACTCTTAGATCTTAGGGCCGTTGCGGGCTTTTTTTTTTGTCATTACATTGACAAAACGATAGGGTTCAGAAGAGACCCTAACTACTTTAGATGAGGAGCAAAAATGTGGTTACTAAAATATTTATTCACATTAAATCACGATAAAAATATTTATTAAATTAGGCAGGAAAATCATTCTACATTTTTATAACATGTCTTTACGCAGTCACAATGCATAACGTGAGTGTTACCTTTTTATATTGTTTAAGAGAATAAAAAAATAGTATAAAGTTCTGGACAGCAAAAACCAGAAAAACGAGATTAAAACCTGAAAATTGGGCACCATTGATCCAAACGATAACTGAGAGTTAATCCACATGATCCGGGGAAAATCTGACCTTCAACAAGTAGAATTCCAGATTTACATTTAACACTAGGATTACCAAACACTCTTTCTACCTACTTCTACCGAAGCGGTCATTTTGACCGATAGTGTCACGTACTCGTTTCTTGAGGATATTGTTGCAAGAAAAAGGTTCGAATTGAGTATAAAAACATCATAGACCATAATTTAATTATTATCATGCATGATTTGTAAACACTATTATGAATAAATAATCAAATTAGTACACTAGTAAGGCAGAATGTTCTTCTTACACACTTTAGCTTACATTATATACATATCTGCATGAATGTCACTTTCTGCTTTTCAACTTATTTGTCACACTGTACACACACACTTTGCTTGGTCACCTTTGAAGTGAACTTGACCACAGACCACTTTTCTACAGATTGCACACCTTTCCAAAGTCTTGTTCCCTTTGCACACTTCTTCCCTGATTGATGAAAAACTCAGCAAGAAGCAATAATACGTGTTCACTTAGGGTCCGATCGGTGGGTCGCGTTTCATCTTTTCCAAGATAGGGAAAACCGTTTCAACATCGACAGCCAACCAAAATTTCATACCAAACTTTTCTGGTTTATTGGCCATATACTGCATAAATGGGCATCTAGCTTTCAATGGAGAGAGCTGCTCATCCACGGCAATGTTCTCACTTGGTCTGAAGGAAATAGTAAAATTAGATATAAATTTGTCCCGCACAACAGATACAAGCGCCAATCTATCAATTTTCAGGTGATCCCTGCTGGTAAATTTTCCATCGAATACAAGAAACCTCATGATATCCAGGAATTGGTTTCGTGCTAAAGTTTGGGAGAAAATTCCAGGACCCCACTTCTGTGACCACAGATCGAGAACGTTCGTGTCAGCTCCATAAGTTTCGCGTGCGTATAAAATACCATTGCAGCGTCCAATTCTTCCAAAGAAAGTGTCCGTCCAGGATTGTCCAGAACGTCGCGGGCTCCAACCGCGGTATTTCATTCGATGTGGCGCAGCTTGGATTCGTCAATAAAATGACGACAAGCTGTAGCGGCACAAGTTCCTTCAATGTGGCGTTTGCATGTCCTGTGGGACCTCGGACTTCCCTCAGTACATTTTACTGTCCTCACCGGCCTGGCAGGCTTTGTAGATCAACAAGAGTCCGCACTGTTCCATCCAAAGCGACTTCTTTCTCGCCGACCGTCATATGCTGACCACGCCCATATGTTGACTTACCACAGCGTATGCTCAGCCTTCTGTGGTTGATATCGTGCTCCTTGCCAGTAAATTCATTATCTTCCTTAGTGTTTCCTTCACCTGCAAAATATAATACCAAACTTACTTACACTGTGCACATAATTACGTAATTACAAAATGACTAACTTCAAATAGGCTAACCTTTGTCATCAGCTGCTTTGATAGTGTGCGTGCGTCGCCATTTGGCGGGTAGTTCCCTAACTTTTGAGGTCGAAGGCTGCTGTGTGATTTCATGTTCACTTGGAAATTCTACAGGCTCGACGCAACTAGAATCACTATCCGAACTATTTCTGTCATGTTATACACGTCTTCGCAATTATCGAGGTGTAAATCGGTCCCAGATTCATCGCATGATTGTGATGGGGAAATTATATGCTTATGCTTCAGAATTTTGGCATCCATTTGCAGACTACGCGAATATTTATGTTTCTTCGGAGTAATTACAAACAATCGGGAAATCTAGTTTGAATGTTTGTAACGAGTGAACACAACAATTGACTGCTCGTTACGATTGCACACCTTTCATTACTGAACAAATACTGACTACACTTTCCTGTCAGTGTACTTGTAGCATTGTTTGAAAAGAGCCAACAGCTGTCCCATTGCAGCACAAGAATAAGTTCTATTCGATACTACGGCAATGAAGTACACTGTAACAGCTTGTTAGAATGATATCCCGTTCTAAATGAATGCCACAAAAGTCTGATCGGGTAGCTACTGCAATACCGATCAAAATGACCGTCCGGTAAAAATAGGTATATGACCTCATAGCGCTAACTAGAAAGGAGTTACGGGTTTTTGAAGCTATGTGCCGAAAGTACACTTAATATCAATACAAGTCACCAAAGGGTTTGTATGTTCTAACCGTATGATAAGATTGACAGAGAAAACAAAACTGAAAACGGTCATTTTGACCTAGTGTTAATTAAAGTTATCCACCAGTCTACTATCCTATCGGATAATGGAACATCCCCCGAATGAATCGAACCAAATCGACTATCAGTTGCTTTGGATATTACTAGAGAGCATGGCGCTCATTAAAAATTAGCAGCAATTGTCACAATCAAAAATTAAATTCCACCATGTATTGTCATCTCGGGACTGTTCCCTAAAAAATGAGACTTCTGGTAACCTTGCTGGTAACCTTGCTGGTAACCTTACTGGTAACCTTGCTGGTAACCTTGCTGGTAACCTTACTGGTAACCTTACTGCATGCAAACCACTGACAGTTGTTTGTCACATAACGGGTGGTGGTAAAAGTAGTTCGAATTCTGCTGCTGTTCTTCGGGTCTGTTAGAGACATCAGAATGCAACAGGGATCCTCCTATACCGTCGTCAGTCAGGACGGTCTTCTCCTAAGTCCCTGAGCATTCATTTGGCCACTGTTGCCATACACGTTATAGCGAAGACACCTTTCGACCAACACATGCAACTACAGCCTGCATTGATAGCCCATCAAGAAAGATCTACTGGACTTCGCATACAGGAGGTGATTAGTCCGTTTGTAATATGTGTAAATAATAATAAGAAGAATTATTAACCATCGCAATATGAGTAAGATAATCAAATATGATTAAAACAAAATACTTAACCGACTCACGCTTGGGCGTAAATTATGATCGAATTAAAATATATGAATAAATAACTGAATAAATTACTAATGTACATTAAATTAATAAAAATAATTAATCGCTTCATGCCTTAACTAACCTTCTGAAACCGACTAAATAGGTAGGAACTGTACCTACGTTCATCAATAACTCTACTGATTCTAAAATTATTAACTATATTCTGAACAATATCCGTGCATGAGCACCTCATCAACACACCAAAATATACTCACAAAATACCGTTGCAAGACTCTATATTTACAACAACAACAACAACAACAACAACAACAACAACAGAACAGTGGGAGACCAAAAGAGAGGACCAAGCTACCATTTGCTGTTCGTCCCTTGAATGTTCATTACAAACATGTATATGTGGATGAATACCCTTCGCTGTCTCTGTGTATCAACACAACTTGCATATTCCCATAATTGGCACTTGTTATATCACACAGATACCGTACCTGCATAATACTGTGTTCACTGACTCTAACACTTGCTTTAAAGATGAATTCACTTGAGCAACACACGCTTCTCGTTCCAAAACATAAATTATGGAAAGTCTGAAATACATCACTCCATAGCTCTCACCGACATACAATACTAAGCCTCCACAACTGATAGAATACCAAGTGCCTTAATCACTCCACAGTTGTGGGTTATTACCAAACTTCACAAACATAATAAGACAACGTTCCACAAAAGTAGCATCTCCTCTCCTCCGCTGTTTAAAGTCAAGTCTCCTCCAACAAATTTGCAGTCCAGTCCAGTATCTTCTCGCCGTTTGTTCACATGCCTATATAGACATAAGCTTCCAACTTCTCTCACAAGATGCGTCTAGATTGAACCTGGCCATCCAATCACAAGTAGAAGATCTTGTCAAGACCATGCCCCGAACCTCTTCTGGATCTTACGACAACATCATCAACAAGCCCACCTCATCCTTGGCTATTCACATGACCCATAGGAACTTTCCGACTACTGTACAACATCAACAAGGCCACCTCATCGGACTCTGAGATGTCCGCATGACTAATACAAATTTCCGAGTTGTAATTAGCACTGTTTGCCCAGCCATTTGTACTAAACAAATTACTCATATCACATATTTAGGATTTCCAGCATAAAATATTAAGAATACAAATACCGGTAATAATAATAATGATAATAATAATAATAATAATAATAATAAACTGAATAATGACAATAAGAATATCTCTTCTTTCTGAATACAGTGTGAGGGTGTGATATATGCACTATCACACGTTACCATTCAGGAGGCAAGGACCATACGAACAATCCGATTGCTCTGAAAGCAGTATGGGTTTCATACCTAGCTAGAATCATTCCATACCTCCAATATGAACACCTACTACCCATTTTTGTGGTGTTGTAATTTCCATATTCCTGGTGTAAGGCAAAGCAAAATCGTCTTCTTAAAGGCCATGGAAGACCTTGAAGGGGTGGAAAAGCTCCAACTAACCGTAACCTCGGCAGCTGGTGATGTAGAATGGACGATTGTACGCCCGGCTACCTTTGCTCTCAGGAGTTAACCTGGCAATCATTTATGGTGTAGGCTGCGGGAACATCAGACTATCTGCGTCTCCGTAAGTGGAAATCTCGCTTGTTAAAATTTCGTTTTCCTGACTGGGAAACTAACCCACGGAGATGAACCTAGCACGTCTATATCGCCTTGGATATTCCCTGGTGTATGTAATGTAAATAGAAAGCAGGGTTAGCCTACTAATTGGAAATGAAAATTCCTTTGGGGAATCAAAAGTTCCGTATGTAGATGCTGAGAATTCGTTGCACAGCTAGGAAGCCAAGAAATTTAGAAACGAGTCTTCCACATCTGAAGAAATACATGGCCATGGGGGTAACTCAGCCTACTGGAGAAATGTTGTCTACAGAGATCACTTTGTTCGGCCGACTTATACAGAAGGATTATAAACTTACGGTAAATTACATTATGATAATTATTTGGGGATATTAGGTCGTGTAATAATAAATAAACACCAGCTGACGCGTTTCAATCCTGCGACCAGGATCGTCTTCAGAGCAACAACAAAGCAAAATGGCTACAGTCACTCCATAGTAACCAGACTCAAGATAGAGAAACCCTGTTAGAAATGTAGTTCATTCCAGGGCCTCCAGAGTCACGGAGAAAGATGTTGACGAGTTAACTATGGAGGGTAGCCATGATCTACTCAGTATATAGCCGTCTCCTTTGTTGAAATTATTCGGGCGTTTAGCAATTTCTATCGCCTCACGAATGATTCTGGGAATAAAATGTTTCTCTTTACAAATGACAGAAGTTGCATCAAAATTTATTTGATGGTCATTATGTATGGCATGTTCTGCCACAGTAGACTTCTCTGGCTGGCAAAGACGTAAGTGCCTGCGATGTTCTTTAACCCTTGTTGCTACTTTCCTACATGTTTGGCCTACATAAACCGATCCACAGGAGCAAGGAATCATATATATTCCAGCGCAGTTTAAACCAATAGGATCTTTGACAGATCGCAAACAATTGCCTATGGTGATATTAGGCTTAAAAATGGTCTTGATATTGTGCTTTCTGAGAATATTGCCAATCCTATCCGTGACAGATTACACGTATGGCAAGAAGGCCATTTTGCTTTGTTGTTGCACTGAAGACGATCCTGGTCGCAGGATTGAAACGCGTCAGCTGGTGTTTATTTATTACACTGACTGACAGAGCAAATGCAACACCAAGAAGGAGCGGTCAGAACTTTATGCCAATTGCAGGGTAGACTGACGTCACTGAGGTATGCTCATGATGTGAAATGCGCCGCTGTGCTGCGCACGTAGCGAACGATAAATGGGACACGGCGTTGGCGAATGGCCCACTTCGTACCGTGATTTCTCAGCCGACAGTCATTGTAGAACGTGTTGTCGTGTGCCACAGGACACGTGTATAGCTAAGAATGCCAGGCCGCCGTCAACGGAGGCATTTCCAGCAGACAGACGACTTTACGAGGGGTATGGTGATCGGGCTGAGAAGGGCAGGTTGGTCGCTTCGTCAAATCGCAGCCGACACCCATAGGGATGTGTCCACGGTGCAGCGCCTGTGGCGAAGATGGTTGGCGCAGGGACATGTGGCACGTGCGAGGGGTCCAGGCGCAGCCCGAGTGACGTCAGCACGCGAGGATCGGCGCATCCGCCGCCAAGCGGTGGCAGCCCCGCACGCCACGTCAACCGCCATTCTTCAGCATGTGCAAGACACCCTGGCTGTTCCAATATCGACCAGAACAATTTCCCGTCGATTGGTTGAAGGAGGCCTGCACTCCCGGCGCCCGCTCAGAAGACTACCATTGACTCCACAGCATAGACGTGCACGCCTGGCATGGTGCCGGGCTAGAGCGACTTGGATGAGGGAATGGCGGAACGTCGTGTTCTCCGATGAGTCACGCTTCTGTTCTGTCAGTGATAGTCACCGCAGACGAGTGTGTCGTCGGCGTGGAGAAAGGTCAAATCCGGCAGTAACTGTGGAGCGCCCTACCGCTAGACAACGCGGCATCATGGTTTGGGGCGCTATTGCGTATGATTCCACGTCACCTCTAGTGCGTATTCAAGGCACGTTAAATGCCCACCGCTACGTGCAGCATGTGCTGCGGCCGGTGGCACTCCCGTACCTTCAGGGGCTGCCCAATGCTCTGTTTCAGCAGGATAATGCCCGCCCACACACTGCTCGCATCTCCCAACAGGCTCTACGAGGTGTACAGATGCTTCCGTGGCCAGCGTACTCTCCGGATCTCTCACCAATCGAACACGTGTGGGATCTCATTGGACGCCGTTTGCAAACTCTGTCCCAGCCTCGTACGGACGACTAACTGTGGCAAATGGTTGACAGAGAATGGAGAACCATCCCTCAGGACACCATCCGCACTCTTATTGACTCTGTACCTCGACGTGTTTCTGCGTGCATCGCCGTTCGCGGTGGTCCTACATCCTACTGAGTCGATGCCGTGCGCATTGTGTAACCTGCATATCGGTTTGAAATAAACATCAATTATTCGTCCGTGCCGTCTCTGTTTTTTCCCCAACTTTCATCCCTTTCGAACCACTCCTTCTTGGTGTTACATTTGCTCTGTCAGTCAGTGTATTACACGACCTAATATCCCCAAATAATTATCATAATGTCATTTAGTGGTCGTGAAAGTCTACGTATGAAGATTACCAAACTCTATGGGGAGAGTATTTATTACGACATGAAACGCTTTGAACGTCTAAGGCTGAAACATGCTCGTATATTGTCGTCTCTAACTTTCTGTGTCAGATGTCGGGACAATAACATCGTCCCTAAATTCGCGGTGTTAAAGCATCTGATTGAATCGCCACATACTCGTAGAATTCTACGTAGGGCGAGCTTCGCTCTCATTCGAGAGCGCATTCATGCTTTGAGAAGGGAACTGGATTTTGTTTCAGGTGAGCTTTTTTAGCTTCATCTTTCTTTAAGTCGGACATTAGAGGTGAACACATTCAATCATCTGGACCTTGTATCTCACATGGCTTTCTTATCGCTTTCATCTTCTTCAAGGGCTAGACATGTATCCAAATTGTCCCGTTTATCGTTGTGCCAGAGGAAGAATTCTGTCCCACACTTGAATTCTTCTAAAGTAGTGGTTAATCTATCCACCACTAATTTGGATACTCCTTCTATGTCTGTGCTCGAGAAGGGATTAAATTTTGCGATTTCACCTCTTAAGCTTCCGACGGAGGAGATCATCTGTGGTGTTGAGGCTTCTCTAAAGCCCTTACCGGATCATATTGCTGAGGAGATTCGTCTTGAAACCGCCACCATTATCAGACATTTCAAACCCCCTCGTCCTAACCTTACTTCTAAAGAGAGGTATGCTCGTAAACAACTAAAATTGAACAAGGACTTGGTGGTGTTGAAGGCTGATAAAGGCAATGCTACTGTGGTTATGAACACTGTTGACTACAATAACAAGGTTGAGGAACTTCTCAGTGATCCCACCTATAAGGTGCTAAAAATGATCCTACCAACGCCATTGATAGGAAAACAGCGTCTCTTCTTAAAGCTAGCTCGATTCCGAATGATGTTTCTCGTGGTTTGCGACAGCAGGCTTCCACAATTCCCCGACTTTATGGCCTTCCTAAGATCCATAAAGACGGAGTTCCCCTTAGACCTATTGTTAACAGTATAGGTTCCCCTACATACAACCTGGCCAAATACCTTGGAGAACTTTTCAAGCCGTACATAGATAATGAGGCATCCATCAGGAATTCATCGCATTTTATTGGCATTTTATCCAATCTGCGTGTTTCTCCTGGTGATATTCTAGTCAGTTTTGATGTTGTGTCTCTGTTCACTAGGGTTCCAATCATAGACACCTTGTCTCTGTTGGATAACATCTTTCCTGGTGACATTGTTAATCTGTTTCACCTTGTCCTCACTACCACATATTTCAGTTTTCATGGTACAATATATGAACAAATGGATGGTGTTGCCATGGGATCTCCTTTGGCACCAGTCATCGCTAATTTCTATATGCAAGATTTTGAAGAGCGTTGCCTTCAATCTTGCACGCTCAAGCCGTCCATCTGGTTGAGATATGTCGATGAAACATTTGTTATCTGGCCCCATGGTGAACACGAATTATCCATATTTTTGGATCACTTGAACAGCATACATCCAAACATTAAATTTACCATGGAGACTGAACGTGGAGGTTGTTTGCCGTTCTTGGATGTTTTGGTTTCTAAGAAATCAGATGGAACTTTAGGTCATTCAGTTTATCGTAAACCTACCCATACTAATAGATACCTTCATGGGTCCTCTCATCAACATCCTTGCCAAAAGCGTGCTATGCTTAACACTCTTATAAGCCGAGCAAGGGAGGTTTGTGAGGAGGATAAATTAAACGGTGAACTTGAGTTCCTAACCGGAACATTTCTCAGCAATGGCTATTCAGGGAGACAGATTGACGAAGTGCTACATCCTAAGCCAAAAGACAGATTGTTGCGTGATTCTCGTCCTTTGAGTCTGGCCTTCTTGCCATACGTGCAATCTGTCACGGATAGGATTGGCAATATTCTCAGAAAGCACAATATCAAGACCATTTTTAAGCCTAATATCACCATAGGCAATTGTTTGCGATCTGTCAAAGATCCTATTGGTTTAAACTGCGCTGGAATATATATGATTCCTTGCTCCTGTGGATCGGTTTATGTAGGCCAAACATGTAGGAAAGTAGCAACAAGGGTTAAAGAACATCGCAGGCACTTACGTCTTTGCCAGCCAGAGAAGTCTGCTGTGGCAGAACATGCCATACATAATGACCATCAAATAAATTTTGATGCAACCTCTGTCATTTGTAAAGAGAAACATTTTATTCCCAGAATCATTCGTGAGGCGATAGAAATTGCTAAACGCCCGAATAATTTCAACAAAGGAGACGGCTATATACTGAGTAGATCATGGCTACCCTTCATAGTTAACTCGTCAACATCTTTCTCCGTGACTCTGGAGGCCCTGGAATGAACTACATTTCTAACAGGGTTTCTCTATCTTGAGTCTGGTTACTATGGAGTGACCGTAGCCATTTTGCTTTGTTGTTGCTCTGAAGACGATCCTGGTCGCAGGATTGAAACGCGTCAGCTGGTGTTTATTTATTATTACACGACCTAATATCCCCAAATAATTATCATAATGTCATTTAGTGGTCGTGAAAGTCTACGTATGAAGATTACTGTAAATTCATACAACCACGAAATGTATTCTAAATATACAAGAAACGAAGAAATTCACAGTTTCCTGGTTATGAGATCTAGTGATATTGCATGTACTCTCAATCAGGTATAATGTTCCCTTCTGATCGCTCACTTAACGAGATTAACAAATAGCAGCCCGGAGACCTGATACGCTAAGTCAAACATACAAGCGTAGGGATTATATTATTTGCTATTTGCGCTGTCTCCACCGCTTGTTCCGATAGTTGTGCGACTGTGTGCTCTTATTGCAGAAGCGTTCCCTCTAATCTCTATGTGCTGCTGCTATTACCACTTTGCTATTTGCTCTCCTATTAGATACAAAGTTCATGTTTTCACTCAGAGGATTTGTATCTTGAAGGTACAATAAGAGCTCAACCGAAGAAATGACTCACAGAAACATTATGTGTTGTGCTCATTTACAAGATATTGCTAACATAGAGGTTTATTAAAATATTTTTAATTTCAGCAAAAGCGGAGGTTAATTTAACTTTACACGTCCGCATAGGAAAATGAACACTACGAACTTTGTTCTGATGTACTGCATACATACAGTGGCGGTCAAAATAATAGAGCCACCTCTATTGAGGAGATTAAGAACTAGGATATCTACTAGTTCGCAAAATCTCCACGAGTGCCGTGTTGTCAGTCCCCTTTAAACAATATCAGGGAAGACGTCGCTGCTGTCTGTAGTCGTGCGAAAGGAAGCGTTTGAGCTAGACGTTCGAAAAGAGGCATAAAGGTAAGAATCTTATGGGTCAAAATAATAGAGCCGTTTTACAGAAGTCCCGTTCAAATTGATTTTTTGCAGTTGTTTTGGGGGCTAGCGATATAATCTGTCAACAAACCTCCACTCAATATTATTTTGTATGTAAACTGACGTTTGGTTTTGTTTACATTCTTCTAGATGGGCAGAGCAGAGCATACAAGTGATGATGGTCGTATAGTAATGTTCCGGATGTTCAAAAGTGGGATATCCATGAATCAAATAGCCAAAGATTTACACGTTTCGCGAAAACGAGTCCAGAACGCCATTAGACTGGCAAAACAAACAAAGCCGCAGGTGGGGAACAGGGGGCGACCACGTGTAACTACTCTTCGCGTAGACAGACTCATCACGAGGGAAGTAAAGAAACCCATTTTTGTCACCACCACGACTGAAAGCCATTTTGTTTAGCGACAAAAATGATGTTCAACCATCAACTTCAACGATTCAAAGACGACTGAGATCCGCAAAATTGAATGGGCGCATTGCGAGACAGGAGCCACATGTTTCAAAAGCTAATGTTCGGAAAAGGTTGGCCTTCGCCCGGAGAAATGAACACAAACCCAATATTTGATGGAGGAACATCCTTTGGTCCGATGAATCCAAGTATAATAGGTTTGCCTCAGACGGAAAAGTCTATGTGCGCCGCCCACCAAACCAGGAATTTAATCCCAAGTACACTTTAAAAACTGTGAAATACGGTGGCGGAAATGTTACGGTATGGGGATGTTTTTCATGATATGGCCTTGGCCCAATACACCGTATCAACGGCATAATGAACGCAGAAATGTACAACGACATCTTAGCAAATGTGATGCTGCCTTATGCTGAAGAGGAAATGCCGCTGAAATGGAAATTTCAGCACGATAACGATCCAAAGCATACTGCAAGGATCATAAGGCAGTTTTTTCAATATCACCATATCGAAGTATTAGAGTGGCCATCTCAATACCCTGACGCATCATCCATCGAGAACTTAAGGGAGATCGTAGACAAGAGAATTGACCGCTCAAAAGCTACGTCTTTAGATAAACTTTGGGAAGAAATCCAGAGAGCCTTGTATGCGATCAGCAGCGACGAATGCAGGTGTTTAGTCGACTCTATGGGTAAGAGGTGCAGGGAAATCCTCAAAAATAAGGGTTACACTACGAAGTACTAATGCACTCCTATGCAAAAACGACTGTTCCTGTAAATTTCATAAGACTTAGATCAAGTACAAAATATTTGTGTCAATTGGCTCTATTTTTTTGACCCTGTGGTCTGGTATTATTTTGAATATTATTGATTAGTTTCAGTTGTGTTATCCATATAACTGACTGTGGTACAATGTGACTCTGTTGTAATGGTTCCTGTACAACGTAAAATTTTGTTTCCATCATAGTACAAACATGTCTAGTAATAAATTTGCACTTTATTCTAAACCTTTGCCAGGTGGCTCTATTATTTTGACCACCACTGTATATGTGGTTGAGAAGCGTGACCAGACTTAAGGAAAATAATGGATAGGAAGATCATTGTCGGATACGTGGTATTGCTTCCTCAGATACGGTATGATATAACACAGGGCGTTTTTCGCTCTATACCAAGTCCGTTACATCTACAATAAACTGTTCAAAATGAGCAGCGAATACCATACATTCCTTCTTGTGGTTTAGTGGTTAGTGTAATTATCTGCCACCCCAGGAGGCCAGGGTTCGATGCCTGGAACTGGGTTCACTCAGCCTCGGGAGGTTAAGTGAATAGAAAGGGTTCAATTCCCACTTCAGCCATCCTCGAAGAGGTTTTCCATGATTTCCCCACTTTCTCTCCAGGCAAATGCCGGGATGGTACCTAAGTTAAGGCCACGGCCGCTTACTTCTCAATTCCTTGCCTGACCATTCCAATCATCCCATCCGCACACAAGGCCCATGTTGAACTAGCAGGGGAGTCCGAGTGGGCGAGGTTCAGGTCCTCGTTTCCAGGTGAATCCCCGACCCAAAGTCTCACTCTCCAGGACACTGTCCTTGAGGCGGTAGATGTGGGATCCCTCGCTGAATCCGAGGAATAAACCAACCCTTGGTGGTAAACGGGTTAAGAAGGAAGGAAGGAAAGAAAGAAAGAAAGAAAGAAAGAAAGAAAGAATATCATACAAATTAAATACAGTGTTCAGACAAATGCCACCTTTCAGCAACAATAATACTAGGGATGATGAAATTGTGTCCCTAAACTTTCTTTCGTGTAAAAAAACCGTTTTCTAAGCGTGACACTAACTGACCAGCGTATCAGATTTCACCTGTTCCGATATTATGTCCCTACCATCATAATCACTGATTACATGATAATGAAAATATAAACACATAGATAATTATGCTCAACTTACAAGATATAGTGGATACACTTTTGAAACAGAACATCTCTACATTAAGCACAAGCGAATTCCTAACCGCTAAACATTTAAAGTAAGATGCATTAACTTTAATGATATTATATTAACCAGCTTCGATGTATTTGATTATCTCACAGAGCTGTGTGCATTGATCTCATGAACAATCTCATGAACTCTTCACAGAGTCAAAACGAACTTAATAACTTACAGATTTTTCTTTATCACTATAACTCTGTAAAATACGAAGTGTTAGGTGTTCATTTCTTAATATAGTGTTTCCTTTCAGGATTTTTTACCTATGCATCTTATAAAGTGACCCTAATTATCTCTGTGAATATATTTTCCTTACATTTGATGTAGTGGTTCTGACTGGACAATATTGGAACATGAGCAATCTCATATAGTGGACGGTTAATGCCATCAGCCAATCGCCATTAAATTCATATTGGAGATGGAAGGTCTTGCTGAAAGTATACGACGTCTAGTGCCATATTTTATTGCATTCCGCTTTTATGTTTACTCCCCAACTGAACCATTATTCTTCGAACGAGCAGCTTTTAGCAAAGAAAACACATTTAAATCCACTAACACCTAGAAATCTCTTACCATTAAAGAAAGGAAACACAAACAATAGTCCAGATGTCTTTCATCTCCCAACATCGACGATTCCATAATGTTCATCGGGGTATTCTCTACAAGTAAACAAGCTGTGTTTTGTGGAAATATCTTCATTTTCTCAAATCTGTCCAAAAAAGCTCAACCTGTTCTTCATCCAACGGGTTATAAAGTAATTTTGTGAGTTTCTCTAATAGGAAATTCCTCTCAGTTTTAATTACTGCGTTGATGCGGTGAAAGTTCCTCATGGGGATCACTGTTCATACCTAGGTGTTAATATAAGGAAATATCTTCATTGGAGTAATCACTTAAACCGTATTTAAAATAAAGGGTACAGATCTCTGCACATGGTTCTTTGTGTATTTAGGGGTAGCAGTAAGGTTGTTAAGGAGAAGACATGTATGTTTCTGGTAAGATCCCAACTAGAGTATGTTTCCAGTGTATGAGACCTTCACCATGATTACTTGATTCGAGAACTGGAAAAATCCAAAGAAAAGCAGCTCGATATTTTCTGGGTGATTTCCGACCAAAGAGTACTGTTGCAAAGTTTGGGATGGGAAGACTTGGGGAAAAGGAAATGAGCTGCTCGATTAAGTGGTATGATCCGAACTGTCAGTAGAGAGATGGCGTGGAATGACATTAGTAGACGAATACGTTTGAGTAGGAAAGATCACAAAGTGAAAATGAATTTGGAATTCAATAGGAAAAATTGGGGAAAATATAATTTTATAGGACGAGGAGTTAGGGATTGGAATAATTTACCAAGGGAGATTCTCAATAAATTTCCAAACTCTTTGCAGTTATTTAGGAAATTACTAGGTAGACAGCAGAGAGATAATCTGCTACCTGGGCGACTTCCCTAAATGCAGATCAGTGGTGATTGATAGATCCTCATTCAGTATCTTTCAATAAACGCAGCGGTAATGCGTTCAGCTGAAGTTCGCAATTTTAGGGTGAATATATTGCAAATGGTATGAGGAAATAATGTCCTCCGGGCTGAGTGGCTCAGGTGGTTTAGGCGCTGTCCTTCTGACTCCAACTTGGCAGGTTCAAACCTGCCTCAGTTCGGTGGTATCTGAAGGTGCTTAAGTTCATCAGCGTCGTGTCAATAGATTTACTGGCGAATAAAAGCACTTCTGTGGGACTAAATTCCGGCACCTGGGCGTCTCTGAAAACCTTAAAAGTATTAGTCTGTACGGTACGGGTCATGCAGCTGTAGTTTGCATACTGAAAATGCCGGTTTCGAGTTCAACTGTCCCCAGCCCTAAAGATAGTTTTCCGTTGTTTCCCATTTTCATGTTAGAAAAATGTCGGAACTCTACTCTAATAGTGAAGAAACCTAAGGAAATCGAATGTAGCCCAGGAAGGCAGCATAGCAAGTGAAATTGAATCAATATGCTGCAAATCTAATTCAGTGATCTCGCAGTTGCGATCAACAGTATTCTGTAAGAAAGGAATCAGCTCCGGCAGAAACTGTTTTACACCGGTATGTCAACTTTCTCATAAGGGAACGTAATCTGGGTGGACTCAGGATATCTTGTTCCCACGTTTGATGTAACAGCATGAGAGTAGCGAGAATGATCACTGGTAAAAATGTGTGAACAATGGGAGGAGGGTACTCGGAATGAGGAAATCAAGGCTAAATTAGGAAAGAACTCGATTGATGAAGGTGCAAGCATAAATCCGCTCCGGTTGTGGGGTCGTGTGAGGTAAATGCAGGAGGATAGGTTGCCTAGGAGGATATGGACCCGGTCATCGAGGATAAGAGAAGTCTGTGTCTAATAATTTAAAACCTTGAAGGTATGGAACTAAATGAGGCCGCAAAGCTAGTTACAAACAGAGGATTGTGGAGGCGTTCATTAAATTCATAGAGGTTTGGAGATTGAAGCCTGATAAGCATACGAGTCTATAATGAAAATGTATATATATGTATGCGTCAAATTAATCTTTGTTCCCAAAGCCCTTGCAATTGAATCTCTTTCTACAACATTAAAAGTACGAAGAAATGAGGCCTGCGCCATTACTGTTTGCAGTGAATGGTTGATCAAAATATCCATGCAATTGAAACCAACTTATAGAAGATCTCTCATGGGTAGTCTTTGGACGTGTGGCTCATGCTTGGCTGAGTTGTATGTTGGGTATTAAGCATGAAGATAGGCTTGATCCTCAACAACTCCGCCGAAAGCTCTCATATATAGCGTAAGCGTCACTAAAGAGGAATACTAGGGAAATGTTTCCCGTTGCTTTCCCCCACCGAACTAGAATTTCCTATCATATACCAGTAAGGTTCGGATATTAAGGAAAACTCATATTTCTTTCCTGAGGTCATTTAACCGAAATCTGAAGGATAACTGTGAATGACGAGCCCCTAACCCACGTTAAAGCAATTTTATATTGCATATACAAACATATGTAGGCCCTTTTTATTGCTTTGGTCATATTTTCCTCACTTTCGTGATAAAAAGCCATATATCGTTGTATTTTGGTCATTTTTATTTAAACTGAGGCGTCGTTTTTAACAAGGTACTTATTCTGCGTCGAATTTCAAATAAAACTCTCCGGGCTGAGTGGCACAGATGGTTGACGCGCTGGCCTTTTGACCCTAAATTGGCAGGTTCGATCCTGGCCCAGTCCGATGATATTTTAAGGTGCTCAAGTACGTCTGCCTTGTGTCGGTAGATTTACTGGCAAGTAAAACAACTCTTACAGGACTAAATTCCGGCATTTCGGCGTCTCCGAAAACCGTAAAATTAGTTAGTGGGACGTAAAGCCAATATTATTATTATTATTATTATTATTATTATTATTATTATTATTATTATTATTATTATTACTACAAATAATTTCAATTTTTTTCTTACTTTTCCCGAAATATATAGATAGCAAGTTTAGAAGACCTAACTCTGAGCAAGAGATTCTGTACACGCGGACGCCGACAGATACCAAAATGCATGCTAATATTCCGTTTTCTTGGTTCCTACTCAGAAAAACGGAGCGAGAGCACCGCCTCAGGCCTATGATACTGAACGAAAGATTGTATAAAGCTTTAATTTACGTACTGTAGCCCTGCGTGATTAAATGAGTCTGCGATATTATAGCTAACCGCTTTTTGGCACGTTTAATGTCATTAATTATCTAATACTTGCTTCCTATTGCTAAAATGTTTAGGTCAAAATTTAGCTCTTTTAGGACACATTTAGCTACTTTTTGGAGCATATTTACTTGCAAAGTTTGTACTTCTTTACATCATAAACTTCCGAACCCTACATATCAGTCCTCCAAGATCACTGAAATGCACCCACCAACGGATACTATGAACGGCATTTTCACACCTCTGACTACAGGAACTGGCTGCATAAGGAATGGCATTACTAGCATCACTCATACCTCGTCAAAGCTAGGGATGAGACTGTGACAGGCCAATCAATGTAACACATTAATTCTACCTCGTAGTAGTGGACATAGTGCACTGTAAACACTACATCGCGCCAGCAAAGGCATGTTGACTGAGTATAGGTGCAATTTAGTTTGAGCGCTGTGTCGACCTCTTGTGTTTACAAACATAGCACTGAAGCCTTGAGCTGGCGGGCATGTGGCTGAGATAGCTAGGAACTCCTCCTCCCATTAGTTGTCTACCTTTCCTCTCAGCCAGACCTTTCTAATACTGATGAGCGATACCGTGATTTTTAGTCACAGCTTGATTTGGAATCGTGATTTTCTGATATAAGTGATTTTGAAGATGACGTGATCACAATCACTGGACCGCTTCTGCTGCTTGTAGTTTGTAGCCTTTGATCACGAGAGGGCCTTGTTATTGTGACTATCTCTGTGCATAAATATTTATTTGTTAGAAAATCAGCCATCATGGATTTTATATATAAGCATTTCGTTTGTGTACAGAACACGACGGTTGCCAATTTACTTCTAGACGCACAAGCATAATTTTTTATTCCAAGTTTGGTTTTTTGGACATCCTGAAATTCAACCAATAGGCCAATAAAAATGTTAAGACCAGCATTGGCAACGGACTTGTTCCGCACCGTGTCCAGTTATTTGGTATGTGCTATAAAATGAACTTCAACACATTTTCCCGGAACAAGTTAAAATATAATGATGAATAACTCTATTCCCGGCCACCTAAAGGTAAGGTTAGGCTACCACACCACCTTTCCCTAGATACAAAACTATTAATCACGTCAGCAAGCATCGAAGCATCATATTATGATCCGAAAGTAAAATGTTGGCTGTTGAAAGAAATTGAATTAATCTGGAACAGAGCAGCACATGTCGTGATATCACGGCTGACCACAGTCACAGTTTATATAGTAACCTTCACTAGCTCGGTATACCACTCATTCCAGGGAATAGCAAGATAAGTTAAAAAATTAATGTTCTCAGTTTTTGTTTTTATACAATACGAAGTCACCGATTCACAAAATGTTGTCAAACCATTCTGCGTTGTATGAAACAGTTTTTAAAACAATGGCTTTTGTTGTATTTTGTTTAATTCAATGACACATCTGCTTTGGATCGGGAAAGAAGCTGACTTTGTCCTATACTGACCAGGCAATATTCTCTAATGTGGACCAGTAAAAACGAAAGCGTGTAAGTCACAACTTTGTATTGCTTGCTGGAAAGAATTAATAGTCCTCTTTGAGAGAGATAACTGTGTAAATTCGCTGCCAAAAAATGATTTACAATATACTAATATACACGTTCACAGTAACAACAGAAAATGTATTATACCATAAGGCTGGCGTGCAATTCTAAAGTTGATAAAAGTAATCGTCCGTGCGTAAGATATTAATCTGGAAATCCCTGAAGTATGAAAACTCACTGAAAATTATAGTTTCTTTTACCCCAGAACTTCCTTGTAAACCACGCTAGTGGTAATGCCTTTTAGGGCTAAGATGACCAGGCTACTGGCAGAGCTAATTCTGGAACATAAAATTGCATTGCACATGTGAGAAACAGTCCTCCCTCCATGTCGAAAAAATAATATCGCTTTTCTTTATTTTTATACGAGATTGCAAATACCAATTTCACATCTGTAAAATCTTCAGTTTTTGAGATATAAGTATCTCCAATAAACTAATTCAACTCCCTTTTCACTTATTTTCACCTCCGTTAAGTTGCCTTTCCGAAAAAAACCGTGTTCCTTTATTGTTAAAGGTCATTCCAAATACCATTTTTCACATCTGTAATAAGTTAAGTTTTTTTAGATATACTTCAGCTTCACTCATTTTAAAAATTCACTTACTTTTTTATTTCTTTTCGACACCTTAAGTAGATTTCCAAAAAAATAGGTGTTTATTTTTAAATGAGATTCCAAATACCAAGTTTCGTGTTTGCAACATCCTCAGTTTTGAGATATAAATATCCTCGTAAACAGAATTTAACCGTTCCTTCACCTATTTTCACCTCTCCCTACAAACGATGTTCTGAAAACACAACGTACATGTTTCTTTATTTTTGAAGGCGATTCAAAATGCCAATTTTTCACGACTTTAAGATATACTGTATATATACTCATTTTAAAAAATTCAACTGTTTTTTTCAATTCTTTCCACCCCTTAAGTAGATTTATCGAAAACAAAGAAAAAGTGTTTATTTATTTCCAAAGAGGCTTCCATGGTCCAGTTTCACGTTTGTAACTTCTTCAGGTTCTGAGACATATGTATCCTCATAGGATGATTTCAACTCCTTCAATTCTTTCCACCTCCCTCCCCCATTACTTGGGCTTTGCAAAAACAAAAACACCTGTTTCTTGATTTTTAAAAGAGATTCCAGATACCAGTTTTCACGCCTATAACATCTTCAGATTTTTAGGTATAAGTATTCTCATGAAAATGGAATTCAGCTCCTTCTTTACTTCTTTCCAACCCCCTCATCCTAAGAAGTGTATTTTCCTAAAACAAAACAATACGTACTACTTTATTTGTGAAGGAGATTCCAAATACCAATTTTAACGTCTGTAACATCTTCAGTTTTTAAGATATAGATATCCTCACTTCTCTCCCCCTTAAGTAAAATTTCCGAAAACAAGAAAATAGGTATTTCTTTATTCCAAGTGCCAATTTCCACATCTTTAAACTGTTAAGTTTATTATAAATGTTTTAAAAATTCATCCCCCTTTTCAACTCTTTAGCGACGGAATATCAAAAAATGTTCTTAGGATTGCATCTGCACTGCAATATAAATGTAACCCCAAAATTTCATTTCTTTACGTCCAGTAGTTTTGGCTCGGCGATGATGACTCAGTCAGTCAGTCAGTCAGTCAGTCAGTCAGTCAGTCAGTCAGTCAGTCAGTCAGTCAGTCAGTCAGTCAGTCAGGACATGGTATTTTATAACTAACTAACTAACTAACCCCATGGCATTACAGCCCTGAAGGGCCTTGGCCTACCAAGCTACCGCTGCTCAGCCCGAAGGCCAGCAGATTACGATGTATCGTGTGGTCAGCACGAAGAATACTCTCGCCCGTTATTCTCGGCTTTTTAGACCGGATGTTATTTTATATACATACTCCCTCTCTATGTATATATTCAGAATATTAAGAAGATAACTTATCTGGTTTTATACCGGGGACTGTTTAGAATTCTTGAATAAGCTGTAAGTAAAATTTGCCATTCCTTCAATATTATGACGAAATTGCTTATCTTGTTAATGTTAAGGGATAGAGAGCATTGACTCTACTAGCTTTCTCCAAAAATAAAAATAAAACGAAAAAAATGACTTATCTGGTTTTCCCTCGGATGAGGGATATAGTGTTAAGAGGGCGCGCGATTATCACATAGGGGTAATACCTTGAAATCAAGGCTGATCAGAGTGACAGTGAATGAGGCAATGGCCGTTCCTCGTAATTTTTATATATAATTGAAAAAAAAACACAGTTCATGAAATATCACCCATCACTACTTTCTACAAGTTGTCTGCTTGTTCTCATGAAAAGCAGTGGTGGATATCACTCGCAGCATGGAAGGTCGTATCAGAGTAGGACTTTTTGTGGTAGATTAAATGGTTAAGTTTCCATTAATGATTGAGTAATTAATTGGCTACAATTCCATCGGGTACCCCTCGTTATTTTATTTTTCCATGATTTGTCGGATACCTACACCAGAAAAAACACAATTATAATACCGTGTATCCTTACCGGGTACGTATCCCAGTTCAGATCCTCAGTTCCTCACACTTCACCAGACATCACAATAACGCATGCAACCAGATAGTTTCCATACTCACTAGTACACGGAACTGATTATACCATATGTCGAAAAATCCTTCAATATCATAATCACAACCTGTGAGGTGTTGTGTCATGTAATGTTTTGTTTATGTTTTTGTTGCGAGCGTACTTCACTGGTTGTTTGCTGTGATCTAAACAATCTTTCCAAACAACTGACAGCTCATTCAGCGTGCCAGCTTCCCATGTTAAGGAAATGCGCCCACTAATAACACCGCTATGATCAGGTTGTATTAATTTGATTATATTTCTATTCCTTATGTATTTAATAAAAGTTATACGTAAATAAGAAATATATCGTAAAGTTGTTAAAAAAGAACACTTAATATTCACTGCCGACTCAGTTAATGTAACTTTAAGGCTTTTCAGTCTGCCGTTCTTAAGGACAAAATATACACTTCTTTTCTCATTATTGTATGCTTTCTTTTCAGATATAATGTAGTGTTAAATGCCTTATAACTAGTGTTTTCGACACACTGGGAATCTTTAACTTTTCCTGAATACCTCGTCGTGTCCCATTTTGCCCGATGTAAAGCTTTTGGAAATGAAGTGCATATCATTGCATTTGTTCAGTATTTCGTTATATCATTTAATATGTTACAGTTAGTGAAACTCATGACACATAAATACCAATGACAAACTGTTAAAGATATTGAACCATACTATTCATGACTTGATATGCGATATTTAACGCAATTGTAATATTGTCCAATAGGACGCCAAGCATTTGGGAGCGAAGCTCGCGGGGACTCGGATGCGGTTCCCTAGGATGGGTGTGACCATCTATGAATGAAATAGAAGACGTGTTGGAGAAGGAAGGAGAGATAAGAATTTTGTTTTGTGAAGTACCCTGCCACCTTAACAGTATTTAACGCGGGAACAGGCAGGTGAGGTGGGAATCGAGTGATATCTCGTCTCCCTGAGGGATTTTCGTGGAGATAAAAGGATGAAAATAATCCCCAGAATTTTGTGAACATGATGGTATGTATAACGCCATTAATATATGAAAAATGCGATAATTCTACATTAAAACAACCACCGTGGGAAACAGTCAAGTAGCCACATTCCAGAGTCAAGTATGTATCGCAGCGCATCCCCTGACTTGCTTCGGTTTCTGCACCCTATAAGAACTGCAAGATTTCGAGGAAAGCATCTCATTTAACAGCAAGATCGCTGCCAGTGCGTGTCGCGTGTATCTTTGTATTGATTATCGCGCCATAAACCTTTGTTTGAACAAAGGCTATGATTACGTTTGGGCGATCGCGCTAACTTTATTCAGAGAAGAAGTGATTTCAATAACGGTTTTATCGTGGGGTTATATTTGGATTGTATAACAGTGCGGTCATGAATCTGTAATAGTTTCGACCATAAACTTTGCCATCTGTATAGACTTCTTCACAGAAGGGTCACGGGTAGGCTCACAGTAAGATGCTGATCGGTAGTAGGATTTGAACTACGAACTGAAATTATTCAGGTTTATTTGGACTGACGCACATGTGTGGTTGAGTTAAAATAAAAATTTAGCTCGACAAATAAGGCTACGATCTCATATTCAGTAAGGTAGGCCTGCACACATATCCGTGCGTGGTTTCAGAATAATAGAAACTGTGACTTTAACTTCTCCAAGCTTGTAACCTATTTGTTACATCCAAGAAACGGAGTAGGAGTGACGATTGTGTTCTGCGGTTAAATAACTCAGTATTTCATTCCAGTAATTCTCGCAACAACTTTCAAGACCGTGTGTACGCGAACTTCAAGCCGAGCATCAAGAAGATGCCTATGATGGACCTACCTGCAGACCTCAGTACGAGAGGATCAACCATGGACAACGTCTTCATCATATCTGGCTAAATGGAATAGCCGGATCTATGTCTGGCTAAATTGAATAGCCGGATCTCTATGGAGAGAGCAGAGGGTCGCCTAAGATGAGCTAAGTGAACCAAGGTTGTTAGCATGTGGTAGGATTAGTGACAGTTACGCAGAGAGTTAGTGAATAGTTATGTAAGTAGGGTAATATAATTGATATGCCACTGGTACCCTTCACCCAATTGTATAAGATTAATATCATGTCGTATGAGTCCATCAGGCCATTTAATAAGATAATTTTGAAGTTATTAAAGCCCCTAAGGCATATAGATAATTATCTTGGCACTTGTACAGTTTGTTATAGTATTTTCCGGGCGACGAGGGAGTTAGGTGTCACTTAGGATTGTTTATTTTTGTGTAATGTCAGAATATTCCTTATGCATGGTAAGATAATTTTGTTGTAAATAAGAATCATCAAAAGGAAATTTTGTCATTCTCAGACATCGGGAAAGATAGAAAGGTTAAATTAGTGCTGAATCTGCATGATTTATTTGCATGAGTTTTACTATGATTAAGGTCTGTTGAGGAGACTGATGCCGCGTTGTAAGTAATGTTGTCAAATTTCTGACCGAGTTTCACACCACGAAACACTAGACTCGAAACGGTGTCTTGAGGACGTGATGTTGCACCATATGTGACTAGCGCTGTGCTTTGTTGAGAAAATAGTACGTGATTGTGCTTTGATTAAACGAATTAGACCCGAGAAACGGTCCGATAACTGAGTCTGATATTTATAAAGAGAATCGATTCCTTCCTTGTTACAAGAAGGTGCGTAAGAGCACAAATGTTCGTCATGGTAAGACGGAAGTGAGAACCCTTGTCTGGTATCGAGGGCAGAAGGTGGTGGAGACTAGATCAGAGCAGGAGTTTGTTTACAATTTTTTTGATCGCCTGGGAGCTCTCCTCCTTCCACTTGGTAGGTCGTTGACACAGCTACTTCACCCCAGGTAGTGACCGACCATCTTTAAAGTTGCATACAGTAATTTTGTTCTTTTCCTTTCCAGCTGAGATATTATTTTTGTGACGGAGGTTTTTTCCGTTGGTCAGTATCTGTGTGTACATTATTTGATTTTATGTTTGGTCGTTAGATTGTCTGGTAACCGTGAAGATTACCAAGGGGTCGTGAGTTGAACACTTATCCCTCTTACTGGGATCGTGGCCACAAGTAAATTCTGTGCCCATTTGGTTGGGTTTTAACATTGTTTATTTTCATGTTTTGCTGTAAATATGTCCCGGATGCTAGGGAATTTCAGTGTGAAATTTTATTTTCTGTGAAACATTCCTAATTCTAGTACTATAATTCATGTTTTAGGTCCAATGGTGTTGTACAACGAGGACCGGTTCACTAGCTCACATCTGTAGAAACACATGAACATCGTCACTGACATTTATAATGTAAGCCATCCTTGGCATTTTCTGCACCATGAGGGCATCATGTTGTAAATAATGTTGTCATTAATTTTGATTAAATAATTGACTGTGCTTTCGTCATTTAAATGGTTCAAATTTTAAGCAGTTCCTCATTTATGCTAATAATGCAATAGTATACCGGTTCTATCAACACTCTCGTCGCAGGTACCAGACACGAGCTCTATTCGACTGCTAGTTCGGTGCATTTTTTGGACAGGTAAGCAGGTAAGTTATTTAGCCCAACACTTTTTCTGTAATTTACCCATTTACTTAAGCTCTAAACGGTATAATATAAACTGACATTTGGTCTACTAGCCTTTGCGAATAGATTATGGGAATTCATAAGCTCCTATTTGCTACTGGCCACGTATATTCCTTCTATTCTACTCCTCCCTTTCTCAGATTTTTAAAAATGGAGACTAATTACAGTCCCTAGGTCGATCTGCTGTTTGTACAACACATAGTTTAGTCTTCCAGTCTCCTAGGCAAATTTCCTAACTTCATCTGGCTTTCTTTGATTGTGAACACCTTTCTAGTGTTGTTTCCACCTTCTTGTACCAAGAATAATGCTTTTCTTCCATAACTGTTACCTACAACCTACTTAGGAATACGTTGTGCTACGTTACACTTCGTTTAACTCGATCTGAAAACATGAAGGTCGAAACTGATGTTTGTTCAAAACACTGGATTCCTTCTGACAGAAGATATTTAGTCACAACTCTGAAATCACTTTCCTAGTCTCCCTATATGTTTATTTCTTTTTTTCTACCATACTGCTGGCAGAGGAGATTAAGCATCTCCATCTTTCGAAAGGTCCACAATGTTCATTTTTATTTACCGTACAAATTTAAGATCGGAACAATGTAGTGAAAAATGTTACTACCTCACATTTCGTCTAAAAATATATAGAGAAAGTAGACACAGCATTTTCACCCAGTAGATTTATAAAGCAGGCAACAAGCAAGCAAATTAGTGAGCTAGTTGTTTTACATGAAATTCTGTTACCGGACCTCCATTCCTATCCTCCATGGAATACGAGTCATTGGAACGTGACGTTTCATTCCAAAAATTCCACATGCATCGACCAAGATCCCAACCACAGTCTTATCGGTGAGATGAAAATGACGGTACTACTCACTTACCAATTTTCTGAACTTTAGTGACAATTTACAGATTCCAAGTCATCAGTGCGTTTTGAGTGCCGTAGTATTCTGCGTTCCAGAACAGGTTTCTTTATATTGAACCTGAACACAGTGATATTTTGCTACCTGAATGTTCACACTACAAGATACCACATTAAGATCTATCCTTCAGTGTAGTACTGAACTGGGCAAATGAAAATCCTAAAAAACGTTGTCTATGTAGAAATTGATAGATGCATGGTACATCACCACAGAGGAACAACGATCAGAAAGGTTCAATGAATATTTGGATTGTACTTGTGTTTGTGTTGTTGACTTTGTCACTTTTGTGACATACGCTTCATTTGATTGAGTTGAGTAAAAAGTTATGCTTTGTATCAAACTGACTTGTTCAATTATGCATTGCTTTCTTGATATCGACACTAGTGAATATGTAGAGAGTACGAATTTTTAGCTTTAGTCATTTGTCTGTTTGTTCAATCAATCAATCAATCAATCAATCAATCAATCAATCAATCAATCAATCAATCAATCAATCAATCAATCAATCAATCAATCAATCAATCAATCAATCAATCAATCAATCAATCAATCAATCAATGATATACATTTAGGGCAGTCGCCCAGGCGGGAGATTCCCTAGAACACATGAAGCACTTTACTTTCTGTTACGAATCTGTATAATAAATATATGAGGCGTCTAGTATCAAAACCGGCCAAGTCACTCAAGGCATATTTTTCAATATGGATGAAAAACCTGTAGAGACAAAGCAATGACGGTCGGAAAAGATTTTTTTCACAGTTATATCCTTAATGGTTTAATATTTAAGTTCCGCTGTTTTGAGAAATCTAACTCATAATTAACCCATCTTTTTTTGTTAATTTAAATTTTGACTTGGCCGTTTTTGTTGCAATTTTGTACAATTTCTGTATGTTTTTGTAAAACTGTATTCTTTTTAAATTCCAAACGCTTGAGAAAAAAGGCAATTAAATGAAAATAAATTGACATTTTAATTACTTTTCTTTATTGCAATTAAAAAAAGCATTTCAGCATAAATGAGATAATAATAAACGAAGAAGAACATCATAAAGCTGAGGAGAATACAAAATAGGATTTCTCTCACTAAAAGTTTATAGTTTACTTAGATCTTGAACACAGTAAAATAAAATGATCATCAATAATAGCCACTTATGTTAATAGAATCATTATTAAGATAGGTACTGTTCAAACATAATAAGTAATATTGTTGTTGAAAGTCTTCAATTTGCTCTCACTTATAATACAATATCAGGCATTTCTCGTGGACTATTGATGCAGACTTCAGAGACGGTGTGGGAACTCTCATGACCAACGAAAGCTGTGTCACTTGCTAATATTACAGTTTTATAAAACTGCAGTGCTGGAAGATTTCTGACGCTATATTATTATTATTATTATTATTATTATTATTATTATTATTATTATTATTATTATTATTGCTATGGTTTTTAATATGAGTTAGAACACACACTCACACAAACATGTATAGTTAGATCATCTTATTTTCTTCTCAAATGTACTCATTTGAATTCTTTTTTAATCTCGAAAAATGAAACATAGAAACCCATATTTTGGGTTTGACAGTTCTGCGAGGCTAATTTCTGAAAAGACATCAACGTAAAATCAACCTAACTGCTTCAAGAATCGAACGAGAAACTTCGATAATCTGTAGTAAAATAAAATGAAATATTATTCTTACCGCACTGGTTTTCGTTGTTGTGATTTCCACTGTGACGTATCTCTTCTTCTCTTTCTGGGGGTTTCATTTATTGATGTTTCCATTATGTGGCACAAGGTATGAAAATAAATTTTTCAGTTCACCACTCGCAACAATATCCACGTTACAGCACGCAATAATGACAAAATACGAGCACACCGAAAATAGGATTGCTTTGGGCCCAACGGCGGTAAGAAGCTCCCGAATACGTAAATCAGTGTTGCAAACTAACACAAGACAAAATATTATGACTTCAAAGAATATACATTAAAAGGAATGATTTTGCCTACTGATATTATCACACTGTTGCTTAATGTAACAACACAAGGTTCCAGACAATAATGCTGCATCATAAAGATTGTCGCTCGTTCATTGACTTGACCGGTTTTGAATTCACTGGCTGCATGACTTGGCCGATTCTGTTGCATGACCGAGAATTCAGTGCTCTATAACATGAAGACATGGACGATTTTAAAGCATATTCTTGTTTCATCTGATAGCGCTATACTTTTACTTCAAATTGATAACCTAAACTCATTTTCGTAAATTTTGTGACTTGGCCGGTTTTGATACTAGACGCCTCATATCAGTAACAAATTGCCTGCTGTGTATTTGGTCCTAAGATAATGTAGTAGTATATATAAACCTTTCTCCGGGAGGAGAACAGTGCGGCAAATGGAAGAAGGGCATTGGGCAAATAATTCTAACTTGATTCATTTTTATTTTTTTACTTCCAACATGCCGAGCGTACTTGTACTAAAGGTAACAAAAGCCTGTGTTGCCTTAGTTGGAACAGAATGTGTCACATGCGCTCAAGACAATGACTTAAGGCAGGGCCTCTCAAACGCCCAAAAGCTCACGCGTGCAGATAGAGGCGCAAGAGCTCCGTGCACTGTGCATCGCTGCCGCTCGGCATGGCTCGGATCAACGCTTCGTCTCTGGGCTACTCGGCTAAGCTCGGCTCAACTCGCCTATGCTCGGCTCAAGTCAGCTTGGATTTGGAGCGCTACGGCGCAAGTGGGGCAGAGGGAGACAGGCGGAGCGAGCGAGACAGGCGTGAGGAAAGAGAGAGTAAGCGCTATTGCTCCAAATCGAGGAGTGGGGGGTTGCACTCTGGTCAACCAAGCCAAGTCGTCTCTTGCACCGTGCACAGTGCATGCACCACGCGCATGCACCCTGAGAGGCCCTGACTTAAGGCATCATGCCGGTGAGCGTACTGTTCATTTAGTGTTCAGCCCAAAGGCTAGTTTCATTCTCAACAGCTCCGGCGTCAGTTGCCATAGATGGGCTCGGCATCACTGAAGAGGGATACTGGGGAAATAAGGCGTGAGTAGTTTCCCGTTGCGTAGTAGATCATATCAAATTGGTTCTGAATCATCTTTATGATAGGCAGTCAACATTTTTCATGATACTTAAACCAACGGAAACGTCTGTGATCTAGCGGGGTTCCATCGAACAAATGCTTGCAACATGAAGATCTAAAGCAACATTTTACTTAACTTAGTTCGATTTTTGTAACTTTCGTTGAAGTCACTGGGAAGGAGAAATCAAATAAAAAGGAAAAAGCAATGATGGAGTTGTGAACACAGTTACTTTGTAAGAAGGAAGTGAATTTGCAAATCACACAGATTTAATTCCCTATTTCAGGCTAACTCATTAAAATCTATAGACTAATATAGATGACAAATCCCCAAACGTACTGTAGCGAGAAAAATAATTAATACGAACATTTCAGCATTGGAGGTGAAGAGAGTTATGCTAAGTTCTCATTCAACGCGTACCGGGCGAGTTGGCCGTGCGGTTAAGGGCAGCCCTGAATATGGTTTTCCGTGGTTTCCCACTTTCACACCAAGAAAATGCTGGGGCTGTGCCTTAATTAAGGCCATGGCCCCTTCCTTCCAACTCCTATGCCTTTCCTGTTCCATCGTCGCAGTAAGACCTATCTGTGTCGGTGCGACGTAAAACCACTAGCAACATTCAACACGTGGAATGCAACTGTACGTACAGACCAGTTTTGGAGGTATGGTGAAGTGGAGTGAGTAGGAAAGATAGGTAACATCCCAAGGAAGTGGACTCGACGTTGACTTAAGAAAAAAGGAAGAGACCTAGGAGATGAGGGTTCGGCTTGACACTGCAGTGAAGGAAATAGGAAAAAATCACACGGTAACATAAACATAATCTGCAGGAATGAAGTTTTAAATAATTAACTCTGGTAAGTGGAAGAGCTGAACAGTATACAAGAAGCAGCATTCTCAGGCTTCTGTGAACACTTTTAGTAAAATGGCCATTCCTGAGAAGACAATTTTAAAGGAAATAAGGATTTGAACATTTAATGTTTTACTGTTCCTGGTCTGAAGTGTTTACGACGAAGGTTGTACGGATGTAGCCTACTGCATGTTATTTTTTATATTCCTAACGATTTCTTATTTTGAATTTAATTTCAAAAATAAAAAGGAAATGGATATTCACGCCACGAATGAAACCTTGAATATGGCTAATAAATGTAGCGTTCATTCAGGTGGTAAGGAATATATGGTATTGATTTCCCGTGTGATTTGTATTGCGTTTCGGTACGCAAACTGTTGGTAAACGTATTGTGGCTGGTTCAGTAAACTGTGTTCAGCCATGGAGCAACTCCTGTGAAGCCTCGACGTGAATCAAATGTTAGTAACGTCACATTGAGGTGAAGGGCAGAGTTGGTTATGTACAATCAAAGGCTGGTGATACATAGAAGAACAGGACTTTCGTACCTCACACCTTAATGCGGACTTACATTACATTCGCAACTAAGCTCCAAAATGCTGTAAGCGAATGCATGTAAAAGGATTCAAATCCATGTGTGGCTGCCTTAAACATATGAGGACTCTAACTCTGAAGTGCTATGAATATTTAAGAATTATGATTTGATCGTGGTGTGTGATGAAAAAGAAATATAAAATTTGGGTGAACATAGCGACAATATTTTCTAATAAAACTCTTACTGGAATAGACAAGGCAATGCTATTAATCACTAGATCTGCTGTGATCCTAGCTATCCAACCAGGAGGTACCAAGTTCGATCTTCATTATTGACAGCGAATATCGGCCAGTTTCCCTCTGTCTCCTGGTCGACTAAATCAGCGTCCAAATTAGAAATTTCACTTTGTATTTAGCTCCCTTTAGTCTATATTCGAATAATTAGGTAGAAAATATCTACGTCGAAGTATACGCACAGTATATGTGCTTAAAGAATAAGAGTCAGTTTTGCGAAATAAATATAGCAAACGCCGCTCTCAACACAAAGTTTATTAAGTAGGAATCTGTTTGTATCAAGACAATTTTTTAGTTCCTTGATGTATATTTTTAATGCAATGGACTTAGTGGCCGTCGGACCCACGAAAGCAAGGAAATTTTCGTACAGTTATAAGACTGAGAATGTATCTTATGAACATGATTCGTAACACGAAGTATTATTGAAACAGCTTAAAAATACACATTTGAACCTGGGTTTCGTCCATAAAGTGGACAGTCCCAGATTTATCAAATCACACTAAGAAATAACATTCGCTACTACTGCATATACAACTGTTAGATGTGAGCTTATTAATCATCGATGATCTAGGTTGTAAAACATCGTACACTCCCTCTCAAGCAGATCATACAAGTCACACATCCACGTAAAATGATGTAAAATAATCGCTGTAGTTGAAATCACAGAGATGAATGTGTATTTTAAATTTTAATTTAAACTGGAAATTGTTGAGGAAGATGAAAATTATATATTTTTCAATTCAGTGATTTTCATAAGATTCGACACGGGAAAAACAAACTTTATATAAAATATAAAGAAGCACCGACCAAGCACATCCTGTCTTTCCTTTCAAAACCTTTACTTCAGTCAAGCTACATGGCAGTCATGAAATATGTGCTCCTCTGAGTAAACTCCGATCTATTCTATAGTACAGATGTGGTTCTCAAATATTTCCACTTGTTGGGCTCCACGAAATTTTAGGGGTAAGGCTCATTTCTAAAGTTTATAGGCATCTTGATGTCTTTGGAGTGTACAGACCAGGAAAGGGTAGCGCAGATGCTGATTCAGAATTATTTGATAAGATAATCAGCTACGTGGGGAACGATAAGGAAAAAAACGTGATTGTAGCGGGTGATCTCAATTTACCAAATGTCAATTGGGAAGGTAATGAGAACGACAGGAAGCATGACCGACAAATGGCAAATAAGTTAATATGAGAAGGGCACCTGATTCAGAAAGTGATGGAACCAACTAGAGGGAAGAATTTTCTGGATGTGGTGCTGGTAAAACCAGATGAGCTCTATAAAGAAACCGAAGTATTAGATGGTATGAGTGATCACGAAGCTGTTTTTGTTGTAATTAAAACTTAATGTGAAAGAAAGGAAGAGATTAAAATTAGGACTGTTGGGCAGTACCATATGCCTGATAAAACAGGCATGATGGACTTTTTAATAAGAAAATATGATCGGTGGAAAACGGTAAATAAAAATGTAAACAGACTCTGGGATGGGTTCAAAGCAATTGTTGAGGAATATGAAAATAAGTTTGTACCTTTAAAGGTGGTAAGGAATGTTAAAGATCCACTATATTATAACAGAGAAGTAAAGAGACTAAGAAGGAGGTGCAGGTTGGAAAGAAATTGAGTAAAAAATGGCTGTGGAAGTAAGGAGAAATTGAAGGAACTTACTAGGAAATTGAATCTAGCTAAGAAGTCAGCTAAGGATAACATGATGGCAAGCATAATAGGTGGCCACACTAATTTTAGTGAAAAATGGAAGTGTATGCATAGGTGCTTTAAGGCAGAAACAGGTTCCAAGAAGGACATTCCAGAAATCATTAATGAACAAGGGGAGTGTGTATGCGAGGGTCTTCAAAAGGCAGAAGCATTCAGTCAGCAGTATGTGAAGATTGTTGGTTACAAGGATAATGTTCAGATAGAGGAGGTGACTAATACTAAAGAAGTATAAAAATTTACCTATGACAGCAATGACATTTACAGTAAGATACAAAAGTTGAAAACTAGAAAAGCAGCTGGAATTGATAAGGTTTCGGGGGGTATACTAAAGAAAATGGGTTGGGATATAGTACCATATCTGAAGTACTTGTTTGATTATTGTTTGCATAAAATAAATTTACCAAAAGAATGGATAGTTGCTATAGTAGCCCCTGTTTAAAAAGGAAAGGGTGATGGACATAAAGCTGAAAATTACAGGCCAGTCAGTTTGACATGCATTGTATGTAAACTGTGGGAAAGCATTCTTTCTGATTATATAAGACATGTTTTCAAAATTAATAACTGGTTTGATAGAAGGCAGTTTGGATTTAGGAAAGGTTTTTCCACATAAGCCCAACTTCTAGGATTCCAGCAAGATATAGCAGATATCCTGGATTCAGGAGGTCAATTGGAATGTATCGCGATTGACCTGTCTAAGGCATTTGATAGGGTAGATCATGGGAGACTACTGGCAAAAATGAGTGCAATTGTACTTGACAAAAGAGTGACTGAATGGGTGGCTCTGTTTCTAGAAAATAGAACTCAGAGAATTAGAGTAGGTGAAGCTTTATCTGTCCCTGTAAAAATTAAGAGGGGAATTCCTCAAGGCAGTATTACTGGACCTTTATGTTTTCTTATATATATCAATGATATGTGTAAAGAAGTGGAATCAGACACATGTTAGTTATTCTGTACGGAGTAATAAATAAGTTACAAGATTGTGAGCAACTGCAAAATGACCTCGATAATGTTGTGAGAAAGACAGTAGGCAATGATATGATGATAAACGGAGATAAAAGTCAGGTTGTGAGTTTCACAAATAGGAAAAGTCCTCTCAGTTTTAATTACTGCGTTGATGGGTTGAATGTTCCCTTTGGGGTTCATTGTAAATACCTAGGTATTAATATAAGGAAGGATTTTCATTGGGGTAATCACATAAATATGACTGTAAATAAAGGGTACAGATCTCTGCACATGGTTATGAAAGTATTTAGGGGTTGTAGTAAGGATGTAAAGGAGAGAGCATATTTGTCACTGGGGAGACCCCAACTAGAGTATGGTTCCAGTGTATATGACCCTTACCAGGATTACTTGATTCAGGAACTGGAAACAATCCAATGAAAATCAGCTCGATTTGTTCTGGGCGATTTCCGACAAAAGAGTAGCGTTACAAAAATGTTTCAAAGTTTGGGCTGGGAAGACTTGGGAGAAAGGAGACGAGCTGCTCGACTAAGTGGCATATTCCGAACTGTCAGTGCAGAGATGGCGTGGGAGTATCAGTAGACAAATAAGTTTGGATGGTGTCTTTAAAAGTAGGAAAGATCACAATATAAAGATAAAGTTGGAATTCAAGGGGACAAATTGGGCAAATATTCGTTTATAGGAAGGGGAGTTAGGGATTGGAATAACCTACCAAGGGAAATATTCAATAAATTTCCAATTTCTTTGCAATCATTTAAGAAAGGCTAGGAAAACAACATATAGGGAATCTGCCACCTGGGTGACTGCCCTAAATGCATATCAGTAGTGATTAGTGATTAGTGAAATGCCGGGATTGTACCTAACTTAAGGCTACGGCCGCTTCCTTCCCTCCTCCTTGTCTATCCCTTCCAAACTGCGAATCCTTCCGCAAGGCCCATGTTCAGCATAGCACGTGAGGGCACCTAGGCGAGGTACTGGTCATCTTCCCCAGTTGTATCCTCTGACCCAGAGTCTGAACCTCCAGGACACTGCCCTTGAAGCAGTAAAGGTGGGATCCCTCGCTGAGTCCAAGGGAAAAACCGACCCTGGAGGGTAAACAGATTAAGAAGGAGAAGAAGAAGAACATATATCAGGAGAGAAGAGGTTATAACTACTTTGAATTCAAAATTTACATAAGACCATCAGTAAATCTCGTCACAATTTCATTTAATCGAACCTTGTACAGGGTGATCGAAAACAACTTATCGTCGCCATTAAACCTCTCTCTGTCGGTGTGACGTAAAGCAAATAGAGAAAAAGAAAAGGAAAAAGGAAAGAAACAACTTGAACCGTGTATACCAGCGTTAGAGCGTTGGTCATACTGATGAGTAATTTGAGAAAATACATGGATATTTCCAGCCGTTGACATTTTATCAGCTGCTGAAGTTAGCCAATCAATTCGCTCCGTGGGCGACTTCAGACGGGCTTTGCGAGGTGGTGTTGCTGAGTCTTCACGTGGCTTATAACCGGCTTGTGACTGTCAAAAGAAGAAATAAATCTCTCCACGAGAGGGACTTGAACAAGGACCTCCCTGCTGATAGGCTTGGCCAATAGCAAGCACGTGACGCCGGCATTGGCTGAAACCCACGGTGTGTTAGTGTTTAATGATCATTTCTCTGCATGGCCCTCAAATCCAACCAAGCCACGTAAAGATTTAGCAACACCGCCTCGTATAGCCCATGTGAATTCGCCCGCGAAGGGATCTGATTGTCTAAATTCAGCAGCTGATAAAATAACAACGGCGCGAGATATCGATGTGTTTTTTTCAAATCACTTATCAGTATGACCAACGCTCTGACGCTCATATACTCGGTTCATGTTGTTCCCGACCACCCTATAGTATATGTTTCTACTTACGGTAGATGGTAAAGATTAAGATGAAAGTCCGGCTCCATAGCTAAATGGTTAGCGTGCTGGCCTTTGGTCACAGGGGTCCCGGGTTCGATTCCCGGCAGGGTCGGGAATTTTAACCTTAATTGGTTAATTTCGCTGGCACGGGGGCTGGGTGTATGTGTCGTCTTCATCATCATTTCATCCTCATCACGACGCGCAGGTCACCTACGGGTGTCAAATCAAAAGACCTGCATCTGGCGAGCCGAACATGTCCTCGGACACTCCCGGCACTAAAAGCCATACGCCATTTCATTTCATTTTTTCATTAAGATGAAACATTGTTCACTCTTATAGGGAACACCCTAAAGTTGTTTTGTAACACAGAATCCTCCAGATGTCACTCACGTAAACTGACTAAATAGTTTTTGGCAGTTGAAAGCAGTTTAATGATTCTCAAGCAAGATTAAAGTAGACATTGTTTTGCGCAATGGGAAGATCTAAGGTGACTAATATCAATCCATTACAAAATAATGGAGGAAGCATCTTGGTCAGAGCGTTTCACTTGCTTCTCTTCTATCGATAGATGGCCTATTCCACGAGCTGTTTCTCTCAATTTCCAATTCTGTAGAAATACTTAATTCATGCTGTGTTGCGCTTTCAGAGGCAGGACATAATACAGCTAACCTGGTGCTCAGGAGTAACTACATACAATGTCGATACCTCGCACCGTTCATTAAGTTCGTTAAGCTAATTAGTCACGTTGGTTTTCTATGTGACTGACTGTCCAGCGGCCCGTATTACCTATTACACAGCATATTCAGAAAGGAGAAAATGAAACTGACACTCATAAGGCTGAAAAGTATACATGAGTACACTGATAATAATGTGTCATTAGTAAAAATCTCCCTTCATTCCTTATATCATTCGTCTGATTCAACGTATATAAATGATGAGAGAGCTATACATCTCTTCCATACTGTGACTGATTATGGATGACAGATGACTTTAACCTGCTGTGCGATCTGAGCTGGGTGACAGGTGAACCCCTCGATCTACTGAAATTTCATCCACACTAGCGTCAGGCATCAGTGATAATGACATAATGAGGTCGCTAACGCAATGCTGGAGCCTCCGCTGTGCAATAAACTCCGATAGTTGGCTGCTATGATTTACGTTTGCCCTGCCCAATGATGACTTCCATGCTATAATGATCTATCGTAACAGACCATTAATGTTTTATATCACTAGTTTATGCTCTTCAGACCACATTGCATGCGTTATAAACAATACAACTACGCATTAAAATATGGAGTATCAATAAAGTAATAATGGAAAGTAGGGTCGAATATTATAGTTTTGTCCTAGAACTCATTTGATACTTTATAACAGGGTGCGACGTTCCTTCAACTGCAGATCAAAAAGTGCTGGTGTTAATTGAATTGGAGTTTGCGCGATACCAGAAAAAAACATTACTCTTATTGGGGTTTTTTATTTTGTAATACAGTTGTACTGTAAAATCGTTTGTAATCACATTTTGTTTTGTAACATAATCGACACCTAAACGTCTTTTATTCTGTACATATTATTTCAAAATAAAGCCTTCGTGGCTCAGGCGTCAACGCTTCGGCCTCTCACTGCTGGGATCTCCGGCTCAAATCCCGGTCACTCCGTGTGAGATTTGTGCTGGACTAAGTGGATGTGGGTCAGGTTTTCCTCCGGGTACTCCGGTTTTCCCTGTCATCTTTCATTCCAGTGAAACTCTCCAGTATAATTTTATTTAATCTGTCGCTCATTAATCATTGTCCCAGAGGAGTGCGATAGGCTTCGGCAGCTTCCCCTATTCTTAACCTCGCCGCTATATAGGGGCTTCATTCATTCTATTCCTGACCCGGTCGAATGACTGGAAACAGACTGAGTAGGAATACCAGTTGCTATGGAACAGGGGTGGTTATCTCGGAAATCTTATGAGTTGTAGCCTTTCTTGTGCTCGGACAGCTAGGACAATGCAGTCTACCAGGGATCCCTAAAACGAAAGAGGACACATTCTCACTGGGACAATATACACTGTAGGCCTATATGTAGGGTAGTAGTAAGGCAACACCGGTTCTAAAACAATCAGCGCTGCGTCGGCAGTTTCAAACGACGTCATTGACCCCTATTTGAGTAGGTAGGGTAGGGGTTTTGACCCGAGTTCATTGACCCATAGTTGAGTGGTATGGCTATGGTCGTTCGCGGATTTTGAGTACGAGAGCAAACCTAACCTCAGAGACGATATGTTTTAGGGGCCTAACCTCACAGACAAAATTTTGGAGGGGCCTAACCTCACAGACGCCAATTTGATGTTGGGTAGTTAGCCTACGTGCATGCTATACAGGGGTAGTATGCCAATGTACGTTCTATGCGGATAACGTCATATCCTTGCGTACGAGAACAAACCCAACCTAACAGACGCCATTTGGGGGGGCCTAAACTCACAGAGGCCATTGGAGGGCACGAGTAGTATGACTAGGTACATTCTATACCAAGCTTGCGTACGTGAGCATGCCTAAACTCTCAGGCGCCATTAGAGGAGCTTGGGGTACTTTTTGACCCACTGCTAACCGCACTGAATTTTTTGACCGCATGCCGTCATGGGCTACTTTGAAGGAGCCGAATCGAACGGGTCCCCTTGGAGAAGCCGAATCCAGCGGGTGCCCCCTTGGAGGAGCCGAGTCGGAAATGTCAGTACGAGAGCAATGCTAAACACACGGACCCCTTTGGAGGCGCCGAATAGACCGGGAACCCCATGGAGGAGCAACTGAACATACGTTGGCTTACTACAGTACTCCGGTATAGAACATACATTGCCTCACTACTCTATATAGATCGTACATTGCCATATTACTCGGTTTAGAACGTACCTAGGCTAAGTACTCACCCATGGCGTCTGTGTTTAGGCTTGCTCAGAACGTACTTTGGCTTACTACTCGGGTTGGGAACGTACATTGCCTTACTACTCGGTTTAGAACGTACCTAGGCTATGTACTCACCAATGGCGTCTGTGTGGTTAGGCTTGCTCAAAACGTACATTGGCCTACTACTCGGGTTTAGAACGTAAATTGCCTTACTACTCGGTTTAGTCATCAGGTTTATCAGCAGAATTAGTTGTTGACTAAAGCAGTTACCATTTTCTGATTATGTGTTGTATGTTGGGTATTCAGCCCGAAAGCTCGTCTGATCCTCCACAGCTCTACCACAGGCTGTCATAAACAGCCTAGGCGTCACTGAAGAGGTATATTAGGGAAATGAGGAGTGAGGTAATTTCCCGTTGCTTTCCTCACTTTCTGATTATATTTGTTTAATATTTTCAAGTCTGTTATACTTACGTTATTAATATGTCATCAGACTGGAACACAAGCTTCAAATATACAAATGCTGGGTAAATGAGGAGGAGGAACTGGGACAGTCAGGCTACTTAATTGGTGACGACCAAATTTATAATGTAATCGTCACCGCCCACGCATTTGGAATAATTGTCTTCATGGTAATGCCTATTATAGTTGAGGGTTTCGGAAATTGATTAGTTCCACTGATTATTAACAGTAATCCAAACGTTGAAATTGATATGCAGGCAACCTAACTTGAGCCTAATAACTGCACATGTGCCTATACGATTAAGACGTGAGCACTGGGTTCCATTCCTATCATGTGTGTAGCACGAATTTCTTTCGGTTCTTCATTTTCACTTACCTTTTTCATTTTACCATTTTGGCAGGTGCATAACACGGATGAGGGGCGCCGGGTGGGGGCAAGAAGAAGGACGTGGTGAGGGGAAGACATTTTGGTCATCTGATAAGACGTGTGCCATGGTACAAGATGAATGAGGAGGGCACGGGTCCGGTTCCACCACTGCGGTGTTGTGGTAAAAGTGATAGTGGTTAATGTGATTATCAACAACAATGCAAACGTTGAAATTGACATGCAGGCAACCTAGATTGAGTCAAATAACTTCACAAGAGATTATACAATTATTATTAATTGTAATATTATCATTATTTCCGCCACTGAAGTGTAGTGGTTAATGTGATTATCAACAGCAATACAAACGTTGAAATTAAGACGCAGACAACCTATATTGTGTCATATAACTGCACATGAGACTATATGATTATTGTTCATTTATTATTATTATTATTATTATTATTATTATTATTATTATTATTATTATTATTATTATTATTATTATTATTATTATTATTAATTTCCCCCACTGCATTGTAGTGGTTAATGTGATTATAAACAGTAATGTAAACGTTGTAATTGACGCTCAGGCAAGCTAGATTACGATAAATAACTGCACATAAGTAATGATTGCAACAGTGTATACAAATGTGTACAAATTCACCGACAGATAAGCACATCAAGTGCTTTGCGGGTGTAAATAATTGCAAAGATAATGCATAATATCCTACTGCATATTTGCAAAAGTATTTTAGATAAGTTACAAATAAATAAATAAAAAATATATAAATAAATAAAAAATAAATACAAATACTATTATTATTATTATTATTATGTCCGACTGATTGGCTGAATGGTTAGCGTACTGGCTTTCGGTTCTGAGGGTTCCGGGTTCGATTCCCGGCCAGATCGGGGATTTTAACCTTCATTTATTAAATCCAGTGCCCTCGAGCTGGGTGTTTGTATTGTCCCCAAAATCCCTGCAACACACACCACACATAACACTACACTTCACCACAATATTACGCAGTTACCTACCCCTGGGATATGCCACCCATCATCATCATCGAGGACCTGCATTACAAGGGCTGCACTCGGCTAGAAGTAGCCACATGAAATAAAAAATTATTATTATTATTATTATTATTATTATTATTATTATTATTATTATTATTATTATTATTATTATTATTATTATTATTATTATTATTTACGCCATTGCGGAGTAGTGGTTAATGTTTTAGTCGTTAATGTGGTTATCCACTGTAATACAAACGTTGAAATTGACATGCAGGCAACCTAAATTGAGCCTACTAACTGCACATGTGCCTATACGATTATATTATTTTTTACTATTATTTCCGACACTGCAGTGTAGTGGTTAATGTGATTATCAGCAGTAATGCAAACGTTGAAATTGACACGCAGACAACCTAGATTGTGCCAAATTACGGCGTATGGTAGCTGAAACTATACGATTATTTATATTATTTTTATTATTTCCGCCACTGCAATGTAGCGGTTAATGTGATTATCAACAGTATTGCGAACGTTGAAATTGACACGCAGACAATCTAGATTGTGCCAATTAACGGCATATGGTAGCTGAAACTATACGATTTTTTTATATTTGCTAATGCAGTGACTCTTGGGGCGATCTATACCTGAGATTATTAATGTTGTCGTGTAACATCATACGATATGAAGTGTTCCATGAACATTTTCTCCCCCATCCTTTAACTGATCCAGGGTTGAACCTGCCATGTTGGGCGTACAGAAGGCCGGTACACCAACAGTCTGAGCCACACAGCCCAGCTCTCTTCATCAAGTTGTAAACCAAAAGTCTAGATTACATTACATGTCGTTTAGGTTGAACGAAGATGTATCTTGAATTATAGTGATTAATTCGATGAATGGAGACGTTAAGTCTTGTCTAACCACTTGATGTTAATCGACAGGAGTATACAATGTAAAGATACCGGGTTTCACACTCTCCCTACCCCAAAATCATAATCACACATCTAGCCGCACAGGTTACTCTTAGTCTGTCAAATACATCTGCATCAGATAAGTTTTATATACCCCTCAGACACACTTAGATAAAGGGAAAGATCAATGAACAAGATTTTAATGTCTGTTGGATGGCTATGTGTAGGCAGTGGGTTTTACGCACTCTCTTCCTGTTAACATATACCACGTTATTTCATTTCATCGTATTATATCCTCTGATGAGGTTGAGATCAGGAGCGCATCCGGTCATAGATTCAACCTCGACACATTCATCACACCATACACACAACATTATAGAGAAACGGGGCAAGAGTTAGACAAACAATTGTTTTAAATAGTAATGACATTTGGCGGTTTTCGGAGATGCCGAGGTGTGGGGATTTAGCCCCCCAAGGAGTTCTTCTGTATACTAGTAAGTCTACTAAGACAAGGCTGGTGTATTTGACCGCATTCACATACCAAATGTTGAACCGGGAATCGAATCTTAGCCTCCGGGTGTGGCAGCTAATCACAACAACTACTACACTACAGTAGCGAACAATAAAAATAATAAAAATAATTCTACGGTTTCCCTTGTCCTATTGTGTTAAAGAGTATACGAATAGACATAAGGTGATAGTAGGTTCGAACCCTACTGTCAGCAGCTCTGAAAATGCCAAGCAAATGCTGGGGCTGGCTATTCGGCAACCACCAAGCAAATGTTGTAATACTCTGCCCATTATTAGTCTATTATTATTATTATTATTATTATTATTATTATTATTATTATTATTATTATTATTATTATTATTATTATTATTGTTATCGTGTTTTGGTGGATCAGCAGAGGTGAAAGAAGGTACGGGCTGGAATGGGTCTAACTACAAGGCCGAAAGATTAAGTAAAATTTAAATAAAGGTTATATTTTCAATAGACAACTAGATTGAACAAATTTTCACTAGGTGAAATAACAATGAAAAACCAGGTACAATTATAACTTTACAAACGAAAACACAAGTTAAGAGGTCTTTACAAATTCTGGGCTTCGAGCCCCAAGTTATAATTCCTGAGCCCTCAGCTCACAACCACAAATTACCAAAGGGCAGAAAACCCCTCATTACATGGAGCACTTGCTCCCAACCTTCAACCTAAAGCCTCCCAGAGGCACTTTTCAAACAAAAGAAAGAGCTGACCCGCTCTCAATTTTACAAGCCTATCAAAGGCAATACCAGACTATTACAAAATTGCCATCAAGGCACCACTTACAAGAATTAAACAGGGGTATCTCGTACCCACCCTACAGGGTCTTAAAATAAAAATAAAAGGATAATTACATGGCCCAAAATACCAATATTAATGGAGGCGTTGCTTGCGCTCCTACATGAAACCTTATATAAAACCTAAGAGGCACTAGGCCGCTGACACAGGGGCTATTCCCAAGCTAGGGAGGTGACTCGTATAAGAAAATATTAAGACATTAAGAGTAGAAAATCGGTTATGAAAACGTAGTCACCTCAAATGAAGATGAAGGGGAGCTCGAGAGGGTAAAGCACTCTCTATCCCCGATTTAAGTTAAAGTAATAAGAAACTTTTACATAAGCCGGCAATAAGTTACATTTTTAGAAAGGTAGGTTTACATGAAAAGGAATCGGACCTTCCCCGAGGGCTAAACTGCTGAGCTAGCAAGAATTAAAGATGTTAAAATGCCATTACCTTGTAGAAGAGCTGCTGGCGGATGAAAGAGGCGCTTTCCGCCTCCTGCTATACTTCCATACACAAAGCTAGATGTAGTACGAGTGGCCGAGAGACCAGAAAATCAGCAGCTTTTATACCCTCGCGGAAGATTCGAGACCTTTCATGAATAATTAAGACTCACCCACATTCGTTTATTGGTCGGCTAAAAGTTACAAGTCAAAAATGAAGAAGAAACCTGTGATCGGAGGGAAATTAATTACAGAAATTACTGATTGGGTAAATTCAAAACAGGCGGAAAGAAATGATTAATATTGCCAACCCATCAACGAAAGAACGAAATTTAGTAAAGACAACAACTTATGAATCCAAAATATCTTCAAGAAAAGTTCCCTCACTTCGCACCAGGGTGCATAATCATAGTTTTTGGTAGGGACATCTGTGAGAGAATGTCCACACTTCTTGATAATTAGTAAACAAAAACAATTCGAAATTAACACTGTGACATCTTCAGATAAACGGTTGAATTAATTCAGTTTTAAAGTTCAGAGTTTCAGCTGTAGAGGAGTACTTTAAGGCGGGAAATTCAAATGTGTGGCGTATAGGTGTACCAACCGGTACAATTGGGAACATGCATCATTTTCAAAAATATTTGTTTTGAAAAGTACACCAATGAAATAGTACGTAAACGTATTGCATTGTGGTATGTTGCCTTGTTCTCTACCATTAAAAACATATTTAAGAGTGCCTTTCCGCAAGGCGAGTGAAACGGCCTCTGACGTAAGCGGCGCGCTGTGACGTCACGATCCAGTACCGCATGGAGCTCTACCAGCCGTTGTGCATCAGCCGTTGCTAAAAGCCGATTGTTTATTATTCATGATCGCGAATAACTTCGAAATGACAGAAGAAAGGTTCAAAACAGCACAGTCAGACAATCTACCATGTGTAGATGTCATCATTCTTGAAAAATGTGACTATTTTGGCCGCAGAAATTCGCGGATAACAAGCAAGTTTGTAAGTGGCGTCTTTTATGTACGTGCAATGTACTGTAACCCATAGTATTAGGATAACAACAAACCTGGATAGAAATAACATCACTTTCAAAATTTCCTTCTAGACTGATTCCCATATTAAAGAATAACATTACATTTTCGGGCTTTCAGCATTAGTAAAGTAAGAAATCGGATTTCAGCACTAATATAAACATATAGGTAGCATTATAGTACTAGTCCGCTTCTGTGGTGTAGTGGTTAATGTGTGCCACTCCCGGAGGCCCGGTTTCGATTCTCGGCTCTGCCATGAAAGTTGAAAACAAATAGTACGAGGGCTGGAACGGGGTCTACTCAGCCTCGGGAGTTCAACTGAGTAGAAGGGTTTCGAATCCCACCTCAGCCATCCTCGAAGTGGTTTTTCGTATTTTCCTACTTCTCCTCCAGGCACCTAAGGCCACGGCCGTTTCCTTCCCTCTTCCTTGTCTATCCCTTCCGATCCTCCCATCCTCCAACAAGGCCCCTGTTGAGCATAACAGGTGAGGCCGCCTGGGCGAGGTAATGGCCCTCCTCACCAGTTTCATCACCATACTCAAAGTCTCACGTTCCAGGACACTGCCCTTGAAGTGGTAGAGGTGAAATCCCTCGCTGAGTCCGAGAGAAAACCAACCCTGAAGGATAAGCTGATTAAGAAAGAAAGAAAGAAGGAAAGAAAGAAAGATCATAGTACTATAGGGCTATAATCTATCATTCCCAAAAAAATATATATTTATGGTTGGGACAACTGGCCTACCCAATTCCGGGGCCCATGAAAGAGAATTAAATATCTTTGTGGACGGAAAAAGTTAAACATGATAAAGATAAATATGACTTCATCTAGTTTTCACAAGTCGGGCTGAGTGGTTCAGACTGTTGAGGTGCTGGCCTTCTGACCACAACTTGGCAGGTTCGATCCTGCTTCAGTCCGGTGGTAGTTGAAGGTGCTCAAATACGTCAGCCTCGTGTCGGTAGATTTACTGGCACGTAAAAGAACTCCTGCAGGACTAAATTCCTGCACATCGGCGTATCCGAAAATCGTAGAAGTAGTTAGCGGGGCGTGAAGCAAATAACATTAATTACATTTGGCTTTTAACAAGCTGCGCATATCAAGAAAGAAAAGTGTCCTGGTGACATTTTAGTCGCTCAATACAGGAATGTCTTTGGGTGCTGTGACTTTTACTTTTTTTTTTTTTTTTGCTTTACGTCACACCGTCACATATAGGTCTTATGGCGACGATGGGACAGGAAAGGCCTAGGAATGGGAACAAAGCGGCCGTGGCCTTAGGTACAGCCTCAGTATTTGCCTGGTGTGAAAATGGGAAACCACGGAAAACCATCTTCAGGGCTGCCGGCAGTGGGGTTCAAAACCCACTATCTTCCGGATGCGAGCTCACAGCTGCACGCTCCTAACCGCACGGCCAACTCGCGCAGTATTTTTACCCTTCGGTTTATTGACTTGGCTTGTATAACCTAAAACTTAGGCGAAGTTGGATAATATTTTAAACACCTACATCACTATTTTCACCTGTGTGCAATTATGTTATTTATTTCATTAATATTATGATAATTATTATAATTGAGCATTGTTAACTTATAAGACCCCAACAGACAAGCATTGGTTTTGTGGAGAGTTATACATTTGTTAAATTCACGTTGTTTCCTTTCATGATGTACACGCCTATTCTTTGTTACATTATAGAGTATTTAGATATAGCCTAAATTTCTTTACCAATTAAGCTCTTCAATAAAGACATACATAACTGTCCCATGCCAAGATAGAATTAGAGCTGTCAAAATGGTTCATAACCCCTTTGATTTATTATCTTGACATGGATCACCCAAAACATAGGTTAGGTTTGGAGAATACTTTAATAATCAGCATTATTTAATGCACTGTTTATTACTTTCATATTCCAAGATGTAATTGAAGCATTTAAATAAAGAATCATACATTAAAATTTAAAGTTTTACCACTAGAACAGCTGACATGGAAAAGTGATTTGAAAATTCAAACAAATTCATCTTACGTTAAAATCTTCAAAAAAATAAACTGTAGACTTTTCCGATATATCACCAGCATTTCTCCGGCTCGCCAAAATCCATTTCTCCCTAGTTTTAGCGTCTTTGGAACATTTATAAACATTTTGTTTGGTACGGTATGCGATGTGCTATTGCACATCGAAACTCTACACCATTTATAAGTTTTCTGCCTCACTGTCTGCGCAGGATTCATTTTAAGTCTAAAATATACCACTCAGATTATTATCCAATGTATAGACCTCGAATTTAACCATACTAGACACTAATGTAAAGTAGAAATACGCGAAGTGTATCCTGCTTCTCACAGCACACTATGTGTTATTTCGTCTGCTAATTCAGTCAACCTGTACGATGACGTCATACCAATGAGATCGCGTACTTGCGTGACGTGACATTTTCGTAGATTTTTATCATGTTTGGAATTATTAGTTGTACATTCTGATCACATTTTTGAATTCTGCATGAAATTTTGAATCAGATTAGCATATTTTTAATTAAAACCCCGGATCATGCATGTTCCCTATTATTATTATTATTATTATTATTATTATTATTATTATTATTATTATTATTATTATTATTATTATTATTATTATTATTATTATTATTAGGACAGCGTTGTGGCCTTCGGTTCAGAGGGTTCCCAGATTTGATTCCAAACCGTGTCGAGGGGCATAACCGTCATGGCGACTCACCCCGGTTTTTTAATTTTTATTGTTACCCGACACCTCGGCTGAATGGCCAGCGTTGAGGCCTCAGATGATCCAGGGGTTCGATTCACCACCAAGTCGGGGATTTGAACTATTCTGAGTTTTGTAATAATAATAGTAATGTTATTTGCATTTCGTCCCACTAGCTACATTTGGCGGTTTTCAGAGACGCGGAGGTGCCGGAATTTAGCCCCTCAGGAGTTCTTCTATATACTAGCAAATCTATCGACACAAGGCCACATAGCCTACACATAGTGAATAACATCAAGTGGTTAGCACAAGACTTAACTTCTTTATTCACCGAATGAATCACCATCTTTCGAGATATATGTCTTCGTTCCATCTAAACGATATGTAATGTCATCTCGACTTTTGGCACGTGACTTAATGAATAGAGCCGGGCTGTTTGGCTCAGACTCCCTTGTAAGGCTATCCCTCCGATGTGTAACCATGACCTGGTTGGGAATCGAACCCGAGCCTCCGGGAAAGAGACAGGGCACGCTTCCTCTACACCAGGGGGCTGGTACACCATTTAAATTAAAATCTGTTAATTATTTAATTATGGTTCTTTTCTATCAGCGAACAGCCAAGATACTGTAAGACATTGTGTGCAGGAAAGCAGACTCAGTGAAATTTGATATATTCGTTTCCGGTAGTGATGGGCGAACAGTATGGTATGTTGCAGAGATGTTCATTTCTTATGACAACCGACTGCAGTCCACATGTAACATTTTAATCATGTTTATTCCCTTATTTTTCACTTATAAGTATATATATGCTAATTTGAGGTAAGCAATTAAATACTAAAAAAGAGAGTAAAGAGCGTGCAGAATTAAACACATTTAAAATAAGCTGTGTAAGTGTTATGTGCCTGTAAAATACACCGTTTTCCATTGCTTTCTTCACTAGACAAGAAGTTGCTGATACATAGTCCAATATGTGTGCAATGTCTACATGAGTACTAGAAAAATACGAAGTAAGGAACTTTCCCGTTGTGTATTTTTTTCTAAGCGCCGTGACTTTATTAAACATGTGCGTGTGGCCATAGTTACCGTAGCTTTGTTCACTCAGCCAGAAGTTGCTATTACATATGTGAGTGTAGGGTATACTTCTCAAAATTCATTACAGGAAAAGCATCATAAAAGCTATTTTTTTTTTCATTTACAACTGTGCCGCAGTGTCGGAAATAATAAATAACAATAATAATAATATTAAAAATAATCGTATAGTCTCATCTACCATGTGCAGTGACACTATCTAGGTTGCTTGCATATCAATTTTAGCGTTTGAATTACTATTGATAATCTCATTAACCACTACATCGCAGTGGAGGAAATAATAATAATAATAATAATAATAATAATAATAATAATAATAATAATAATAATAATAATAATAATAATAATAATTGTACCGGGAGGTACACCTCAATGCCGCGCATTCAAAATAAGCGCCTTAATGATCCCCTCTATCGAACTAAAGTGAAAACTACTACCACAGGAACTTAGACATTAACCAGAAGATGTCAACCCCGAAATATTATGTAATTTTGTTGTTGTGCAGTTTCCTAAACTGAGTGAATTTCTCCTTGTTTTGTTTGCCTTTCATCAAGAAGGTCAGACATTTTTCCACAGATGACACCACTAAAAAACTATGATCATGCACCCTGGTGCAAAGTGAAAGAACTTATAATTTAAAGAAGTTTTGTATTTCTAAGTTTTTGTAACTGATTGATGTTCATTTTATTTTTGGGTTGGCAATATTTCCTTTTCCTTTGGGCCAGTTTTGAATCTGACCAATGAAAAAATCCTGTAATTAATTTTCATCTTATCACAGGCTTCTTGTTCGATTCTGAGTGTAACATTTGAAATTGACCAATTAAATTTACAGGGTGTGGCTGGTTTAATCTTGCATGATCTCGAACCTTCCCTGAGGGTTTATAAACTACGGCTTTTCACGTTTCTTGGCCAGTTGATCGATGTATATCTGAGAATGTGTGTTAAGCAGGAGGTGGGCGGCGTCTTTCGTCGGCAGCTAGAACATCTACAAGGTAATGGCAGCAAAACTTTACTTTTTTTGCTACCTCCGTAGTTTAACCCGAGGGAAAGGTCCGACTCTTTAGTTATCTAACAAGCTTTTCTAAAATGTATCTTTCTTCCGGCTAACGTGAAAACCTTCATAAAATCTTGATCTGTAAACTGGGGATAGAGAGTGATGTACTCCCTCGAGCTCCCCTTCATCTTGGTTTGGGGTGACTACGCTTTTCCCCAACTGTTTTTCCTACTGTAATGTGTTAATGTAGTTTATATACGAGTCACCTCAGTAGTTTGGGAATAGCCCCTGTTTCATCGGCCTAGAGCCCCTTAGGTCTTTTGTGTTCATATGTAGGAGTGCGAGTATACACCTCCATTCATTTTGTGTTCGGGCCATTAATTTATTCTGTTATTCTTATTCACGAAGGCCCCGCAGGTTGGGTAATTAATACCCCTGTAAAAATAAGTTCCATTTGTAAATGGTGGTTTGAGAGACCCGAGATTGATGTAATGTTGCCTTGAGGAGGCAGTATGGAACCGAGAACCTGTTAGCTCTTTTTCAATTTTTTTAATTGTAAAGAGTGCCTCTAGAAGGCTAGAAATTGTATTTCGGGAGCAAGTGCTCCATTAATTAGGTGACTTCTGCCCTTGAATATTTTGTGCTCTTTTGTAAATTGGAGCTAGGAGCTCAGGAAATGTAAAGCCCAGGATCTGTTAAGACCACTTATCTAATCTTTTCCTTGTTTGAAGATTATCACTGTACCTGATGTTTCATTGTTATGAAAAATGGTTAAGTGTGAGGTTCTGAAAATATAACCTTCAGTTTAAATTTTAAATTAATTTTGATATTGCAGTTAAACCCATTGAAGCCCGCATCATCTTTCATCACCTCTGCGTTCCACAGATACCCCGGAACAAGTGGTAAGAGAGCGTGGTTGAATGGGTCTCAATTAAGCCCTTTTTCACGGCTAAACATAGTATCCGTATCGAACTCTAAGAATTTTCTCAGTGCTGGAAGTTTTTTCTCTTCTAAATTTGTAAATTTTCTTTCATCATGTCTGGGCTTTGCGAAGTCCTCCATCCCGGCTACTTGCGCAAGGAGGAATTGATCTATGAGTTACTAATTAGAAATGTTCAATCTGGAGGCACGGTTGCGGCAGATACTGCCAAACTTAAGGAATCCATAGAATTACCAATTAGTATCCCGATTTTGGGAGAGAAGGAAATTGATGTGGCTCTCTACATTATCACGGACAACACCACCGAGCTAGCTTCTGTAGTAAGTTCTTTTGAAGTGAGTGATCCATCTCCTAATCGATTTAAAAGAGTGCAGGCTAGACTGTTCCATTTTTATCACAGGGTTAGGGAACTATTATCTCTCAAACTAAAATAAGATCATTCTAAGGAGGCTAGTAACCTTGTTGAACACCTTTCTGAAATGTCAAATAAAGTTAGTCAATTGTTGACTGGGGCAGCTACTCCCAAAACCGACCAAGCCCCTGCGATTAACATTGTAAGTGAGCAGGATTCTTCTAAGGGTGGAGAAAGTAAGAAATCCGTGGCAACTCAACAAACTTCTGCCCCATTAGGAAACGAGTCTGGTCGTCGAACATCAATTCCACCTTTCTTTTTAAATAATGCTGTGTCTGAAGCTTCTCAACCCCCCAGGCCGTTACCTATTATGTCACCTGGGTTTATTAGTTTGACTCATCCATTGGCTATGTCGTTTAGGGGAATTTCTAAGTTTTCAGTTAATTCTATTAACGAGGTCAATTCATTTTTAAGGTTTTTAGTTGAATTTCAAGATCACGCACTAGTGTTTTCTCTCTTTCATTCCCAAATTCTTCAAATTATTTACCCTTACTCCATAGGTGTCCTCTTGGACAAAATAGTCAAAGCAGTAGCTGAACAATTTTCCATAGAAGAATTCCACGCCCATCTGCTGGCGAACTTCATTCCGGCTCGAGCCATATCTTCCTTAACCCAAAAGTACTATTTCAGAGTACAGCGACTGGATGAAAATCTGGCAGACTTCATCCAAGATAGTAAGTTTTACACCAGGGTATTCGTTTTTCATTTACCTCAAGATCAAATTGTGCAGACGATTTTCGAAGGGATTTTCCCGACCCACAGGTCGTATTTGTGTTTCGCGTCGCGTCCCCAAACTTTTGCTGAATTGGAGGCTATGGCTGTCTCAGCCGAAGAAGTGCAGTATGCCGACACCTTAAGAGTCGCGAAGGAGCCCCCTCCATCTTCTTGTAATTTTTGGCCTTCACCTCGCTGAACATTCACCACCCCTAAATACCATGCTTGTGGGTCTACGGAATATCACCGTAACAAGTGCCCGTTGATCAAATCCAGTGGAACAAAGAATGGGCAGGGTCATCTCAAGGATGTTTCAAATGTGGCTCGTTTACTCACCTCGCCAAAAATTGCCCTAATGCCAATAGCACCCCCTCCTGCTCAACTTCTGGTGCAACCTCCACGATCTCCAATAATCGTAAGTGACTAGTACCAACGGCTGAGTCGGCACAACCATCTTCCCAAGGCTCAGCCCCTGTTAAACCCAGGGAAAGCTCCGGTACGGGTAAAAGTTCTTCTAACCCATCATTCGAATGCCCTAAAGTATGCCTCAGGATTGCAGCGGAGACCCCCGCACTTGTACCTTTTCTTAAAATTGAAGTGAATAATGAACCCGTTACAGGTCTATTATACTCTGGGAGTGTATGTTCTATTATTTCGGCTGAGTGGTATTCTAAATAAAAGAGCATTTGTAAGTTTCCTGACTATTATTCATCTTCTGTCCAATGCGTTTTGGCTAACTCCCCTCCCTTAGAAATTTTAGAATTCATCTTTGTCAAAATTCGTATTTCCAAATTCACCAGGAAAGTAAAATTGTTCGTGGCTAAACACTTGTCTTGCCCCGTAATACTAGGAACAGATTTCGTGTCTTCTACTTGTCTAGTGCTCCACATTCAGAGCAAGTCGTGTACCTTCAAATTTATCAAATATTTTAAAATTGTTTTGCTCAAATGTAATTCTGTGTCATGTTCATCTGTTTCGCCTACCCAGGATGAGATGTTGTTAGACCTTAGACATCTATCAGAGGAGCAGGCTGAGAGTATTCCTAAATTGTGTCAGTCGTTTCCAGATGTATTTTCTGATACTCTTGGTGTTACTGACCTTATCGAGTACAAGATTGAGGTTACGGATTCGATCCCAGTTAGGTTTCCACCTTATAGGCTGTCTCCACCTAAAATAAAGGCTCTAAAGGAGATCATCGACCAAATGATAAAAGATGTTATTATTCGACCCTCTAAGTCGGCGTATTCATGGCCCATTTCCCTGGTGCCGAATCCCAAAAGTGCCTTCAGGCTTGTGATTTACTATAGGGCTTTAAATCGGAAGGTGGTGTAACAATCTGTGCCTCTTCCCGACCTTCATTCTTGTTTTTCACGGTTTGGGAAGGCTAAGTTCTTTACCATCCTTGATCTCAATCAGGCGTACAATCAGATCCCCCTAGCTGAAGAATCGAAATAGCTAACAGCTTTTGCCACGGATTGGAACTTCTATGAGTACAACCGCGTCCCTTTAGTGCTCCCACGGGTGAAGCTGTGCTAACGAGGCCGCTAGATAGGGTCGTCTCCGACATCAAGTTTGAATACTATACCAATATCTTGATGATGTCGTCGTAATTTCTGAAACCTTTGAAGAACACCTTGATCATCTGAAAGAGGTCCTTAATCGCCTTCATAAGGCAGGGTTAACATTAAAGTTATCTAAGGTAGCTTTTGCTAAACCGTCCATGTCATTTCTAGGGCATATTGTGTCGCCCAATGATGTTTCTGTCGATCATTCCAGAACACAGACCATTCGGGATTTCAAACCTCCTAAGGACATCAAAGGGATTGCCAGGTTCATAGGCATGGTGAATTTCTTCAGGAAATGTATTCCTAACTTCGCTAACAGAGCGGCGCCCTTGAACTTACTTCGTAGGAAAGGCGTCAAATTTGAGTGGGGGCCGTCTCAAAAATCCGCTTTTGAAGATCTGAAATTAGCTCTTTGCAAAGCCCCTGTCCTTGCTATGCCTGATTTTTCGAAGAAATTCATCGTTCAAACCGACGCCTCGTCATCGGCGGTGGCTGCTGTGCTTCTTCAGGAAACTGAACTCGGAAGACGATCCACCGCCTGTACGTCTAGGACATTATCGGCCCAAGAGGCCAAATATTCCATCTATGAACTTGAAGGTTTGACTGTTTTATTTGCATTGGAGAAGTTCTGCCTCTATCTGGAACTCGTCAAATTCGACCTGGAAACAGATAATCAAGCCTTAAGTTGGGTTTTAGCTAGGCCGCGGCGTACTGGTAGTATAGCTCGTTGGGCCATCAGGACTTCTGCCTGCCAGTTTGATATTAGGCATATCAGAGGATCTGAAAATGTGGTTACGGATGGACTAAGCCGCATGTTTTCTCATGATGTGGAGATCGCTGAACAGGAAGATAGTTCTTCTCGTCTAACGCTCATACCTTCTTGTATTAATGGCATTCTAAGTGATGCTCAGGTTGTTTAGGGACATTGAAAAATATCAACATGAAGATCCTGTGCTGGCCCCTAGTATTGAAACCCTTTCTTCTTGGGAACGTCAGCAAATTCATTCTAGTGTGTGTAGTGCACCCGCTCACTTCCTGAGTCCCAGACTAGCATTCATCTCAGGGGTGATCAGTTCGAAAACGATAACAAAAATTATATAAAGAAAATCAAATTATATATCGGCGCATCAAATGAACACAGGGATGAACGGAGCATGCAAATTAAGGTTACGGGGGATAACTCATTCATGGATACAAATTTTTGACTCCACAATAGGACTGGGAAGTGACAACTTAAATTCCATGGGCATACTGGACTAACTACAATAAAAAGATATGGAAACTGTTTCCTATTGAAATTGCAATGAGGAGCAATTTATTCACTTATTTTGCATACTACACATGATGACAATTTTACATTGGGACACTTTCATCCTTAAAAATAAATGACATACTACTTGGATTTTACCTCACTACTCTGGTAGTGTAAAACATCTGGTGAATTCGCCCCAATTGGTTACTTCGCCCCAATTGGTTACTGGGGATCGAATTCACATCCGTATGAGTGGACGTTTCACCGCTGGAGATCTTCTTTTGGAGACGAAGGCATGACAGTAACTTTTTACCGTCATCTCCTCGTTCCGATGGACATGAGACACATCCGGTATATACATTCTGGTGAGCCGGACACCCACCGTGGAAATGTTATCGTCTCGAAAAAAAAAAAAAAAAAAAACGGGAATTTATAGTACGGACAAACTCTAGCCTATTATTTCCAGATTCACAAAAACACCAGGTAGAGTTCATTAACTCAAAGCCTATTTTAATATTTACACTTGTCAATACGACAAGACGTACGGAAAGGTTCATTACTATGCTCTGACAATGAAGACATGTGCCGTCCGTGGGTTATTTGCGTATCTACCGCTAACAATCTCCCCGTGAAAACCCAACATCTGGTTCTGAGCAGTTCGACACAGGACGACTATCCCTACCTTATCCTCCTATGATTATTAAATAATATCATTACCATTCTTTATCTGATCATTATCATATTCTGTGACTACCATCAATTAATTTATTATTATCCTTAATTTCAATTATAATCCTATATTTGATTATTATCATTTGTCATCCGGGATGATTATATGCCAACCCTTGCCGACGTTTCAAACGAAGGGTCGTTCTTCCTCCTAATTTATCCGCACAATTTAATGATCAGCTTCCTCATAAAATTTATTATTATTATTATTATTATTATTATTAACAGTGGAAATCGTGATTGTCGTAACCCGTAATCATCCTCGCTATAATACTTCAACTTCTCGCTCTTATTATTCTCATAAAAAATAAAAATATAAAAAATAGCTTCATTGGTTATTCTTCTTCTCCTTCTTCAAACATTTTATTTATTATTATTATTATTAGTCAAAAATCTCAAATTTTTCATTTCTACTCCCAACATCATTATTATGTCCAAAATATAAAAAAGTAAAGTCTTCTTCTTCTGCTTCTTCTGCAATTTTTTAAAATTATTATTATTATTATTATTATTATTATTATTATTATTATTATTATTATTATTATTATTATTATTATTATTATTATTATTATTATTTCACGTTTACACTACCGTTAGCGATATTTATGGTTAAATGCATACACCTTTACAATTTCAGTCTACTTTGGCACTAAGCAATTGATTTACGACAAGATTCACTTGGAGTATGATTATTATTATTATTATTATTATTATTATTATTATTATTATTATTATTGTTATTATAGTCCCGGCATTTTACCAGCTGCGTGGGATTGGCATATTTTATGGAAATAGCCCAGCTTTTACGGCCAGATGCTTTTGCTCGTTCCAGCCTTCTGTGGAGGAAAATATTAACTATGGCTTGTTTCTATGGTGGTTTGTTGTGTGGTATGCTGTATGTAAACGAGGATGTGTATCAAGACGAACATAAAAACCGAGTCCCCAAGCCAGATGAATGAACCAGATAAACTTAAATTTCCCAACCCGGCCTGGAATCGAAGCCGGGGCTCTCCGTACCTAAGGCTTTATTGTTGTAACTAACGTCTTGATTTTTTGTTTATTGAGCAATCCATGCACTCTATATTATTGGCTATCTGCCATCTAATATTATTATTACTATTATTATTATTATTATTATTGAAGAAAATTGTAGCAAATAAGTTTGACGGTTCGTCTCTGCGTATAAATCAAGAACACAAAAGGGTGCAGTCAGGCAATATTCAAGAAGAATGCATTACACTGTATTTGCAATCAAGGGATTTCTACGAATGAAAGTCCTAATGGTATAGGGTTATACTGTACATTGCGCGCCTGGGGTAAATCTCCGAGTAATGAATGTAGTGAGGAGCCTTCTTCACTTATATTAATATCGACTACAGCATCAGTGGTACAAAAGAATACACGTATTGCATGGAACGAGTGTTCAATAACCGGCATGAGGGGAGAGAAGAGGCTCCAGCAATAATACACTGAATATCCCAAATCTACACTACATCAGAGAGATTAAGAAGTGACGAATTCATACCCTGCGAGGGGTGGAAGTTATCCTACAGGGGAAGAGATGTTACTCTAGAACTCCGTAGCGTTTTCTCAGAAACTGGACCTGAAATTTATTATTACAAATCACCTTTATGAATACCGGTAATTTTTTTGGATTATTCTTGCAAAAAAAAAAAAATGTTCGTAGTTCCCTAAATTATACACCGAGGTACTAAAAGCTGTAAAATACAACATGAATTTTATCTACATAAATAAGAATACGTCGAGGTTATACAGGCCTGTCGGAAACAACATGACCGTTAGAGCGTTGGTCATCCAGGTAATCACTGGAAAACAATATATAGATATCTCGCGCCGTCGTCATTTTAACAGGTGCTGAAGTTAGATAATCAGATCGTTTCGCAGACGACTTCAGATGGGCTTTGCGTTACGGTGTTGCTAAATATTTACGTGGCCTATGATCGGCCTGAGAGCGCCAATAGAAGAAAAACCTTCTCCAAGGGAGGGACTTGAACAAGTTTCCCCCGCTCATAGGATCGCCCCATAGCAAGCACGCTATGGTGGCATTGAGTGAAATCCATGGTGCGTTAGTGTTTGATACTCATTGTTCGGCATGGCTCTCAAGCCCGACCAAGCCAGGTGCAGATTTAGCAACATCGCCTCGTAAAGCCCATTTAAATTTGCCCGCGAAGCGATCTGATTGGCTAAATTCAGCAGCCGATAAAATGACAAGGGCGCGTGATATCGACATAACTTTTTCGAATTATCTATCAGTGTGGCTAAAGCTTTAACCCTCGTATACTCGGTTCACTTTGTTTCCGACCACCCTATAGAAATCTGAGTGTTACGAATTCATCTCTGTTGTTCTGGTTCATCTGTGACATACACACAACTTCATTTTATCGGGTGAGCAGAATATTATTTGCCCGTCGCGTGGTGGATCTTGTCGGCCAAGACCTCGGCTGACAAGCCTAGAATTTGGAGCTTCCTGGGATGTTTGTGCGTACGGAATCGCTCGACCTCTCAGGAGACTTTTACAAGGAAAATGCCTTATGATCTGGCTCATACATTCATAAATTAGTCAAATTTCCCTAGAAAATCTCTTCGGCGTTTTAGTCCATATCGGGAATTTCCCACGTCCCTGAACGAACGGCCACAAAGTTAAAACGATTGAGCACTTTTCTTCTTACGCGATTCTTTCCTTCTTCCCGTTATATTAATAGCCAATGACTCTAGGGCCCCGGGTTCGATTGCCCGCCGGTCCTAGTATTATGGCTCAGGGCTGGGTGATTGTGTTCCCCTTAACACACTTCCCCTTTATCTACGTACAACGCACTACACTAACAACCAAAATAGAAACACGCACTAGTGAATAAGCTACATCCCTCAACATAGGGTGGGCGTCAGGAAGGACATTCACCCGTAAAACTGAGTGAATCTACAACAAATGTCGATCCCAATAATTTCAGAAGAAACCAGCAGTAAGGAGCAGCCAATGGCTCTAGTAATGAATTTGTTGTAGCTTACTAAAGGTCGGCCCCATGTGTCTGGCAATGAGTCCAGGATGCACCCCGTCACGCAGTTCAATCCGCGCCCATAAAAACTCGTAATCCCTTCACCCTTTAGATTGTGTGCCTTTCAATGTTCAGTCTCAAAGCTTTTGTGAATTAACTAAGGGCATCCGGCTGTAAATCTAGACTTTAACCTTCAGTAGTGATGGTCCCAGATAACTGGAAATGTGTGCGGCAAAGGAGAATGTGGATTCTAAGAAGGCTCATGGTTAACGTTTTTGGTTATTTGGCTGCCTGAGGAGTGAGAGCTTTTGGGGAGGGAATGGAAATTTGTACGAGTACTTGGCTTGGTTCGTGGTGTGTTGCTTGGTTATCTGGGTCTCGGCTACTCGATACACCGAGGTGGTCCTGGTAGGGGGTGGGGGGTGTATTTCCTTCCTGGGTTGTACGCTTTGATCGTGCGGCTGGTTGTGGGAGGGGGCGGTCACGGGTACTTACTGGTATTCAACTAGATGAGCCCTGAAGGAATGGTTCTCGGGTATGTTAGTGCTTCGCCGAGGGACCGTGAGGATGGGAGCCAGGTTCATTGTTACCTGTAGCTTTCATCTACGAGACCTGTCGAGGGAAGGTTAGGGGGAGTGGTTGGAGTGGCAGGGATCATTATATGACTGTGCGTAGGGGGACGGGAGAATGGTGGCTTGGGTATTCAACCGTGGGAGCCTGTGATGCACGTAATCGGTTACGTGGGTATTTCACCGGAGGGCCGTAGCAAATCCCGCTACTTTATATTTCCTTTTTTGTTTTTACAATTTGCTTTACGTCGCACCGACATAGATAGGTAATATTGCGACGATGGGATAGGAAAGGGCTAGGAGTGTGAAGGAACTGGCCGTAATGTTATTTAAGGTACAGCCCAACAAGCATTCTCCTGGTGTGAAAATGGGAGAATCATCTTCAGGGCTGCCAAAGTGGGGTTCGAATGTAAGCTGGTAGCTACTTGACCCAAACAATATACAGCCACTCGCTCGATACCAAAAAACACCAGCTGAAATGTATTTGTTGGGAGTATCGCCTGTTGTTAGAGAGCAGGTCCGTTTCTTTGGTGTAATGGTCAGCGTGTTTAGCTGCCAACCCCTGCGACCCGGGCTCCATTCCCCCTTCGGCCACGAAATTTGAAAAGTGATAATAGGGCTTGAACGGGGTCCACTCAGCCTCGGGAGGTCAACTGAGTAGAGAGGGTTTCGAATCCCACCTCAACCATCCTCGTTTCCGTGGTTTCCCACTTCTCCTACAGGCAAATCCCGAGATGGTACCTAACTTATGGGCACGGGCGCTTCCTTCCCTCTTCCTTTCCAAACTTCCCTCTTCATCCCCCCCCCCCCCCACACACACAAGGCCCTTGTTCAGCATAACAGGTGAGGCCGCCTTGGCAAGGTACCGATCATCCTTTCCAGTTGTATCCCCGACCCAAGTCCCATACTCCAGGACACCTACCTTGAAGCGTTAGAGGTGGGATTCCTCTCTGAGTCCGAGGAAAAACCTACCCTAAACGGATTAAGCTAGAAAGAAGAAAGAATGTTAGAGAGCAGAAAAATTGTCATTGGAATCGCTATAGATCCTCCTCTTCAACAAGGATGTAAAATGGGTTATATTTGAAATGGGGCTAAGGAATCTAAAAATGGTTTGAGACTACTTTACAGAAGCTAAAGTAGCAAATCTGACAGCACCAAGTATCTTGATGCCAACGCATTAAGAGGAGCCTGCTCGCAGTTTGTTTCTCAATACTCGAATAATTAATCTGCCATTAACGGGTTGGCTGAAGGTCAAGTATTTCCAGACTACGTATTTTAGGACGAAATACTGCGTCGCGTATTAATTTATGAAGACGTAAACGCAGCCTGAAATCACAGACTGTATGAAAATCTTAATTGAAATAGGAGTCTAATAAATCAGTCAACGTACTAGACTTCACCATCTCACCATCATTCGAGGTAAAAACCAGAAACATTCATTTACGGTTTACAAAGAACGACTGTAACTGACACTTTGGTCCGCTGTACTTCAAACCTCCCACCACAGACATAACACTCGGCATTCTGATTCAAATTACACACACGCACACACACACAGATCAGTACATCACTCTCCACAGAATACTATGACGAATTTTACATATATGGCAGTTGCTACCTGTCACAACGTCGGGCTCTATGGCTAAATGTTAGCGTGTTGGCCTTTTGTCCATGGAGTCCCGGGTTCGATTCACGGCACGGTCGGGCATTTTAACATATATTGGTTAACTTCGATGGCTCTAAGGCTTGTATATCTGCCTTGTCCATCATTAGAATCCATTATAGGTAAGACCCTATCCTTATAGACTCGCAAGTTTCCTATAAGGCGTCACTTGAAAAGACCTTCACCAGCCCACTTCGAAGGCCACGCGCCACTGATTTCGTCGCTGTTCGAGCAAGAGGTCATATCTCACAATATTCTTCCTATACATTATTTTCCTTATGACTGGTCACGCCTCCCAGCCACATTATGGATATGCAGTCCATCCGAACAAATTTTATGTGTTCATTTTTGCATGCTAACGTGTAAAGGAAAATGATCCTTAACTACATTATACCGTAGGAGTGCGTAAATAAGTCATGCAGACATACATTTCTAGAGTGCGGTACGGTAAGGTTCATTTTCCTTCACACGCACGCATAGGAAAATGAACACAACGAATATTGTTCTAAATATCCATATGTGGCTGGGAGGCTTGATCAGTCTTAAAGAACGTAATGGATAGGAAAAGCATTGGGAGATATGGCCTTTCACTCAAACAGCGGCGAATTATTGGTGTAACTTTCAGGAATGGAAATGTTGAAATTTGGGTTTGAAAAACACAGCTGTTTAGGAAGGGTTGTGGTCAGGAAACCAGTTCGTATCTTGAATTTTTCCTTTCGTCAATCCATAACATATGCCAAAACTGAGTTATATATCTGATTTTTTACAAAAAGAAAGTGGAAGAATTTGGTGTTGTTAATAAGAGGACTATTCCAATATAGGTTTTAGGCTTATTGCATTGACGAAATATCTTCAGATGATCCTTTTAGCTAGTGCAGCACGAGTAAGGGGTCAAAATTACCTTTCTTTAGCATACGATGAATAACATGATAAATACATGGCCGTTGGAGTTCAAACTATTATTCCCCTCTAAGAGCCAGTGTGCTAGGCGATGAGGGTGCACAACTTGATAATAATCACTTCTAAGCTTCTTGAATTTGACTAACGGCTTGCGGCGTGGTCTTCCATAATTAATTATATTTACCATTCACTGTTAGCAAGTTTCAGTAACAGGCTATTCCTTTGCAACGTTACCTAGAACTTTAGTAATACACCCATGTGTTTAATGGATGGAGTGTAACATTTTATTTTCTTTATTTTGCAATTTGTTTTACGTCGCACCGCCACAGATACGTTTTATGGCCTCGATGGGATAGGCAAGGGCAACGATTGGGACGGAAGTGATGTTGGCCTTAATTAAGGTACAACCCCAGCATTTCCCTTGTGTGAAAATGGGAAACCACCGAAAGGCGTCTTCAGGGCTGCCGCCTGAGGGGTTCGAACCCAATATATCCCGAATGCAAGCTCACAGCTGTTCGACCGTAACCGCACGGCCACTTGCTCGGTAGAGTGTAATGTTTGGTACAATTTAAATTCCTATTTTTCTTGCCAATATGCAATTTATATAGAATGAATATTAATTAATCACTTGCCTTATTACATACCTAATTGAATACTGAATATTTTCTTTGCAATCTTTATAATTACAATAAACTAGATAGTCGTATGTAAGCCAGGTTAAGGCGAGTTAAAAGGCCATTTGGCCTTAAACTTGCCACAAAATTAATACACTTACGTATTGCTATTATCACCTTATTCTCCTACTACATTTGCAAAGCCCTAATAGGGTCCTGGGAGCGAACTGTTTATCAATTATAGATTTGATCCTGTTTTACGACCAGATACCCTTCCTGACGCTAATCATATATAGGTAGTCATTTAACATTGCTGGATTCTGTTGTGGTTGGTGGTGCGGTGTTTTGTATGTAGATGAAGAAAAGTGAATAATGATGCACCCAAGCACCCACACTCCGAGCCAGAAGAATTAACTAGGTGCAGATAAAATCCCCAGCCCAACCAGGAATCAAAACTCAGGGCCCTCCGTTTTATCATTGGTTTTATGTCGTAACCCTCTAGATGCTAAATGTTCTACTCTACAGTGAAAGACAAAAATATTCAAAATTGACTTCTATCTCATCAACCACCATCCTCGCCATTATTAGAAAATTACTGACATTTAATATTATCTTTGTCCGCCTCTGTGGTGTAGTGGCTATCGTGATTAGCTACCACTCCAGGAGGTCCGGGTTCGATTTCCGGCTCTGCCATGAAATTTGAAAAGTTGTTCGAGAAGTGCAACGGGGTCCACTCAGCCTCAGGGGGTCAAGTGAGTAGAGGGGTGTTCGATTCACACCTCAGTCATCCTACCTGAAATGTCTGAGAAGAAAGGGTGGTGCAGAAATCCAGGATGTAAACGAATTGTGAGGGTTGAGTGCATAGAGTGCAAAGTGCATTTGTGTTTTACCAACAAAAGCAATTGTTCAGGCATTTCGCAATGGCAGGTAAGACTTGTGAACAGAGAAATTGTGCCTAATATTTTTTGTATTTTTGCATTTATATGGAATACATGTGTAGGCCTAATTTATTTCTCTTTTATGATCTGAACATAGACTTTAAAAATGTCAACCCGTCCAAATTATTTATAGTAATTTTGTGTGAGAACTACCATTCAAAGTACCAAATCTCAGTATAAGAACTCTAAACCTCATTCTATCGCTCAGTGTTTAATGTTGCCACATGGCAACAAAATGTAAAATGAATTTTTTGTCAGAAATATCAATATAATTTTGTTTCACGTTATGTTATATTATTTACACTGTAATATATTTCAGCTCCATATTTTTTCAGTTACTTTCTCCACAAAACTCATGCAGTAGCGGGTTCAGACCACGGCCGCTTCCTTCCCTCTTCCTTGTGTATCCCTTCCAATCTTCCCTTTCCTACAAAAGTACCGTTTAGATAGCAGGTAAGGACGCCTGGGTGAGGTGCTGGTCCTCTACCCCAGTTGTATTCCCCGACCCAAATTTCACGTTCCAGAACACCGCCCTTGAGGCGGTAGGGGTAGGATCCGTCGCTGAGTCTGAGGGAAAAACCAACCCAGGAGGGTAAGCGGATTAAGAAAGGAAGAAAGAAGGAAAGCACTTATACGTATCATCAGGAATGAGAATTCTTTGAGAATATTCGCACGATATTGAACCTTACCGACCAAAGTTCTAAGCTGAAATTTTTCACCTAGTAGTTTTTTTCAAGCTCAACGACGATAATTTCCTTCCCACTTTTTGCATACCTAGGCTGCCTACCTGTGATTGGTAGGTGGCTGCACAGAAAAGTGTGTTTGAAGGGGTTGAGTTACTCGTTGCACCTGCGAAAACCGCTATGAGTTATTTGGAGGGAGAAATACTGTCTCGCAACACACATACCAGGGCGTGAATTCCTTGAACTTTTCACGCAGAATATTGAACTTTAGATGACAACACAACCTTACGAGCCAAAGTTCTTACATGAAATATTTGACATAGCGATTTTTTTAGATGCAACGACGATATGGCACCAGTACTCAACTGACTGATGAGATCATTAAGGACGTTCTGTTCTTAATTTTAAAAGGTATGTCCTGTAGTAGTGTTTGGAGACAAAGGACTAGGCACGCATAAGTACAGAAGTTATTTCATTATGTTAATACTCGTAAATCAATATTTGCCATTACTTGTTCATATTATCACCAACTCTCTATTATTGACAAGTGTACGTGACGTAAACAATACTGAACATATGTACGCAAGTTTTAACATATTTGATAGAATCTGAGGATGTTATTTTAGAACGAAACATGCCATTCTTTGTATAATAGTGTGTATTTTTTACAGGTATGTTTAGAGTATTATAATTTACATTGAATTTGCTGTGTGTTTGACAGACTTGAAAATTTTTATGTTACAGTTTACTAAGTCGTCCCTGGAAAGCATGGCTTCCTTCTTAACGGGATTTATTACGTAAAAACAGTAATTTAATGTAGGATAATAATCGTTTTTATGGACGTGAATTATAAGCAGTTGGTTAAAGTGAAAAGGGACGTGAAGTGCTGGACATTAGAATGGTCAAACTAGTTTTACATGTTATTATTACAATATGTCAGTACTTGTCGTTAAGAAACAAAAACCTCCTACCGTTCAATGGTATTCATTTCCGTCGCCTTGGCCTTGATTTCCTGAGATCCGTCTGTGAAGTAGTGAGTGGAGGAGAATGGGCATCATCTGGGATTTTAAAATTAATAATCGGGAGCCGAGTAGGTGACAATGAGATACATTCATTTTTCGCGTTATCCAATAGCAGTGATGCAACATACTGACATTTAGCCTACATCTCCTCCAAGAAGAGTGAGCGTTGCTATGTTCCAGGGATATTGAGGAGCATTCTGCGATGTTCTCAACCACTGCTGCTTGCAGTCCATCGTGCTCATTTATATTTATGATTAACAAATGTATGGTCACACGAGCGTATAAGAAAGAGTGGCCACAAAGTCTTCTTCGAAACTCGGTAGTTGACTTGTACCTAGATCGCTTAAGTTGTCGCTCGTTAACGAGGATAATGAGCAGTGGTTTGAGAGGCAGCTGTCACGCTACGTAGTAAACAGATATTTTCTGTTAGGAAGAGGAAAGACCAATATCGACAGAACCTCACTGACAACAACTTAGGGAGGAGACTTAGAATCTGCCATTATATACCATTCAATAAACAACGAAATACACAATGAAGTGTGGAGTCAAAATAATAAAGAAGGAGTAAAGTCATTAGAGATACAAAGGAAATGATAGTTTCGTGTTTGGCTTGCTTACTCATTTTCACAAGGTTTGTTGATTAATCTATATTTACCTACCTCACTCTCAATAGCAGTAAAACTTTGTTTATTTGTGATGACCAGTTATCTATTATTACTTTCCAATTAAGAGAAACATTACGTAAGGCCGAATATTTTCTTCTGAATATAGAAAAATGTATATAGTTTATGCATGATCAAGATAATTTCAGTCATTAAAACTGCTTTTTTATGCTCAAGTTCTCCCTTCTTCATCCTCCGTTCCACAAAAATATGAAAATCCTCTAATAATCAAGTACATCGTCCTTGCGCGAGCAATTCCGCTTATCTGACAATACACTTCCTATCCATTATTTTCTCATAAACTGGTCACGCCGAGCCGAGTCATAGATGGATATGCAGTCCATTAGAGCAATTTTCGTTATATTCATTTTCCTATGCCAGTGTGTAAAGGAAAATGAACCCTACCGTACCATAGGGTAGGAGTGTATGTATGCATGACGCATTTACACACTCGTACAGTTTAATGCATTTAAGTTTAATTTTACTTTACACTTTTGCATAGGAAAATGAACACAACGAATATTGTTCTGATGGACTGGATATCTATACGTGTCTGGGGGGCATGACCAGTCTTAAGGAAAATAATGGATAAGCGCTATTGCTTCCTTGGCGACGATACGGTCTACTTAAGCTCTCCCATCTCAAATTTATAGTGTACTAGTTATACATTAAAGATGCCTCTCTGTGCAACACAGTAGCCCTGGGCAAAATATGCCACCGGCAGATGTTTGCAGTGATTACCATGCTTCCTGCATCCCTCTCATAGAGGCCAGCATCCTTGACAGGCACGACATAAACGCTTGGTACGTATTAACTGCAAGGAAGAGTTTCTGAGCCATATAATTTATGTTAGTAGCGTACTGCAGGGTTGTCAAGATCAAATGCCACCACACATTACTGATTGCACGGCAGCAGACGTGGGATAGTGGACGTAGTGAAGACAGGAGCAATCTTAACAACAGTTGTAGTGCAGTCATTTAATGTCCTACCACATGACGGTAGGAATGCTCCCAAGTTATCTTGTTTATCGTTAATAGGTCAACAAATCCAATAATAATAATAATCATAATAATAATAATAATAATAATAATAATAATAATAATAATAATAATAATAATAATAATAATAATAATAATATTGTTCCGTCCTGCTCGATGGCTTAGTTGTCGGTGTCTTGGCCCTCGTCCCTCGGGGCCTAGGGTTCGTTTCTCAGCTTTGTCATGGTATTTAAGTGTAAACGGTTAATTCTCTCGGGACTGGATGTTTATGCAGCCCCCACTATTCATGCTACTCGCAAGACATATACAACACTATCTGTATCGGTTTGACGTAAAGAAAGTTGTAAAAAAATTCTTAGCTGACTCATCCAGTTCTACTTGCTTTCTTCGAAAAATCCCATTAATATTGATAGCTCCCCATCGAATTCCATTTCGTTTGCCAAATTGTTTCCAAGGATCCCCTCGCCTGTCAAATGGGAGTGGGACTCCGTCACTCCCACAGGTCAGAGGCTCGCTAAAAATGTTCTGAGCTCGGTAATTCTCGAAGCAGGATGCTACCCTACTTACACATATTCCAAGTGAGAATCTCTCCTCTAACGGGTTAGGGACCAACGGTGGTTTTTACAGTCCTAGCCCTTGAGCACAGGGAGGGCCACGACTCAGAATATGCCCGAGAGCCCACTCCCATTCCGTAGCAACTGGTATCCCGACTCTCAGGACCGCGTACCAGGCCACTCAGCCGTTACCCATGGTTCACGAACTACTACGTGACTACACATCATGAACCATTTTATTATTATTATTATTATTATTATTATTATTATTATTATTATTATTATTATTATTATTATTATTATTATTATTATTATTATTATTATTATTATTATTATTATTATTATTAGTAGTATTCCATTAACAACTCCCGTGTTTTGCATGGAGTCAAGAGTATCTGTTCTTAACGTGGGCATTACTCAGGGATTTGAGACAGGCATTTACCAAATTAGGTAATGGTGTGGCAAAGCCACTGCACTAGTCTGCCTTTCCCACATCATCAGTAGGCCTTATTACGACGATGGGATAGGAAAGGCTTCTAAGTTTGGAGGGAAGGTGCGTGGCCTTAATTAAGGTATAGCCCCAGCATTTGAAAATGGGAATCCACGGAGAACCATCTTCAGTTCTATCTCTCGAATGCAAGCTTAGAGCTTCGCGCTCCTCGGTAATATAATAATAATAATAATAATAATAATAATAATAATAATAATAATAATAATAATAATAATAATAATAATAATAATAATAATAATAACAATAATAATAATACATTTCTCAGAAAAAAACTTGAAGACTTGAAATGAATTTAAAGTACAGTTAAATGTATACTTGCCTTGCTTCATGGTTAAGTGGTTAGCGGACTCGTCTTTGTTCAAGGGGTCCCAAGCCCGATTCACGGCCGGGTTGGGGATTTTAACTTTGATTGGCTAATTCCTCTGGTTCCGGAAATAGGAATGTGTGCCTTCTTCACCATAGAATTCGTCATCCTCATCGACACGCATTGCGCCCATAGGAGTCATTTCGGAAGACCTGCATCAAGCCCCTGCGAAGGCCACACGCCCTAATTAATTTAATACGTGAATGTTGTCCGCCTCTGTGGTGTAGTGGTTAGCGTGATTGGCTGCCATCCCCGGAGGTCCGGGTTCGATTCCCGGCTCTGCCACGAAATTTGAAAAGTGGTACGAGGGCTGGAACGGGGTCCACTCAGCCTCGGGAGGTCAACTGAGTAGAGGTGGGTTCGATTCCCACCTCAGCCATCCTGGAAGTGGTTTTCCGTGGTTTCCCACTTCTCCTCCAGGCGAATGCCGGGATGGTACCTAACTTAAGGCCACGGCCGTTTCCTTCCCTCTTCCTTGCCTATCCCTTCCAATCTTCCCATCCCTCCACAAGGCCCCTGTTCAGCATAGCAGGTGAGGCCGCCTGGGCGAGGTACTGGTCATTCTCCCAGTTGTATCCCCAGACCAAGAGTCTGATGCTCCGGGACACTACCCTTGAGGCGGTAGAGGTGGGATCCCTCGCTGAGTCCGATGACTTGAATGTTAAATGTTGAATGTCTAAATATTTCTGATTGTTTTGCCGTTTTCCTAAATCTTATTATATCTTATTTTAGTTGCAGGGGAACATATTTCAAATCTATATCTCTATATTTAACTAAACGTATTTAGAATTAAGCGTGTGATAACTGTCAAATTCAATTGAAACAGAAGCACTTGTCCTGTAAATAATATTTCGCAGTTTCAATGTGTACACATTTTCCTCCTTCTCACATCTGTGTATCCTCCAGGGTCGGTTTTTCCCCCGGAATAAGCGAGGGATCCCACCTCTACCGCCTCAAAGGCAGTGTCCTGGAGTTTCAGACTTTGGGTCGGGGGATACAACTGGGGAGAATGACCAGTACCTCGCCCAGGCGGCCTCACCTGCTATGCTGAACAAGAGCCTTGTGGAGGGATGGGGCGATTGGATGGGACAGGCAAGGAGGAGGGAAGGAAGCGGCCGTGGCCTTAAGTTAGGTACCATCCCGGCATTTGCCTGGAGGAGAAGTGGGAAACCACGGAAAACCACTTCAAAGGAATCGAACCCACCTCTAATCAGTTGACCTCCCGAGGCTGAGTGGACCCCGTTCCAGCCCTCGTACCACTTTTCAAATTTTCGTGGCAGAGCCGGGAATCGAACCCGGACCTCCAGGGGTGGCAGCTAATCACGCTAACCACTACACCACAGAGGTGGACAGAAGATGCATTCACAAAGATTTAATTCTTGGCAGAAATCATTTGGGCTCGAACTGGTTAAGTGCACCTGATCACTTACCATTTAATGATAATTGTGAAATAAAGATAACTGCATATATATTCGACCATTTCATTACTGCTGTATTTGGATTTAATTCCTGTCTGTCTTGAGGTATTGACATAATTATATGAGCTTTTGTATGCTAGCAGAGAATTGAAAGGTAAGAGATATTTGCTTCGATTAGACTGTGCAACCTTGGGAAACAGTAGACTACCGTGAAATTCCATACAACACCCAACAAATTCTAATTAATTCTGAAAGCGTTCTTGAATATTTTATGCATAATATTCCTTATTTTCTTTCTTTTTTCTTTTATAATCCGTTTACTCTCTAGGGCTGGTTTTTCCCTTGGACGCAGCAAGGGATCACGTAAATCAAAGTGCATTTAACATTGCCTTAGAGACCGTTAGGAACTGGAAGTTTTGGACTGAGTTGTGAGGATAACAAAGTGAGAGAGGGAGAGGGAGAAGGAGAGGGAGAGAGAGAAGCGGTGATTTAGATGATGGTATCCTTCAATAATTGTTTATTCCGCCATCGAAATTAATACATTCGCAAATATTACAGGCAAACGCTGGGGCTGTATCTTAATTAAGGCCACGATCGATTCCTTCCAAATCCTAGCCCCTTCCTATCCCATCGTCGCTAGAAGACCCATCTGTGTCCGTGCGACGTAAAGCGGATTGTAATGGACACTGGGTTTTGACGGTTTAAGTTATAAATTAGTGTTATACTTCCTACTTATATAATAAGACCACCCTCATGGTTGCTGTTTCCCATTGCATTCCAAACCAGAGCGGGTACACCGTTGCTTTTCCTCACGACCATTAGAGCCCCACGTTATGTCCGACTCGTTGGCTGAATGGTCAGCGTACTGGCATTCAATTCAGAGAGTCGCTGGTTCGTTTCCCGGCCGGGTCGGGGATTTTAATCGCTTTTGATTAATTCTTCTGGCTCGTGGATTGGGTTTTTGTGTCTGTCCCAACACTCTCTTCTTCATATTCACACAACACATTACACTACCAACTACCACAGAAACACGCAATAGTGATTTGATAACATCCCCCCATATAGGGTTGGCGTCAGGAACGGCATCCGGCCGTAAAACAGGGCCAAACCGATATGTGCGATGCAGTTCGCACCAGCGAAACCACACGTGTGGGAAAAGTGCTAGGGATGGAAGAAGATGAATTAGAGCCCCACGTTATAAAGGTCATACCGTCCCAGTGGAAAAGGAGTAAAAAAGGTCAATCACTGAGTCATATAGTGTGATTCCTGCTTCTAAAAGGCACATCGATACCTAAATAGAAATTGTCTTCAGCTTATCCCAGATATGTCTGGGGTCGCTGGGGCCACCTAGGCTCATTTTGGTTATGGCCGGGGGTTTAAGAACGGATGCCCTACCTGACGTCACGTGATTCTTGAGATGAAAATCTGGACGCAGAATTGACTGCGATTCGAACCTCGTACTGGGATGCCAGCAGCTAAGCCACGCCCTCCACATCGGTACCTGCATAGCTCATAGAAAACGACCTCAGTTGCTGTGAACAGGTGTCATATTCCTGCACGGCAACTGCAAAAGCACATGACCATGGAGGTCAATAAGCCTACACCTCAATTGAGTTCAGGGAAAATTCCTGTATGCAAACAGAGTTGGCTTCGGATATCCATCATTCTGGACCACTGGAGAGAAATCATGGTGAAGGAGAAAAACATAGATGAGGAAATCTTTACATCATCATCATCATCATCTGTTTACCCTCCAGGGTCGGCTTTTCCCTCGGACACAGCGAGGGATCCCACCTCTACCGCCTCCAAGGGCAGTGTCCTGGAGCTTTAGACTCTTGGTCGGGGATACAACTGGGGAGAATGACCAGTACCTCGCCCAGGCGGCCTCACCTGCTATGCTGAACAGGGGCCTTGTAGAGGGATGGGAAGATTGGAAGGGATAGGCAAGGAAGAGGGAAGGAAGCGGCCGTGGCCTTAAGTTAGGTACCATCCAGGCATTCGCCTGGAGGAGAAGTGGGAAACCACGGAAAACCACTTCCAGGATGGCTGAGGTGGGAATCGAACCCACCTCTACTCAGGTGACCTCCCGAGGCTGAGTGGACCCCATTCCAGCCCTCATACCACTTTTCAAATTTCGTGGCAGAGCCGGGAATCGAACCCGGGCCTCCGGGGGTGGCAGCTAATCACGCTAACCACTACACCACAGAGGCGGACCAGGAAATATTTACAAAATACTGAAAAGTGTGTCCACTGGGATACGGAAGACTTCCGATAAAGTACAGTGAATGTCATGTTCCGATGTCAGACACTGGTTTCTCACCTGCTATGCTGAACAGGGGCCTTGTGGAGGGATGGGAAGATTGGATGGGACAGGCAAGGAAGGGGGAAGGAAGCGGCCGTGGCCTTAAGTTAGGTACCATCCCGGCATTTGCCTGGAGGAGAAGTGGGAAACCTCGGAAAACCACTTCCAGGATGGCTGAGGTGGGAATCGGCGGTAGAGGTGGGATCCCTCGCTGAGTCCGAGGGAAAAACGGAACCTGGAGGGTAACCAGATTAATAATAATAATAATAATAATAATAATAATAATAATAATAATAATAATAATAATAATCATCCTTTCCATCATTTTCCCTAAGAGTGGTCGCGCCTCCCAGCCATGTATCGATATGCAGTCCATCAGAACTATTTTCGTTGCTTTCATTTTCCTTTGCTTGTGTATAAAGGAAAATGAATTTTAATACTGTAGAAGTGCACGTCATGCAAACATATATTCCTACTGTACGGTACAGTAAGGTTCATTTTCCTTTCCACATCAGAAGAGACAAATGAACAAAATGAAACTTGTTCTGATGAACTGCATATCCATAAGTTGCTGGGAGGCATAAACATTCTTAAGGAAAATAATGGATAAGAAGATTATTGTCACATACGCGGTTCTGCTCGCGCAGCTACGATATTCTTCGTCTTACGCTATGCTTGATGCCTTGTGAATGGATTTACCCTCGTAATTTTCGATTACTTTTCTGGATAACGGGCAAGATATCAATTGCCTTTCACCCGAGTGATCACTGATTGTGCTGAATACATCTTTCTGGTCCACCATTGTACGTTCCATTCTTGGCTTTGGCTGGGTAATTTATCTCCTTCTGCTAACATATAATTGAGCACTGCAATCTCCCTGGATATTTTCCTTTGTAAAATGAATTCTATTGCTACATGACGATCTTACTGCAATATTCATCCAATGCCTGTCTTTGCGCATAAAAAATCGACTGTAATATGACGAAACAGAAACAGAAAGAATACGTGACTAGGAAATCTCGACAGAATACACAACTGTCCGTCAACTGAGACATCAATGACTGCCACTGGAATACACGAAGTGCGTGGTAACATGGATTATGGCAATGAAAGCTTTCCAGCCAATCGTGCTGGGAAATGATTAATGGGAGTAATGGTACGATGGTAACACATGCTCAAACTTGGTTTAGAACCGAGGTCCTATCATAAGCAGACATTCACAGCTGTGATTCGGTACAGCCAGCCTGCTAGCCTGTCAAATGCACTCCACAGCTGCGGAACAGCAGTTACCAGTATTGGACTCTCCTGCTTGATGTAAGGGACACAGCAGCAATATTTGGCTAGAGAAGTTTAATCATTTAAAAAAGAAGACAAAACACATATAGCATCTCCAGAGATATAACACATTCTATAAAAATGTATTCTATGTATGAAAAATATACATGTGTTTAACGATAACCACGCTGCGGCGAATGATTCACTTGCCTCCTTAAATGCGTCTTTATTTCCATTCATGTACTATGTACTTTTGTAATTAACAGCTATCAACCAATTTTTTAGTTCTTAGCAGGAATTGTTGTTCATATAAATGGATTATCTCAGATTAATACATGCTACATAGGCCTACAGTGTTTCAAATTTATCGTAACTTTCTGTGATGCGATACACGCCTCAAGCCAATATATTACAGTTGGTTAGCGGAAAAACTGTTGCTAAATGTTCGCCAAGGATAACTGAACATTATTCTTTGACGCCTTTTAAATATCTCAGCTACAATATCTAAAAACGCCATGTGACCACTATATGAATGACTGAACAATGTTATAATTGGAGCTCGGATTCTTACCAGCCAGCAGCATACCTAGCTGGACTGCGAAATCTTTTTGTTAGTTTAATGGATTTCCATGTCCGACTCGTTGGCTGAACGGTCAGCGTACTGGCCTTCGGTTTAGAGGGTCCCGGGTTCGATTCCAGGCCGAGTCGGGGATTTTAACCTTAACAGGTTAATTCCAATGGCACGGGGGCTGGGTTTATGTGTTGTCTTCATCATCATTTCATCCGCATCACGAAGAGCAGGTCGCCTACGGAAGTCAAATAGAAAGACTTACACCTGGCGAGCCGAACCCGTCCTGGGATATCCCGGCACTAAAAGCCATACGACATTTCAAATTATTTTCATGAACTTATATGTAAATATAATAATAATAATAATAATAATAATAATAATAATAATAATAATAATTCCATACCGTTGCTGAGCAAGAAGTATCGCGTACCGGTATCTGAATATATTCTTACCTATCTATTCTTTTCCTTAAGTATGGTCACGCCTCCCAGCCACGCATGGATATTCATCCCAATAGGACAATTATTTTCCTTGCGTTTATTTTCCTATGCTGATGTGTAAAGGAAAATGACCATTAAATATATTATACTGTAAGAGTGCGTAAATACGTCTTACAAACTTAAGTTCCTACGGTATGGTACGGTAAGGTCCATATTCACGAATCATGCTCCAACGATGTTTTTTTTTACCAGAAGTTGTTTTATAGTGACCATACCGAGAAAGTGGTCGTTTAGTTTGGGTCACGTTGCTGTGATCTTGTGTTCGGGAGATAGTGGGTTCGATCCCCGCTGTGGTTTCTGTGGTTTTCCATTTTCACTCCAGGCAAATGCTGGGGCTGTGCCTTAACTGAGGCCATGGTCGCTTCCTTCCCACTCGTAGCGCTTTCCTATCCTATCGTCCCCTCAAGACCTATATGCGTCGGTGCGAGTTTAAGCAAATTCTAAAATATAGCCTATAGGCTATATTTTATATAGTGACCATAGGTGCATTCTTGTAATTTAAATAACATCAAGGTATATTACTTGGTGAGGCTACATCTTCCACTCATTCGCAGGTCACATTTCAGTAAAATATTTGCCATATATTCCATCATTCTGAAGGATTTAGTACGTCTTACTTGTTAGTTGGTTGTGGTATGGACAGACTCCTGCTTGCCATTAGTGATTACTCCAGCAAAAGCAAATTTAACTGCTCCACAAGTCAGTTGACAGGACAGTAATACAGCGAATGTAGTTATTTCGTTCGTGGCGGAAGAAACAATTATTATTAAACGACACCTACATCTAAATCACGGCATTTCTCTCTCTACCTGTATCTCTCTCTCACTCTGTTTTCCTCACAACTCAGTCCAAAACTTCCTGTCCCTAACGGTCTGTAAGTCAATGTTGAATGCACATTGATTTAAAAAATTTCTCCATTCTTTGTTGTGATTTTGGTATTATTCATAATATACCATTGTGTGAGCTGGCTAGTGAATTTCGTGCTAGAAAATGACTAAGTATTATTTCTTCCTCTTAATCTTTTTATCCTCCAGGATTCGTTTTCCCCTCGGACTCAGCGAGGGTTCCCACCTCTACCGACTCAATGGTAGTGTCCTGGAGCGTGAGACATTGGGTCGGGCGATACAACTGGGGAAGATGACCAGTAACTCGCCCAGGCGGCCTGACCTGCTATGCTGAAGAAGGGCCTCAGTGGCGGATGGGAAGATGGGAAGGGATAGACAAGGAAGAGGGAAGGAAGCAGCCGTGGCCTTATGTTAGGTACCATCCCGGCATTTTCCTGGAGGTGAAGTGGGAAACCACGGAAAACCACTTGCAGGATGGCTGAGGTAGAAGTCGAACCCTCCTCTACTCAGTTGACCTACCGTGGCTGAGTGGACCTGTTCCAGCTCTCATGCCACTTTTCAAATTTCGTGACAGAGCCGGGAATCGACCCAGGGCCTCCTTGGGTGCCAGCTAATCAAACTAAGCACTACACCACAGAGGTGGACTAAGTATTATTTTTATTATTAATTCATATCTTCGCTTAGGAATGGAACCGTCGTAAATAACGAAAACTTATTTTACATGAGTGCCAAAAAAGTGTCCCAATGGTTGAGAAAAGTACGAGGTGTGTTCAAAAAAAGACCGAACTGTGGCCAGAAAAACTTTATTATGTAGCTTACATCATTTCACAGACTGTCCCCTTCAAAATAGTCCCCTGCACTATCAACAGCGTGTTGCCAACGTTTCTTCCACTTTTGGAATGCTTCCTGGAATTCACTTTCTTTGATGGCGCGAAGTTGCCTCGTCGCATTCTCCTTGATCTCTTCAATGTCTTGGAAACGATGTCCTTTCAAGGTGGTTTTTAATTTGGGGAATAAGAAAAAGTCTGCTGGAGCCAAGTCGGGAGAATAGGGCGGATGGGGCACAACAGGAATTTGCTGGCGCATTGTCATGGTGCAACATCCAGGATTTGTTTCCCCACAGTTCAGGCCTCTTCCTGCGCACAGCATCTCTCAAATGCGTTAAAACATTCTGGTACAGTTCTTTGTTCACTGTCTGGCCTCGGGGTACAAACTCGTGATGGACAATGCCTTTCCAATCAAAAAACACAATCAGCATCACCTTGATGTTTGAACGACTCATTCGTGCTTTTTTCGGTCGAGGAGAACCTTTCCCCACCCACTGTGATGATTGCCTTTTGGTTTCGACATCGTAACCGTACACCCACGTCTCATCTCCAGTGTTTCCACAAACGTTTTCCCAACTTTGAAGCAGAACTTCACGCACACGCGTTGTTCCTCAAGCTGTTTCATTATAGAATTCGACGAACATGTGACACACGCAATCACTTCAGAGGCTCTAACTCAACTGATAATGCAGGCAATGGAATGCGGAAAGCGGCGGTCTGTTGTCAGAAGTTGCCGCTAGGCGCCGCCACAGTCACACCTCGCTCAATGTTGCGGTTTGCGCACAATTTACACAGTTCGGTCTTTTTTTTACACACCTCGTATATGCCTGTGAAAAGTTGTGAGTCGAATGTGATATTAATGATATTGATTAGTACACAAATATTCCTTGAAGATTTTCATTTTACATTTTTCGAGGTATCTCTAGGCAGGTATCATGATATAGAACACTTCACGACGATCTCATACGTTTGTTGGACTGCAAAACAACATTATGGCAGGGGCAGCTTGTTCTTCTGGTTATGATTATGCGTGGACAACTAAGAACACTCAGTCTGATTGTCTGAGCAGAGTGACTTTTATCTAACTCTGTACATCTCGTAACAATGCTGACAGGTTTCTTGTCTGCATGTGATCGTGAATTGTCCTGGATAAACGTATGTTTCAGGAATTTTTAATTCAGCGATTGACTTATCCTTAAATATAAACATATTTCTCTCCATATTTTTAAATCACACTTGATTGTATTGGAAACCCGTATTGGTCAAATGATGGGAAGTGTTCCTGTAAGATCATAAGATAATGCTAAGAATGTGCTACGCCGTGTAGTATTAACGAACAAGCTCAATACGCCATAAAAACGCTCCATCCTGTCTAGTCGTCATGGTTGATATAAGCGGCATACTGATACACAGTCCAGTAGAGTTTGGAAGAACGGTATATTGTCTCTTCATTTGGACGAAATGTTCGTTGTTTACGAGCACTGGCCCTTGGGATGTTTGAGGTAGAACGACACTGTCCCATGCACAATTATTATCAACGTGAATATCTCGAGGGTGAAATGCTGATATATTTACATACTGACTTCAGGATTATTATGAAATAATGTATTTTAATAATCACGTTATATCCTGCATTATGTAGTCAAGCAAAGCTGGTACCATTGGCTGAATAACTTCTAATTAAAACAAAGTATTTCACCAATGTTGCCAGAAGTATCATATCGTTGTTCGAGAGCAATACCACGTATCTGGCAATACTCTTCCTATCCATTATTTGCCATAAGACTGGTCATGCCTTCCTGCCACATATGGATATGCACTCCATCAGAAATAATTTGGTTGTCTTCGTTTTTCTATTCCGACCCTTAAAGGAAAATGGTCAGAAACGTGGTATTGCTCCCGCAGCGAAGTGCTTCTTATAGAGAATAAATTCTCTCGAATGATTTAGAAAAGGAATTATCCAAGTAACTGGAACATGAAGCCTTTACCAAACAATGCATGGTGCATTTGTGGTCGTTTTAAAATCATACTATTCCTTGGACTGCAACCAGGATACAGTAAGTTTTGTTGCTTTCCTTGTAGGTGAGGCAGCATAACAGGAAGAATAATTACACTGAGAAACAATTGTGGAGAGCAGGACCTAATGCAAACTTGTGCCAAAAATTTAGTTTAGAGATATTCAACAAAAACTGCTTACTTTCGTTTTTAAAAATATAAACATTAATGCACGAATTTCGATTGTTTTCACTTAAGTCTCGTATATTTTTATTATGATATTCCAACACACATGAGGAGGCAATAACTGCACGCTTGAACATGGGCAAAAGATGTATGTTCTCCGTAATTAAAGTTATTAACTGAGCAAACTCCAGTTACTTGGATCAGCTCAAAATGTACTCGAGACTAATTCTGTCTTCAAGGTATTCAGTTTCATTTTCAACAAAGGCGGCTATAGACTGCAGGTCCTTTAATTGACCTCTGAGAGTAAACGATATCTGGTAAGGTTTCTGAATAGTATTCGGGAGATACTAGGTTCGAACCCCACTGTCGGCAGCCCTGAAAATGGTTTTCCGTGGTTTCCCATTTTCACAACCGGCAAATGCTGGGGCTGTACATTAATTACGGCCACGGCCGCTTCCTTCCTACTCCTAGCCCTTTCCTGTCCCATCGTCGCCGTAAGACCTATCTGTGTCGGTGCGGCATAAAACAACTAGCAAAAAAAAAAGAGGTTTCTGACTCCAATGATGACTGTCCTCTCTTAAAATCAAGTGTTCCCCACTCGTCCTTTGAACATAACGACACCAGATATATTTGTTACCGTCCGCCATGATACTGTACTTTTGATACATTCAACTAACCTCATTCGGAGGTAGCGGTATAGCCGGGATTTCCTTCTTGCATTTTATTGTCACATCGGCCTTTCCACATATTCTTAACCGAAGTAGCTTTCCTTTAAAAGATTTCCATAGAAGTACACTCTCAATGTGGGAAAGAAGAACGTCTTAAATGAATCACATGTGATTCCAGATAATGTTTTCCTTCGATCATTAAATATAAAACTAGCCTTGATCAAAAATTTCGTAAGTGCTAAGGATCGTAATAGAAAATATTTTAAGGTAAGCCTACTCAAACACAAGTATACTAAAATACATGCGACGAAGATGAAAGCAGCAAATGTGCATAGGAACAGCTGAATGATCCTGCATTTGAAAGATGTATACATGAAACAACATGAGCCGGACATCTACAGAGGATTGATTAGTGAGTTTATTGAGAACAACTTTATGATGTTATTAGAGACTACAGAGAACTAATTAAGAAAATTCTTCAGAACGTCACAAATTTGTCATGGAACATGTCTCTGAAATCCATTTCTTACAATTGTATTTTTTACTCTCGTCCCATGCCACAGTAGATCTGGAATTTAAATTCTCGGGAAGTGCAGAAGGTTAGTTCTAAATTTAATCTTCTATAACCAACGAATTGAGTAATGACACTTCATATCATATATTTGAAGGGTAGAAAGAAGTCCATTCAAACATTCCATGTCGTACCGTAAAAAAAAATTCTGGTGATAACCTTGGTGTTTATGCCTAATCGACAAAATTACCAGTAACTAAAACTCATCTACAGGTTGTCCAAGAGGGACAAGGATGGCAGAGTAAAACGGAACGTCGGAACTGCCACGAAGGCAGCACAAATGGTGTCATATGAAGATTATTATTATGATTATTCTTCTTATTATTATTATTACTATTATTATTATTATTATTATTATTATTATTATTATTATTATTATTATTATTATTATTATTATTATATCAATGACGAGTATGTTTATTTAACTTATTAATTTTAATTTATAATTTTTTCCATTTCTCCCTTTGAATCTCAATAGTCATTAGATGATCATATAACATTATCCTCTCAACACTGTCATCCGGTTCACACAGCTCTTGGGAATGGTTTATCGACGTCAGGTTACACGGATAATTAGCCAGCCCAAACACCCATGGCCGCACTGAAATTCAAACTGCCAAACCAACAAACGTTATGAGGCTCTGACGTATGACCAATCTGATTTTCTACTTCCTTCTGCTCTGTTCAAATGACTGGCTTCGCAAATTCAATAATCTATTAAAGTCTGGCTTTCCTTCATGAACGTGAGGCAGGTGATATACAGGATATTTAGGTACTCGTGTCGTGCTGAGGTGCGTGCGTCAAATTCGGTCACGTGAACTATGGCGAAGTTATTACAAATGCGTCCAAACAGGACCAAAGTGCAGTTATTCTGTGCTTGGCTGACGAAGGTCCAACACTGGTGGACATTCTTCGGAGAATGAACACTGTGTATGGGGAAGAATGTCTGTCTTCGCACGGATGATGCTGTCAGTGACAACGATGTAGCTATTATATTCGAAGGATGAAAATGTTGATGGGAAGTGGCTGTCTGTGTGACACAAATGAGAGTTAGTGTTAAATAGACGGTTCATCTCCAAACTTACCGTACTGCGCTCTAGGAAAGTATGTTTGCATGACGTATTTACGTACTCCAACAATAACATATACTTAATGTTCTTTTTTCTTTACACGTTAGCGTAGAAAATTGAACACAGCGGAAATTGTTCTTATGGACTGCATATCCATATGTGGCTGAGAGGCGTGATCAGTCGTAAAGGAAAAAATGGAAAAAAGAGTATTGTCAGATACGAGCTATTGCTCCAGCAGCGACAGTTTGTAATTTAACGTATTGTCACGTTTTGATGAAATCCAAAGAATTTGAGTTAATTTTGTTAAATATAGAAAACATAACACGTGATCAAGAAGTTTCGGTTTGAGGGCGTTGCTACAGCGTACATGCAACGTAGAGAGACTCCGATCCGTGTACATAAGCACGGATATGTAGGTCCTCATGTCGTGCTGAGGTGCGTGCGTTAAATGCGGCCACGTGAACAATGGCGAAGTTATTACCAAATAGGTCCAAACATGACCAACGTGCTGTTATTCTGTGCTTGGCTGCCGAAGGTGAAACACTGGTGGACATTCTTCGGAGAATGAACGCTGTGTATGGGGCAGCACGTCTGTCGAAAACCACCGTTGTGGAACGGTGCACCAAAATCCGTGCGGGTCGCGTTTCGACACAAGACGCCAGTAGATCTGGAAGGCCAGCAGAAGGTACGCCAACTCAACTGGGAGACATTTGAGCACCTTGACGTTTCCTGTCGGACGAGGATGTGCAGCAGGCTGTTACGGACTCCTTCACGCAGCAGGACGCAGTGTTTTACCACGCTGGGATACCCAACCTGGTGCGTCGGTGCGCTGAGTGCCTCAATATTCACGGCGATTTTGCCTGATTGGCATCCCGATTCAGGCCTCTACTGCCGTCAAACGAAAACTTTTTGATCGCCCCTTATATTTACGTGAAATTAAAATCACATATGCATAGAGCTAACAGTAAAATAAAAATGCACAAAGCAAGATAATACTGTACATCCACTTCAGACGTATGCAACTTAGGCTAAAGCAAAACATACGGAGAAAGAGCAAATTTATGTTGATGAAAAGTCAGAATAACACAAATATACAAAATTAAGTCCTGTTCAAGAATCAGTGACACAGCTGACGAAAATCGTAGAGCATACTGTAATATCTTTTTTTCGTCATTTGCGCTCTCCTATCACGTACGCAAATATGTAAATGTTCATTTTAGAGTGCTATGCCTTTCAGCGTTCAGTCTGCAAGCCTCTGTGTCTTTAAAAACCTGCAGAATCCTCTATTTGTAAGAAGCTCTTAGCCCTCGTTTAATTCAATATCTCTCATCCTTCAATCATTAGAAACTGAGTCTAACCATCGTCGCCTTTGTCTCCCTCTATTTCTCTTACACGCCATGTTCGACTCCATTATACTCTTATGTGGCCTTATCCTCCTTTATTCGCCTTACATGACCTAACCGCTGAATTCGATTCATGCGAACCACTTGAACCGTCGAGTTCATTCTTAATTAGCCTTTAAATACTCATTCCGATTACCATCCTGTCCTTCTTCCCACCCATTTGTACCAGCTATCAGTCTCGCTAATTTCATATCTCTTATTTTAAGCTTATCAATAAGATATCGAAAGTTCGCCCAGTTTTCAATCCCATGCAGCAAAGTTGGTCTGAAATCAGACAGGTGTAAATATAGTTTGCCGGCCCCGTGGTATACGGGTAGCGTGCCTGCCTCTTACAAGGAGGTCCCATGTTCGATTCCCGGCTATGTCATGGGTTTTTAGCTGGATCTGAGGGCTGGTTCCAGGTCCACTCAGCATACATGATTGCAATTGAGGAGCTATCTGCCGGTGAGATGGCGGCCCCGTCTACAAAGCCAAGAATAACGGCCGAGAGGATTCGCGTGCTAACCACACGACACCTCATAATCTGCAGGCCTTCGGGTTGAGCAGCGGGCACTTGGTAGGTCATGGCCCTTCGGAGCTGTTGCGCCATGGGGTTTGGTTTAGTTTTGGTAAATATAGTTTCGTACCGGAGCTGACTTCTTTCTTATAGAATACAGTTGATCGCAATTGCCAGCTCAGTGGGTTAGCTTTGCTGCATCTTGATTCAATCTCATTTACTAGGGGAATTCGCATCCCAAATTCTCGATATGATCTTCTGATATTCAGTTCCCTTATGTTTCTTTCCTATTGACATCACTTTCGCTTACTGGCTCACGATAGATTGTAACATGTTCTCTCTGTTTGGGCAAGAATTCACACTCACTAACACAATAACGTGGTTCCTGTCAACTCTTTTATTAACTAACGACTTCTTCTGAAATTCTGAGAAGTTAAGAATGTGTTAAACAACCCTTGTTTACTGTGTTCTAGTTTACGATTTGTAAACTTCGAAGTATACATGTGTGGAACGAATGTCTGCCTTTCATACGAAAAAGAATTTTAGCTCTTATTCCGTTTGTACTTCCGGTCTCTTTCCCTCCTATTTTTCACGACGGGGTGTAGGTCGTGAAGCGAAAGGGAGGCGTTATATCTGCTGCCTTGCTTTTTGTGAAGAAGGGGATTGGAACGCCCATCCGCAGTTGAGCTGGCCCTCCAGCTGTCTGTATATGACATCCACTATTCATCGTAGTAAATAATAACTTGCAGAGGGGTGAAGTGAAGCCCATCAGAACACAAGGCGAGCACCTGATAACCTTCGTCGTAGAACCGATCCTCAGGATCATATTCGGGATAAATTAATGTCTCACTAAAGGCATTAGGTACATGGAGCGAAATTGGTTGGTTCAATGTCACATTTCTCTTGTCCCTTCGTTTAATCTAAGGCTCCACGTACTAGTAGTGTAGCTCGCGCAGCTGGGATATATAATAATGATTACGTGTAAAGGAAAATGAATGTTACAGTACCGTGCTGTACGGATGAAAGTTTGCATGACGTATTTACGCATTCTTACAGGATGCTGTATAAAAGGTTCACCTTCCTTTATACACCAGCATACGAAAGTGAACACCCAACTAAAATTGTTCTGATGGACTGTAGATCCAAATGAGCCTAGGAGGCGTGACCAACCTTAAGGAAAATCAAGGATAGGAAGAGCATAGTCAAATAAGCGGTACTGTTTCTTTTAAGTGACAATATTTTAACGTATTTCTTATCGTATTTCTTTTAATTATCGGGAAATTCAGTCGGTTGTTAGTTGTGGATGTAATTCTTTCCAAAAATGAAATTAAAACATATATTATTATGGTTATGATAATAAATTATTTTTCATCATACCACAGCATCTACAAGCTATGCCCCTGGCATATAACCCTACATTGTTCAAAGAAACCGGTGGTGAAGGGAAAAATTTTCTTCAAAAAGAGAAGAAGAAGGTGCTGTAACAAAATTTCTCCGTATGAACTCTTTTTGACTATTTTTTTAAGCTACTACGTACCATGCAATTTTTGACAATATTAAATCGCAGAATTATACTTTGAGTGGTTTCTAATTAATAGGTTCACCATTTCATTGTTATTTGATCTTCCGTTATATACAAGTTCCTATAACGTTTCCCTTATAAATTGCTCGGTTGAGCTCTGAATTGCACATATGTTTCCTGCGCCCATTTTGTTTCTGTGATGTTCTTTCAGAGGGCCAAAAGATCGCACGCTTTACATACTTAACTAGGTACGTTACCTCTTACGCCAACAGCTGCTCAGTTGAACTCAGGAAGCTACAATCTTTGTGCGAGTCAAGAATTGAACTCCATGTTACTCTCAGGTAACCGAGACCAACCTCACGGAGCAGGTTAAGACGTAAGAAATTTTCAGCTTTTTACCCTTTGTTCAATACATAAGGGATATTTTTTTAATAACAGCAATAACTGTTCAGTATCAAGTACACAAACCCACACACTTTTGCGGATTTCCTACGAGAGAAGTGTCCACTCTAGACACTTCTTTGTGCTACTAATTCCTATCGACAATGTTCTCTCTGAGTGAAAAATAAGATGTTCTTCTACTGGGTCTTTCACTCAAGCTGGGGCAGGTAGAAAGGCGGGCTGAGAGTCAGACGAGCGCACGGCAAGGCGAACAGGATTTGCCGAGTAAGATGAGTATTATTTCGTTAATACCCTATTTTAAGTTCTAAGTTTATAACGTGTGTACGTGTTAGGGGTTATTGTTTACGAAGTGTATGTGCTCATTGTTTAACTGTTATTGTGTTTAAAAATGGTATAACCTTATATTGCTAAGTGTTAAAGTCTATTATTTCAATAATGTCCCAAACTGCGTACACAATAGAACAAAAGATTTTCATATACGACACATACTTACTGACAAATTCCTGTACAGAAGTTAGAAGGTGGTATATTGGCAAATTCCCGGGTGAGAACATTCTAGCTAGAGAAACTGTATGAAGACTTGTGAACAAATTTAGGAGCACAGGTTCGATTTTCGATAGAAAGCGAAGAGTAAAAAAGGGTTTGCTTACTGAGGAGAAATTAAGCGAGGTGGGGGGAAAATTTGAACATATTCCTACAAAATCGATCAAGAAATGTTCACAGGAAATACAAATTTCGATTATCACCGCGTGGCGAGCTACAAAATGATAAAATTGAAACCATACAGGATCATTGCTGTTCAAGAGTTGCGTCCACGTGATAATGAGAATAGTGTAAATTTCTGTAACTTGGTTTTAAAGTGTGTTGAAGATGGGGTACTTGATCCAAAATTACTTATATTATCTGATGAAGCATGGTTCCATTTATGTCAGAATAACAGGTACTGGTCATCAGAAAAACCGTAAAATTGCATACATGAAACACCCCTACATGATGTGAAAATGGGAGTGTGCGTGGCATTAACTGCACACAGGGTAATAGGGTCTAAATTTTTTGAAACCACAATCAGTGGACAGAGATATAGGGATGACATTCTCGTACTACTTTTTGAACAATTGGCGGAGAATGAATGTCAGTCTGGATATGGCTAACGAGTCATTAAATAAAAATTGAGGAAATTTTCGACAACAGGGTAATTACTAAATCATTGTGGCCTGAAAGATCGCCAGATCTTACGTTTTGCGATTTTTATTTATGGGGAAAATGAAAAATAATGTTTATGCAATTATCACGCTCTAGATGAATTCGAACAAAATATGACAACATAAATTAAGGCTATCTCGGTAGATGAACTAATGCGTGTGAATGAACATTTCTTTAGACGACGTCAGAAATGTGTAGATGGAGGTGGAGGATACTTTCAATATCTTCAGTAACAAGGTGAGTAATTATTTTACTTTAACTATGTGTTATTATGTGTGCTCGTTATTTGTATGCGATTCGTTCGGGCGCTCTCTCGGCCCCAAGCTTAGCGAGGTGCCATGTGCACGTGTGACAGCTCGCCCTACTTACCTGCCGGCCCCACTTTGAGTGAGTGACCCTGTAGAACAGGGCCTCTCAGGGTGCATGCGCGTGGTGCATGCACTGTGCAAGGTGCAAAAGACGACTTGGCTTGGTTGTCCATTTGGAGCAATAGCGCTTACTTTCTCTTTCCTCACGCCTCTCTCGCTCGCTCCGCCTGTCTCCCTCTGCCCCACTTGCGCCGTAGCGCTCGAAATCCGGGCTGAGTTGAGCCGAGTATAGCCGAGTAGAGCCGAGCTTAGCCGAGTAGCCCAGAGACGAAGCGTTGATCCGAGCCATGCCGAGCGGCACCGATGCACAGTGCGCGGAGCTCTTGCGCCTCGATCTGCACGCGTGAGATTTTGGGCGTTTGAGAGGCCCTGCTGTAGAATATATTGACGACTTTCTTTTAAAACCTCGTATGTTCCAATGCTCTTCCTACCTATTGTGTTCCTCAAGACAGGTCACGCCTCCCAGTCACATATTTATATGCAGTCAATCAGAATAATTTTCGTTGTGTTCCTTTTCCTATGCCAGTACGAGGTTTGGGGAAAATGCCATTGCAACTTTTTATTTTGCAGATACGTGAGCGGATCAAAAACTGCTACTTGTCGCGGGGAAGCTATGCAGGCATAGTGTGTATTCACAACAACAGATGGTTCTGTGATGGCAGGTAGTAGCACAGAGATCGCTGTGAAATCAATTGTGCAGCGAGCGTCGTGCGGGATGGCCAGTTGCTTTACGTCGCGCCGATACAGATAGGTCATATGGCGACGATGGGACAGGGAAGGGCTGGGAGTGGGAAGGAAGCGGCCGTGGCCTTAATTAAGGTACAGCCCCAGCATTTGCCTGGTGTGAAAATGGGAAACCACGGAAAACCACTTTCAGGGCTGCCGACAGTGGGGTTCGAATCTACTATCTCCCGAATACTGAATACTGGGCGCACTTAAGCGACTGCAGCTATCGAGCTCGGTCGTGCGGGATGGAAGTAACCGGTGTTCAGCAGGGCGCATACATCAAAATAGTCGTTCTACTGGGGAAAAATGCAAGAGAATGTCACAGTGGAAGCCCTTGGGAATATTGCCCTCCCATAACGTGCAGCAGTCTGGTGGGTAGGAAAGTTTCGGCAAGGATGTGTGGCAACCGATGATCAGCAACGCTCGGGACGACCTGTTGGTGTGTGGACTGACGTGGCACGTGCCGTGATCGAGCAGCTCCTGGAGGAAGACAGATGATGGACGCTACTGGAGTTATAAAGGGCAAGTGGCATCGAGAAGCGCACCATCCACAGGAGATTGTGGAAAGAGATGCAACTGCGCAAAAACCCATTGCGGTGGGTACCGCATGCACTGACGGAAGTTAAATGGGGGATGTGATAATGTAACATGCTCCGACCACCGAGAATCTTGGCAACAGGACGGCGGCCACTTCCTGTCACGAATAATCTACATCGATGTATTTTGGGCCAAGGCGTACGAACCGGAACTCAAACGTCAGTCCGCTGAGTGGCGACAGCGTGTGGTGAACGTTGCACGGTACTACCACAGTCTAATATATATTAGGCTGTGGTACTATTTAGAGCAGGTCCTCTCAGATGCATGCAGCTGGTGCATGCACTGTGCACGGTGCAAAAGACGACTTCGCTTGGTTGAGCAGAGTTCAGGCCCCCACTCCTCGATTTGGAGCAATAGCGCTGTCTCTCTCTTACCCCACGCCTGTCTCGCTCCCTCCCCCTGTCTTCCTCTTCCTCACTTGCTCTGTAGCGCTCCAAATCCGAGCTGAGTTGAGCCGAGTTGAGCCGAGCTTAGCCGAGTATCCCAGATACGAAGCGGTGGTCCAAGCCGAGCCGAGCAGGACCGATGCAATGTGCACAGGAACTCTGCGACGCTTTTTTCACGCTTGAAATTTTGGGCGTTTGAAAGGCCCTGACTTAGAGGGCCTTTAGACTCAGTTTTTGTCATGACAACTGTAGGTGTGCTGAGCTGTTCTGTAATGTGGGAGGTTTGCTTGTCTGTAAATATTTTGCACCATGAATATTTTGTCCCGTACACTACCGTAATAAATATGTGAGTCTCAATGTTGGCGTGTTCTTCAATGTCCACACTTAAAGATCCCACCACGTCCTTTCATCTGTATATGTCGCATTTTCCAGTCGGGTTGGTATCTCAAAGTAAGGAAATGGTTGCATGACGTTCGCCCCAAACCTCACATGTAAAGGAAAATTTACCTTACCATACCTCACTGTAGGAATGTGTGTTTGCATGGTGAATTTACGCACTTCTACAGTATAATGAAAATTAGACATACCGTACGTCAGATTAGAGAATTTGGATCCCCTCATCAATCAGTGTTAGATTCATGTCCCAATATTTTTGATTCAAATATGACAGAGTTTTAGTTTCATGTAACTATTTCTAGCCGAGTGCAGCCCTTGTAAGGCAGACCCTCCGATGATGGTGGGCGACATCTGTCATGTGTAGGTAACTGCGTGTTATTGTGGTGGTGGATAGTGTTGTTATGTGTGGTGTGTGAGAAGCAGGGATGTTGGGGACAGCACAAACATCCAGTCCCCGAGCCAAGGGAATTAACAATTAAAGGTTAAAATCTTCGACCCAGCCGGGAATCGAACACGGGACCCTCTGGACCAAAGGCCAGCACGCTAAACATTTAGCCATGGAGCCGAGCATGAGAGAGGTAATCGAATTTTTGAATGGCTCTAAGAATGTCCACTCAACCACCACGTTGTATGACGTCAGCATGGAAATCGTCTCTAGTAACACATTCGGTATTCACCATAATTAATTTAAACACAACAATAGATCACCCAATGGAATGTCTACTTCTATTGCGGAATCAAATCGAACGAAAAAACTGACAACCAGACAGGCTAAATGGTTTCAAGATAAAATGCTTGCACTCCGTAGCAAAGGTCATGAGATTATTTATTATTGATACTGTACGAACATAGATAATAATGATAATTTCGTGTGGCTATTTCTAGCCGAGTGCAGCCCTTGTAAGGCATCCCCTCCGATGAGGGTGGGCGTCATCTGCCATGTCTAGGAAACTGCGTGTTATTGTGGTGGAGGATAGTGTTATGTGTGGTGTATGATTTGCAGGAATTTTGGGGACAGCACAAACACCCAACCCCCGGGACACTGGAATTAACCAATGAACGTTAAAATCCCCGACCCGGCCGGGAATCGAAGCCCGGACCCTCTGAACCGAAGGCCAATACGCTGACTATTCAGCCAACGAGTCTGATCACGAACATAGACGAAGCATGGTTACGATGGGATTGTGGATCCTATTCTTAGAATATACTACTACTACTACTACTACTACTGCCGACGCCGCTGCTGCTGCTGCTGCTGCTACTACCGCTTTCCACACACCTGTGTGGTCGAGGGTGCGAACTGTGTCGCACCTGTGCACTTGGATCGCTTTTACGACAGTATGCCCTTCCTGACGGAGGGATATAATCACTATTTCGTTTTACTGAGGTGATTGGTAGTGTCGTGAGTTTTCTCAATATGAATAGGAGAATGTTGGGACAAACATAAACAGCTAGTCCTCGAGCCAGAAAAATTAATCAGACGTGATCAAAATCTCCGAGCCGGCGGGGAACTGAACGCGTGTACCTCTGAAATGAAAGCTTCAAAGCTGACCTATCACCCAATGTGTCGGACGATCCTCTTGTTAAAATGGCCTTCTAGAACTCGCTATGAACGACAATATTTGATATCTCTGGTGGTTGGTTAGTATATTCCATGCCTTGAACTGGTGGCAAAGGCAATCATGTACGCTATGAGTTAAGAGAAATTATTTGTCACTTTCAATTACAATGCAGCTGTTGTATTATAAGCGCATAAAATCTAACTGTAAAATTATGGTTGTCGGAAGTAATTAAGGCAGTAAATAACACGCAATAAATTACAGGAGATAGTCAAGCTCGCAGAAAGTGAAGGTCAAAGTGAGTTGTGGCTATCCCTCTAACGCAGAAAATTTAATCCAGATAAAGTACATTTGGTCAGCGTAAATGTAGATTTACAATCTTCGTAATATGAATTCCAAGACTGACACTGCGCTGAAATAATAATAATAATAATAATAATAATAATAATAATAATAATAATAATAATAATAATAATAAATTAGTATTATTAAAATTACAACAATTTATAATGCAGCGAATATAATGTATGTATGTTGGGTATTCAGCTTGAAGGCTGGTTGGATCCTCAACAGGTTCACCATTAGCAGTCATAGATGGCCTAGGTGTCACTGAAGAGGCGTACTAGGGAAGGTAGTTTCCCGTTGCTTTCCTCACCGAAACAGAAGTTGCTATTGTACATCAGTCTGCCAAGCCAACTGAAATGCGTGCTCTAACCGACCCTATGAGCAACATTTTCACACCATTCATAGCAGGGACTGGCTGCATAAGGAATGGCGTTACGAGCGTCATTCAAACTTCAGCCACTTTCACTTTGTCAAAGCCAAGTATAAGACTGAGACAGGTCAATGAAAGTAACAATTTTATTCTAGCCCATACCAGAAGACATAGTGTACTGTAAATACTACATCGTGCCAGCAAAGGCCTAGTGAATATATAACCGGGCGAGTTGGCCGTGCGCGTAGAGGCGCGCGGCTGTGAGCTTGCATCCGGGAGATAGTAGGTTCGAATCCCACTATCGGCAGCCCTGAAAATGGTTTTCCGTGGTTTCCCATTTTCACACCAGGCAAATGCTGGGGCTGTACCTTAATTAAGGCCACGGCCGCTTCCTTCCAACTCCTAGGCCTTTCCTATCCCATCGTCGCCATAAGACCTATCTGTGTCGGTGCGACGTAAAGCCCCTAGCAAAAAAAAAGTGAATATATACAATTTAGTTATATACAAAAAGTACAGATAACACATAAATCTACCTCTAGGCTGGCTAAACATTAATCTCCAGCAACTTGATTCACCCTGCTGCTCTTACCGTGCCATAAAGAGTCCATCCCTGCTACAGTCAAAATGTCTCCTGGGGCGTTCCTCAATAATTTGGGTTATAGTAAGTTGTGGAAATCCTCAGTCACACAGTCGGTTTTTCGTGCATTGTTGCTGGACTAAAGTAATATATTACCAAACAATTGCCCTTCTTCCCTTTAAAGTATTGTTCTATTGAACTAAGTGTGCGTTGTTGTACGTTGTGGGAAATTTAGAGAAACAGCTGGAGAAATCTGTTGCTTGGTATGTTTTCTAGATTATTCGTCTTAGTTTTCTTACGTAAGGCAAGGCAAGGCAAGGCAAGGCAAGGCAAGGCAAATGGAAAGCGAACGAAGTTCCATTTTGAATATGAGGAAAATATGAAATGTGTGTAATACCTGTCACTTTGTGTTTAAGAGGAAATTCTCGGATCAACAGATTAGGAAGCAGTCAGTCACTAACCATCAATGAGGACCCTTGTCCAGATACCTAGAAGTCACGTGTGCCAATCTTGTACACAACTTAGTTAAAATCCAGGAAATACCTCATAAGGATAAGGTTGTATACTTTCAAAGATATATTTAAGTATCTATTATAGAATATGTCTGTGGTAGTAAACTATAATTGAATGTGGTATCAGTTACAAGTGAGTTGCATTTCGAAATTGAACAGAACCAGTGACATGTGATAGCGATGGATGCGATGATCGGACGGTCTCTCCCGCGGGTTGGTGGCCATCCGTGACTGGGGGAGGGGAATGTCCGTTCTTTGTTTCCAGTTGGTCGTGGGGAGTTAAATATATTTGATTTACCGTAATTAATAATCCTGGTTGCATGTGAGTGCAATGGTCGTGGCGGGCGAACCTTCTCCCCCTCCCCGGTAGGCGGTTGTCCCTGACTTTGGGGAGAGGGGGTCTGTTCGCTGTTTGTATAAGGATGTATAATATGTGTCCTGTATGCAATATATCGATGGCTTACTTATAAAACCTCGTATCTCCTAATGCTGTTCCTATCCATTCTTTTCCTTATCACTGGTCACGCCTCCAAGCCACATATTTATACGCAGCCCATCAGAAGAATTATTGTTGAGTTCATTTTCCTATGCTAATGTGTGAAGGAAAATGAACCTTAAATGCATTATACTGTAGGAGTGCGTAAATACGTGATGAAAATAACATCCCTGCTATACGGTATGGTAAGGTCCATTTTCCTTTACACAGCAGCATAGGAAAATGAACACAATGAAGATTGTTCTGATGGACTGCATATCCACATGTGGCTGGGAGGCGTGATCAGCCTTAAGGTATATAATGGGTAGGAAGAGCGTTGGGACATACGAGGTTTTAGAAGTAAGCCGTCGATATAATAACATTACCTAACTGTTAATGAATTTGTATATCTTTGAATTCTTTGTACCTTCGGTTATCGGTTTGTTGGTTTGGAGTACGTTAAATTTAACTACATGTAATATTTTAGACTAGCAAGGTACCCGTGCTTCCCTACGGTATTATACTGAAATTTAGAACTGAATGCTTATTGTTTTAGATATATAATCCGCCGAAATTCGCGATCTGACTCGTTTTCTGCGAGAATCCGCCAAAATTCGGGATCTGACTCGTTTTCTAATTGATTACGGCAAGTCTCCCTCCATTTTCCAATCTTTCTTTCCAGCAATCGATTTCGTACTTCCCGGGCTAGGTCCAGGTATTCCACCCGGTCAGTTGCGTCCCTAAATCTTTGCCATCTTCTCCTATAAGCATTTTTAATATGGATGAAATCCTTCAGGGGATCCGGCGTGGTGTCGCCTTGGGTGCCTTGGGGGTTCTGCACCCGCAGCCGGACTGCATTCTTATTCATTAAGCGTCCAGGACCCGTTTCCAGCGCGGTCCGTACATTATTATTATTATTATTATTATTATTATTATTATTATTATTATTATTATTATTATTATTATTATTATTATTATTATTATAGATGTTCTGGACCCAACAGCAAGATGCAAGACCGCTACTTGACGGTAAATTACATCTGCTGCCATTGTCATTGTTGATAATGTGTCCAGCACCATTGTCGCGCGTAGGCAAGTGTGGGGGATTTCTGGCCATACGAATGACATACTTCCGTGCATTATTGACCTTATTATTGAGGAGAAAAACTGGACGGTCAATCTCATTCCTATAGCTTATTTCAAATGTGTTTACATTTTTATTTATATGCCAGGAGAAGGTACTGTAATCTAAGAACGTTCTCCGAAGGGAAAGATGGGTCTTGAAAACGAACCCAGGAAAGATTAAAAATGATCGGTTTATGATCAGAATAAGTACATCGAAAATCCACAGCCTGTTTCCAGTCATTCGACAAGGTCAGGAATGGAATGAATAAAGCCCCCATCTAGCGGCGACAATAGGAATTGTGCCGGCAGACGAAACCTGTCGCACTCCTCTGGGGCAATGATTAATGGATGACAAATGAAATGAAAATATATTGGACAGTGTTGCTGGAATAAATCATAGTAGTATAATGCAGGGATTCGGCGGCCTCCTACTCCTCCCTCGGGAAATATGAATTCTGGCGGGAAATTTGAATTTTGGCGGGAGATTTGAATTTTGGCGCGAGATTTGAATTTTGGCGCGAGATTTGAATTTGTAAACAAAGCCACGTGCTTCTTGACAGCTGTCATCGACAACAACGCATCGCTAACCTCACTGCTGCCATCTTGACGGGCCTAAACCTCAGTAGTGCCAACTTAACCTAACTAGCGCGAGGTAAACAAATCCACGTGTTTTTTGACAGCCACGTGCTTTTTGACAGACAACAACGCATCGCTAACCTCAGTACTGCCATCTTGACGGGCCTAAACCTTAGTGGTACCAACTTAACCTAACTAGGGTGTGGTAAACAAAGCCACGTGCTTTTTGACAGCCACGTGCTTTTTTGACAGCTGTCATCCGCCATCTTTAAACCACAGAGCACTGTGCTGCCCCCTTTATCGTAGTAGATTTAAAATTCGTCACCTGTCATCGGCAGTGCTGCCATCTTGGCGGGCCTAAACCTTAGTGCTACCAACTTAACCTCACTAGCGTGAGATAAACAAATCCACGTGCAACTGTCATCCGCCATCTTTAATCCATAGAGCACCGTGCTGCCCTCTTTAGCTACTTACCTTTGAAATGTGGTACGTCACAGCTGTCATCCGCCATCTTGCATCCGAAACCTCAGTGCTGAACTCTTTAGCTAGATACCTTTGAAATGTAGTGGTGGCAAATTCTTTATGCTTTTGTTTGGAAACAAAGCCACGTGTTTTTTTGACAGCTGTCATCCGCCATCTTTAATCCAGAGAGCACCGTGCTGCCCTCTTTAGCTACTTACCTTTGAAATGTGGTACGTCACAGCTGTCATCCGCCATCTTGCATCGCAAACCTCAGTGCTGCACTCTTTAGTTTGAAATGTAGTGGCGGCAAATTCCACGTGCTCTTGTTTGGAAACAAACCTATGAGCTTTTTTGTCAGCTATCATCCGCCATCTTTAATCTAGAGAGCACCGTGCTGCCCTCTATGTGGTGGTGGTAAATTCTACGTGCTCTTGTTTGGAAGCAAACCCATGTGCTTTTCTGACAGCTGTCAACCGCCAGAGAGCACCGTGCTGCCCTCTTTATGCCGGTGGCAAATTCTACGTGCTTTTTGACAGCTGTCATCCGCAAGAGAGCACCGTGCTGTCATCTTTAGCTAGATACCTTTGAAATGTGGTGGCGGCAAATTCCACGTGCTCTTGTTTAGTAAACAAAGCCACGTGCTTTTTTGAGAGCTATCATCCGCCATCTTTAATCAATAGGGCACTATGCTGCTATCATGCGGGTAATTTCGTCAGCTGTCATCCACCATCTTTAATATATAGAGCGTCGTGCTGCTCTCTGTAGTAGCGGGCAATTTGAAAAGTTCTGTTACTTGTCATCCGTCATCTTTAATCAACAAAGCTTCGTACTGCTATCTTTAGCTACATACATTTAACATGTGGTGGCGGATAATTTGAAAATAAAAACCTTCCGTTAGCTATCAACCGCCATCTTTATTCAACAGAGCATCGTGCTGCTATCTCTAGCTACATACATTTAACATGTGGTGACGGCAATTTGAAATTCTATCTAGATGCCATCTTTAATCAACAGAGCACCGTGCTGCTATCCCTTTGAATTGTGGTGACGGATAATTTGAAATTCCGTTAGCTATCATCATTAAACATTAGTGCATTCGCTAACCTAACCTCTCATCTACTATCTTGAAGGAGATTATACGACTCCTCCTCTGCCTCCTGCTCTTCCTCCTCCTCCTCCCCTACCACCTGCACCTCCTCCTCCTCTGTCAAGGCATAACTTTATGGAACATGCATCGCGAAGGCAAGAGTGTGCAGCGATATGCATGTTTAGACTTGCGGATTACGAAAGAAACATAACAAGACTTGAATCGAACACTGCACTCGATGTCGTTAACTTCAACATGTGATTAAAACATTGTCTGGTGTGTTCAGAACACTACATAAGTAGAATCGAACGCTGTACAACATGTTAGGGGCTACCTTTGTTCTAAGAAGATCAGATTGAAACATAACAAGACTAGAATCGAACACTGCACTCGATGTCGTTAATCTTAACATGTGATCAGAACATTGATTGATGTGTTCAGATCACTAAACAAGTAGAACCGAACACTGTACAACATGTCAGGGGATACCTTTGTTCTAAGAAAATTAGATTGAAACATAACAAGACTAGAACCGAACACTGTACAACATGTTAGGGGATACCTTTGTTCTAAGAAGATCAGATTGAAACATAACAAGACTAGAATTGAACACTGCACTCGATACAACATGTGATCAGAACATTGATTGATGTGTTCAGATCACTAAACAAGTAGAACCGAACACTGTACAACATGTTAGGGGATACCTTTGTTCTAAGAAGATCAGATTAAAACATAACAAGACTAGAATCGAACACTGCACTCGATGTCGTTAACCTTAACATGTGATCCGATACAACATGTTAGGGGATACCTTTGTTCTAAGAAAATTAGATTGAAACATAGCAAGACTAGAATCGAACACTGTAAGAACATTGTTTGATGTGTTCAGAGCAAAAGTACAACTTCAATGATTTACCTAGTGTAAAAATCCAAAACACACACTGTGCGCATATCGCATAGCTATCTCGCCTATCACTTGCCTAGTATGAAAATCAAAAACACACTGTGCACATATCGCATAGCTAACTCGACAACACTTCAAATGATTTGCTTATTACGAAAATAAAAAATCTATACCGCGTAGCTAACTCGTTAATCACACTGCTAAGACGCTTAGTAATTGCAAATACACTGATATATGTCATACGAAAATCAAGAAAGCACACTGCGTAGCCAACTCGCTCGGGTCACTCGCTTAGTAATTGCAACACGACTAGAACACTGATACACGTTACTCTTTTTTTTCTCGAAACTCATACACACACGTATAAGAATGTTGCGAGATACTACATACTTACATGTTTTTTCTTTTTATAAATAGGGGGATGAAAGTTCATAAATTATATGTACACCTGTTGTGTCCTCCAAGTTGTAAGACGAAATAGACGCAGTACTGCGAGTTTCCGCTCTAGCTGGCGAACGGAAGTAGCATGATATCTCAGCAAAAAAAAAAAAAAAAAAAAAAAAAATATGCGTGAGCTTGCATACACGCAAGTCAGACACAATGATGGATACCGCGATTCAAATCCTGGCAACTTATGCCGTCAGGAAGGGCATCCGGCGAGCATCTAGCTGTAAATCCCCGATTCTCATGTTAGAAAGGGCAACTTGTTGTAAAAGATTCTTAATCCCAGTTCTTTGACGTCAGGAAGGGCAACCGGTCGAAAACAATATTGTATGATGTAAGAGGCTAGATACTGGTAGTTTTGCGTCAGGAAGGGCAACTAGTCTTAAAACAAATTCTTGCGATTTAAAATCTTAGTTTTGCGTCAGAAAGGGTATCCGGCTGTAAAACAATAGTTCGTGATACAGCGATTTAAAATCTAAGAAGAGCATCTAGCTGTAAATCCCAGATTCTCGTGTTAGAAGTTGTAAAACAGATTCTTAATCCGAGTTCTTTGACGTCAGGAAGGGCAACCGGTCGAAAACAATCGTGTATGATGTAAGAGGCTAGATACTGCTAGTTTTGCGTCAGGAAGGGCAACTAGTCTTAAAACAAATTCTTGCGATTTAAAATCTTAGTTTTGCGTCAGGAAGGGCATCCGGCTGTAAAACAATAGTTCATGGTACAGCGATTTAAAATCTAAGAAGAGCTCCTAGCTGTAAATCCCCGATTCTTGTGTTAGAAGTTGTAAAACAGATTCTTAATCCTAGTTCTTTGACGTCAGGAAGGGCAACCGGTCGAAAACAATAGTATATGATGTAGGAGGATAGATACTGCTAGTTTTGCGTCAGGAAGGGCAACTAGTCTTAAAACAAATTCTTGCGATTTAAAATCTTAGTTTTGCGTCAGGAAGGGCATCCGGCTGTAAAACAATAGTTCATGATACAGCGATTTAAAATCTAAGAAGAGCATCTAGCTGTAAATCCCCGATTCTCGTGTTAGAAGTTGTAAAACAGATTCTTAATCCGAGTTCTTTGACGTCAGGAAGGGCAACCGGTCGAAAACAATCGTGTACGATGTAAGAGGCTAGATACTGGTAGTTTTGCGTCAGGAAGGGCAACTAGTCTTAAAACAAATTCTTGCGATTTAAAATCTTAGTTTTGCGTCAGGAAGGGCATCCGGCTGTAAAACAATAGTTCATGATACAGCGATTTAAAATCTAAGAAGAGCTTCTAGCTGTAAATCCCCGATTCTTGTGTTAGAAGTTTTAAAACAGATTCTTAATCCGAGTTCTTTGACGTCAGGAAGGGCAGCCGGTCGAAAACAATAGTGTATGATGTAAGAGGCTAGGTACTGCCAGTTTTGCGTCAGGAAGGGCAACTAGTCTTAAAACAAATTCTTGCGATTTAAAATCTTAGTTTTGCGTCAGGAAGGGCATCCGGCTGTAAAACAATAGTTCGTGATACAGCGATTTAAAGTCTAAGAAGAGCATCTAGCTGTAAATCCCCTATTCTCGTGTTAGAAGTTGTAAAACAGATTCTTAATCCGAGTTCTTTGACGTCAGGAAGGGCAACCGGTCGAAAACAATAGTGTATGATGTAAGAGCTTAGATACTACCAGTTTTGCGTCAGGAAGGGCAACTAGTCTTAAAACAAATTCTTGCGATTTAAAATCTTAGTTTTGCGTCAGGAAGGGCATCCGGCTGTAAAACAATAGTTCGTGATACAGTGATTTAAAATCTAAGGAGAGCATCTAGCTGTAAATCCCCGATTCTCGTGTTAGAAGTTGTAAAACAGATTCTTAATCTGAGTTCTTTGACGTCAGGAAGGGCAACCGGTCGAAAACAATAGTGTATGATGTAAGAGGCTAGATACTGCCAGTTTTGCGTCAGGAAGGGCAACTAGTCTTAAAACAAATTCTTGCGATTTAAAATCTTAGTTTTGCGTCAGGAAGGGCATCCGGCTGTAAAACAATAGTTCATGATACAGCGATTTAAAATCTAAGAAGAGCTTCTAGCTGTAAATCCCCGATTCTTGTGTTAGAAGTTGTAAAACAGATTCTTAATCCGAGTTCTTTGACGTCAGGAAGGGCAGCCGGTCGAAAACAATAGTGTATGATGTAAGAGGCTAGGTACTGCCAGTTTTGCGTCAGGAAGGGCAACTAGTCTTAAAACAAATTCTTGCGATTTAAAATCTTAGTTTTGCGTCAGGAAGGGCATCCGGCTGTAAAACAATAGTTCGTGATACAGCGATTTAAAGTCTAAGAAGAGCATCTAGCTGTAAATCCCCTATTCTCGTGTTAGAAGTTGTAAAACAGATTCTTAATCCGAGTTCTTTGACGTCAGGAAGGGCAACCGGTCGAAAACAATAGTGTATGATGTAAGAGCTTAGATACTACCAGTTTTGCGTCAGGAAGGGCAACTAGTCTTAAAACAAATTCTTGCGATTTAAAATCTTAGTTTTGCGTCAGGAAGGGCATCCGGCTGTAAAACAATAGTTCGTGATACAGTGATTTAAAATCTAAGGAGAGCATCTAGCTGTAAATCCCCGATTCTCGTGTTAGAAGTTGTAAAACAGATTCTTAATCCCAGTTCTTTGACGTCAGGAAGGGCAACCGGTCGAAAACAATAGTGTATGATGTAAGAGGCTAGATACTGCCAGTTTTGCGTCAGGAAGGGCAACTAGTCTTAAAACAAATTCTTGCGATTTAAAATCTTAGTTTTGCGTCAGGAAGGGCATCCGGCTGTAAAACAATAGTTCATGATACAGCGATTTAAAATCTAAGAAGAGCATCTAGCTGTAAATCCCCGATTATCGTGTTGGAAGTTGCAAAACAGATTCTTAATCCGAGTTCTTTGACGTCAGGAAGGGCAACCGGTCGAAAACAATAGTGTATGATGTAAGAGGCTAGATACTGCTAGTTTTGCGTCAGGAAGGGCAACTAGTCTTAAAACAAATTCTTGCGATTTAAAATCTTAGTTTTGCGTCAGGAAGGGCATCCGGCTGTAAAACAATAGTTCGCGATACAGCGATTTAAAATCTAAGAAGAGCATCTAGCTGTAAATCCCCTATTCTCGTGTTAGAAGTTGTAAAACAGATTCTTAATCCGAGTACTTTGACGTCAGGAAGGGCAACCGGTCGAAAATAATAGTGTATGATGTAAGAGGCTAGATACTGCCAGTTTTGCGTCAGGAAGTGCAACTAGTCGTAAAACAAATTCTTGCGATTTAAAATCTTAATTTTGCGTCAGGAAGGGCATCCGGCTGTAAAACAATAGTTCGTTATACAGCGATTTAAAATCTAAGAAGTGCATCTAGCTATAAATCCCCGATTCTCGTGTTAGAACTTGTAAAACAGATTCTTAATCCGAGTTCTTTGAAGTCAGGAAGGCAACCGGTCGAAAACAATAGTGTATGATGTAAGAGCTTAGATACTACCAGTTTTGCGTCAGGAAGGGCAACTAGTCTTAAAACAAAACAGATTCATAATCCTAGTTCTTTGACGTCAGGAAGGGTAACCGGTCGAAAACAATAGTATATGATGTAAGAGGCTAGAAACTGCTAGTTTTGTGTCAGGAAGGGTAACTAGTCTTAAGACAAATTCTTGCGATTTAAAATCTTAGTCTTGCGTCAGGAAGGGCATCCGGCTGCAAAACAGTAGTTCGTGATACAGCGATTTAAAATCTAAGAAGAGCATCTAGCTGTAAAACCCCGATTCTCATGTTAGAAGTTGTAAAACAGATTCTTAATCCGTGTTCTTTGACGTCAGGAAGGGCAGCCGGTCGAAAACAATAGTGTATGATGTAAGTGGATAGATACTGCCAGTTTTGCGTCAGGAAGGGCAACTAGTCTTAAAACAAATTCTTGCGATTTAAAATCTTAGTTTTGCGTCAGGAAGGGCATCCGGCAGTAAAACAATAGTTCATGATACAGCGATTTAAAATCTAAGAAGAGCATCTAGCTGTAAATCCCCGATTCTCCTGTTAGAAGTTGTAAAACAGATTCTTAATCCGAGTTCTTTGACGTCAGGAAGGGCAACCGGTCGAAAACAATAGTGTATGATGTAAGAGGCTAGATACTGCCAGTTTTGCGTCAGGAAGGGCAGCTAGTCTTAAAACAAATTCTACGATTTAAAATCTGTAAAACATATTTTTATTCCCAAGAGAATCGAACCCGAGACTGCCGGGTGAGAGGCATGCACACTAAACCAAACTGTAGGCTATAGGTTATATTTTTTTTGTTCCACAGTCTTTGAAGTTGTATCGGCGTAGTCATTCAGAGCGAGGCGCGGAATGCATGTGTTGGCTGAAATTGTACACGTATCTTCCGGCTGTAGTAACCTTGAACGAAGACACTGCGTGGTGATAAGCTACTTGTAACTCACCGTGTAAGCTCCTAACATAAAATATCATGATTGTACGGAGAGGTTAAAACACAGTGCCAGCATATAGCCCACTCCTATCGATAGAGCCTGCACGGCGCCGGCAAGTAGGCTACTCCTGTTGAAGGAGCCTGTACAAGTTTTAACAACTGCCATCAACAGCCCTTACTTAACGCTGGCTTTTTGCACGCCCTCGAAACTACCTAAGAATGTAATATACAATAGTAGGGAGAGGGTAAAACCCGGTGCCGGCACATAGCCTACTCCTACCAAAGAAGCCTGCACACAACTTAACGCCTCCATCCGACAAATGAATCACCCTCAACATTCTTGTACTCACAATCATTTTCGAAGGAGTCTGCATAAGGTTTAACGCCCCCATCAACAACCCTTACTTAATGCTAGCTTTTTTGCACACCCCGCCTCTTAGATCATACACCATAGTTTAACGACCGGTTACCCTTCATGACTGGGATTTTAAATCGCAGTATACGCGATAAATTTGATATAGCGGGTTTTATAACTAGATATCCCGGTACCGGCATATAGCCTACTCCAACAGAAGAAGCCTGCACACAGCTTAACGCCTCCATTCGACAGATGAATCACCATCAACGTCTTGTACTCACAATCATTTTCGAAGGAGTCTGCACAAGGTTTAACGCCCCCTATCAACATCTCTTACTTAATGCTGGCTTTTTTGCACACCCCGCCTCTTAGATCATACACCATAGTTTTACGACCGGTTACCCTTCCTGACTAGGATTTTAAATCGCAGTATACGCGATAAATTTGTTGTAGTGGGTTTTATAACTAGATATCCCAGTGCCGGCACATAGCCTACTCCTACCGAAGAAGCCTGCACACAGCTTAACACCTCCATCCGACAAATGAATCACCCTCAACACTCTTCAATCATTCTCGCTACTTCGGGAGATAGCAGGTTCGAACTCCTACTGTCGGAAGCCGTAAAAAATAGCAAATGCTAGGCGAGGGATCTGCGCGATCGTCATAATATGATCTAGCCAGATGCCCTTCCTGACGGCATAAGTTGCCAGGATTTGAATCGCGGTATCCATCATTGTGTCTCACCTGCGTGTATGCAAGCTCACGCATATTTTTTTGCTGAGATATCATGCTACCTCCGTTCGCCAGCTAGAGAGGAAACTCGCAGTACTGCGTCTATTTCGTCTTACAACTTGGAGGAGACAACATGTGCACATATAATTGATGACCTTTCATCCCCCTACTTTAAAAAAAAAACATGTAAGTATGTAGTATCTCGCAACATTCTTATCCGTGTGTGTATGTGTTTCGAGAAAAAAAAGAGTAACGTGTATCAGAGTTCTAGTCGTGTTGCAATTACTAAGCGAGTGACCCGAGCGAGTTGGCTACGCAGTGTGCTTTCTTGATTTTCGTATGACATATATCAGTGTATTTGCAATTACTAAGCGTCTTAGCAGTGTGATGAACGAGCTAGCTACGCGGTATAGATTTTTTTTATTTTCGTACTAAGCAAATCATTTGAAGTGTTGTCGAGTTAGCTATGCGATATGTGCACAGTGTGTTTTTGATTTTCATACTAGGCAAGTGATAGGCGAGATAGCTATGCGATATGCGCACAGTGTGTGTTTTGGATTTTTACACTAGGTAAATCATTGAAGTTGTACTTTTGCTCTGAACACATCAAACAATGTTCTTACAGTGTTCGATTTTAGTCTTGCTATGTTTCAATCTAATTTTCTTAGAACAAAGCTATCCCTTAACATGTTGTATCGGATCACATGTTAAGGTTAACGACATCGAGTGCAGTGTTCGATTCTAGTCTTCTTATGTTTTAATGTGATCTTCTTAGAACAAAGGTATCCCCTAACATGTTGTACAGTGTTCGGTTCTACTTGTTTAGTGATCTGAAGACATCAATCAATGTTCTGATCACATGTTGTATCGAGTGCAGTGTTCAATTCTAGTCTTGTTATGTTTCAATCTGATCTTCTTAGAACAAAGGTATCCCCTAACATGTTGTGCAGTGTTCGGTTCTAGTCTTGTTATGTTTCAATCTAATTTTCTTAGAACAAAGGTATCCCCTGACATGTTGTACAGTGTTCGGTTCTACTTGTTTAGTGATCTGAACACATCGATCAATGTTCTGATCACATGTTAAGGTTAACGACATCGAGTGTAGTGTTCGATTCTAGTCTTGTTATGTTGCAATCTAATTTTCTTAGAACAAAGGTATCCCCTAACATGTTGTACAGTGTTCGGTTCTACTTGTTTAGTGATCTGAACACATCAATCAATGTTCTGATCACATGTTAAGGTTAACGACATCGAGTGCAGTGTTCGATTCTAGTCTTGTTATGTTTCAATCTGATCTTCTTAGAACAAAGGTATCCCTTAACATGTTGTACAGTGTTCGGTTCTAGTCTTGTTATGTTTCAATCTAATTTTCTTAGAACAAATGTATCCCCTGACATGTTGTACAGTGTTCGGTTCTACTTGTTTAGTGATCTGAACACATCAATCAATGTTCTGATCACATGTTAAGATTAACGACATCGAGTGCAGTGTTCGATTCTAGTCTTGTTATGTTTCAATCTGATCTTCTTAGAACAAAGGTATCCCCTAACATGTTGTACAGCGTTCGATTCTACTTATGTAGTGTTCTGAACACACCAGACAATGTTTTAATCACATGTTGAAGTTAACGACATCGAGTGCAGTGTTCGATTCAAGTCTTGTTATGTTTCTTTCGTAATCCGCAAGTCTAAACATGTATATCGCTGCACACTCTTGCATTCGCGATGCGTGTTCGATAAAGTTATGCCTTGACAGAGGAGGAGGAAGTGCAGGTGGTACGGGAGGAGGAGGAGGAGTAAGAGCAGGAGGTAGAGGAGGTGTCGTATAATCTCCTTCAAGATAGTAGATGAGAGGTTAGGTTAGCGAATGCACTAATGTTTAATGATGATAGCTAACGGAATTTCAAACTATCCGTCACCACAATTCAAAGGGATAGCAGCACGGTGCTCTGTTGATTAAAGATGGCATCTAGATAGAATTTCAAATTGCCGTCACCACATGTTAAATGTATGTAGCTAGAGATAGCAGCACGATGCTCTGTTGAATAAAGATGGCGGATGGTAGCTAACGGAAGGTTTTTTATTTTCAAATTATCCGCCACCACATGTTAAATGTATGTAGCTAAAGATAGCAGTACGAAGCTTTGTTGATTAAAGATGACGGATGACAAGTAACAGAACTTTTCAAATTGCCCGCTACTACAGAGAACAGCACGACGCTCTGTAGATTAAAGATGGTGGATGACAGCTGACGAAATTACCCGCATGATAGCAGCATAGTGCTCTATTGATTAAAGATGGCGGATGATAGCTGTCAAAAAAGCACGTGGCTTTGTTTACTAAACAAGAGCACGTGGAATTTGCCGCCACCACATTTCAAAGGTATCTAGCTAAAGATGACAGCACGGTGCTCTCTTGCGGATGACAGCTGTCAAAAAGCACGTAGAATTTGCCACCGGCATAAAGAGGGCAGCACGGTGCTCTCTGGCGGTTGACAGCTGTCAGAAAAGCACATGGGTTTGCTTCCAAACAAGAGCACGTAGAATTTACCACCACCACATAGAGGGCAGCACGGTGCTCTCTAGATTAAAGATGGCGGATGATAGCTGACAAAAAAGCGCATAGGTTTGTTTCCAAACAAGAGCACGTGGAATTTGCCGCCACTACATTTCAGACTAAAGAGTGCAGCACTGAGGTTTGCGATGCAAGATGGCGGATGACAGCTGTGACGTACCACATTTCAAAGGTAAGTAGCTAAAGAGGGCAGCACGGTGCTCTCTGGATTAAAGATGGCGGATGACAGCTGTAAAAATAGCACGTGGCTTTGTTTCCAAACAAGAGCATAAAGAATTTGCCACCACTACATTTCAAAGGTATCTAGCTACAGAGTGCAGCACTGAGGTTTCGGATGCAAGATGGCGGATGACAGCTGTGACGTACCACATTTCAAAGGTAAGTAGCTAAAGAGGGCAGCACGGTGCTCTATGGATTAAAGATGGCGGATGACAGCTGCACGTGGATTTGTTTATCTCACGCTAGTGAGGTTAAGTTGGTAGCACTAAGGTTTAGGCCCGCCAAGATGGCAGCACTGCCGATGACAGGTGACGAATTTTACATCTACTACGATAAAGAGGGCAGCACAGTGCTCTGTGGTTTAAAGATGGCGGATGACAGCTGTCAAAAAAGCACGTAGCTGTCAAAAAGCACGTGGCTTTGTTTACCACACGCTAGTTAGGTTAAGTTGGTACCACTAAGGTTTAGGCTCGTCAAGATGGCAGTACTGAGGTTAGCGATGCGTTGTTGTCTGTCAAAAAGCACGTGGCTGTCAAAAAACACGTGGATTTGTTTACCTCGCGCTAATTAGGTTAAGTTGGCACTACTGAGGTTTAGGCCCGTCAAGATGGCAGCAGTGAGGTTAGCGATGCGTTGTTGTCGATGACAGCTGTCAAAAAGCACGTGGCTTTCTTTACAAATTCAAATCTCGCGCCAAAATTCAAATCTCCCGCCAAAATGCAATTTTCCCGCCAGAATTCAAATTTCCCGCGGGAGGAGGAGGAGGCCGCTGAATCCCTGCATTATACTACTAATCATGGCAGGGAAAACCGGAGTATCCGGAGAAAAACCTGTCCCACCTCCGTTTTGTCCAGCACGAATGTCACATGGAGAGACCAGGATTTGAACCACGGAAAACAGCTGTGAGAGGCCGCCACGCTGCCGCCTGAGCAAAGGAGGCTCCTTATAAATACATTATGAACAGTAAAATCAATTTGTCTCAACTCCTTTTACACCCCACCGCCATTAAGTTTATTTACCCCCCTCCCCAAGAAAACTAAAAGAAGGCGTGTTTCTTTATGTTTAAAGGAGATTCCAAACACCATTGTTTACGTCTATTACCTTCAGTTTTCAGATTAAAATAATTCACTTTTTTCACTTTCACACTCCTCCCCCCCTCAAGTGAATTTTCCGGCAAAAAATACTTGTTTCTTTAATACCAATTATCACGACTGTAACTTCTTCAGTTTTTGATTTATGTGTCCTCATGAATGGAATTCAACTCCATTTCACTCACGCCTCCCAAGATGATTTCCCTCCCCCCTCCACAAAACGGGCTTTTCTTTGTCTTTAAAGGAGGTCCAAATACCAATTTTCACGTCTGTAGGCCCTAACAACTTAAGTTTTTATTAGATGTGAGTATTCTCATACAATTAAGTCAATTAATTTTTCAATACTTTCACCCCCCGCCCCCCCTCCCCATTCATTGGATTTTCCGAGAATTCGTGCTTCTTTACTTTTAAAGCAGATTCCAAATATCAAATTTCACGTCTGTAACACCTTCCTTTTTGAGATAACAGTAGCCTAATTAAAAGAATTCAAAACCATTTTCAGTCACTTTTACCCCCCCCCCCTCCACCCAAGTCCTATATCCGAAAACTAAAAATACGCGTTTCCTTATTTTTATAGAGATAAAAATACCATTTTTCACTTCTGTCATATGTTATGTCTCTTAGATATACTGTATAAATTCTCATTTAAAATTTAACCCCCTTTTTAGTTCCCCTTCAGAGGAGTTTCCAAAAACAAATCGCCTGTGTTATCTACATTTACAGGAGATTCCAAATATCACTTTTTACGTCTGTAACATTCTACGTTTCTCAGGTATTCTTTAGATACTGTCTTTCAAAAAATTCGCCCAAATATGTTACCCCTGTTTAACCGCCATTAATTGGATTTTCAAATAACAAAAAATACGTGTTTCTTTATTTTTAAAGGAGATCCCGTATACAAATTTTTAGTTCTGTAATATCTTCTGTTTCTGAGATATATGTATCCTCATTAAAGACATTCAACCCATTATTCACCCTTTTACACCCCTCCTATTGGGATTTTTTGAAAACAAAAAATGCATTTTTCTTTATTTTTCAAGGAGATTCAAAATACCAATTTTCACATCTGTAAACGTTTAAAATTTTAGGATGTAGATACACTCATTTTAAAAATTCACTCCCCTTTTCACCCCCCATTATTTGGATTTTCCAAAAACGAAAAATACCTGTTTCTTTATTATTTTAAAGTAAATCCCAAATACCAATTTTCAGGTCTGTAATATCTTCAGGTTCTGAAATATAATTAGCCTCATTAAAGGCATTCCACACATTTTCACCATTTTCCACCCTTCCTATTGGGATTTTCCGAAAACAAAAATATACTTGTTTCTTTATTTTTAAAGGAGATTCCAAATACAAATTTTTTACATCTATAAACTTTGAAAGTTTTTTTGATATAGATACACTCATTTTTTTAAATTCATCCCTCTCACCCCCCCATTAATTATATTTTCCAAAAACAAAAAAGTACGTGTTTCTTTATTTTTAAAGGAGATCCAAAACACCAATGTTCAGGTCTGTAATATATTCAGTTTCAGAGATACAGTATAAGTATCCTCATTAAATGCGTTCAACGCATTTTCACCCCTTTCCACCTTTCCTATTGGGATTTTCCGAAAACAAAAAAATACGTGTGTCTTTATTTTTAATGGATATTCTAAATACGAATTTTTACATCTGAAAACTTTCAAAGTTTTGAGATACAGATACACTGATATTAAAAATTCACCCTCCTTTTCACACTCCCATTAATTGGATTTTCCAAAAACAAAAAAATACGTGTTCCTTTGTTTTTAATAGAGATCAAAAGTACCAATTTTCAGGTCTGTAATACCTTCAGTTTCTGAGATATAAGTACCGGTATCCTGATTAAAGGCATTCAACCCATTTTTCACCCTTTTCCACCAATCCTATTGGGATTTTCTGAAAACAAAAAAATACGTGTTTCCTTATTTTTCAAGAAGATTCTAAATATCAATTTTTACATTTGTAAACTTTTAAAGTTTTGAGATATAGACTCACTCATTTTAAAATTTCACCCCCCTTTTCACCCCCTTAGCGACGGAATTTCCAAAAATCCTCTCTTAGCGAGCACCTACATCTTAATATGAATGTATTACCAAACTTTCATTTCATTATGTCCAGTAGTTTTGGCTCGGCGATGATGAATCAGTCAGTCAGTCAGGACAAGCTATTTTATATATATAGACTAGCAATATACCCGTGCTTCGCTACGGTATTATACTGAAATTTGTAATTGAATGCTTATTGTTGAATGCCGAAATTCGCGATCTGACTCGTTTTCTGCGAGAATCCACCAAAATTCGAGATCTGACTCGTTTTCTAATAGATTACGGCAAGTTTCCTCCCATTTTTCAATCTTTCCTTCCAGCAATCGGTTTCGTACTTCCCGGGCTAGGTCCAGATATTCTACCCGGTCAGTTGGGTCCCTAAATCTTTGCCATCTTTTCCTATAAGCATTTTAAATATGGATCAAATCCTTCAGGAGATCCGGCGTGGTGTCGTCTTGGATGCCTTGGCGGTACTGAACCCGCGGCTGGACTGCATTCTTAGTCATCAGCAGTCCAGGACCCGTTTCCAGCGCGCTCCGTACATTTGACGACGCTCCACAACATTATTATTATTATTATTATTATTATTATTATTATTATTATTATTATTATTATTATTATTATTATTATTATTATTATTATTATTATTATTATTATTATTATTATTATTATTATTATTATTATTATAGATGTTCTGGACCCCACAGCAAGATGCAAGACCGGTACTTGGCGGTAACTTACATCCGCTGCCATTGTCATTGTTGACAATGTGACCAGCACCATCGTCGCGCTTAGGCAAATGTGCGGGATTTCTGGCGATACGAATGACATACTTCCGTGCATTATTGACCTTATTATAGAGGTGAACGGACGGTCAATCTCTTTCCTATCGTTTATTTCAAATTAGTTTAAATTTTTATTTATATGCCAGCAGAATCTACTGTAATCTAAGAACGTTCTCCGAAGGAAAAGATGGTTCTTGAAAATGAACCCAGGAAAGGTTAGAAATGATCGGTTTATGATCAGAATAAGTACATCGAAAATCTACAGCCTGTTTCCAGTCATTCGACAGGGTCAGGAATGGAATGAATAAAGCACCCGTCTAGCGGCGACAATAGGAATTGTTCCGGCTGCCGAAGCCTGTCGCACTTCTCTGGGGCAATGATTAATAAATGACAAATGAAATGAACTGATATTGGACAGTGTTGCTGGAGTGAATGATGACATTGAAAACCGGAGTATCCGGAGAAAAATCTGTCCCGCCTCATTTTTGTCCAGCACGAATGTCACATGGAGTGACCGGGATTTAAACCACGGAACCCAGCTGTGAGAGGCCGGCGCGCTGCTGCCTGAGCAACGGAGGCTCCTTGTAAGTACATTGCGAACAGTAAAATCAATTGGTGTCCCCTCCTTTTACACCCCACCGCCGTTAAGTTTATTTACCCCCCCCCCCCAAAAAAAGAATGAAAAGATGGCGTGCTTCTTTATGTTTAAAGGAGATTCCAAACACCAATGTGGTCACGTCTATTACGTTCAGTTTTGAGATATAAGTATACCCATAAAAATAATTAACTTTTTTCACTTCCTTTCAAACTCCTCCCCCTCCCCCCTACGTGAATTTTCCGGCAAAAAATACTTGTTTCTTTAATAGTAAAGGGTCTTCTAAATACCAAATATCACGACTCTAACTTCTTCAGTTTTAGATTTATGTGACCTCACGAAAGGAATTCAATTCCTTTTCACTCCCCCCCCCCACACACCCCAAGATGGTTTCCCCCCAAAAACGCGTTTTCCTTTGTTTTAAAAGGAGATCCAAATACCAATTTTCACGTCTGTAACAATTTTAGTTTTTATTAGATTATGTATTCTCATACAAATAAGTCAATTAATTTTTCTATTCTTTAACCCCCCCCCCTCATTGGATTTTCCGAGAATACGTGTTTCTTTACTTTTAAAGCAGATTCCAAATATTACATTTCACGTCTGTAACATCTCCATTTTTGAGATATCAGTAGCCTAATTAAAAGAAGTCAATACCATTTTCAGTCATTATTAACTACCCCCTCCACCCAAGTGGCATTTCCGAAAACAAAAAATACATGTTTCTTTATTTTTAAAGGAGATTCTAAGAACAAATTGTTACATCTATAAACTTTAGAAGTTTTGATATATAGATATACTCATTTTAAAAATTCACCCCCTTTTCACCCCCTATTAATTGGATATTCCAAAAACCAAAAAATACTTGTTTCTTTATTTTTAAAGGAGATCTCAAATGCCAATTTTCAGGTCTGTAATATCTTCATGTTCTGAAATATAAGTAGCCTCATTTAAGGCATTCAACCCCTTTTTCACCCTTTTCCACCTTTCCTATTGGGATTTTCCGAAAACAAAATAATACGTGTTTCCTTATTTTTAAAGGATATGCTAAAGACCAATTTTTACATCTGTAAACTTTCAAAGTTTTGAGATATAGATACACTAATTTTAAAATTCACCCCCCATTTCACCCTCCCATTAATTGGATTTTCCAAAAATAAAAAATACGTGTTTCTTTATTTTTAAAAGAGATCAAAAGTACCAATTTTCAGGTCTGTAATATGTTCAGTTTCTGAGATATAAGTACCGGTATCCTCATTAAAGGCATTCAACCAATATTTCACCCTTTTTCACCCCTCCCATTGGCATTTTCTTAAAATAAAAAAATACGTGTTTCCTTATTTTTAAAGGAGATTCTAAATACCAATTTTTTACATCTGTAAACCTTTAAAGAGTTGAGATATAGATACACTCATTTTAAAATTTCACCCCCTTTTTCACCCCCTTAGAGACGGAATATCCAAAAATCCTCTCTTAGCGAGCACCTACATCTTTTTATGAATGTATCCTCAAAATTTCATTTCTTTATGTCAAGTAGTTTTGGCTCGGCGATGATGAATCAGTCAGTCAGTCAGGACAAGTTACTTTATATATATATAGATTACAATAAACGAATACGCTCTCCCCGGTTGGTGGTCATCCGTGACTGGGACAGAAGTGTATTCATTCATTCATTCATTCAATATTGTCCACAGGAACAGCTAGTACAGTTGTCACGCAATTACCTTTGAATGGATGGAGGAAGCTGTAGACTGTCAGAGAAGGATCATCTCAGTTCAGTTCAATTCGCAATAAACTATTTCCAAAGTGACCAAATGCATTAGTAACTTTCCTTCGTGGCCGACACCACTAATATACTGATCTATGCTGATGAAGAATTTGAATTTTCCCTTTTTGAGGGTTTGCATCTTCATTAGTTCACAGTCAAACGTATAGTGGCACACAAATGAACTGGATGTCCAGACATGAAATCTAATGGAAAATAAAATAGTTGTACAACCTGTTCCATTAAAATTAGTATTTGAAATATGCAATGGAACTGAATTATTGTATTCGATTTGTAAATTTATCCATTGTTGCATTAAACTGCAAAGAAAGTTTGAACAGATAGATAAATTCTCGTTGGATTTAACGCCGATAGTTTTCTCGTACTTACAGATGGAAATATTCACTGTAAATTCTTTGTTATTGCTCTGAATACGATAATGGTTGCAGGTTTGAAACGCGTTTGTATATACTCAGCATTGCACGACATAACATCCCCAAACTAATATATATATATATTATAATATCATTTAGTGGTCGCGAAAGTCTACAACTTAAGAACACATACTTCACTAATACACTAATGTTCATAAAAATCAGAACACCTTGAAGGACTAGAGATAGGATGTTCATATTTATATAACATATTCATTGGTACGTTCTGAAGAAACGATTAGAATTTCAGTGACGTAGGTTCAGCGTGTGTCCTGTTTCCTAGTAGGCACTGGGTCCGCCATGGGCACGGATAACTTGTTTCATACGTGATGGCATCGATACGTATCAGGCGCGAACTGAGTCCTGAGGTATAGCCATCCATGCTGAATTCACCTGGTTCCACAGTTCATCTTTGGTGGTTGGTACTGGGTCACAACGTCGCAACCGTCGTTTCATCATGTCCCACATATTTTCGATTGGCGACAAGTCCGGTGATCGGGTGGGCCACAGCAACAGTCTGACATACTGTGACAACAACAAGGCACTTGTTCGTGCAGCAACATGTGGTCGCGCATTTTCCTCCTGAAATTTGGCGTCTGGGGTGTGGTGCAGAAAGGGTACGGCAACGGGTCGCAGGGTGTCATTCACGTAGGTCAAATTGGTCACAGTGCCCTGGACAAACACCAACTGTGATTTGTGGTTGTACCCAAGAGCACCCAACACCATAAGGCCCTGAGTTGGCGCTGTATGTGTTTTGCGAATGCAGTCTATGTGACGCATCTCCCCCTGTCTGCAGCGAACCAAAATCCGGCCATCATTTTCAAGCAAACATAAGCTGGATTCGTCCGAAAACACTATCTGCTGCCATTCCTGCCCCCAATGACGTCGTTCCATACACAATAGCAGTCTAGCATTGTTATGCACATTAGTCGAAGGTAGGCGGAGATGTGGACGATGCGCCGGTAACCAGACCGTAATAAACGGCGACGGACTGTCACTTCTGATAATGTACGATGTGTTCCACTGTTCCACTGTTGCACCAGAGCCGAGGAGGACGCAGATTTGTTGCAATGCCATTCGGATGAGGTGCCGATCTTCTCCGGGGATGGTCCGGGTGTTGCGACCAGACCCATCTTGTGAACCTTCTGTGAACCATTCTGTACACACTGGTTGAACTGTCAATACACTTCGTCCGACACGAGCAGCAATTTCCCGGATGGATTCATCGCGTTCTCTCATGCCAATAATGAGCCCTCTTTCAAACTCACTCATTGGACGGTACGGTTCTCGCATACGTCTGCGAGACATTCTGCACTTATGCTCATGTCACACTGATCCATTACCTTCGATTTATAGCGACAACGAAAGCCTCGGTCTCATTTTATCAGTCACCGGTGGTGCGCGGTGAAATCAATGTAGACCTTGAATCTGAAGGTTGACATGTTTCAAGTGCTAATCATGTCTTCAGAACACAATACTGCACATGTTCTGTGAATATGAACTTCCTATCTCTAGTCCTTCAAGGTGTTCTGGTACATTCTGTAATTGTACGAATCGTCAAAACTTGCTCATACCCTCTGATTTTAATATTATGTTCAATAATTCAAGTCCTTTACTCCTGTTACAACATCTTTAATGTCCTCTTGTATACTGATGACCTGTCAGGTTCAATACCAAGTTGCAAACGACTGTAAGGCGGAAAGTTAAGCATATCTCCTTCCGTATCTAAATTAGTATTTGAATTTACATATTAGGGAGCTTGTATTCTGGTCCTGTATACTATGCATTGTCTCACAGAGAAGTTTTAAGCCACTTTCATTGCTACGCTTACGGTGTCTTCCTTATTTCGCGTTATGAAGTTTAAAATTTTATGATTATGACTGATCCCTAGACAGCTTTAGACTTAATGCGTACTATAACTTTTCATCGTAATTATCAAAGGAGTTGGGCCACAATTATTTCCTGGTGAATGCTCCACATTTAAATAATCTTACTGTTAAAAACATTCTACCTTTCCACCACTTGCGTATACGCTTTACATTCTCTGCATTAAAATTTAATCCTGCAGTTATGAAAAGAGCATGTTATCCAAGGTTTTAATGACTAGTACTGAAATAATTGGTTAGAATTTCATATACGAATAATTCTGAACTTCTGTGTATATAGCTAAGAATGTTTAATCTATATATTACAATAATTAACAACGCAATCAAGTATACGCATATTATTAATTAATTATATAGCGAATCACTTACTTTGATCACCATTAATTACAGTGCTCAACAGTCGGAATATATATTTGGCGAAATCATCACTGCCCTTGCTTTCAATTATGCTGAATCCCTAAACGACCTTCATGAATAAAATTTACATATTGGGTCGAATAATAATATTGTAATTATTATTATGGGCCGGCAGGATACGGCTCAATATAGCTTATCTTCATTCCTGCGAAGCATAGGCTATATATAACAATAGGGTCCCCATACGAAGGAACGCCCAAAACGACTGAAATGCGATAAAAAGAAGCCTCAAAATCGTCGCTTTTGAATTTACCATAGGTTATCTCTGACGCCCAGAAATAACCAATAACCAATAATCCGTAATTTGGGAGTACGAATATACTTCATGAATTCATAATTGAATCACTGTTTATTATTTTCAGTTACTTACGAACGTCCAATCACTTTCTTTTTAAACAGCAAACTACCAGTACTTCGAATGGCACAGATTGTCCTTTCTCTTAAATGTTTCCGTGAAACCGTTAGCTACATTCGGTATATGGTGGGTTCTTATCCCGCCAACGGCAGCCCTGAGGATCTATTTTTCATGTTTTACCCTGTTTAGGGCAGGAAAATGTTGGGGCTGTACCGTAATTGAGGCCACGACCACTTTTATATCAGTCCTAGCCCTTCCCCACCTATCATCGTCGATAACCTATCTCAGTTGGTGCCACATTCAAACACTGCTGCGTGTCTATAATCGCCATATTGAGAGTCATACAAAACAGCAAATTTACTTTCTTGCTTCCTTGCTTGTTTTCTCGTTTGCTTGCTTTCTTGGAAACGGTGTCAAAACGTTTTCATACTTCCATTTGTTTAAAAAGCATTTTCCTTCGTTTATGCACCGCAAATAGCATAGATCACCTTAAACAAAAGCTTTTGTACATTATCTAAGGAAGTGTTCCTGACATGCTGCATTGCTAAGACTGGCACGTATCTTGTAGACATCTGGGGATAATTAATCAATTGTACCTTGAAGAGACGGTGATTTTTCTCAAATTTCGATACGTGTGGTGGGACATGGTACACTAAAACACTTCTCCCATTTTCACATCACGGAAGTACTGGGTCTGTGCATTAATTAGGGCCACGGTAACTTCCTTCCCACTCCTAACCCTTTCCTATCCCATCGTCGTCACAAGATCTGTCTGTGTCCGTGTGACGTAAAGCAAACTGAAAAAAATAACTTTACAGAAAGGTACATTGAACGTCTCTAGGCTATAAACCAATCACGTATAATGAAATCTATCTATAGACAAAGCTCGTCGAACGTGACTATGGAGACGAATATCACTTGGTGATCTATGGGCTGCGGATAAGCGAGTACTTCTCTAATACGGGACGTAGAAGGCGCTCGACAGATTGGCACGCTGTAAAACATATTTGAAGAATTAGCTACACTAACAATGAACACTGTGAATGTCGTGAGAAACAAATTGCAGGCACGTATTAATTTCCTGCAACATGACTGAACTGTGTGATATAAAACTAAATATAAAAAATCGAAGCAAATCGCAGGGCTTTCCAAACCAGTGAGCAGGGCAGATTTTAAAGATGTAGTTGTACTACTACTACTAGAGGGGAATAGGGTAATATGGAATAGTCGGCCAATAAGGAATACCACAATATCTTGCCTGTAAGGTACTCCTCTCAGGTGGAAACTCGTCGAATTACGGTAAATGTTCTCATGATGCTTTTTATTCAGTTTCGACATGCTCGTGAGTGAGGTTAGTGCGTGGAGCAAGAATATTTGTTTTTCATATTTGAAAAGATTTTGCAGGTAATTCATTTAAAGCTTGTATTAATTACCAACACTGGGTTTAGTCCTGGGAAATCCAATGTTACATATTGTACAAGAGTTGCTTATATTGCTACACCAGTGTAACTTCCTTGTTGTGCAAAGTTTATGGCATGACGAATCCTTTAATTCAAACATGGTGTGTCGGGATATATGGAATACTGTTTTAGTTTCAAAGTAAAATGACGTTTAAAATTAATTAAAGTTAATTGCATTAATCCTGGTATATTATAACATTTAATTACCTATGGATCTCAGTTTCTGCATCTGTGACTTCTGTCACTGAATGAACAAGTGACTGTAAAAAGAAAACTCTGAATAATTAGTGTATACAGATTATTATTTAAGTTAATTACCAATTTTATTCTTTCGATTTTTAAAAATTTCTGTACGTCCACTTGCAAGAACGTTCCTTAAATATAACTGAAATAATTTATTGAAGCTGTATTTTAATTTACATATTGTTTACCCTACTATTCCATATTAGCCGACTATTCCGTATTACCCACCACGTGCAACTTTTTGAAAGAAATAATTTTGACGTGAAGACATTAACAATTTACAATTGAAAAATATAGAGAATCTTGGCTATTTATTTGAATTTTCAAACCATATTTATTTATATTTCATAACTGATTTCGGTAAGAAGTTATACTGCCAAAAGTAAATGGTATTCCATATTATACGACTCTCCTCTACTACTACTACTACTACTAAAATATTTTCATTCCTCCCCGGAAGGGGGAGGCGCTCCTGTTAAGCCGTCTCTCAGGCCGGGAGATTTCATACGGTGAAAAGATGCTCGGTGATGGTGAGGGGGGTAGCGGCCGTGGGCTATATTAGGAACTGTACTGGCACTCGCCTTAGTGCAGGAGAATGGAAAACCACGGAAAACGATTCACAGAACAGGCGACGGCTGGGGCCAGCCGTTAAGGTCCAGCCCTGTCCAGTCTCCCGAATGCAGAGGCATAAAGCCACGATAGAGCAGTGGCCCTCCCTTGCGCTGCTCGGTTGGCCGGTCAGAGTGCAGAGCTGTTGGACCACTGACCAGCCGCGGCCACTTATGGGTCGAGACCCAGTCTGCATCTACCAAAGTGTAGCTTATTCCTTCGGTTCGGGGACTGGGTGTTTGTGACCATCTTAATACACATCTTCATCTACGCACAACGCATCACACTTCCAACCACCACAGAAACATTCAGTAGTGTATACATCCTTCCATACAAGGCTGACATCGGGAAGGGCATCCCGCCGTGAAACTAGATTTAATTGACATTAGTGTTGCCCCGGACTGTCCGAGTCGTTGGCTGAATGTTCAGCGTACTGGCCTTCGGTTCAGAGGGTTCCGGGTTGGATTCCCGGCCGGATCGTGGATTTTAAAAACTTCTGGTTAATTCTTCTGGCTCGGGGACTGGGTGTTTGTGTCCGTCCCAACACTCTCCTCTTCATATTCACACAACGCACCACACTACCAACCACCACAGAAACACGCAATAGTGATTACATCCCTCCATATCGGCTTGACGTCAGGAAGGGCATCCGGCCGTAAACAGGGCCAAATCCACATGTGTGGGGAAAGCGGTAGGAAAATAAGAAGAAGAAATGTTAGCCCCGGATTATTGGGAAAAAGCTAGGAAAGGAAATATTTAGAAAAATAAGTAAATAAATTACGGGACAATTTGAAAGGCATGTACCTGAGTGTCAATTCAAGACGAGTCGTAAAGAAATATCGATCGGGAAGCAACAACTGTGAAAAGAAGAAATATTTCTCTCTTGTTCTTGTAAAGATGCAGGATCATCACACAAGTAATCCGAATTTGCCTTAATGTCTGAGATAAAAAGGAGCAAAATCGTTCAAAATATTTAAAGTTCTAATATTTTAATTCTCATAAGCCTTTTTGTACGGCTCTATGGCGACGCGATCAGTGTATTTGCTTCTGTCGTCGGCACCCTGTGTTCGATCCCTGCAGTGTAAATTGAATTTAATCTTAAACTGTTCTTTCCCTTGGCTCGGAGAATGAGTGTTTGTGCTGTCGCCAACCTTCCTGTAATGCACGTACTGCATAAAACACTCTCCTCCACCATACAAATAGGCAGTTTCCTATAAATTGTGGGCACCGCCTGTTCCCGTTAGGGCTGCACCTGGTTAACAATAGCAACAGGAAATGATTATTATTATTATTATTATTATTATTATTATTATTATTATTATTATTATTATTATTATTATTATTATTATTATTATTATTATTATTATTATTATTATTCCGGGGTGTTCTGTGGAACGCAGAGGCGAAAGAAGATGCTGGCGGGAATGGGTCTATGTACGATAGTCAAATATTAATTTTAAACTTTAAAATGAAGTTTATATTTCTTTTCAGATATTAAATTTTAACAAACAACAAAATTTCAGGTACAGAGGTAGTTTTGTACAAAATAGAAAAGCAGAAAATCTAAGAATTGGTAAGTTACGATTTGAGCTTCAAGTTTATAATTTACAAGGGTCCCAACATCTCTAATGTTGCGTTTAGTTAGGTAGGCAAGGTGACGAATCTCCCAATTTCATTCATAGGAAATTCTAAATCACAATTTTGAAGAGCACTTTGCTCCAAAGGTTACAAGGTATGGCCTTCCAATGGCACCCTTCAATATCACAAAAACATCTATTACATTACAAAAGACCCGTATGCTCTATAACTCAACCAAGGAGACTGCGCTCCCAAACCCTAACCGCCTACTCAAGGCAACTTTTACCTTTACACTAGAGATTAGAGCGTCTTTGCTAAAACAAATTACACTTTCGGGCCTCTCTAGGCACAACCTACAATTTACAATACCATATCAGTTGCTTTTTTAAGTTTATAGAGGGTATCTAGTACCCATTCTACAGGGCCTTTATGGAAATCAACAGGTTCAATTACTGGCCCCAGAAACAAAATATATGGAGGCGGACACGTGCGCTCCTAGTAATCAAGAGGTTAAAACCCTACCAGGGCTTGTGGCCCGATGATGTACAGGCTAATCCCAAGCTACTGAGGTGACTAGATGGACAAGTTAATTTACAGTTTACAAGAGAAAAACGGTTAAAAAATCGTAGTCAACTCAAGATTAATTGAAGGGGAATTCGAGAGGGTAACGCACTATCTATCCCCGATTTTCAGTTAAGTACTTTGAATTACTTGAACTTTTATATGAGAAGGAAAAAAGTGGTAAAAATCATTTAAGGGAGAATATTTTATTTCTACTGTGAATTGGAACATTATTTCGTGAACCAGGAAGGGAGTTTTAGCACGTCGTGTCGACTAGAACCAGTCACCAGGTGTACGGAAATCCCAGCTAAGGGCGAGCAAGAGGGAGTGAGCAGATACCGCTAGCCAAGTAACCTTCAAATCAGCCGTGAATACCACGTGATCAGGCGGAATGTGTGTCAAATGTTCGATAGATATTAGTAAAGGTATATGACGTCTGACTATGGCAGCCAATCAAGTGATCAATTTGGTGTGAAGTTAATGAAGTGACCAATCGTGTATAATGAAAAGACGCACCCCTGTCTTAAGACGGTGAATTATGGATTTTCCTAAGGGAACTTTACTCTGAATTTTCTACCTCTGTACGCGACGAGTGGAGATTTATTCTGACTTCAACTACAGACGTGAAAAGACGCACTTTGCTCACTGGGGAACTTCGTCTTATTTAGAGCTTCCAACTTGTTGCAGATAGCAGTTCAGACATTCACGGATTCTACTTACAATTAACTGAAGATATTAAAAGATAAGTTGCTTTTCCATCTCGTCAAACAGCGGTGTGTGTTTTGGACTTGTCTCAGACTTAATTTTCAGTTTCAGCTTTCGCAAGAACTTCTACAGAGAAGATTATTGGCTCGAGTGCAAGTCAGGATGCCTGTCTTCCTACGATATGAATGGTATGGTTTCCAGCGCGCCAGCATGTCCTCAATGAACGAGTAGAATGTAAAGCAGCTCAGACGGGCGAGACCAGGATCGATGGTGCGTAACGTGGTAATGCACTAGGTCATCAGCCCGAGTTCTACGATCGACAGTCACCACCAAGTAATATTTAAACATTGTTATTCTTTCTTCCTATTTGTAGAATGTAAAGTGTAATGATATAGCCTCTACTTATTTGCTTAGAAGAATTTCTATTAGTTAGAAGTTTTTCCACCTCTTCTTTCTTGGTGAAGGTAGTTTGGGAATGAGTGTGTGTATTTTGAACCTATTAGCTTGTTTTGAGTGAATGTCATCGAGAAATGTTTCAACTGTCCCGAGTTCATTGTGGCAGGAGAGATAAAAGTAATACGACCTCAACGTTAAACTAGGACTATTTGAATAATTTTTATACTTGAATTGAGATCAGATGGGACAGTAATTTCGTGGGTTCCATTATATTAGAGTTCATTCCTCGATTATACGACGTATGGTTGGATTCCGAGTGCGATAGAGTCATCTGAGATATTGTTGTGCAGTAGCTTCCCCATGTATGATCTTGCGCGGCCAGGGACGATAATAATAATAAAAATAAAAATAAATTAACCTAGTTATCGCGTAAAGGAACACCTAAGGTCATGAGCATAATACTAATTATTATTGAATGAGGTTGATGTGCGCTCATTTATATTCATTTAGGCCTGGGAAATGGCAGTATCTGACCGATACATTTATATATATTTTTGCTGTGCTATTATAACTATTTGACTGGTAGATGGATATTATTGAATTTAGCAGATAAGTTGTGCATCCATTATTGAGTCAATTTAAGAAGAAAATATGTTACCTGACGTAATTTCTTCGTTGTGGGCGCAGATTAATTGAGAGCCGCAATTATGGTGGAAAGGTAAAAATAAATATCGCAGCTCATGAACCGCGTGCGCGGAATGTTCATTCTGACCTGTGTTTAGGCAATTTTGTCGATGATTTTCGGATGATTTTTGCTCGTAAATTTTCCCTGAACATCGTCGTATGACTGAGTTCTTCAATAAAGTGATAATCATTGCTCTATCACATCTCAAGTTGATGAGAGGAAGTCCCCACGATATTGTCATCATGAGAATATTTTCCCTGACTTTGACTAAACATGAAAGTAATAATCAAGGGCTAGCATTCGTGTAAATATGTATATAATATTTCCGTGTATCTTTGTGTGAATGTAGTGTGTGTGATTTGTCTGTATTTTGCTCATTGTAATTTTACAGTCTATATTTGTGATGATGCTCTTTGTTGTTTCGTGGATTTCTGGCCAATTTTATGCCAACTTTAGTGGTTCATTATTTGACAGAATATAAACCTTTAGTGAATTTTATTCGTTTTTAAGGAAGAATAGGGTCTTAGCTAGCGAATACATATAAATAAGTATAGGCCATGTCAGTGGATTGAACTCAAAAAATAGAAGTTGTAAGAGTGAGACAACTAATTATTT